>NW_025953794.1:0-600000 GCF_022578515.1 Annulohypoxylon truncatum | reverse complement strand
GCCCGAGTACATCCCCGCGCTCCGGCGAATAACCTCCCTCCTGCTTCCCGTCAACTACCCCGACTCCTTCTACCAGCGTCTCTCCGACCCCCTCTCATCCGGCGCCTTCAGCCGCGTGCTGCTCTGGTCAGACCCAGCCGACCCCAACGGCACGCCCAAAGTAATCGGCGGACTCGTCTGCCGGCCCGAACCCTCGCCCTTCGCGCCCTCATCCGCGCCCGCGAAGCCGAACGCGCTGTACATCCAATCGCTAGTCCTGCTCTCGCCCTACCGCTCCCTAGGCCTCGCGGCGGCGCTGCTGGACGAGATAGCGGCGCTGGCGGCCGCGAGCCCGTTCGCGTGCGAGGAGGTGTACGCGCACGTGTGGACGGACAACGAGGACGGGCTGCGGTGGTACCTGGCGCGGGGGTTCGGCAAGCACGGCGAGGTCCGGGGTTACTATTTCAAGTTGCAGCCCGACAGCGCGTGGATTGTGCGGCGGCAGATCACTTCCACCTCCAACCCTTCCCCTAGCTCCAGCATCCCCAACTCCATCGCCGCAACAATCCCGCCGAGCGCCACAGCAGCAGCCGCCAATCTCCTCGCTCCCAAACCCCAACCCCCTCGCCCTACACCCCCGATCCTCGCAACCACAGCAACCACCCTCAGCACCCTCTCCCCACCCCTCGCACCACCCCCACCACGCAGCTCCGGCCCCTCGCCGAACCGCTCGGGGCCCAGCACGCCCGGCACGGGGACGGGGATATCGTACCAGAACGCGCGGCCGGAGACGGAGTGGAACGACCTGCCGGCGGACATGCACTTAGGCAGCAGTAACGGCGGAAATGGGAATGGTACCAGCGCGCCGGGGAGCAGCGCCGCGAGCTCGCGCAGCAGTTCGGCTGCGCCTAGGAAGAAGCGCGACCGGGCTTATCCGGCGGCTGCTTTTGGGAAGTGAGGGTGGGCAAGTGTGCGTGGGTAGGCTTGAGCTTGAGCGGTTGGGTGAGGGAAGAGGGTAGAGTAGTGATGGTGGTGGTGGGGGAAGTCGGTGGAGGGGGAGTAGAGCAGAGCAGAGCTGTGACTAGATTTGGACAACGAGGGGAGAGATGGAGAAACGGAGAGTAAAGGCTGTAAATGCCCATTGAGAAAGAGACCGAAGAAACGAATCACGAGTTTGACAAACGAGGGTAAAACGAGACAAGGCAAGGCAGGGAAGTCAATATTCTATTTGAACGTAGATATCTATAATCTGGAGTAGATCGTGGCCGAGGCTGTTCGCAACAATAGGGGGAGCGGGCCGTGCCGTTCAAGTTCCAAAGAAAAAAAAGAAAAGAAATGGGTGGGGATAGAAAGTGGTTTAGAGACCATAATTATATACTACTCCTAAGTGAATAGATGCGTAGTCTTAATACATCATTAATTCAACCAGAACGGTATTTGGCCCGTAAGCTGTAAACATGGTAGATTTGCCGTTTACCATTTTATTGCAAGTGATTTAGCGATGATAATTCCCAAATTTGCCCTGCTGTACAGGTCAGAGTTATGATAAACTACTGCGTGCAACACAAGAAAACTGACACGAGACATCATGTAACTGGTCATAAAAGTGTTTTGCATTAGGTCATGATCGTAGGTTACTTTAGATACATACACGTTCGCGTTCGTCTACTTCATGCCAGAAGGACTCCCGAAACCTTGAAAAGCCCCTTTCCCCAAATCCATGCCCCACCATCCATCAACTTAATCTGTCAACTTACATCACCGTCGTGGGCTCGATCTCCGGGATCGCTTCGACGATCTTGGAAGTAACACCGTTCCTAAAGTCGTTCAAGTAATCCACGACGCCCTTCTTCTCCATATTCGCCGCCACGAGCGCGATCAGCGCCGCGCCGACGCCGCTGCCGTCCTTCGCGATCCCGATGCGAATCCGCTTAGCGCCTTCGGGCCCGATACCCTCGATCGCCGCCAGCGCCTCGTACACCATGTCGCGGAAGAAGGGGTAGTGCTCTACGAGGCTGCCGTCGACGCCGATGTCGATGGGCTCGTCATTCGTCTTCTGCAACTCGCCGCTCTGCAACACGATGGCGCCGACCGCCACAGCAGAGAGCCTAGCCGCCCGGCGTCCGACGGCGTATGCCACGTTCTTGAAGGCTAGGGCGTCCTCGAGCGAAGCGGCGTATATCTGTAATTGCTTTTCGAGCTCCTGGCGCAGAGTCGACAAATCCGGTGTGCTGTCGGCCGCGGCGATGGACATTATCGAGCTGTCCAGGCCCCATTGTTTGAATACGCCGGAGTCGGACGCGATGGTTGTTGTCGACTTCCAGTCGTTTTGGCTTGAGTTTTCGTCGCGGAATAGTGAGATCTCGGTGTTCTTAAGCATGTCGACGATAACTAGACGGACGATTTCGCCCAGGAACATGCCAGATACTCGCTTCTCGAACATCTGGATGCCTGGGTTTACACTCTTCTGGTCTAATTCTATGTCGTATGATGTATTAGGTAATATGTTCAGTTGGTTGTCGAAGGATCCCCATTCGGTATTTACGACCATTAATCCCGTCGACTTGTCGTAGTCGCCCTCGACAGGCTTCTTTATGTTGGCGAGCTTCTCCACATAGGCACCGTTGGTACCAGTTCCAAAAATGGCACCGAGAAGAGTTGACGTCTTGCCCGGTGAAGTATAGGAACGAGCCATAAGCGTTCCAACAGTGTCGTTCACTAAAGCAGCCACTTTAACAGGCAAGCGAAGCTTGTCGATTTCCTGTTGAAGCAAGGCGCATACGTCCTTCCCAACCGCATCCGGGATGTCAAATCCCTTGGTCCACCTCATTAACGTACCCTTGTTGATGCCGAATTGTTGAACTGGGAAACTGAAGGTAAAACCGAGTCGGAATATTTGTTCATCACGGTAACCCTCTGGAGTGCTGACAGTCTGCCGCCGGCGGATGTGGGCGTCGAAGTGCTCTCCGTGATGAGTTTTTAGGAAAAGTTCGATTTGTTTAGCGAGAAATCCAAAGAGGTCAGTGGCTTGTTTCGCGACCATTAACTCTTTTGGAATTGCAACTTTGCTGTATGTAAGGTTGAAGGTTGTGTCACCATTCAGGTGAATGGAGCAGACTCGGAAATTTGTGCCTCCTAGGTCTACTGCTAGATACAATCCCTTTTCCCTACGTCAGTTACTTCTTAGGTAAGCGGTTCGTTGGCTACTAGACATACCTTCTCGGTACCATTGGGTACACCTGTTACGTAGGTAGGAATTTGGCTCAAACTTGTGCCATCTTGTTGTAAACCCTCATCTACCAGCATATTAGCTAAATCCTTAAAATTTACCAATGGATAATCGTACGCATTTGCCGCAGAAACTCTTGAACGCCTTTGTTCACATCTTCGTCTGTGTAGTCGAATTGCGCGGCAATGCGCTTTGTCTCTTTGGCGAGAGCCATTGTGCGTGCGCGAGATACGGGCGGAGTAGTAGGGAAAGGCTGAGGAGATTCGCAGATTGGCTCTTGTACGACAACTGCCGGAGGAGAGGAGAGAATGCGTGAGAAAGGATGCGAATTGAGGATACGAGAGTATTGAGATTTGGCGTTCGTTAAGAAAAGTTGCGCGGTCTATAAAGTCAGAGGGGCAATTAGCAAGGATGAACCCAATTGCGTCAAAGGGTTCGATTGCGGGGCCATAGAGTGTGCCTAGGTACCTAGGTAGCTGTACTAGGTCGCTGTACTAGGTAGGTAGGTATACTAGGTAGGTACGGGAAGATTAGGGGTAGGTAGTAGGGCCGTTGGCACTACAACAGGCCCGTGGGGCGGTGGAAATTTCCCTCTCGTGTACTCCGAGGAACTTACCATTACAAGGATGAGGAAGATAAGTGAAAAAAGGCGGATATATGTAAGGTGATGGTGTCTCGTTGATGCTGATGCTGATGCTGATGCTGATGCTGGTACCGGTACTGATACTGTCACTGGCGTAGATGCAGATGCAGATGCAGATACGGGTGCTTGTGCTGGTGCTTGTGCTTGTGCTACCGCTGTCTTATCGTCTTGGTTTTGTCGGGCCTTCTCGATGTTCCCTTGGTGGTGGTTATCATCATGTATGTCTGTGGTACACATAGATGAGGGAACATCTTCAGCTCTGGCGCTGATGCGCCAGGCCTTAAAGTATCGCAACAATATGAACGCCACGGCGAGTTTCGCGGGGCTTTAGTGGGGTAGTGAGGGTCCTTTGGGGCCCCCAAGAGGGTGATTGTCTGGAGACTCGGGGAGAGAATCGTCATCCGACGCTTGCGGTCCACCCCGGCGCTGCAAACTGCACGATCAACCACAGCCCAGTGTTCTGTAGACCGGGCTTAATGGTCAAATAATAACGCAACCAGCTTGGATTTATTGGTAACCGGGCCGGATGAGCGTCACCTGCAGGTCGTCTAAGTCTTGCAACGGATGCGATGATATCATTGAACGATCCACCCCTGCAGAAGACGGCCGAGAAACCCCAGTCTAGAACCGTCTCAATCTCCCGGTTTGATCCTGACTTTTTAGCCTGGTGGAATTCGACTTTGTCCCGTGCTCAGCAAAAGCCAGGAAAAATTGGGGGCTGAACTTGGCGGCTCGACTGAGTCGTGTTCTCTTCCAGCCTTCGAACTTCTCCGAAGCAGCCGCTTGTTCCAACAATCTGGGTGTCAATCTATCAGACGGAGCTGATTGACTCTCACGCAATCAAGATCTTAATCTTGGAAGCATGAAAAAAGTGATCGACGAAATGATCAGCCAATAAACTGCGATATTCTCGTCGCAAAGGAACGTTGAATCTATTGAATCTGGAAAGTCAAGTAGGATTCTAGCAGGCTTATGAGCTTAAGGATAGGAATTTAGCCAATTGAGAGCCGAACCGTAGTGACGGGTTTTGATTATAGGTGAATCAGAGAAGCGCGAAAACGAGGCATCAAGAATAATGACTGTGTAGCATGACGAATATGACCAAAGGTGAAGCCACAATTCTATCTGAACTAATTGATCTGAACAGAAAGATTAGGGAGGAGAAATTGAGATTGCGGTGAAGCACAGACTAACACCCCTGTTTCACGATATCCTAAATTGTAGGTTCTTTCCACGTGTAATTATGATGTTTATGCAACTAACCCGTTATGTGCCAAGCATATTGAGAAAGCGAGGCCCGAAAAATACCTTCACGATCATGGGATAAATCGTATTATTCATTTTACAAGTTGCCTACCGGTAGGTAATTGTGAATTCGGCCCTGTTCGGTCAAGGCAAAAAGCCCGCGTTAACAGGGCGAAAAGGCATGATGGTTTAATAGGTGTCAAAAATGGCATGTTTTGTCAGCTTTGAACCACCTAGGATAAGTACAGAACATAGCGGCAAGTGTCCGCGTGATTGACAACAACTGGAATCTATAAGATAGTCTTTATATGAACTTTTCTTTCCTTCGCCGAGATTCCGCCCTAGTTTATTCTTTATTTGACCCCCCGCCTTCGTATTCGACTCGTTAGCATCAATCCAAACTCCGGCCGAAGATCTCAAGGGCATATCGACAATTCTCATATGGCAAAGAAACAATTCTTAAGGTTATCAGATCACCAGATCATCTTATCTGCAATACTAACATTCATCTCAATAGGTTTTACAAAGGTATCAAACATATTTCACATAGTAGGTACGAAATTTGAATTGTTGTAGCATTAGGAAGATTGAAACAGAAACAAGCAGAGGAATATAACATTAAGGTAAGCGATTGAAGATTTCCTATTCAGCCTTGTCGTCACCATACAAGTGCAACCATATATTTAACTCTGGGAAGTCTTGTAAAAATTAATTGAGTACCTCCATGGATAAACCTAATAGTGGTTGAAAGTAACTAGGACAGGGTTACATAAGACACCACCCCGGTTGTTTTTTCTGCCCTTTTGGGAAGTACCCCAGCAGTTGACGCAACCTGATTGGTTACAGATGCCAGGGTTTATTTTCCGCAGGGTAGAACTGTGTAACCTTCAGGGTCACTTTGAACCAGTATATAAACGTTTTGTCTTTTTGAAATAAAAGAATCCAAAAGTTTCAAGTTCCTTTTTGTCCCCCAAGGAAAATTCATGATATCCCCCGCCCCGCAATACAGGCATTACTAGGGAGCTCTACTTGCGTTACCGAACAGCAAACCTATGTACTAGTACGTGTATGGCATCAGGTTTGGTACAGCATTTCCATAAGTCATTCTCACGTAAGTAGGTGTTTATATGTCTGCTTTGTGATATTGAAGTTCCTGGATTCTTTATAGGTATGTGGGAAACAAGCCTGGGTAGTTCGGGCACATTCATATCTGGACTTCCCCCTTTTCAATCGGTCTTGAGTGCCATTTAGCCAGGTAACATGTGGTGGAGCTCATTTCTTAGTAGTGCAAGTATATTATCCAAAAAGGCCTATAGCATGTATGATGTTCTCAATCTCTATCCCTTTAGTTGGCATACTGCAGTCTCCACAAAACCGGTAACTGTACATCGGTGATAGCGCAGGCCCTTCGGCCTGTAAGCGTTGAGGCTCTCACAGTGATCTTCAGAGGCGTTTAGCCAACTAGAAGTAAGCTTTTGTGGGTGCCAGTAGAGCTCAGGGGTTGCTGGAAGTACAGTTACTAATCCTGCTGGAGCTGTAGTCTTATGCCAACTAAAGGGATACTACATGATAACTTATACACGCATATAGAATAGGTGATGAGAACCTAGCGGATGGCTCTGCTTCAAAGTAGCAGGGGTTTCCCCCACGCTATCCCTGTAATTAGCGTTATGTAGGTATACTGGGATGAAGTAGAAAAACTCAGTCAGGTAGATTCGCGCAGAGTAGACCAATGTAGAAAAGTCTCCAGACTGTGCAGAATTCCACACCGTGATTATGTAGGTATCATCTGAGATGGTTGACTGTTTGTATGTTAGAGAATATACCTAAACCCGGTAGGTAGACATATGTTTGTCACGTGAATCTGTTTTTGCGTCTTTCCAATGCCATCCCTATTCTTGGTACTACCAATAGCAACAGTCGTCGCACCGCCGTTCCCTGTTGTGCCTCCTATTGTATTGTTTGTTCGGAGTTTGGTAACAACGGTATTGTTCCCGATTACAACTACCAGCAGGGCGTTTGAGTGAAACCTGCGAATGCGACAATACAGCAGCTGAAGTGTAAGTCGTTGGAAGGCTTCCGAGACCCCCACCCCCTAACTGTCACAGGGACTCAGAGAGCCGCATCGCTAAGTAGGGACGCGTCATTTCAAGGATGTACCAATTAGAATGTGTGCATAGATTGACCATTACGGCCTTGGTGCAGAGTTATATCTGAGGAATCAATTCTGAGAGCCTCTTCAACTCTATAATCGCCGTCTTACGGGGAGGGCTCGGTCTACACACCTATCTTGACACCCATGTACCCTATGCAGGGGTCCTATGAATACCACCAACAGGTGTTTTTTTGAGGCTCTGCTTAGGATTTGGAGCCGCATGACTTCCTTCTTCCTCACTATAAAGCATCAGCTTTCCGTCGAGTGGCTCGAGATATCTTGTTCACTAGAGAGTACAAGTCCATGATACTCTACTCAGTGTATTGCCCGTTCTCAGACTGTTTTAACCCCTTCAAACACACGCCCACGATTAAAGCACAATCTGCATCTTACTTAGTTGCGAGGAGTAGCTTTTGGGACATTCGTATCTATTAACAGGTATGAAACAATGAAAGGACACCGCAAGATTTATTATCATTAAACTACTTGCTGACTTAATGATTGAGCTTTGAGACACTTACGCCATTACCAAGGCCAGGGTCTCCCGTGCGAAATGGAAGCAACCTTTGGATTCTAGGATCGAAAACCACAATGCTCCCTCCATAATCGAATTTGGTAAGGTCGAAGTTGCTTTTATTACTGAGTTTTAACAGATTCGGTAAGCATGCGACCGTAGCCTGGGCGTTTTTACATTTGTCGCTCACCGAAACTCCACCGGGCAAATGGATATACCCTAATAGCACAAGACGACTGCTCAGCCCCAGACTACTTCCCTCCCTATTATTCCACGCTATAATATCCTTTCCGACGCCCACAATTTTTTACCAGTCATTCTCGATCATTCGTTTCGCCTTGCGATGAGTGGTCGAAATCCGCTAGGGGATAAGTTCTCGAAACGATAGTTTATGTTGCAAGCCTAGGAACCCTCTGCCCTACGCAAACGAGATTACATGAACCATGGGTGTTGATTTTGAGGAATGAAGATGCAACGGATTATTACACGCAGGACACCAATGCGTTCGGTAAGACGAAATCTCGGGCATATGTCTGAATTGCGTCGTCCGACGAACACACAGCCTTACCTTAGGGCAGACTCGCTACGTTTATCATGTTTCGCCCTGGGGGCTAAGTTGGGCAGGATGACTACGCAGTCATTCAATCATGGGTAGTGTAAATTACGAGGGTCGAAGATGCTTAGTTTCCGGGAATTTGTCTGGGGCGAGTTTTGCCAAATCAAACGACGTTTCCCAATTTTCACTGCCTATTTACCTACCTAGGCAGTTTGTTTTCATGTGAATATGATATATGGCATTTACATCGAGTATTACACGGTCCGCTTTTTAAGAATCTTATTTACGATTCAATTAATTTATCAGCTCGAATTTCACTCGCCCGGAACCGACGCCCGCCCCTAGATGATCGATCTGCCTGAGGCGGGCAGTAGAGAGCATCACTCAAGTGATTTGCTATGTAAGTTTCCTCGACTTGAAAAGAAGCTTACAATACTAAAATATCTTACGGGCATGACAGAGTGATGGAGGGCTTAGCTTGTACTCCTCGATGTCCTCAGGACCTGTGGATCTCAATGGGTGGAAAAAAGAAGCTTGGAATGTCATGAGAAGACTCTGTCCTGCGAATAGAACGGGGAATACACCGAATAAGGGGATCCAAATTGGAAACGGACGGATCCACTCAGTCCTCAGAGTTCCTCACATGCTGTCCTGACCAAACCTGGTAGGATTGGAATAACCTCAGCACCCTGATGACTCCCTATTGCAATGGCTGAGTCGACGAGTGACAACTGTACTTAGTTGCCCTACATCTCATCGAAAATATGGCAGGCGAACCAAAACTTCGAT
Organism: Annulohypoxylon truncatum; assembly: GCF_022578515.1. NCBI lineage: Eukaryota > Fungi > Ascomycota > Sordariomycetes > Xylariales > Hypoxylaceae > Annulohypoxylon > Annulohypoxylon truncatum. The sequence continues at coordinate 590,890 of NW_025953794.1, read as the reverse complement.
ATATATATACCCATACTATATCGCCATCCCAAAAAAGTTCGAGTCTATTTCTGTCATCCACCATCCACCATTACTACTCTACAGCTACTCAACTCACTTCTAAATGCCGTCCAATCGATCTCAATCTAATTCAAACTCCTCAAACAATACAACAATGTCTGATTCAACAAAGACTCCTATTTGGTACTGTTGCCAGTGCCGCAAGGGACCCATGACGATCAAAATCACCCCAGTGTGCGTGTATTGTAATGACCACATTTTTTGCGAAGGCTGTGAGAAAGGATTTACAGATGTCCTCTCGGGACGTTAGAATCGAAAACACAAACGACCTACCAAAGCCCACGAGGGCCTTAGTAACCGCCTATGTCAGTCATAGAGGTTCACAATAAACTTTCCTGCTCTGTTCGAAACGAGTCAGAACGAGTCAACTACGAATGATTTCCGACTACATGAAGCTTTACGAATGGAAGTCTCGCATTATACCGGCAGCACCTTGGCAGCAGCACACGCATGGAACTGGATATTGGGTCATCTATTGTTTATTCTCCTTACTTTATCTTTCCACGATGTCTTCTTTATTGTCTTTCGGCGTCATGGCTCGGCTGGAACCGGAGTTAGAGCTACAGGATATAGAGCTACGGGATAGATCTAGATCCAGCAATGGAATTGGGCGGCGGATCTCTCATTTAGGGATGGTGTATTTCTCACTTGGATAGGAAAAGTAGATCTAGGAAAATGGGGTAAAAAGGACAAAAAGAAAACCAAAAAAAAGCCGATGTTGTTGTGCTATCGTTCCAGGGGTTCTCACTTGTATTACTACCTACCTAGGCACCTAATTACTAGGTGCTTGGGCTCGGAGCTTTCTTAGGTACATGATTCCCGTGTCTATAGATTTCAAACTTCCTTAACTCTGTAAACGACTCTATAAAGATATCACGTCTATTTTTCGAGTATCTTGTATATCGTATTTGGGACTAACATGCTTCATAGTTGAAAGTTGAAACTTGTTATCAGGATCTTGCCCTCTTCCGTGTAGCTACGTACGGATCAAATTGTCATTAGCTCTACTCCATTTGCTACTCGATTCCCTATCTAAGAAACGACCATTGCGGCTATGATATATATATATATATATATATATATATATATATTTAGAAATTAATAGGTTTAATGTGTAATAACTTGATTTAACGTCGATGATACTACCAAATTTATTTTGGTGGACGTTTAGATTGAAATCTGACGGAAATCCTTCGAAGCAACGCCGCGTTGCGGCAGCATGTAACTGTCTGAACCGGGATATCTCGGAGTCTAGGAAGGATGAATATGCGGTGGTGGCAAAGCAATGCGCGCCAAGATATCTTGATATTGTTCTCTCCGCCTAGCTTGTAATTCGTAGCTGAAAGGCTGATACATCTGCCCGTGTGCTAGTTGAAAACTGGCGGGTAGCTAATATTCAGGGGTAGTCGTTTGTAGGTAAATATTTACCGAGATACGCAGTCTGGTATACAATGCACACGGCAGTTGAATCCAAAAATACAAATAGGGTGGTAAGAAAGGATCGTTCTAGAATGCGCACTTGGAAACGATGACCAAATTTCAGCCAGTCAGATTCAACAGAACCCTCTCAATACCACGTGTGATTCTCCGGGGACCCAAGCCAGTGAAACGTGTGGTTGAGGCTGAACTTGACCTAGTTGAACGTCATATTGTCACACATGGCTTCACGGTCCTGTGAAGACTCACGCATGTACGATGAAGCATCCCGAGAGACGCACATATTTCCAGGTTGCTGGGAAAGCCTATATGCATGGACCGAAGCTGAAAAGCTGGGCTGCCTTAGGAGCGCCGATACCCAATAAACCACCATAAGGCTCATGAATGCAGATACAGAGTCCAGCCTATGGTAGGTCCGTTGGGTATCAACGGGCCCAACTTCGCCACCGTGCCCCCTGACGGTCAAATTTTTATATACACAACTTTTCGGTGGTTAATTTCCATTAAAGGGGATCGGAAGGTCTCGTCGTTACGGCTCGGCTCGCTAGACCCGAGTTCTCTGTCATTAGGTCCATAAAGTGTTGCTTGAGACATGGACACTTAGAATGGAAAATCCCATGGTCTAAATGATCTGTCAATGTCCTCGGCGGGAGGAACACTGCCACTCCTGCAGCGACTCGTCCATTCATCGATACCGAACGCTTAAGGCAAACCTAGAAGCCAAAGTATGACTCTAAATCTGCAAGCTAGTAGTGGCATCTGATCAGTATCGCAGGATAAGCGCCACAATCCACATCAGCGTTTCTGTTTCTTCCATATTTACCGCTTTTTCATGAAATAATAATATTAAAAAACAGGATTTTACAAATCATCCACAGAAACTGTTCCACGGTAAGCATCAACGCCTCGAATGTCCTGATATGAAGTCTGACCAGATGACAGTCGGTTTCTAGGCAGAAAAGGGATGAGCCACCTCATAATACGAGAGATGGAATTGAGGAGATAATCCATTTCAAAGCTGCGTACTTGAGATCGCAGGTGCGAGTATGAGTAACATAAGGCGTATTGGCGATTCATGCTAACAGGAAAAGCGGTGAGAGCGGTGAATCCACGGCGTCTCACAAAGCTCGAGAGTCTGCAATTCAAAACACAGAACCCACGTCTATATCTCTCCTCTCGCATTTTGTTCAACGCAGTTTGGGTATTGCGGCTGTCGACCATATGATGGCAGGTGAAAAAAAGATGGGGAGCGATGAGTGGATAGAGGATAGGAGACAGAGGCTTACATAAATGAGACTAGCTCGCCTCCCCACTAATAAAATAGCCCTTATTGAAAATATGCAAGGATCGATTGGCGTCTTTTCTTACGCACTTATCGCGATAGCGACGACGATCATGTCTCCGCAGTGTCTTCCCGTCCCCCCTTTTCTGCCCCTCATTTCCAAGCTTCTTCATCCCCCTACCTTCGTTACCCCACACCCGCTAGCTCTGACGATAGTCTTCACCAACATACCTACCGGCACATACGCATGCACAGGTCAGACAGATCATCGAGGATGTAACGATGCCGTGACATAGAACTAGGTAAGCGACCATCATTCGATTGGCAAACTCGCAAACCGTCAATCTGAACCATTCCTCCGGGCCCTTGCGTAGCAGTGTCGTACGTTTTGCTTTGTCTGGCGTCAGGGTCAACCTTCTTCCACCGCCATGGCTCTCCTTGGATTGGAGACAATTGGAGGTCCCGCGCGTCAACTGCCGGGAGTCCGAGGACCCTCAGACTACGGGACAGAAGTGGACAACGGGGATGACTGATAATTACATAAGGGTCACGACGACCGTACAGGATGTTCAATTATAACCCACTTGCTTCCCTTATACGAAATACCCCAGATAGATCTCATTAGACCTCTCCTATACTCCCCGTAAAAAGTATAACCATAAGAATTACCTCTACAATGGCAGCGCCGGCCGGGATACCATCCCTTCTAGACCTCACCATCGACAACATCACGCCCAACACGATCCGCATCAACTCGCAATGCCAGAACCCGCGGTTGAAGTACCTGATGTCGCGGCTGGTGACGCACCTGCACGACTTCGCTCGCGAGACGCGGCTCAGCACTGACGAGTGGATGGCGGCGCTCAATTTCCTCGTGGGCTGCGGGCAGATCAGCAGCGACGTGCGCCATGTACGTGCCACCCCTTCACACACACACACACACAAATTCCTTATTAAGAGAAAAAAAACAATAGCAAAAGTCAAAATACTGACGCAACGCAGGAATTCATCCTCCTATCCGACATCCTCGGCCTCTCCCTCCTCGTCGACAGCATCAACCACCCCAAACCGCCCTCCTCGACCGAAGGCTCGGTGCTCGGGCCCTTCCACACGCACGACGCGCCGACGCTCGCGAACGGGTCGAACATGGCGTCGGACCCCGACGGCGAGCCGCTGCTCTGCGTGTGCACGGTGCGGGACACGGGCGGCCGCCCCGTGGCGGGCGTCAAGGTGGACATCTGGGAGACGGACAGCAGCGGGCACTACGACGTGCAGCACGCGGACCGCGGGGAGCCGAGCGAGCGCTGCGTCATGGTCACCGACGCCGAGGGGCGCTTCTGGTTCCGCGGTATCAAGCCCGTCAGCTACCCCATCCCCCACGACGGGCCCGTCGGCAAGCTGCTCGAGAGGCTCGGCCGCCACTGCTGGAGGCCCGCGCACCTGCACTTCATGTTCGAGAAGGAGGGGTGGGATCACTTGATTACGTGAGTCGGGCTGCTTTTCTTTGATCCGCTTATTCTGTTATTGCATGTGTGTGTGATAAGTATCGTCCAATTCCTGGTGACCTTCCCTTTTACTTGGTACTTTGGTACATGGCATATGGCATAAAAATGGAGAAAAGGGGGTAAGGAAGGTTTGGTAGAGGCGGCTGTCATATGAAAATGGCTGTGATATAAAGCTAACAAACCTCCTAAAATAGTGCCCTATATGTTCGCGGGGACCCATACGAGACATCAGACGCCGTGTTCGGCGTAAAGCAGAGTCTCATCGTCGATATAGATAAGATCGACTCAGCAACAGCCAAGGAGTACGATTTTCCAGAAGGGGGTCTCTATTTGAAGCACGACTTCATATTGACGACGAAGGAGGAGACGGAAAAGCTACGAGACGAGAACGCTGTGAAGGCTCTGGCACAGCTGGGACTGCAGATGAAGCTTGTTGACCATCTGCCTATACCCGAGTTAGACTGAATAGATGTGGCTGATGTCTAGAGTGTAGGTAGAAGAAAGGTTAGAATCAAAGATATCGACCCCCATGATGAGATAATAAAAGCACAGTTATTGCTTTGAGTGCATACCGTTCAAGGCATAGAACTATTTATGGCACATTCATCATGAACTTCTAAGGTTGGGAGAGGAAGGCACTGGCGCACATGGTCCTAGCAGCACGATGTCGAAGCTATGACCATACCGTTGCCATGGACATCCGGATAGGCAACCATATATACCTATGCAACTGCACATCTTTCCAATCGAACATCCACTCCATCGATCCAAGGCCGGGTCGGGGCGACGTAACTACTCGGATAGCTCAGTTGGGTATAGACGGGATTATAGACGGTATAGACGGTATAGACGGGTACTGAGCATCCGAGACCGCGTCCGAGAGTTCGATTCTCTCGACGGCCAACTCTTTTTTTTGTCAATTCTTTTTTTCTTATCATGCACCAATGTCACCCGCATGCGTGCACGCCCACGTGAATCTCACGATGATATGATTATTTGTTTACTTTTCCTCGGTGTTTCGAATCTGCACCCCTTCCACTACCACATCCACACATCAGCCTTGCCAGCTACCTCTTAACCACAATGCGCCGTTACCCAGTACCATCACCATAACCAAACATGCATTCTCCTGACCAATACCAGTAAATCTATATTTTTCTCACTCAAATTTTAACGTCGAAATACACCCCCTTTAAAATTCGTACTATCTAGATCACGTCTCAATCACATGACACCCATGTTCCAGCTCAGCCCTTTTAGCCATCCCTTCCTTAGAGCCTCAAACCTTAGCCATTTCTCCACTTCTGAGATACTAATTATATCTATGCTGATGCCCCAACCATTCATAATAGATACCAGTAATATGATGCTTCCTAATCTCCCGATGCTAAGATAGCCACGCTCATGTCTTGAGGGATAGAGGGGATGCATGCAAGGTACAATGCATAGTTAGAAGCATCCCATACTCAACAAGGCGTATACTTTTCAAGCTCCAAGTGATCCTCCAGATGCATCAATGCCGCTCCTTTAGCCCCTTAAGCAGACCCCAAGCCGGCAAAAACACTCAAATGAATCAACAACAGAAAAAAAACCGACGCAGACCTGATTCGAACAGGCGCTCCCGAAGGAATATGATAGGACGTGGACACATTCTAGTCATACGCAATAACCACTCTGCCACTGCGCCCTAGCACCCCTGGGCCTGCTCGAGGAACTTGACGTACCCGAGAGTGCTCAAAGTTAGCTGGCCACAAACCTTCTAAGGTTGGTAGATAAAGCCAATCAGGCGCGTGGATACTAGAAAAAAAAAAACTTACCTACGCACTTTCCTTCAGGTGATCAAATTTCGTCTGAAGTTTGAAAGCATGATGTGAAGCATGGATGGATGTGCTTAGGTAATTAAACAAGCATATCTAGGTCCTAAGGTATTAAAAGGGGTTCCCCCCTAATATGGATGTATACGTAGCCCCTAAACTTGCTATCGCGTGGCTGAAGAACACCAGCTCTGACAAAAAAAAGGGGGGGGTGGGGTGCTCAAGGCTCTCACGCCCATCAGAACCGATTCATCGCAACTTCAGAAGTAGGTATCCGCATACATTTGGCACCTAACCCACCACACGTAGGTATGAATCAAGTAACGGAATCCATAGCAGTCATCGGAGAGGTAGATTAAATAAGTACCTACCCAGCACCCAAGTACGTATATCGGGGACACGAGTAGACAGCCCTGATACCAGGTATGTACCTATGTACTGTAGCGGATCCTGTCCGTGAGTCACCACCATCTCGAACCCCGCCGTCGCTGTCCGTAGCAACCGGGAGATTTTCGGATCCATCTCGATACAGATACAAGGCTTATATATCCGTTTAAATCCCCAAATTTTCAAGCCGACCTCACTAGTCTTGAAATCTAGTGGGTGACTTGATGGCTAGAGAAAACTCGTTCGAGCCACGCTGTGGTAGATGGGTATTATTCCTACTACAGCGGACTCGGGGTTTTTCGTAGGTCGCCGATTCAGTTCGGGGCTGAGCTTTTTTTGTCTTTTCCTTTTCTTTTTTTTCCCCACATCGTTTCTTTTTCTGAGTTTCTAGTTGATGCACTCGTATATTTATTTCCGCAACTCGGATGCAACAGTACTGCATTTCAAATAGGATAAAATATAAGGTAGGTAGGTAGGTATACGCTCACAAAGCACCCAATCCAATTCCATCCATCCATCCATCCATCACATATCAAAGCCCCATATAGAGCCCGACGCCCAGGATCAGAAAAACCCTAGGCTCAAGGCTCGAGTAGAGGCTCAAGCACCAAGGCACATATACGGCACCCCCTTAGCCCCTAGCACGTAAGCGTCGTCAGACCAACGACCCAACCGACTAATCAGGTCGTCTGTACAAATACACGCCGGGAGCGCCGTCCCGGCTGGTATATGGATAAAGCCCAAGTTGGCTGTCTGTCTGTCTGTCTGTCTCTGCGTGGTATCACCCATCCCTATCCTATTCCTATTCCAATCCCTTATCCCAGCCTATCCTATCCTATCCCAAACGCCGGTGCTGGTGGTAGTAGTAGTAGAGTCGTGATATTTCGCGTATGTCGTTTCGCTCGTCCCGGCAATGGGATATTAGATGTGTACGTAGTTATATACAACCCCTTCTTCTCTTCTCTTCCCCTCCTCCCCTCCCCCTTTCCCCAAGCTCTTATTTATTCCTAGTATAACGCGTCGCGGGTCGTATGCCATATACTATAAGCATCGTATACCACACCCATTCACAGCGCATAATTCTCCGTATGCAAGAAAATCTCCTCCAGCATCGGATCGCCCCAAATCTCCGCCTGCAGCCGTGCCACCATATTCGAAACGCCGACCCGCATGCTCGGCGGCCCGCACACGAACACCGCCGTCCGCCTGCCCAAGATACCGCGTCCATCCACGCCCCCCGTCGTCCACTCGCGCAGCATGTACCCGAGGTCCGGCCGCCCGTACTCGACGCTCCAGCCCCCGTCGATCTGGTGCGGCACCGGGAACGCGAACCGCATCAGGCTCTTCTGGAACTCCGTCGGCGTCTCCGGGAACCCGAAGTCGAAGCCCGACGGCGGCCCGAACGTCGACGTCGGCCGCGGCTGCTGGGGCGGCAGGTTCGTCGTCCGCAGGTGTGCGAATTCCGGCGGTCGGAGTACGGGCTCGGAGGGTCCGCCCGAGGCCTCGTCGTCGCTGGAAGCGGGCGGCATCCGTCGCGGGGATGGCGGCGCGTAGTTGAAGTGCGGCTGCTGGTCGGGGCGTGTTTGTAGCGGCGGGAAGTGAAATTCTCGCTTGGGCTTGTCGTCGGGAAAACCGTCGGTTGGGGCCGGTTCTGCGCAGCCGTGATCTTCGGTATCACTGTGATCCCGACCTTCTAACCTTCGAAGGGAGTCCTCCTGAGCCGACAGGCGATTCGATGGCGGTGGGCCTTGCGGTGGGATATGGTGCGGTTGGAGGTACTTCTGTTGTGGGAGGGCGGTAATTCTATCTTCGTCCTCTGCCCGTAGCTCGCGCTCGTAGTCCGGGTTGCCCTGCGCTTCGTCTCGGATCATCTGGGAATTACGCTTCGAGGCGATTCCGGCTACAAACCCGTCTAATCGATCGTGGAATATATTGCTCAGGGGCCGAGGTCCCCGCTCACGGGGTGCTGGGATTCGGGATTGTCTCTTGGCTGCCGTAACGAAAAACTTGCAAGTTACGCTCTCCGGAGGCGCAGAGTCACGGCAGATACGCAGCTCCTCTCGGAACCAATCCATGGCCTCGAGTCGTTTGAGAGCCCAGACAACTACCACTTTCTTGGTGATAGCTTTGCCATCACGCATACGTTTGATCAGGTTTAACAGCTGAGACATCAGTGCAGTTACACCGCTTCCACCAGCGATCAGAATGCATGTGTCGAATGCAGCAAGCTCTCGGCGCATGCCGCCATATGGCCCATCGAGATACGCCCGGTATGTGTGGAATGGCCCCTTCTCAATAGCAGTCTCCAGGACTCGACGAGTAAACCCACCGTACGGTTTGAACACAAGAGTGCAGTCTCTGTACTGCTCGCCGTATTCCGACGGGAAATCCTCGCTGCAGAGCGACGAGATTGTGAACGGATGGTTGTCGAAAAATGAGATACCGGGCATGCGCAGATACACGTACTGCCCAGGCTTCCATTTCATCTGCGTGGGAATCGTGATCTTGATAGCGTTCTCGGTCATGAGGGTAATAGCTGCCTCGTCTCCAACCAAGAAGGACATCCGCCACGGTTTGACCCAGTTGAGTTTAAATATGCGTAGGAAATAGCACAACACCCAAATAGCTATCGTGGCATATAAGTAATCCCAAGACCCCAGGTAGTTCTTCGTATGCCAGAATAAACAACCCAGGTACACGAAGCCGACTGGCACGTGTAGCGTTACGAAAAGTTCGTAAGCTATCCTACGGATGAAGGGAAGCGAAGCAACGCAGAGCCATAGCAGCGGTACTAGGCACGCGATACCAGTGCCGTAGATAACACCGCTCCCCTGGGGGAACAGCGTTTGAAAAATAGCCATGCCGCCGTCGTCCCATACAGGTTGAACGTAGAACGGAATGGTATGTACGAGAACCAAGAACAGGCAAAGATAACCGGCCCATCGGTGAAACACATTGAGCCGCTCTGGACCGATACCTGTGACTAGTGTGAGAATGTTAGCCTTCATGCTGGTCGCAATGATCCAAGGGGTCATCGCGACAGCAATCATGCCTGCTCGGATCGCCACCGGTGGGGAGCCGTATTGGATGCTGTCCCAATACAGGGGTTGCTTGAGAAATACGTATAACGATACGAAGGCCAATGCGATGAACCCGACAAATAAAACCGCGAGTGAAGAGAAAGTGAACCGATGTTTTCGCCATACGATATCGGGTATCGGGCGGTAGAAGACCCATCTGAAGAGAGCGAACGTGTCTAGAACAGGACCGACGGCGGAAAAGTCGGATTTCGGCTTGAAGTCCCTCTTCTCTCCTCCTCCTTCTTCGGGGAAGAATTGTCGTCCAGTCTGGCCTGTGTGCATGCCTGTCGCCAGCGCATACTCGGGATCGAGGTTATATAAATCCCGGTAATGCTGCTCCACCTCTTGCTTGTATATCGCCTGTCGAATTTTATCTTGCCACCAATGCCATATTCGTACCAGTACCACCAGTCCCATCAGGGCTACACTGAAATACGTCCATCCTAAGCCATATTTCCCAGACGCGCTCCATGGGTCGACAGTGTTCGCTTCCACCAAGCCTGGCGGGCTCGTTGCCGTCAAAGGGATGTATATCCTTTTCGCGAGCTCCGAAAGTGTCCTCGATGCACCCGCCATAGCCGATATTGGTTCCTCAGCCATGATTAGGAGGTTAGTTGAAGGGTACTATCGACGAGTTTACTGATGTTGAGCGCTTGACGTCTGCCGCGCCAGCTAGGTTGAGATCCTAGGCGCGTGAACGCGAGAGCGTCTGAAATTCCAACAATCCTTGTCGCTCTTGGGCCCGTCTCAGATACCTTCACTTGCTACATGAATCGGATCTTGGTAGTGGGTGTCTTTACGTGTCGTTTATTTATTTAACTTAAGGTTGGGTATATATCATTGGAAATAATTAAGAACGAATGAATGTTCGTCGCGCGAAGAGGAATACCAGACTCCCCAATTCACGGGACAAGATGATACTGAAAGGCAGTAATGGCGGCCATTGAAATGGATCACGACGATCTGACGACGACAAACGAAAAGGGAGTAGAAGGATCCGGGCCGACGATGAGATGGGCACGGAAGGATAGGTATATATCGGTTACTTGCCAGGATCGCGGTGGCAGAGTGGGGAAGCACTATATGCATGTAGATAGTTCCCTTTTCGCCAGGTACAACATGCAGCGAGGTTGTCAAGTCTCGTCACACAACTACTACATTCGGCTTGCGATCTCCTTGGGGAATACCCAATAGGAGTTTTGCGAGATTGGCCTCGTGGGAAAGGCAGGAGGGGCAAACTTGGCCTCCTACCGGGGCCATCATCATCGTTCAATCAGGAACGAGCAACGGGTTGGTTGTGGGTTGGTGTGGATTGCAATCGGTTGAGAAGACACAGCACGATACAAGACCCAGCGGTTGGCCGTACCTCGATATTGGCTGACCTGGAAAAGAAGAGAGATTTGTTCCCCCGCAGGCTGCAGACTGCTGCAGGTTGCGCCATGTTGCACGGAATAAGCGTGGGCGCTAGAGTTTGCGAGCAATGTCGAAGCTGTCGCCGGGGTCTTAGCTACGGGAAGATTGCCGTGCCGGTAAGCTGGCAAGGGTCCATTATTCTGTGCTAAGTTGTGCATATGTACCTCCTAGTGTACGCATGCAGCCATTCGCAGGATGCAGCTCCATGAGAGCTTTACCTGCTTTACCTAGGCACATTAGAATGGTAATGGTGACGGTGACGGTGATAGAGAATGACCGAAAGGGTATTTAGAGCGGTCAGAATAGTTAGATGATTCGATGAATGGGCTCAAGCCGAGAGCGCTTCGAGTTGAATTATCGATCTTGAATCTTGCACTTTGGCGCCTCCAACATCGTACTTCGTACGCGTGTCCCGATTGAGATCTTACCCCCATCTCATCCCGCCCAATGAGTGGACGAGCAAAGAGACGTTACACCTAAGGGATGGTCCCAGATAAACTTGTGTCCAGAGCTTCAAGGTTCAAGCGATGCTTGAAATGCGGCAGTGCCGTAGTCACGAATAACGTAAATAATTCGGCGATCCGAATACTCTCCGACGTCCATCTGATGGCCATCTGATAATTGTTGGTTCCACGAAGCTGGAAGGTCATCTCCTTGTCATCTCCTTGCAATGTGGCGTCCGACAAATCGGGTTTAGCCATTGTCGCTGTTTAATGAGGCCGTCTGCAAAGACCATTATGCAGACCGTTATGTACAACGGACGATTAATGCCGAAACGGTCGATGGGACCGTTTTTTCCTTTTCTTCTTTTTTATATAAATGAAGTCAGGTGTAGAAATATATTTTGGTGGAGAATGAACCAAGCAAAACTACATAGTAGAAAGCGTTGACCGGAATATTACCTAAACATTCAACTGCAAGAGTCGCAACTACTCTTTTACTTGCCTTATACCAGTATGTGGGTAGGTACTCGTAAGTTTCGGTACGCGATTAATGGATAATAGACGATATGGTGATAAATATGCAGTTTGATGGAATAGCAAAATTCATTGGGACATTGAATTCTGATTGGACCTGATGGAAAGCCCACGGGTATCGACAGGAGACAACACGTCAACACTTCAAACAAACGAGAAGTATATAAGTTTAAAAACGATTGAATCAGGCCTTCTGCCTAATTCTATCGCTCCAAGACTTCACAACACTTCCCACCATGGATCTTGCCCCGACTTCAATCTCCAAACAACGAGCTAGAACACAGCGCGATTCCTTTAGGATGGATAAACTACCCATGGAGATAGTTCAGAACATCTTCTTTCGCATCGATAATTTCGATACGTTGAGATCGGCTATTCTGACGTGTCGACATCTACACGCCGCATTCACCAGCCGGGAGAGGTCCATCGTAACTCAGGTGCTGGTAAATCAGATAGGTTGGGATGTTCTACCGGAAGCCATCGTTGTCGACGAGTCGTTCCGCTTGGAAGCTTATAATTCCAGCTTGGGAACTTATGATTCCCAGAAGGCCGAGGAGTTTTCCAAGAAACACCTCAGCCACCGCATGACGTCCCTCAGCGAACCAGCTCGCTGGAATCTAGCCGAAGCTTTACCCTTAGTACGTCTTCACAAGGTTGTTAAGTTTCTAGCAAAGCAGATCGCCGATTACATCTGTGGACCTAGATATGTTCGTCAAGGCCAACTCATGTATCGATTGCCCTTCGAGCCATGTGAGCCGATGCCATCCTCTGAGGGCCTTTACAGAATTCAACGTGCCCTATATCGCTTCCAATTATATTGGAACATGTTTGGTCTTTCTGAGGCCGGGGCCGGGCTCGCCACGCGGCGGTATGCATATTTCCGAATCTTCAGTGTTTGGGAGAATGAGCAACTGGCATGCGCTCAACACCACCTCCTCCGGATTATAAGAAAACGTAAGTCTCAGTTCAGCAACATAACCTAGGATTTCTGTAAGATGGATATTGATGCGTTGGTAGCTGTTGATATGGATCCCTTTGCACATCATGACGCTTTCGAGTGTTATTTATCTTCTTCTCTTAGTGAGAGCGGGTCAGAGTTCTCTCAACACGCCCTCTCTCAGGGCTTGGAATACATATACGAAATAGCGACCAGTGAAACGTTCGCGGACGCCCGCAAGCTCTTAAAAAACATATTCTCTTCTCTAGCCGAGCCTAGCCTTGCTCCAATTCCAAACAATCTCTTCGAAAGCCTCAGAAGGTGTAGCCCCCCTGTGGACTTTGGAAGGCCGTTTCGGGAGCTCGATGAAGAAGACAGAAACCATCTTGTTGAAAATCCATATTGCAATGATAACCACTGCAGCTATATGTCAGAACTATTAGAAGCAACGTACGATCTGGCGTATACTCTCGATGATAACGGCGGAGAACTCGACGAGAGAGGTACTTGTTCGGAGGAAGGCTACGCGTTTTGGGACTGGTACTACCCGCACTAATTGTAAGGGGCGGATCGAAGGAAAGCTGTAGAACTATGAGAGCAAGGACGATAAGTTTGATATGCCGACGGGAGTAGAATAGCATATCGGAGACCAGAGTAAGATTGTTTGCCCAGACTGCCCAGAATATCACTTCTCAATGAGTTCATACTTTGAACTTACTGTTCTTTGCCTTTGTGAAAGACGACAACTTGCCCCAATCAATTCAGAAGGCAGACTACTAGTCAGCGGTAAAGGATACGTCGCTTTAAAATAATATGAAATCATTTTCATACAAGACAATACGGTGCCTACCTACAAACGGTAATTATCGCGTTCAAGCCCCAAATTATGCAAACCTAAGCTCCCACTTAAAGCGGCGCAGCATTGAACGTCTTCTCAATAACACATACATAGGTACGAATACCTATTGTATGTACCAAAACCCCATCTTCCGGATCGCATTAATTGCTGATTTCAGCGAGCAGGCGAGTCCGTCAAATAGGGAGCGAGAGTCGGCCGTCTTTTTTTCTCCTAGGGCTCTCTTTCCCGTACGGGTCTACGAGCAGGGAATTTTTCCATTCGATCACCGTTCGGGGGCTTGCCTTCGCCAATCCGGATTGGAGCAGCGAAGGAAATCGAAAAAAATGGGTGCCAGGCGCTTAACGGCGCGTCGCCATTCGTCGGCGGGGCGGGTCCGCCGGGGGCGTGCCATTTGGCAATAGCATAAAGCATTATGGTACATTCGCATCCCACTGATAATACCTATCTCTACCACACTACCTACCTAGCTACAGAATACGTACATATGTACTGTAGTAAGTACACACACATGGACACGCAACACAGACTGGGGAATGGGAGATTTAGGGGAGAACCGAACGAACGACGAATTCGGCGCCGACGGAACGATGAGGGGAGGGGGAGGTGACGAAATTTTTCTTTTTCTCCCCAAGGGTTTGTGATAGTGTGACGGGACCCAGCGGTTGCAGAGGCCACGCAGCGCCCGTCCCAGACTCCCGGAAACCGTGAAGGCGGCAAAGTTGTCGGGCGATTGCCCGTCCGTACATACATACATGCGATGGCCCCCAGACTGTCCAAAGCATACATACGCACACATACATACATACATAGCGTGTTGGGGGCCGACGATTCCTCGACTTTGTTAGGTACTCCCGACGATCGTCGCGGCAGATGGATGACCTCAGATTTAATATCGAGTTTGCGAAGAAGGGGCCAACGGGGTGGCGAGGATTGATTAAGCTGAAAGGAAGGCTTTTCGCCCCGTCGTGAGAGTACCGGGTACGTACTTTGTATGGAAATACTTGATAAGTGATGTTAGCGAGAGTAGTACCCGCATCAGCCGATTTGCACGATGCAACTCTACACTACTTTAGGCGTCTATGCTGGGTGTAGTAAGGCATTTGGACCCTTCAATCCATCATGACAAGGAAAGTAATGCATTTCATTTTCAAATTTGCGCTCATTAACTTTGGGTATCGCAGGAAGGCTACCATCTATTAAAAAGGCCAAAGTCTGGGTAGAAGTTATTCTCATTCAAAATAATTAGCGCAGCACAACGCGCACAGGATCTGCCTATCTACTACCTAACCACAGCAAACCCGTATCCTCCAGTATTCTCCTATCATATGTTCGTTCCTGGAAAAAGAATAAAAAGCCTTCATCTTATCTACGTCGTATCTTTATTACTAACCCTAGATCGATCAATCGTCTTTTTATAGGTGTGATTCTCTTGTTGGACTCCTTATATCTCGTAAGTGTTGCCAATTAGCTCTGCTCGGCTGCCCACTCGATAGGGGTATCTAGTCGTTCCGTGATTTTATCGAGACGTGCGAGGAGGTAGTTTATCTCGAAGCTGCCGTTCTAGTCATAGTCTGGTTGTCTAGGTACCTGTTATAAGATGCATACTCGATCATTTATCTACCTAAGTAAAGACAAACTCCTCGCCATCGAATAAGTCCTTAGTTCCTCCTGGAACCCGCCAACAATTGTATATCTTATAGTTGCATCATCTTGTTGACTTCCGTCTCACTTTGCTTTAGTTGACGATGTCATAGAGTTGTGAGTGTGGATGCATTAAGGTTGCACGATAGTATCCTTCGAAGGTAGATTGAAGACGAATCGTCTCTCCCATCAACATTGACCTCACTATCACCTCGCCACCTTGTGTCCTTTTTCTACATGTTTAGATACCAAGCTATTTTTACCGTCTTCTTTGAGGAGACAGGTTTCTTAGCTTTCTTTTTATGGGTGTTTGCGGTTCCTCGGAAGTGTGTCTTGGACCATGATACGCCGCCATACTGAAGTTCGATGTTAAATAGTACGAAGAGGACTGCTCTCTGGAATTCATCGATGTTCACGACAAATTCCGTTGGTGCTTGTCGAGACGTTCTTGACCATGTTGGACGTCGCGTAAAATGCTGTCTTTTTCATGGGTCGATCGAATGTGGTATATTTCCCGACGTTCGTACGATTGCCCTAGTGACACGATATCGATCATGAATCGATTTTTTTCTGCTGTGCCAAGCTTCACAAGACATTGATAGAGAGAATGAATCTGTGCATGCGACGATTCAGTGCCCGCTACAATACCTTAACCCAGGCCGCCCTACACTCCGGTTCTGGGCGTCTGTAAGAGTCTCGCATATTTAAATATGCAAAATGAAGACTGCCGTCTTCCGATTCAATTTTGCCTGCTACCTTGCGATAATCAGACAGCGCGGCGTTCCTTGTGCCGAAGTTCATTCTAGGTTTTGGTGTTGACCAGTATCCTTTTCCTGTACCCGTTTGCTAGTGGTTCGGTCCATATTCCTTTCCCACTGCAACATTCCCTGACCCCTTGATTGCCTTCGGGCTGTCTACGTTCAGAGGATTTCCTCATACCCGATGCTCCGCCAACGTCGTTGGGAAATGTTATCGGGTAGTCTTCGCCGCAAGGTCTGCGGCTTCCTTGGTCAAAAGCTGAGCTCGCTAGACCTTTTTTTGGTCGTGAAGGTGGTTAATGTATTCATCCAGTGTACATAACTCTGGGTGATGGTAGAGCCGTAATCATAAGCAGGCCCCTCAGCAGGGCACTGTAAATCAAGGTCACTCGATGCTGGTGACCGTTGAAGTGCGCCACGCAATATGCGCGAGGTGGACTTTGGAGGTAAGCAATGTGGTCAGCCTGGTAGCAAGAGGCTCTAACTCATAGACGCATCCCTTCCACATGACAGTTCCTGTCACTAGGGCAGCCATGGCAAGAGGAGTGAAATTATGAATAGCTCATGAAAGACTTAATGGAGACATCTTGTCTATATATAGGAGATAATGTCCATCGATGCTGACGATTCGAGGCAGCTGAATACATATTGTAATGAAATTGGCGTTCTTGGCCTTGAGGTAGTGTTATATCCTAGGCCTTAGGTAAAATCTGTAATGATGAAAGTTGGGGCGAGGTTGAACCCGATTCCATCGAACGGCTTCCAGTTCCTCTATATGTGCTTAATTTGGCAGGAAATGAACGCTATATATGCTGGTATAATCCAATTAGTTGGATGCCTTTCGTAGTCGTTGATGATAATAAATTAGCCTTACGGAACTTATTGTACCTTATGGTAGGACGTTTGAGAGAATTGAGGTTATTCGGATCTCTGGCAGAAAATCTTCCTCTACTTGTATTGCCGGTACAAGCGGGCGATGAAACAAAAGAAAAGATCGTCACTCAGATATCCGAGGTACTCTTCCAGTGACATGTTCCCTGATGGTCGAGTCACCAGTACGCGGAAATTGTCGTCGAGGGCATTGTATATGGTTGACAAATGTTGGGTTGGTAGGTTCATCTGCAACGCTCGGCAATTTCGCACCACCTCCAAGAGGTAATGAAGACACCCGAACCTAGATGGTATGTAGAGTTTTCCGGGTACGAACTCCTCCAAGTTGCACTGGGTACCGTTCATCATTTATGGCTGTATCGTGTGTTATCAGCGATACCGCTAGACACACTTCTTGTAGAGGTGATATAAGTACGTAGTGACTTTGAGCTTAGAGTCGTCCATAGGTACTTGCGTATGATATGCACAGCGCCTCTGCCTTGTCTGCTCCTCGAGGAGTGTGCTTAGAAAAAACAGATTGCGCCTCTAGCTTCTTCTTCTTGTTCCTCTCAAAATCGTAATTGCTGCTTCCCATGACATCCCGAAGGACACTAACAATGTCCACGTCGTCTATGGGGTCAGGTTCAGCATGATACCGTCTTCGCCTTTTTTCGGGTCGCTGTGGTGCTCGTGGCCTTCGCACTCTGCTCCTCTTAGTGCTCCTATTAGTTTCCGTATAGGTTTATCATTATTCTGAGCACTCTCGAGAGTATGTAACTCCGGAAGCGGTTGATGCTCATGTTACTATTGTGCTTGTAGTGCCGGTTGGCTCTCGTCAAGTTGTCTACTAGCACAAAACCGTACACTCGTTCGAGCCCCATGAGCCCCTCCACATGAGGACCGTTTAATAAGTTGTTTGCCCCTTACGAGTCGCCAAGACAAGCGTTTCCTGTCTGTAGCCTGATGATCAACGATCAGTCGGTGAAATATATTGACGGCCAATGCGTTCCTCTCAAACAACGCTTCATTCCATAGCCAACTCTTGCTTATCATCCTCTAGCTGTTTAGCACTGGATCGTCCATTGAGGGCCAAAGCACTAAGGCGCCTACCAAGGGCTTCCGGAGCTTCTTGCGGTGTATCGCCTTCTTACTGGTGGTTAGTCCAAGGCGCAGTGTAATCATCTTTAATTCCAGTATAAGATGCGATGACCGTATCTGAATAGGTACTAGGTGCTCGATTCTCGTTAGGTTATGGGGACGAGATATGCATGTATTTAGGTAGCTGGGAAATAGTTCCAAAAAGCCTCGTGGCAAGGAATTGTCGATGCTGAACGCTTATAATAGCATCGTTGTTGGACCGGCGGGGACCATTGATAAAGTTGTTCGTGAAGTGTAGGTAAGCATATCATCATCTTCAGATAGCTCGATTGCGTCGCCAACATTAGTCGTCGACCAAATATTCGTCCATGAGCGATAGAACATCCCCTCACAAGTTGCTTTTACCGCCCAAGATGACCAAGGACGGCTCTGTCTTCTCTAGACCTCTCTTCGTTTGTGTAGGAGCTGCTTTCGCATTTATCCTAAGCTCGCCCAGGAGGTGAGTTGGAAAGTGGTGAGTAGCAGCGTAAGGGACCGTCAACTAGCATCGTGTCGTAGTGCTGTGTTGAAAAAGTTGTCGGCAATGCATGCTACCGTTAGTCTCTTCTTCCTACTTGACCGACCGCACAGTCTGGGAATTACCCAAAGAGCTTATGCTGCAATTTGTGGGAACTTGGATGATTTCTCTCCAGTTTCGATACCCTGTGAGCATTGTATACCTAGTGTACGGCGAAATTCTCGTTTTATTACGCAACGCAGAAGGCCAATAATAAAGCGATGTCTCATCAACAGGAACCGTTGATGTAGATAAGAATGTTTTCGGGGAGTCCCGTGACGTTGAATGAATTCTGTGGAATAGGGTTGCTAGACCAGCCTTGATGGTCCCTTGAGTCATTACATCTCCCTCATTTAGGCGAGGCCTTGATGGAATGCCGGGCTTGCATTGTGCTTCTCGTAGGTGCTCACGCGACGTGGAGTCTCCTGGGGTTTTGATGCTTATGAATTTGACCACATAAGCAGTAAAAATTAAAGCCATATCCCGTCGCAGTTCCACAACGGCGCGAACATAATACCTCATTTATGCGGCGTGGTGAGTTCGGATCGGGTCATGCGTAATAGGGGTAAAGAGTGCCGTATTCATCACTCATAAGCTGACGGAATCTCCATCGACCACGACTTCACCTTAGGTATGTTGACGGTAAACATCAATTTTGATGCTATTTTCGGAGATAGAATTTAGATATTTGTAATGTTTAGAAATGCTTCGGGATATATAGAGCAAAAGAGGAGATAGTCGTCGCCTATACGTGTTCCGATTTGGATGCACTATATGGGGGGACGCATCATCTCGGAGTTAAGATTCGTCAACTATCCAGAGATAGGATATTAATGGCAGCTACCTCGCCACATAGTAGCTTGCGGTTCACTGTCGATGTCGCTGTTATCTCGACTGCCAACATCCTGCTCTTGCGCGTTTCGTAACGTGGACTAGGTCGATGTGTTAGAGGTAGAAGTGATGCCGCCTCTTCATAGGTATGTATTCATAGCGTGTGTTATTTATGTAGGCGCGAGCGGGCCTTCTGAGCTTTTCCAGCGCCATTTCCGAATTTTCTGTCGTTATTGCTCTTCATACTCTTCGTCGAACTTGTTGAGTTTATTGTCAGATTTTTAGATGCTCCAATACCGTATGGCCATGCATGAATTTTCTCGAGAATGCGATGGCTACGTGTCCGTAGGAGGCAATATTGATATCATGCCCGAGCGTAGATGTTGAGAGCTCCTTGAGGGGATTTGCCAGGAGCTTGTCTAGGAGTATCAAGCCGGTTCCGTCCGAGGGCTAATAAGAAGATCGACCTTTTTATGTGGTCCGCCATGAGAATGAAGGCATATTCAACAGGTAACTAAGTCCATATAAGATTAGTAAGAAATCTTTACCTACTCAAGGATAATGATAGTTTTGACGTGTCACTTCCAGCAACATTCTCGGTGCAACAAGGAGCTCACCGGGGAACACATACCAACATGTGGGATCGGGGGTTTCTAGCCTTCGCTCTTGGTTTGGCAAGCTTTCCCTTCTTAGCCCTTAAGCAATACAAAGAGGAATTGTGGCGTTGGCATCGATTCACAATGACGTTAAGCCACTTTAGATGAACGTCAGCGCTTAACGTTGCTGTTGCTGCTATGGCCAATTGTCTCTAGCCTAGGGTTTATAGCAGACACACGGTAACCCCAAAGCGTCGCAAGCTTCCGTCTAGACTCTGGTGTCTTCATATCCAGAGCGCAAATAGTTTAAATTTGGTATAGATCGTTGATATGTGGACTGCCGCGATCTTGTCACTCAAGGTTATGTACTGATGGCTGTCGACCTCGGTAAGATGAAATGTGCTGATATTCGCAAGCGCTAGAAATAGATGCCTGTTTCTATATATACCAGTAAGCACAGGCATGAACAGTTATGATAAAAGGGTGATAGAGGAACACAATGCCAACCTCATTTTCTAGCAGGGTATGTACTGTAAAGTGAGAGTTCGTGTGACGATAGCTCCGGAAGCGTGTTGGTTCAACTAGTGCTACACAGCTTTCAAGCTGGACGCACAGCGACAAGGAGCTGCTATGGCGGGAGTGGAAAAACTTCTGCCGATGCTCGTGAAGATAAGCATTGCTGTCTCGTATCATCTGGTGTACGGTTTGGTTGGTTACAAGTCTTCTAGTCCTGCAGGCGTCTTAGCTGTTCTTTCAGTGTCGGACTCGGGTAGGCTATGGCGGAGTCATCGGCGTCGTTCCGGAGACGCCTAGTGTCATCAGAACCGACACCCTCTGGAACGAAGACTAAGTGTCGTTGACAAGATGCCCCGAAGAATAAGTGGAACCTCTCAGGCGTGTATATAATTTGATGTTGATGGCCATATCGCAAGTCGCACAATAATAGACCTTGCTGGCTTTCCCCTCAGCAGAGGGTTTCCTCGACCGTGTTGCTTCTGCAGCGAATCCATTTAGCTACCCGCCAGCAGCGAGCCTCTCCCGCTCTTTGTAAGTTTCGGTCGCTAAACGCTTATGAAAGGCCGTGACCGATTGTAGACCTATGCCACAGGTCTTGCACTTGTGTTTTCTCCAGGCGATAGCACGAACACAAGCGCCAGCAGCGATTTCAAGGGCCCCTTCCTTGTTCCTGTGTCCCCAGACAAGCTTATCTTGAAGCCATTTGGAGAGGAAACCCTCTGGGCCCTGCGCCCGCTACTTCGCTCAGTGTCGTTCTTTTGGTTGGAGATTGGCACGTATGCGGCATTCTTGGAGATTGATGAGGATGATGGGGGAACGTAGTCCGCGGTTCTTCGGCACAGCCCGTCTTGTCAGAGTGTCTCTTATAATTCTGTTAAAAATTAGGAACGGGAATCCGGGATGAGTCGCGGCGACTGCTCCGTGGTCTAGTGTATTGGGGGAGACCAGCAGCTAAGGGGAGGACCGGAGTTCGGCCCATGGAGACACCATAGGAGATTCTGGAGATACCTGTTAGTAGCTAGCCTTAGAGCAGAATAGACAAAGGGCTTTACCTGTATATATACCGTAGCTCCTAGACAAGGGAGTCTAGAACTCCTCACGCAACGTCGTTATTTCCCTCCTCCTTAGTTCCGCCTCATGACAAGTCTGGCACGTCCTTGAGTTTTGAAATATATGACAAGAGACATACTTAGCTATCTATATCAGTGATCCATAAAATAAGAATATATCCATAGTAACATGTGTTGCGATGATGAGGTGTCCTAGTAGGTGCATCAAATATTATCAATCATGGTGTGAGGGTAGATGTAATGTGGGAGAAGATTAAAAGTAAGCGTGGAAGAAGTGGCAGGAGTTGAATGAGAGTTGAGAGGGAAGTGTTAGGAGGAATATAGCGAAGAATGACGATAACAACGCTAAGACTCTTAATGACAAGAGCATGAAGGTAGGTGTAAGAAGATAGCGACGTAGCAATGAAAGAACGACGACTTACATGCTCACTGCCCGTATGGAGATTCTGCATGAGTTAGAACCTTGAAGTCATAGGCTATTGGTCGTACTTTGTGGATTTTCAAATCCTGTCCATGTCAGTCCTCATCCAAATGAAATATGATGACTTCGAAACCCAATCTCTTTGACGCATCGATATTCACGACACTTATGGGCTGGAGTCACAATGTACTGAGTATATGGGGTTTACTAACCTAGTATCTTCGACTGAATCTAGGAGTCGGATTGTTTTCAAGAGCGGTCTGGGTAAATACTTTCTGCGGTAGTTGTGACTGTAATGTGGCGAAGGACTGTCGGAAGGGATATTATCAGTATGATGAGAACCCCATACATACTTAAGCCAGGATGTCTCTATCTATCATCAGCTCGCTACTTATCTAGGTGCACAAGCAAGTAAGCATGTATGTATGTAAATGAATAGAAGGCTAGGTAGACATGTAGCTGGGGTAAGAGTAATTGGTTGAGGGTAGAAGCAGGTAGTTGTAAGATAGGGGATAGGAAGGTGAAGTGTAAGAGGCCGACGACAACAACTTAAGCAAAAAGCAGCTTACCTGTGTAGCGGCATAATGTGAAAGATAGCATCGACCAAATTGCTATTGTTTCTAATTAATTCATCTTCCCTCTATTGCAAATTAGCATTGGTATGAGAGTAGCAAGATAGTAGGAAAGTGGGGGCAGAAGTAGATTGGTGGTGACATGAGAACGTAAGTGAACAGGGATGAGGATTGAAGTTATAAATGGAGAAAGCCAGAAAATAATGATTAGAGAGAAACATCGGGAGTAGGGTGGAAACAGGTCAATTGAAATATCACACACATGAAGGCGTGGGAAGTGAGCACGTAAGGATATCATGGAGAATATGACAACTGACCTTAGGCATTAAAGCTTATGAGGATTATATTGAAGTAGAAAGAGGTTACCTAGTGATGAGAAGATGCAGATGGATATGAAGGAGGAAAAGCTGTCAAGAGTCCTTCTAGGGCCAAGGGTTTAAATAGAAAACACTTGCGAGAGAGACCAGGCAACTGGCAGGCATATTTTTGAGCTCTTTCCTGCTTCAATGTTCGAAGGAAAACTTTGTTGGATGTTTGTCTCTGCTAACGCTGTCATCCAATGCTAGGCGATGTTATGGGATGGAATATGACTGACGTTTTAGGTCATAAGGTCAATATCAAACTTTGTTCAGATGAAAGAAACGATGAACGTTTATTTATATGATATGTCATATGATATGTCAAAGGTTAAAAAAAGTATGGACGTACTCAAATATTGGCTAAGGCAAACATACTACTTCATAGGATAATAATAATGTTAACTCTGAATCATCGACTGTATAGAACATGAAGGGAGTAGCGAAACCGTCAGATATGGTACCTGGTAGCTTATAGCACAAGCCCCTATATTGATCTTACTGGCCTGTCTTAACATTGTGCCGATATCAATCTACAAATCGTAGCAACATTCAAATAACCAGCCTGACATATTATCTGCTCTATAGCGAGAGTCTATTAGTATATGCAGTAATTGAACATGCTCTTTGAGAAGGCACAGCAAGGGCGAACTACCTTTGAGACGGAAATAATCGGCTTACCACGGTACCCTTGTGTTATGAGACTTCTTGGAGCTGATAGTTGATCCTTCAGGCAATGTTATCAGGTAAGCGTCGTCTCAACATAACTTCGGATGATTGATCGGCTTGATATCTCGATGTATTGTGGCGGACTATAACAGTGAATGGAGGGGGTCAAGAGTACTAGTCGAGATGGTGTTCCCCACCAACCAATATATGCCAATGTGATATTTCAAGAGCCTCTCTGGATAATGAGTTCTAACATATAGAATAGGTACCATTGAATAGTATAGAGGAAGTTTCACTGGTACTCGCAGTTAGGTTGAGGAGTTCAGGGTTCATCATGGAATAACCCCTATTTGTGTGTTTGAATATGTTGGCTTCCGAAGGGGAACTTTCATCCTTCACATAAAATAGACATTAGAAGTGTTAGGAATTAAGTAACACGAATTTTCAAGCTGTTATTCATCTAGAGATATCAACTGTTTGTGTCTTTGCCTAGCAAAGCACCTCATACTGGGCTATGAGAAGCCAAGTCGATGGATACGTATGTTGGTATGAAAGTGATGCCAAGGTAAGGGTCTGATCAATTATTGTTAGAATGTTGGGAAGGTAAAGACTCAGCCTATGGTTCCTGTAATCTAAACCATCTTTGTTTAGTCTGATTTATGCCATATACTAAGAATATCTGTGATGGATTCTTGCTGATCTGCTCGACGTTGAATTGTCCAACCCCACCCTTTCCTAAATAGGAAAATGGTGGTTGTGTTTTTGTAAGCTTCAAGTTGCGACAAGGGAGGTTCGAGAATTATAAGTATGAAGGAGAGGAAATAGTCAAGACAATGATATTGAACACTCTGTATTCAACAAAATATAAACCATTGAAGAAAAAACTTAATCAGATATGGCTTTCTTCCCGACTACTCGATCCGAAGTCCAAGCATGGCTGCAAAGGGTAAGTTGAACTTATTCCCCTATAGATGAACAGAGCTTATAGACTCGTTAGTTCCAATCAGTGAACGATTCACTCGATGCGTCTAGAGTAGGAGAGATATACGCGAAAGATGCAAAAGTGCAGTTTGGCAACCTGCCCTTGGTAGAGGGGCTGGATGAGCTAAAGAGCTTATTCGGCCGATCTTGGGAGAACTTGGAGTCAATGGTTCACGAAATCGAAAATTTCGGTACGTCTGAACTTTTAAAGTGCATTATCGAAGCTACAGGCGACTAATGGCTATGATGATAGATATGATCGAGAATAGGATCTATCAATCATGTCATATAACATGGCAAGTGAAGAACGATCCGGAGAAAGAAAAGGTCGTTGTCCCAGCTATGGCAGTTATCCACTTGGTAGAGTCTGGAGACGAAAAGGGGTTGGTTAAGCGTGCCGCTTATTATATGGATGGTGCTCCCTTGGCAGCAGTATACCAGAGACTGTCGTAGGAAATCGCATGGATGAAATATGTAAGGTAGAGGTGTACATAAGTACCTAGGTAGATATTAGGGGAATGAATTTCAATTGAGTGCTTGAACTTCTAATCTTATCTTATCGATATCGTGGTCTGCCAGCCTCATAGATTGATCGCCTCTGATTGGACACGGCGCGATCCAGTCCCACTCTATAGCATAGACCCCGCGAGGCTGCAAAAGGCCCATCTCAAATTTCAAACCATTCAACTCAGGTTATTCCATCATGAGCTGCAACTATACAAAGCATTGGTGAACCACAACACACCAAACCTCCCTAATTCCCGCAGACCAAACGCCTTTGCCAAATAACATGGCAACCTCAAGCTCCCTCACGCTCTCAAGCACCACCTTCGCCAAGCTCTCCCCGCACCCCTTCCTCCTCGCCAACCTCCAACCGCCCGACCCGACATCCACGCCCTCCGCGCGCACAAACGGGCGCCAGCCGCGCCAAGCCCGGCCCTACAGCGTCAACACATCCTCGCTCTCGCACGCGCACGGCAGCGCCGTCGTGCGCTCCGGCGACACCACTGTCATCTGCGGCGTGCGCGGCGAGACCCTGCTCACGAGCCAGATCCCGAACTTTCGCGCGCCCCAAGTCGATGCCGATGCCGATGCCGATGCGAGCAACGACGATGAGCTACGGGATTACGACTTGTTGGTCCCGAACGTAGAGCTAGCTACCGGATGCGCGCCTAATTTCCTGCCGGGCGTGCCGCCGACTACGCTGGCGCAGACGCTGAGCACGCGATTGTTCTCGCTGTTGCATAGCTCGAAGGTACTGAGTGCGGAGGATTTAAGGATATACTACGATCCTACCGCTGCTAGTTCGCGGGGCGAGGGGGATATGGATGAAGATGAGGATGAGGATGAAGCTAGTGCGATGAGGGAAGTGAAGGCGTACTGGGTGCTGTACATCGACGTGTTGTTCATTTCTTTCGACGGGAACCCGTTCGATGTCGCCTGGGCGGCTATACTGGCTGCTCTACGAGATACTAAGCTCCCGCGCGCGTACTGGGATGTGGATCGAGATATGGTGCTGTGTTCACGACCGACTGAGTCTAAGAAACCTACTCCGTTGAGTATACGCGGATTACCGGTGGCGTGCACGGCAGCGGTGTTTACGGCGAAGGAGAGACAGAAGAAAGGCGGCGGCAAGTACTGGATCCTCGTGGACCCGGATAGGCTGGAGGAGAGCTTGTGTGACGAGACTGTGACGATGGTGGTTGATGGCACAGAGGGAGAGATGAAGATTTTGGCGATATCGAAGAATGGTGGCACGGTTGTCGGACCGGCGCTGATGAGGGAGTTTGTTGATGTGGCTGGAGTACGATGGAAGGAGTTCCGCGCTGTCTTACAATAGAACATGGCCTTGTCACTTGAGATACCCGAATAATGGAATAAACGGACACAACATTGCATGAGCAACTTTAAGGTCTTATGATGAGATCTACTCAAGAAGCTCTCATCATATTCGTGATTCAATGCGAGATTAAAGCTGACCTAACGAGGATTTGACGTCTACATAGATCAATTCATTTGCGAACCACTCACGTTGCCCTCTATTCGGTATAGACGGAAGTACCCTTCACAGCAATTGTCTTTTTAGAATGTATTTTATTACATGAGAACTACCTTCATACTAAATAAAGCCAACAGATCCAAATCTCCTACCTAATGAAACCCAACCATCATGATTACAACCCCTATTCACTAACCATAAGAAGTGATCTGAATGTCGCGGGGTCACTATCCAAATAAGATGTATCAACCCTTCGAACCATCCTATCAGGCGTTATTCCAGGATAGTAGATACGGGACGACATTTTGGTCTTCCGCTCATTCAAAGCGAGCAGCCTACTGAAAGGCCACTCAAATACCAGCATCGTAGCGCTTCGTAAAAGTAGGACGCCGGATACTAGCGAGCGGTGGTTGTTGAAAAGAAGGAAAAAAAGAACTTCAAAATCGTGGCTTACAATTTTAGTCAAGTTCGTCCTTCCTTGTATGGCCCGTGCACAAAGATCGTCGGAACCTCGGCGGCCGTGGGATTAGATTAGGCTCCACACCTTTACACCCTAGCTCCCTTTCCTCTTCAACAATTTTTCGTCAAACGAACTTTTTATCTTTTCCCCTCCATCGTGGCATCCGCGTTCGCGATGGAATCGCTGGGAGAAGAGCCATGGGACGTGGTGATCTGCGGCACGGGCCTGCAGCAATCGCTACTGGCTCTGTAAGCAAAACATCTTCCTCTAGCAGAGTTTGGAATTGCGTCGGGGACCTTGATCTGACTGACCTAGCCTGCTTCCGCCATGAAGAGCGCTTTCGCGGTCGAAGAAACGGATCCTCCATGTTGACCCTAATGACTACTACGGCGAGTTTGAGGCTGCTTTCAGTCTGCAGGAAGCGGATAGTTGGGCTGCTGGAAATGGTGCGGTGCAAGGCTTGAATGCGAAAGATGATTCGGCGACGGATGAATCAAAGAAGCAGAGCATTTTCAGAAATGCCCTTGCCTGGACGCACCCCGAAGCTAAAGAGAAGGGTCTATCTTTTCCTCGAGCCTATTCGCTTGCCCTAGCACCACATATCATCCACACCTGCTCCAAATTGTTATCACAACTCGTATCATCAAGAGCGTACAGGCAAGTCGAATTCCTAGCAGTCGGTTCGTTCTTCGTCTACGACGCGGACGCCGGCGACAACGGCTCGAAGCTGGCTCGGATACCTAGTAGCCGCGAAGATGTCTTCTCCACGCAATCCATACCTGTCAAGTCCAAACGGTCGCTGATGAAGTTCCTCAAGTTCGTCATCGATTACGACTCCGAGGAGCAGAAGCCGGTTTGGCAGGGCCAGGAGCAAAAGCTGCTCTCCGAGTTCTTGGCTACCGAATTCAAGCTAGACGAGAATCTGCGAAAGTATATTCTCGCCCTGACTCTGACGTTAGATGGTCGCGTAAAAGTGATAGATGGCTTGGCCACGATCCATCGACACCTCACGTCTATGGGCCTATTTGGGCCTGGTTTCTGTGCTGTCTATCCTAAGTGGGGTGGTTCCTCGGAGATTGCACAAGTGGCATGTCGCGCTGGGGCAGTCGGCGGCGGCGTGTATATGCTTGATACGAAGGCAGATATCAATGATTCCAAAGATGATGAGATCACGCTCAAGTTATCTAACGACGTGTCTATCCGGACGACAAGGTTAGTTACTTTGCAAACCAAGGCTGCGCCTGATGCCCCAACGATTAGCCGACTCGTTGCGGTCGTCAGTTCTCCTTTAGAAGCATTATTCGAGGTCGTTGTCGAAGGCGCGCCAACCCCAGCAGTAGCTGTCGTCGCTTTCCCAGGTGATTCAACATCAACCACAGAGAGCAGTCCAATATATGCATTAGTGCATTCTAGCGAAACGGGAGAGTGTCCCACCGGTCAAAGTAAGTTCTTATGTCTTATATATCCCGAACTTCTTATAATTCACTCACGGTGTTATGATGATCCAACATAACGAATACTTATCTACATTGTCCGAGCTTCGCGCTGACGAACACAACCTCTGACAAACTGATCGCACCAAAACCTCACCCTTATTATTTACGGCACAGTTAACTACTTGGAATAGCTTAACTAACCAATTTATCTTATAGGTGTAATCTACTTGGCCACCCTAGCAACACCCCAGTCCACAACTCGCCTCAACTCGGCTCTAGACGCCCTGCTATCAACGGCTACTCCCGCAGATGCTCAGAAGCCCACCTGTTTGTATAAGTTATCATACGAGCAATCACTCAGCTCCAGAGAACCATCACGTGTAACCCGCGGCAAGACTTCCACCTTCGCGTTCCCATCTCCGTCTCTTAGCCTCGCATTCGACGACGGTTGCTTAGACGCTGTTCAGGACGCATGGAAACTGGTCATGGGAGACGATGGCCCGGAGAACGAGTACATGGTCTTCCAAGACCGTGAGGGCGTCGGTGATGATGATGAGGTTTACGAGTAACCATCCAGATAAAGTAAAATCGGTGGCTTAAGTTTGAGTACGAGTATGTACGCTCCATTAGTAGGTGCATAATTATTTAAATGAGCAATGTGACACGAGACTGATACCTTGAAACAATGCTTTTTCTCAAATAAACGAATAAATCAAAATGGACCATTTAGACGAGTTCAGCATTCGTGTGTGACAAACGAATAGTTGCAAAGGTTGTGTAGCATGGGTTGTCTACCTAGAGGCAGAAATCGTACAAAGGATCCGACAAAGACATACATGTATGTCAGTCAGGCTGCCACTTGGCTCGCCTATTAACTTCACTTCATCTCTTCCTGATCAGCTCTCCTCCCACATTATACCCGTTCCTCCGCCATATCCTCCGAATTAGGTAGCTCAAGCGAAGAGTTCGACTTGAAGCAATATTTCGTTTCATATCTCCCTCACGCATTCTCCCAGATGTTTTCTCACCATCGGCTCTAGGTCTCTAGATGAACGAACCCCCTTTCATGCCAAAAGGCTATGTAGGTAAATCCGTCCACCGAGCTGATCTAAGCGATCGAGGCAACTCCCTAGCTCCCCTATCCTTCCAACCTTCTCCAAAACCCAGCCGAAGCAAGTCTCTTCCCAGGCACCCAGATTCGCGCCCCAGTCCCTTAGACATCAACATCAACATCACCCATCTTAACCCCAACCCAAATCCCCCCAAACGCGACCTCCGGCTCGCTATCCTGCTGAACGTCAAGGCGCGCCTTCGTCGCCAGGCTCAGGACGTGGAAGAAGGCCTGGGAGGCGGTAGCGCGGTTCGTCTCGCGCGGCACGAACACGTCGTCGAACGCGACCCATCGGCGGTCGATATCGAAATCCTCGTCGAGCCTGCGCTCGCCGTTCTCGCGCACCGTGGCGTGCATGAACGAGAGGAAGTTCTGGCCCTCGATGTCGAGGGTCGGCCAGCTGTCTACCTTCTGTTCGCCTTGGCCTTGGCCGGAGGGTTGTTTCTGGGCTTGGGGCGAGAGGTGGAATTCGTCGAAGACGTCGTTGTCGGAGGGTAGGCCGCCAAGATCAAAACCGCCGTCGTCGAGGGAGGGGGCGTCGCTGAAGCGTACGATGTCTTGGAGGTTTCCGCGGCCGGCTAGGGGGCTGGATGGTATGCGGCCTTTTTGCGCGGAACCGCGGAGAGATGAGCCTGGCATGTGGGACGATCCTCGGTTCCAGGGCATGTTGAGGGCGGAGGATAGGTGGTCTGACATGGCCGCCTGTGCTTCTCGGCCGACCTCGGGAGAGTCGTGGATTTGTTGTCCGTCGTGGGCGAAGATGGCATCGCCTTCCAGGCTACGGCCCAACTGGACGTCGTCACCCTCGAGTCGCGGTCTGACTCGACGTCCTTGCTCCTCGTCATCTTCGATGGACTCGGACGCGGATCGGCGTCGGCCACGGGGTAAATCAGGGACCGTGAGTCCGGTAATCGCGGTAAATAACGAATCGCCCGAGAAATCGAGTGCAAGAGGATGAACCATTCCCGGAACACCGATGTTCTGGCCGATATTTCCCAGACCGAGACCAAATGTTAGGAGCATAGCATTCGCTTTGGCTTTCGCCGCTCCGGTCGCTCGTATCTTCGGGCCACCGCAGTTCTCCAAGTAGTCCTCCTGCCACTCGTTCATCGCGGCTCTTGAAACTTGCGTCTCTTCATCAGCATGCAACATACGAGGCTTTCGCTTTCGTCGGGAAGGAGCCTGATGTTGGCGATGATCATCGGATAGGAAGGCACTATGGTGTTCACTCGGTGGGTTTGCTACCACTATCT
Organism: Annulohypoxylon truncatum; assembly: GCF_022578515.1. NCBI lineage: Eukaryota > Fungi > Ascomycota > Sordariomycetes > Xylariales > Hypoxylaceae > Annulohypoxylon > Annulohypoxylon truncatum. The sequence goes on along the minus strand of NW_025953794.1, from coordinate 559,945 downwards.
CGCCTGCCTGTTGTGCGTCATCCATCATGATAACTTCGCCCTGATCATCCACCGTTGGCTGTCTCTGTTGCTCTGCACCCACATGCTCTCGGATGTCGCCTTCCATCGCCGGGAAAGGGGGTAGGTCGAATTCGTCTTGTACAATAGCAGGTTCTGCTGATTCGATGATGTTTCCGTGCTCGTCTACATCCATTCCCCAGTCTCCCGCTCCTCCGAAAATGTCCTCCTCGGGAAGCATCCGGTGTTCTTCTGCCGGCTTCTGCGTGGATGAGAAACCCTGAAAGCCGAAGGGGGATCCTGCGGGACCTGGAGATGGTGAATCATGAAGGTCAAGGCGGATATCAAAGCCGTGCGCAGGGCTTTGCGAATGATGAGAGCTTGCCAGAATAGTGCTGTCAAGAGGAGACATTTGGGAAGATGTCTTCTGGGTTGCTTGACTGCTCGCTACCAGAGCGTCGAGGTCAAATTTGGGAAGTATCATGTCGGGAACAAAGTCGGGGTCGTTCAGAATCAGAAGGTTCTCTGGTCTAAAAAGAAGGTCAGATCGTCGCTATCAAATTTCCCTGCTATCATTTCCTTCTTACCTTGCTTGGCCTGCTTCTGGATCGAGCTGGTTTTCACCGAACTTAGTGAAGAACATGTGCATATGCGTGTGAATCTTCTGCAAGTCAGACAGCATGTAGCCGCATTGCTGGCTATAAACTCTTGATACGCCGTAAAGGAGCTGGCCCTGAAGACGCAGTGCCACCGGCGCGCCGGGCTCGATGATTTTTCCACATGCCTTCTGCACATCCACTTCTTGGATGGCCTTTCGGGTTACCTTCTTTCTTGCCCCTATTCCAGTTCCAACGGTGGCGACGAGCCTGGTGGATGTCAGCTTTAAATCCATACAGCACTTATCAAGGAAATAGACGAGACATCGGGATGAGTGTCGTAAATTACTTACCAAATGGTAGCGACGCCATATTGGCGGCTCATCAGAACTGCAGCCTCGCGTCAGCAATGATCACCTATTTGATAAGAAATTAGGGGTTAAAGGTAAGTACATACTCTCGTGGCTATAGAACATCGTGAAGCGGGCGATGCGACACGCCCTTTGATCATGCCGAATGGATTGAAAAAATGACTAAACCTAGAGATGAACCCGACTACTAGAATATAGTATCAATATTCTAGTCTTCGGTCTCCTATATTATTCTCTGTGGCGTCCTTGTCAATGCTATAGTCACTCCTGGGATGCGTGGGTGAAAAGGGGAAAAAAAGAAGGTGGAGGTCAAAGTTTTGAGAAGTATAAGATGAAATCAGGATTAGCCTGAGAAACTCGTTTTAGAACATAAGACATGATGCGTGTGAAGGAAGTTGCGTCGACATGGAAGGTGCAGTTTTGTCGGTTGGTAGGGAGTATAAGCACCTGTTGGGTACCTGAGAACGCATAGGATTTTATACTATGGCGTATGTACCTCGTTCACACCCACACAACTTGGGACTCCCGTGTAGAAAACCAACCAGTCTCGTCTCCAAGGTTGCCTCTGGGCTCTGTAGGTATGCCTTCGGACTTCGGTCGTTTGTATTTGTTCGCTGGCTTTCCATGCCTATGCATTTCAATATCAGTATTAAAGGGGTCGAAGCTCTTTTGCCTTATACACCTGGTAGCCTTAGGCGATATAAAAACTCGAGGAAGCAATTTCATCAACATCATACCCCCAATGATAAGACGATTTAAAGGACGCGTTGTCGGCTAGTGGTTAAAGTGGTTTAGAGGGCTATAATTCTATGACATTTAAAGTTCCTCAAATGCCGAATTTTGAAGCCTGTTGGTTTACCCCTATACTTGGGGTTCCATCACTCAGCTATACATCTTTGAGAAAACCATTCAAGTATTCAGAACAAAGCTCAGTCCTATTTCAAGTAAAGTTGTTGATAGTTTGTATCTCTATTTCAAAAGATTGGAAGGTAATCTTCTTTATTTGCCTAATCTCAGGGATCATTCCCTTCAATGACTATCAACATCGATTGACGGCTTTTATATCTATCACTCTTTTCTCCAACAGTTCAAATTAAAAATTAGATTCAGCCCCTTATAACTATTCACTCTATGAAAATAGGTAGTGAGTTGCTTTTACTGACCTCTGAATTATGTATTCAAGATATAAAGTAGTAATCAACTCATTACTAATACAGGTTAGTTAACTCTCCGACGGGATTCCCCGAAAGATCTGATAAGGGGTCCTTCGACACTAGAAACCCTTCGTACAACTACATGAAATCCCGCCTATTAAGGTAGCGTATAGTGCTACGTGCGGTATTTATAAGCCGCGTAGTTAAACTAATGGCAGTGTGGCATCCAGATCAGCCAATCACAACCTCGAACGATGACGAAGATCTCAGATATGCAAGCCAAGCCGTCATGAAAAAGAAACGTTCTAGAATGGATTGAGCGTGAACCCCTCCATCCCTAAGCTTCACACTTCTGATATCCCTTAAGCATCTTCTTGTCTTCCAAAACTTACTTTAGGAATGTAGAGCTAATGAATCCGTCATGTTGACTTCTTCTTATTCTGGCTCTAGTCGCACCCAAGCGCGGGTGATTTGAGGAACATACCTAGGTTTCTAGTGTACAAGCTAAATAGGTGACGCGCATACCAACGCCTGCGGCTTGCCGGCTCCACCGGTGTGCGAAAGAGGGCCGAAAAAATCGTACGGTTAACATACCTATCGAAGGGAGGAAATCAATAATTGCCGCAATTTTTGCCCCCGTATCGTCTGGCCTTAAAGCCTTACCTACCTAGCACCTAGCTCTTCCGTGTGCACCATGGATCCTCTGGTCGCAGCCGAGCTAACCAAGTGCGCCGACGACGGCGTCCCCTTCCGCGCGAAGGAGGGCCACGTCCACAGCACCTGGGCCAAGACCTTCCTGTCGCGGCCGGAGCTCTACTTGCAGCCGGAATCGCTACCCGAGATCGAGAAGATCGTGCGGCTAGCGCACACGTGCCGGCGCCGCATCACGACGACCGGGTGCGGGCACTCGCCCAGCTCGCTGACGTGCACCTCGTCGTGGCTCGTCAACCTGGACAAGTACAACCGCATCCTGTCCGTCGACGCGGCGACCCACGTCGTCGTCATGCAGTCCGGCATCCGGCTGTACGCGCTGTGCGAGGAGCTCGAGAAGCACGGGCTCGCGATGCCGAACCTGGGCAGCATCAACCAGCAGTCGATCGCGGGCGCCATATCCACGGGGACGCACGGCTCGAGCCTGCGCCACGGCCTCATGTCCGAGGACATCCTGTCGCTGCGCGTCACCGTCGCCGACGGCACGACGCGGTTCTGCTCCCCGGACGAAGACCCGGAGCTCTTCCGCGCCGCGCTCCTATCGCTCGGCGCGCTGGGCGTCATAACCGAGGTCGCGTTCCGCGCCGTGCCCGAGTTCACGCTGCGGTGGCGGCAGACCATCGACGCCGACGCCAAGATGCTCAGCGCCTGGGACTCGGGCCTCTGGACGCAGGCCGAGTTCGTACGCGTGTGGTGGTATCCGTACACGCGGCGCGCCGTGGTCTGGGCGGCCGAGAAGGACGACGATGAGCCGCTGCGCGACCCGCCGGACTCGTATTACGACCGCGCGCTCGGGTACTACGTGTACCATAACCTGCTGTACCTGGCGCAGTTCGCGCCGCGCGTGCTGCCGTGGGTCGAGTGGTTCGTGTTCGGGATGCAGTACGGGTTCGCGGACGGCTGCACGACGCGCGCCGTGCAGCCCAGCCGCAAGGCCCTGCTCATGAACTGCCTGTACTCGCAGTTCGTGAACGAGTGGGCCGTGCCGCTGGACAAGGGGCCCGAGGCCCTGCGCCGGCTGAGCAGTTGGCTGAACCGGCTCCCGCCGAGCGATCCGGACTACGTCGACCACGGCATCCCGTTCTCGGCTGAGGGGCTGTACGTCCATGCTCCGGTCGAGGTGAGGGTGTCTAATACGAGCCCGTCGAATCCGAAGTCTGCGGTTCCAAATACGAGGCCGTTTCTCGATCCGACGGCGGAGGATACGCCGACTTTGTATCTGAATGCTACGCTGTATAGGCCGTATCACACCGACCCCCCGTGCCGCGAGAGGTACTACGAGGCGTTTGAGTGGCTGATGCGGGATCTAGGTGGGAAACCGCACTGGGCGAAGAACTTTGAGACGGATGGCGCGGAGATCGAGAGCATGTACGGCGATAACTTGAGACGGTGGCGCAAGGTCCGGGACAATGTCGACCCGGACGGGATGTTCGTTGGGGCTTGGCATCGGCGGTACGTGCTTGAGAAAGGGTCTGTTTTACCGCTCGAGGAGGCGGGGGTTAAGGCAGAGAAGGATAGTACGGGAGGGGTTCTTTTCGAAGGCGTTGTTGGGACTACTCGGTAGGGATGGACTTTGGAAACGTTGATTTAGATTTATGGCCATCTTCCTCGGAGGTCTAGCATTACAATTGGTTAGGGTCGAATACCTATGGAATGCTTGAGCCTTCTAATTTCACAATCCCTCGATACATTCTATCATGCAAAATTTCTAGATGATGATGATACTGATACTGTCCTTTCTTCCTATAACCTTAGACTTCCTGAGTTTAGTCGACTCTATTCTCTACATGGCGCAAGGAGGTTAGTAGGATTACAATCGAGCAAAACAAACAGGTACATATCTACGCTTCCAACAAACATCCTTTGGCTGATAGGCCCAAACATAAGCCACCCGTGAAGGAAAAAAAGCAAAAAGTGCGCGGTCATTGTCACCTATCTGACTGTCTCTTTCCTTCGTTCTAATGGGCGCTATCTGGTTGACGCTACTACCACTTTGGGGTACTCTTTTTCCTCTTCTAGGATGTTCGCCCATTCTATACCGGAGTCCGTATTGGGATCTTTGTGTCTCTCTGGACATCTACCCGTCTTGGATCTCTACGGTCAGTCTTGTGGCTTCTTGTCCTTTCTCTGGGATTTTCGACCTTAATGGGCTTTTGCTTTCAATCTCTCTTGCTGCCCACTAGAATCGAACCATACACCGCTCCATTTTCTGGTAGACGGGTACGGCTGAGACAGCCGTGGCACAATGCAAGTTGCCGCGAGTTTAGTTCTCTGCGACTTTGATACGCTGTACTCGGGCCCCTTGACAGTTGCGCCATAGGTGATACTTACAATGTGGTTGCTTTTTATCATTTATATACTAGGTAGGTAGATGTTGGCTGTGCGAGAGTTTCCCCATCGCGAAGATGCCTTCCTATGACAGCTGTCGTTCACGGTGTCCCTATCTATCTAGGGATACGCTTACGTCCAAGTATTAACAGTACCCTAACATTACCCTTAGCGGGAAGTAATATTCACGTCTAGGTATATACACTTTGCTATGATATGCCGATCCTTGATATCCCATGAACCAGATACTATCCCCTAGTCTCATTGCGAAGAATACGCGACGATATCAGAGGGTGAGTTGATACTGCGAAAGATGACTCTTCTGCCTGGGAGTGAAGTCTTGTCGGCTTATGGTGTGAAGTGACATGCGGGTAAGCATCTATCCAGACAGTATGTGACTCAAACAGCCCCTTACGTCGGGTGCGTACATAACCTGGGGCAAGGTTATACCCGCTACTTGTCACCTAGGTAAGTAGCTATATGCACGTGAAATTAAGAAGCGGTGGAAAGACACGTACATGTCTGTTGGCTTAATATTAGGTACAGATGCCACTGGAATTATTAGTTCATCACAGTATAGCGACACGCTGAGGATCGATGTGATGTGATATGTCTAGTATATTGGAGGGAAGTACGTATATAATATTGTGAACATGCGTCGAGACACGGCTTGGGCCGTCATGACAGCTCAAGTGTCAATAACCAATCTCAAGTATAGCCACCTATCTAGGTAGGTACCTACATTGCTAGAAATTTTCCAAAGCTATCAACATTGTAGTAATTACAACGCGTGCTCTGTTAAATCATGGGGACCCAAAAACCCCGTTAGATTCTATCTTATGATTTGCTTTAGGCTGTCCCGCCCCGGATTACTGACTATATTGGATTTCTAGTAGATGCAGGAACAGATGAGCGAACCTAGAACCCACGTGAAAGCCCGAAAACAAGGCTGGCTAAGAACGAATAGTCAGATGACGTTGTCAGTTGAGGTGATGTGTTGCATTAATGTGGTTGGCCGATGATGGGGCGATGGGGCCAGCGACACACGGTTCCTACCAGCGTACCGATCGCGGCCCACGATGACTGTAAGATTTTAGGTATCCGAACCCGCAAAGAAGAGCACACGGTACTGGCATCTATAGGTACTTATATGGTATTGAAAACGAGTACGGATTGGCAATGTTTGGAAAACTATCTACAGAGTGTTACGGAGAAGAACTTCTCATTGTTGAGCATAAGATATGTACGTAAGTACTAGTAGTTGCCAAGATCGCGTCTAGAAATAAATAATGGCTCTTGAAACGCTTCGGACACGAGCACATGGGCGCGGGATGCAACCTGCTTAATGCCGCGTGCTTTTCCTGCAGAATTGTTAGAGCAGTCGGTTTTGTCCAGTCAAGCAAGGTTGACTTGTTAATTGCCAACACCAGATGAGCACTACTGTTGCTGACGTAGCATTCGATGTACCGTTTGCACACTGAGACCTGCAGGCTACCGGGCTGCGATTCACATCGTGGTGCCTGAATTATAAAAATTAATTGCGTGCAGCGGACTACTACCCGGCGTCTCGTCTGACTGCACGGCTGATTGGACGGGCGAGGAGCCGAGCGGCGAATGGGGGCTAAATACTGTGATGGAAGGCCTCGAGCCTTGTCCCTTAAGTGAATCAAGGGTGCATTGCAGCTTCAAGTAAAAATAACCTGCCTGTTGAGAACTAAGAGAATCGTTTCTATTGCAGACGGGGTAGCGATGAAGCTTCTCGTGGAAACGCAGATTTGCACTTCAAGCGAAAAGCACAGACGGGTTTTGGAGATCAGGCGGGATAAAAAATGCATCATGGCCGGGCTAGAATCATGCGTTCAGTTCGGTCGAGCCTCGATCTAAAAGGGCTCGAAGCTCGTTTGGTTGACTTGGAGGATGATAGCTATTGGGGAACACCCCGGCCCCGGGAAGCCGTGAGATTCCAAGTTGTATCGCAAACTTTTGACAAGTACCGATACTTCGCATTCTGCCTCCTGAAGATCGGCTGTGATAGCTTACTATTAGTGCACACGCACGTAAAAGAGAGATAAGGCGTCGTATGAGAGGAAGAGGTATCTGTTGCCCCTCACTTGCAGTCGTATTTGTGAATCCATGTTTGATTGACGACCTAGGTAAGTAAGAAGCAAAGTAAGAAGAAGCGAAGGGCGTGACGTGGAAACACGAAGTGAGGAATATCGGACGAGAGTCAATCTGTAAGCGCTCTGCAATGCGCAGAGGGGAGACAGGGATGGGATACGACGGGCAATCCCAGAGATCTCACAAATTCCGAGGCCAGCTGCATCCGTCGAAAGGCTCTAAGCCAACCGTGGACAACGTGCAGAACGTGGACGAGGGGGGCCGATTAGCTCTCTTGGATGGATCTGGAAAGGATCCGCCCAGGTGGGAGAGAGAGATTATCAGGCTTTTTCCTCTTCCCTTTTGGTCAGGGGCATTCCAAAAAAGAGAGGGGCTCTGGGGGCTTTTTCTTTTAGCCCCGGCCAATGCTGAGTCAGTGAAACTCCGTGCATCTGTTGGAAAGATTTCCAAAAAAGATCGCCAAAATATTCAGGAGTATGACATACTGTAAATAAGTTGACGATTCCTAGTAAATTTATTAGCAATAGTAGCAATGGAGCAGTGGGTATAATCCATCTTAACTGTGTGGTCCAACCGTATGTTATGCAATAGCCGCATTGGGCATTTGGTAGTGGATAAATACGATGAATTTCAACTTCGGTCGAAAACGAAACGATCGTTAGGATGACGATGACGACGATGGGATGAAACAAGTGGACGCAGACAAGGCAAGGGTTTGGCCCAGCACTATCTGGTCTACACTAATTCAAGCGACGTGATGCTTGGGGGAAAAGAAGAGAATTGGGAATAGCAACAGTCGATTTTGTCATAGTGTTGTACGAAGTATTCAAGTATCAATCAATATGTGCCCATGCAACTGCCAAGATTTATCAGCTACCTTATTGTTTGCGGAAGGACAATGACGACATAGATTGAATTGATTGAACCCAATTTACATAACGCTGCATTGTCCACGGCGTATCCATCATGGCTAACGGTGTAAGGGTGTACAATAATAATCTTTGCAAGTATCCATAGCACCCAAAGATATTGACATGTACCTAGAAACTTAATATCTTTTAAGCAATTAGCTCAGTAGATTGTTCTGTTTGTTGAATGCCCAGGTTAAGCTTAACGCCTTCCGATTTCTCTCAGGAGTTCAATTTACAGCTTCCTTCATTCAACAACTCCCCCTCAAAGTCTTACTAAAGACTAATTACAAGGTGGTGGCGGCCGCATTTCTAGCCTACCATTTACCACTTTACTAACTAATTCTACCCGCACTCGTTAATTCCACCCATCCCGTCCATTTTTCTTCTTCCACCTACCGAGCCTTTGTCTCACACCAACAACATCTACGTATTGGATCCTTTCGAGCATCAACAGCAATCCACAATTCGCAATTCACAGTTTGCATCTAGTCTGGTCCTAGTTGCTTGTGTAGTTACTATACTACTTTCTTTCCTTCTTGCCGTCGCATTCACAGCAGTTCATTCGGCCAATCCGATCAATGATTAACGATCAACCGGCCAGTCTTTCTAGCTTCTACAGTTTCTAGTGTTCTAGTGCCAGAATTAATCGGAGATACTCGGTCCTTTCCACCGATTCCACTGTTCAGCTGCCTACCTAACAGAAAAGAAAGACCAAAACACGATCACGGGCTACCAATCCTAGAGTCTAGAGAACGTTGAAAGGTACCATCCATCTCTTACTCGTACATGTACTGGTATACCCCTGGTCAATACAGCCGCCACTCAGGCCTGGTTTAGGCTGGTGTCCATCATCCCTGTCTCCCTTTTGCATGGATAAGGTCGGTTTGGTGGTTTTCGCGAGCGCCTAGGCCCGTCATTGATTTGGTATTGCCAACTCCGCAGCTTCTATCTCTGTCGGCTTTGTATCTTTCAACGCTCTTACGCTAAATCTCCAATTTCCTTCATTGTCTCTCGACTGTCTTGCCGAGTCCACCGAAGAAGGATTCGGCTTCTCCATATACCAACCAACTCACGAACCACCTTACGCATAGTTGAATGACCGCTCGATTATTGTCGTCACGTCTTTTTTATGGTATTTGAGAAATTGTCATGCTGATTAAACGTCTCAGTCCCGTTCTTGTCCTCGTGCCTACGCAAATACTCACAATACCTACCTACATACCTCTCTCTACTGCCGATAGTCAGCTGGTCTCAGGTTCTACTACATAGGTCTCACCACAAACCCGACGATAGCACGACACCGGTTCGATGAGCGGTACACCCACCTGCAGACGCCAATCTTAGCTTGAAATCATTTAATTTTTTTACTTTATTTTTTGTAATATCTATCCCATTCCACAGGACACACAAGAACGGGTTGCGGCGTCTTCAGGACCTCTTGGTCCACCAGCCGTCAAGCTGGAGTCGTGAGTGCGCCGATTCCTTGTGACACAATTCAACACCCCGGTCCCTTTGAGTTGCGTGAAGTTGGTAGTTCATGATAATATCTAGCCTTAGACTTATAGTCCGGCCATTCACCTCGCCATTTATCTTACTGGATAGCCCTTCCGCTAGCCTACCATACTGACATGACTTGGTTTAGCTTCATCCACGTCGCCGCTTGGTCGCAGCACCGGAGCCCAAGCCCCGGTCCTCAGCGTACCTTTGGCCACCTTCGATCTCTCTCAACCATGTCCCCGTCTGTGATTTCCCGGTCTAAGTCGCCGGTGAAATCTCAGTCTTCGTCGGACATAGCCACCGAAATGATGATCCCACCTACAAGTCCCAACTCTCGCAGTCTTCATCCCAGAAGAATGCCGTCGCAAAGCTCTTTAATGGTGGAGGATCAGGATCATAGTACCATCCCCGATCCCAGGATACGCATTACGAGTCCCGCCCCTGATGAGAACGTCCATCCCGATTTGGACCAGGAAGTCGCCACGCTTAGTACAAAGCTTATCAATGCCATCAACCACCAGACCAGTTTAGACGATACCCTTTCGGCAACGAGACAAGAGCTAGAGAATTCCCTAGAACGAATTCAAGAGCTCGAAGATTTGGTAGCGCAGCAGCGGGAAACGTTATCTGGCGATGTTTGGGTTAAGCGCAAAAGCGTTGAGGCTGAGAAGACCAAACTTCTCGCGCGCATTGCCGAGGAAAAGAGGTTGCGCGGCGAAGTAGAAAAGGACAAGAAGAAGATTGAACAAGAGTTGGAGACGCTGACGGTTTCTCTGTTTGAGGAAGCGAATAGGATGGTTATTACAGCCAAAGAGGATGCCAAAAAGGAACAGGAGGCGCTTCATCGAAAGAACGAACAATTGAAGGCGCAATTAACGGATGCTGAAAGTATCATGAAATCACAGCAAGAACAGTTGGCGCAACTGAAACTTGTCATGGAGCAATTGACGGTCGAGCGCGATAATCATAGTGGCACCGCGCCTTCATCGCCTGGATTTAGCAAGTTCGACTCGAGAGACGACGATACCCAAATTTCTGAGGATGCTTTGAATCTTGCAGCCGCAGAGTCAATACCTCCCACATACCCGACCAACCTTAATCACCTAATTCACCCGATCTTAAGAACAGATCTCCCTGCTTTTGACGACTTCGTGTCGCTTATCCAGACCTCCAAGAGGGCATCGAATAGCCGCGCTTCCTCGGGGTCGTATAGTGGACTCAACCCTCTTCTCGGCTTTGGTGGTTCTGGGCATGCCTCAGCCCCGTCCAACTCGTCAACGGTGTCACTGTCTACTATCAGCACACCGAGCGCAAATGTCTCTCCGCAAACCCCAAATACGCCTGCGTCAGCCCTTAGTGCCGGATCTGCCGCTTCTACTCCACTGCCGTCATTGAAAGATTCGAAATTTTACAAGAGGGTTTGCGTCGAAGATATTGAGCCTACCCTGCGCCTTGACATGGCACCGGGTCTTTCCTGGCTTGCCCGTCGGTCTGTGCTTCATGCTATGATCGATGGAACCCTTGTTGTCGAGCCAGTACCGACTACTAGTCCCTTCAAGGCCATCAGCAAGCCCCAGTTCTATCCTTGCTCGCTTTGTGGTGAGGCGCGTAAGGACACGCCTCATCTACGTAATCACCGGTTTAAAACGAGCGAGTCAGACTCTGCCCAACGGTATCCTCTTTGCAAATATTGCTTGGATCGCGTGAGATCGACTTGTGACTTTCTCGGGTTTTTACGGCTAGTCAAGGATGGGCTCTGGCGCGCCGATGATGCCGACTCCGAGCGAGCTGCCTGGGAAGAGTGTGTCCGGCTACGCGATCAAATGTTCTGGAGCCGCATTGGAGGTGGAGTGGTTCCGGTGATCAACCACGGGCATTCCCGTAGCGTTAGTGAAGAACCTACGCGGGATAACCAAGAAGCACACGGGACTTCAGCCGACGGAATTAAGGTAGAGGAGCCCATTGTGACTGTTCTCCCTTCTATCGAGTCCGCTGAACCCGAGCCGATACAAAAGGAGGAGGAACCGACCCAGGATGATAAGAAATCAGAGCAGACGATCATTCACACTGACATTTCTAGTACTGCCGATACTGAAGACTCAATTCAACCATCAGAGTCTACTAGTGCAGAAGCAGAAAAACACAAAGTCGACAGGCTCTCGTTGACGATTCCCGGTACTTTCAGCAAGGATGCGTCCGAGTAATTCTCCAAACAACAATTATACCCCCATCTAATATTTCTTCCTATTCGTTTCAGACGCACAAAAGTTCATTCTTTAGACGTTACATTATTTTTTCGCGCGTACATAGTTCGCAGCGCTGGACTTTAGACACTTGTGTATAATACCTAGTCACTAGAATCAGATGCGAGTGGCGACCCGGGGTGGATGGGTCGTGGTAATGGCATTGGTGCATTTAGCAGGCCGGTGTTTTCTGGAGTTCGTCGATTTGCCTACCTCGGATGAGGGCAGACGAAGTCCCGGGGCCGAGAGGGCTCGTCTCGGGGACTTTGGATCGGGTTGGGACCGAGGTTACAAGGCTGTAAGGTTGATAGTATATGGAACGCGTTTCGAGCTCGAGAGGGGGCTCACGACGCCAGGGCATAGCAAGTCTACGAGGACGGAGCTACGAAGGCCTGAAGCTCAAATCACATAATAGGAGGTTAGCAATATGAACAATGCGCCGACACGCGATTGCGCGACACATTTTTCAACGTCTACTTCCGCCTCTGGTGATATTTTCTTGCTATTTCAGTGTCATTTGTGCTACTTAGTATCCGAAATCATTTAGCAATTTGTAATTGCACCTACGGAAACTAGGAGTATTGCATACGAGCATTGCATACAACCAACTTGGAAGACTCCGACGTCGATATAAGTTCACCTGCGTATAACAATACTGACTCCCGCCTGGTTGGTCTCGGCATCACCGCCGCTACAGGTCATTTTGATCAGCACACTCGCCACTGCCCGGTCCTCCGGTATTTCAGTCGTGGCCTGACTTTCAGTATCTGGCTCGAACCTAGACGTCGTTTCTTACTCACTCGCCACACCTTGGCATCTAACTTTACCAATCAGCGAGTTACCCGGCGGGGACACGGCTTGCCGGAGGGGAGCGGGTGGTGGCTGTTATCCCGGATGGTGAGCTACAATGTAAATACGAACGAATTCGGCCGTCTGATGTTTAAGACACCGATCTCGGTTTGCATCGGACAGCTAGTCAGATGGACCCGCGATGCCGGAAAGACATATGGCCAGCACGGGGACCATCTAGGACTTATGGGCTCATTATCCCTTGCCTGCAGAGGCAACCTGGTTGAGAAGGTCCTGGCTGGGTTGGGTGACTGGATCGATCGAATCTGAAGCAAGGTCGCCGTCCTCACCGGTCTCGTCGTGGAGTAACAGCGTAGCAGCAGACACCCTCGAGGCACGGACGTCACAGGTGAAAGAACAAGGGGGTCTGGTGTCTGGTTTTTGATAGAGTAGCATCCGATTAGCGTCCGTCGGGGGGTTTTTCAATGTTGTTGGTTTCGGCATCACCAGCCACAGGATCCGACATTGGCTCGAACGTCTTTAGCTCGTTGGGGGCCTTTACACGCGGGATAGCACCAAACCCAAACCCAACAGACCGGTTTCCCAAGAATCTGGAATCGGGGGGCTCGGATACGTAAGCAAGCTAAAGTAGGTATAAGGTGCATGAGACTATCTGATGTGTCTCCAAAGTTTAGGCACCCTGATATCTGCAGTTACGGTTACGGTTACGGTTCTTGGATCCTTTCCCCAGGATTTAAGTCGGTAAAGGAGCTACAGATGAGTGGAAGCGAGGGCGGGCCGAAATCCTTGGGCCCCTGCAACCCACGCCGATTACCTGCTATGGAACGCAACTTACGGTATGGATGTAATTGAGACCTGCACCTTCTGCCGTACATTGATACCTGCATGTCAAGGTTTTGTCAAACAATTCAATTGCACATGCCAAGTGCGATCCAGATAGGAAGGCCTATCGATAAGTATAGAACTCGTGTTACAACGTTGTACTACCTACATCGATATGTACAGCAGGAACATTGCAACCATTCATCTTCTTCCGTAAACTTTTTGTCTCTCTTGTTTTTTGCCGCATATAATTGATTGACGACGCTGTGACGCTGGCACCATCCCGCCCATGCCCATCCTCGCCTATGTATCTCTAAACAGCTTGGGCTAAGCTGAGCTAGGCTAGGGCGGACCGGTGAGGTGGTATCCATCAGTGATGCCTGCGAGTTAACCCTCACCCAGCTCACGCTTCAACCACCCTCCAGGGCCCTTTTTACGCTTTTACTGCGTACGGCCAGGAGATCGACCAGGTTGATAGGTTATCCCCGTGAGGCTGTATGGTCTAGCCATTCTCGACATTTCCTATCTATCATTTTTCTATGACTTCAATTCGCTCTCCAACATTACCTGACTTTTTTAATGCTGTTTTCCACATATATTTTCAGATATAAGCGACATCGACACCAACTTCAAATGTTGCCACGGCGCTTTTATGACACGCAGTTCTCAATAGACTCCATTAATAAATACCCCAAACCCTGGGCTTGGTACGAGAACTAGGACTAGGAACAGGCTAGCTTCCGATAACTCGATCTCTTTTATGGGGAGGACAGAGGCTAGCTAGAGGATAGCTAGTTACACGACGGACCTAAATTCCTAAATTTGGGACTGCTGTGCGACTCAAGAGCCCATCTGCCCGAGGCCCTAAGATCCATAATGACTATAGCGTCAGATCCCAAGGACCCCAATACCAATACTACAAAGCCCGCTCATTCCAGGTCTCCACCACCGACCGCTAATCCAGATCCTAACGCACCGCCTACCAAACGACGTGCCCCCATAGCCTGCCGAAGGTACAACGTCCTCAAACCCGAAGACTAAGTGATCGCCACTGATCTCTAAATTCTATGTAGATGTCGGCGAATGCGAAGCAAATGTATTCATGACAAGGCGCCTCCTTGCAAGTCTTGTTTAGAGGCGAACGTGCCGGACGAATGGTAAAATAACCATCAACCCGAGTTATGCTAATGTCCCACGAACTTACACTATTCCAGTGTCTTTCCGTCCCGTGGCGAACTGGATCAGGACCGCTCGTTTCGACATCCACGCCAGAGATCCGATAGGAAAAGCAAAAGTGACGTTAAAGTCAAGAAAGAGTCGCCTGCTTCTCCAGGCCATATACGCAATGCTCTTTCTGACTGCAAGCTTGCCGAGTTTGAGAATGACTGGGATCTGCTTCCAGCTGTTGACATTGTCGTCGACGGTATCAATAATTTTACCCAGAACTTCTTCCAGTTAGGATTCATACCAAAAACGAAGTTCCCCGCACTTGTTAAAGAAAATCCTTCGTCTGTCAGCGTATTTCTCTTGTTAAGTATCCTCGCAATCTCAGCTAGATTCAACAAGTCTTTGATAGAAGCCTACGGTGATGGACTCAAGGCGGCGACCGAGTTCATGCATAGGGCTCAGGGCCTTGCTGTCCACGAACTCTATCAGCAACCTACTCTGGAGAGATGCCAAGCCTTTTACTTGCTGAGCATTGCTGAGCAGGGGAGTGGTAAATCAAACACGAGCTACGTAAGAGAATACCCCAAGTAAAATGTTGATGAACATAACTTTCTCACCCTGTATAAAGATCAGCGCAGGTATCGCTTTCAGAATGGCGGCTTTGATGCGGCTCCATCGTGAGGAGGCCTATAGTCCTATCACGCCGCAGTCACCTATAGAACATCGGATATTGGCAGAGTCTGCTAGGCGCACATTTGTAAGTTGATAGCTCCGTAATTTGGTATACCCAATTGAGCCGGTCCTCTTTTTTCTTGATATATCTCGACTCTGGTCAAAGGCTAATCACTACGTCTCGATCTTACAGTGGATGTTACATAGTATGTAAAACTGAAAAGGATAAGTTTCATTTCCTCTAATGGATTGCCCAGGCCAAGACAACCTTCACTCAGGCCCATATAAGCCATTGTCTCTCGCACCTGGAGATATCACCGCTCTCCTTCCGAGCGAGGAAGATGAATTCGAGAATGGCAAGATCCCTAAACAGCGGGCAGCTCTCGAGGGGACACCGCCGGCTATCCAGAACCCGAGTCTCACGATCCTTAGGCCTAGGTCTTTATTTGCATCTTTGATGCAGATACATAATCTATGGGGGATTATCGCTCGACGAGTTCTTCTCAACAAGAGATGCGGGCGGCCTCATGATAGTGGTAACGAATTTGCCAAGTTGAATAGGAAACTCCTAGAGTTCGAGCAAAACCTTCCCAGCGATCACACTTTTGGTAAAGTCCTGTTGCGCGGCTACAGGGATTACGGGGTGGACTTGGTAAAGGCAGACTCTTCCTGACTTCATCTGGAGCGTGTTATTAACATCGAGTCTTAGGCTTACCTTGGTCTTACAGGCTCTATCCGGCTCTGCCATATAGTCCTACGCAAAGAATACATGGAAGAGTATGTACTCCTTATCGAGTGTGGAATTTTGCTGAGACATTCTAGTATGATTCGCCATGCCCAGGGGAATCCTTCGAACCCCGAAGTGAAATTCTATAACAGCATGGCAGCAGAGTTGTTCTTCAACGTCAGAAAGTTATACTCTCAAATTGATGCTCATTACGAAAGTGGTATCGAAATTGGAAGAGTCGGTTCTCAGATGGCAGTAAGTGAATCTTACAGTCCCTTCAAGTAGGCTACCTAAGTTACTAATTGAATTTAGGGATTTATCATCTACGGTTGCGGGCTATTAGCCTCATATTTGTGCAAATTCCCTCAACGTAAGAACTACCTCTTGGTATGCACAGAACCTTACTGGGGGCCTTACTAATACCCCGACCAGTGGACGCCCATCATGCGGGACAAAACTTGGAGACCATACAAGCAGAAGGTCGCGCTATGTATATCCGCATCGTAACTATCCTCAGAGAGTGCCAAAAAGTATGGCCTCTTGCTGAGACCTGGTGCAATGGTCTAGAAAAATGGTACGAGGACTCGAATCCTAAACGGATATCGTTCCAGGCTGGCACCATGACAGACGGAGTATGTGACCCTATGAATACCAGAAAGAGGTGACAGCTGATGTCTAACTGAAATTAATCTCGTCTATAGAAAGAACCACAACCTCACGTCCTCAACGTCTTACATCCCCCAACGACCACGACATGCCTCCAGCAATCCGAATCCATCAACTTCGGCCCATTACGTTCAACGCCCCCGAGAGCACAAACAGAGGATCGAAGTCAGCCTAAAGCCGGAAAAGGCACGGAGCCGCACCGCCTCGCGCCGCTGCAACAGACACATCCCGGGCTAGTCCAACCCGTGTGTCTGCCCCCGCTTTCCCAAACGCCGTACGGAGCGCATCACCAACAGCCAGCGGCACCGCAATCCCAACACCATTCTCAACCTCCTCATGCTCCTCATCCTCCGCAACTTCAGAATTTCGTACAACCGCCATACGCGAATGCGAGTGCGAACCTCAGCCTCAACATGCTTGCCGAGGCTTCAAACCAGTCTCCGGGAACGGTCCCGTACAACCAACCACACCCGGCGGCTTACTACCCCGAGTACCCACCGCTGAACGATGGGTTCGATAATAACCTACAGATAATGGTTAATGGTGTCGAGGGACAGTGGTCCGGGACCGATGTTACGGGTGTGGCGTACGATGCCTTTGATATACCTAGCTATCTTCCTCAGAGTTAAGAAGGACCCTAAGCACGCTATCGCTGTTCAAATACGAGACATCCCGGGTTTACAACCAGAATACAGGCGCTTCCGGGGTGTACAAATATACGTCCTTATATCTACCTATACATATACATATATTTCCTTTGCACTCCAGAAAGCAAGCGATCTATACTTATTTTTATTTTTATTTTGTTTTATTTTTATGACTACTTGTTACATATCGGCCAAGATTATGGGACGGATGGTGCTATGGGTGGGATGGATGGAAGATGGGACGAGATTGATTTGGATATATGGATGGGTACAAACATTTAACTATATCGGCATATAGGAGTACACGCTGTTTAGGAGGAAATATCATGGTTGTTAGGTAGGATTTAGAATATAGGGGACTTTGACTTTGAGGCTATACAGAAAGTGCGTGATTAATTGTTCGTAAAGACTAAGGAATTATCGAATCTTTGCCCTTGTATCGATATCATCGTGTACTTGGGATGTAGCGGTGGTTCGTAAGTTGTTGACCATCGTGGGATTACATAGCTAGCAAGGTGAGTATTGGGAGGATTGAGATTTTGGTCAGAGCCTAATCAGACGTGTGGATATCTACCTAGGAGTGTGTCTATGTAGGTTCATGTCTATATGGATGTCTCATACTACTTTGCCAAAGAACTTTTGATGGAGAATCTGTGTGTATGAGTAGATTTGATGTACATGCTGATAGTAATATCTACATACATACTATCTACCTCCGTCGAAGCTACTCTGCATATTGTACTATGTAGGTAGGAAAAGCCATGGATCGCTCATATCCATGATTCCAAGGACTACTTAAGGTTGCTATTAGGGATAGGTACCACTACTCCACGTTAACGATCTTTCTCATTCCCATGCTTTTGTTTCCTCCCCCTTTCCCCTAAGCTTTCTTGATGCAAGTGACAACAAGTCCTATCCCTGGACCTTGGTGAATACCTTATATGATGCGAGACAGCTAGTCTAACTGGGCCAAACGCCATAGCAAGGGACACCTGAGAAGTAATCTGGCTAGTTATATGAAACGAAGCTGTTTACATCAGCACAATACTCACCTGGACGACACAAATAGGGGACGTTCGAAACACTCTTAGGAAACACTCTTAGATTCCAATCCTCACCGTACCACCATAGCACGAGATCTCTGGAACACCATCCACACAAAACCTATTCACGTACACATCTACTAAGTCACAACTCACGCACACTCATATGTATCACCATGAATCACATTCACGTAGGGTAGAAAGGGCCTTTATTTGTTAAATATCAGCGCAGCACTACCGACTTTATTCATTTAATCACAAACTCTCCGCCCGGGGAAAAAAAACGAGGCAAGGCAGTGAAATCTGAAATCCGAATTCGTAAAGAACCCAGCATCAGACCACTAACTCTCACCAAGTACCCGACGACGTTGATAATTTGTGATTTTCTCGTTATTTTGGGGGTGTTTGTCGAGTTCCGGATCAGTTCTTGTTGAAGACAAAAAAAGTCACCGAAATCTCGACGCCACATAGAAACCTGGGACGAACAGGTCAATGTGGAAACTTCCAATTGGGGGGGTTGGGATATTTTGTGCCTGTTCACTTGAACCAGACCAAAACCCCGGCGGCATGCTTTTGGGTCTGATACCCTTCGTATCTCCTGTCGTCCTCTATTCTCTTTTCCTCCACCTTCCTTACATGACTTCGTGGCCCCAAATCCGAAGTAAGGGGCGTACATGACGTGATCTTCTCTCTAAAGGGGACTAGAAATATCTCCGTTATGGCTTTGCAGTCCAAACCGAAGGAAAACTCAGCATGTCGTGGTGTATGGGGGCAATGATGTGATGTGATATGACTGGGGGAATTTCCATGGGTAGTTTAGTAGGCATGATGGGGATTGGATTACTAAGGTAGGGTATCTATGTACACATGATTTGGTGCTGTCAAAGGGGCTGTGGTTGGGGCTGGAAAGGGGAAAATCCTGGTGCTGGGATATAAGGATGCTGGGTTCCCCTGCGAACTTTGTGCGCAAGGCTAGGCCTAGGCCGGGCTTGCTTGCTCGTCGGGAGGATCGAGTGTCGGGGCGCGGGGCAGTGCATTTCTAAGAATGGGGACGTCGATAGCCGAGATAATCGGTTGGTGAGTTCAGGTTTGCTGCATCACAGACGTGGAACCTCCGAGCTGTCTCTTAACCTGTTCGCGGGCCCATCGTGCTGTGTCAAGCGTGCGAGGCTGGAACTCCCTATTCGTCTTGGTTTCCTTAATCATAGCAGTTAACCAATCTTGACGGAAGGCTTCAGCCAGCTCGCCATGTGGAAATGCATCCGCGAGGTCACTAATTGATTTGTTAGCTCTTCTTTCAACGATAAAATGGAGGACAATTGCTTACCCGATCACTCCCATAGACGACCGCATGAGAGACTCGCTGCGATTCATGTCTTGGGAAATGATGTTCAGCAGCTGGAAGATTGATTGCACATATGGCTGTAGAACTTGGTCTTTTCCACGGTTAGCACTCATATTACGACAAAGGATATCGGGTCACTCACTCTTGCCACTAATCTTCATGGCACCAATAATGCCACCCCAAGCATCCATAATACCTTCACGTAGGGAAATGACGTAGTCATAAAGCTCATAAGAGCCGTCAGGTGCGGCAGTAACAGTCGCAGCCTGTTGCAGGACTTGTGCGACGACCGAGAGGTATGTCTCGAAGTGACCGCCAATAGCGTTGGCAATATCGCCGAAGCATTGAAGGATTGCGGGCTTGAATTGGTTCGAAAGCGTCGTGCTCTGCAAGGGATCGTTAGTGGCTTGTTCAGTGAAATATGAAAATACTTAGGTACATAGAATAATAATACGTAGGATAGAAAAGATAGGAAAAAAAATATAACGACGATAGACTAACCCTTAGATTGTTCAAGAGATAATTCATGAAGTTGTCGCAGTACGGCTGGCTGCGTTCGCCCATCGATCGTGTAATATCGCTAACGAGACCAATAGCCATGGAGCAAAGACTAGGCTCTTCTTGGTTTGCAAGAGCGTTGTAAAGGAACGGCGTGAAAGCATCCATGTACTTGACGAAATCCTCCTCCATAGCGTTCGATAATCCACTGATCGTTGCAAAGATAGACTCGGGGACGCTGGACTTGGCACCCGCAGTGCTGAGGATCTGGAGCGAGACATGCATAATCCTGTCTCCCTGAGGCGAAATCTCCTTCTCTAATCGTTGGATGATCGCCTGCAGCACGGTGTTCAAACTAGTCTGCATCTCTTCTAATGCGATCTTGTCTTCTATGCTAACCACCTGACTCTGCATGGGAATGGTCTCCTCTAGGCGCTTGATAATCACGTCTGATAGCTGAGCAATTGCCGGGAAACTGTCTGTGGCCGCATGCTGGACGAAAGCGCTAAGAACCTCGTAAGACGTAGTGCGAACGGCAGTCTCAGATCCAGGCTGAGAAGTTACGGTGAGAAGAGTTTGGACACTCTGGTTGAAATGGGGGGTAAGAGGGTTCGAGGCGGCATCGAAGTCTCCAGAGAAGCGTTCGGCCAAGTTCATCAGCGCCCAGCAGCAAGATGCTGCCATCTTCACATCGTGAACACCTGCAAACAACGATCGGATCAGAGGGTCTAGGTGCTGCTGAGGGTCAATAGCTTGAGAGCAAGCCTCTGTAATACGGCCCAAAGCATAGGCAGTTGAATCCTTCACGAAAGTGGAAGCGTCTTCCATCATGCTGATCAAAATAGGAAGGGCCTGTTTGACGATAGGCTCGAGCACCTTTTCCTCAGGACCTTCCATAATCGCACCAAAAGCAGCCACTGCAGCTTCCCGGTAATGCCAGTCCTCCGATCGGAGATGCGTCTCGACAAACTGGATGACTGGAGGGATGATGTTCGGGCCAACAGCTTGAGCATAGAGCTGGAGACACTGGTATGCGGCACGTGCTAAGTTATATTCATCGTCCGTTGCATCCTCGTCTTGCTTGGTAAGGAGCGTGAGTAGAGTAGGCACCACCTCGTTAGTAGCGACGCGGGCGAAATTGTAGAAGGGGCGCATCTGGTCGGCACTGTCGACCTGTGTCTTTTGTTAGCAAATCTTCACTCATACATAATGCACAAATTATAACGTACCTGAGCGTTGTCCTCCTCAATGTTAATCTCTTCCTCACACACGGTACTCCAGAATTCAACAGCAAGCTTAGCAACATCCTCGTCCTCGTTCTTCATGCCTAGGATCGTGAGACCGAATAGAGCCTTCTCCATATAGTAGCGCATGTTCTCGTAGTAGAGAGCCATTATGCGGTTGAGACAGCCAAATGCGCCTTGTTGTATGCGCGCATCCTCGGCCTGGGTAGCCTCACAGACAACCTGCATGATGTAGTTTCGCTCTCCCTCGTGCTTAAAGTTGTTGCCAACGAATTCGAGAGAGTCTCCGAGGGCAGAAATGGCGGAGAGGCGCACTTCCGCATTCGTCTCTTCCTTTCGCGCGCCTTGAACTACTGCTGTCAGGATTGCGTTGGAGTGACCGATTAGGGCGGTTCGCAGCTCGGCATCCTGGCTTTCGCAGATGTAGCCTATACAAGTCAACGAAGCCTGCTTCTGATGAGGCGCGCCAGCGCTGACATTCTGGACCAGGACGTTTAGAAGATCCGGCCATTGGTTCCGCGGGAGTTCAATAGCCGCGATGGAAGCGATGACCTGAGCAGCAGCCTGGCCTGCCTGCGCGTTGTCAGAGGCGAGGGTCTGGACGGCAAGTTCCTTAACCCTAGTCTTGGTCTCTTGATCCGTCTGCTGGAGCCATTTGGCTTGTAGTTCTTGTTGACGGGCGAATTCGCGGGCGGAGAATGCGTTCTTCAAAGCGAGACCAGCAGCGACTCTGATGTTGCCCTGGGCATTTTCGTCCGCCAATGATTGTACTAGAGTCGCCAAGTACAGAGGCTAAAGGAGAGGGGGGAAATAGGTTAGCTGCTGTATATCAAGTTAGATATGAGAAGGATGCTAATAACAACTTACGAAGTTAGTCTCAGCAGCTTGGGTAAGCTGTTGCTCGGCGCCAGTTCGCGTAGCCGCGTCTAAGAGGGGAACGAAGGGTTAGCATCAAGCTCGGTAGGAAATGACGTGTGGGTAGCAGCAGGCGAGGCGCTTATGGGGGATCAGTAATTCCAGCACTTACCTGGCGACAGCGAGTTGCTGAGGACAGTGTTGATATCACTGTTATCAGCCATCTTGTCTGCGCAACAGACCTTTCCTGCTTTTTTGTTCTTTCAAGTAGGATCCAGGTCGGCGGAGTCCAATGTCAACAGGAGTAGAGTATTAAGCTGTAAGGAGAAATTTGATGAATGGGGGGGTTGCTTATGATGGATGGTCAAAAAGTGGAAGGAGTTGATAATAAGTCGGAAAAATAGTTCCTAGAAAGCACGGGAATGCCTCGTTCGGATCCTATTAAGACTGGTCGGAAATAGAAAAGGACGTTTTTGTCTAATGGTGGACGTTGAAGGAAAGTTTAGGAAAAGTCGAAGAGTCGAAAAAAAAAATGTAGAAAGTAGAAGGTAGAAAGTAGAACGGTAGAAGTTGATGGTGGGTAGTTGCAGCAGTGCGTAGTGCGCCAGTAGCGACCTTTTTTTTTCTGGCTCCCTAATGGTTCCCTAATGAACCTAACGAGGTAGGCGGAGTGATTCAGCGGGTCCCTTATTTATTTTGTTGACAATCACGAGCCTGCAACCCCCAGAGTACTAGGGTAACCGTAGTGTAAACCTTAACGACCAATTTGTTAGAAAAACGGCTAACGGTAGAAAAATAAAGATAGAAAAGGAGGGGTCGATTGTCACACAGATTCTTATTTTTCAGCTTCCTTTGTTTGCGAATAGGTGAATGAAAAAGGAGTAACCGTACCTTGAGTCTAGCTGGAGTAAATGAACGTGCTATGCATGTGCATGTGTTGTAGCAGTACCGAGTAGGTAGAATGAGGTTTAGGAAAAGGTAACTAAAATACCTAGGTGAGAGGTAGTCAAGCTAGAGGTGGGTTGGGTACGCTTGACTCAGTGACAGGAACATTCTATTCATTTCTCGAGAAAGTATAGGTCAAGACTGCATTTGTCCAATATCAAATTGAAGGTTTGACAAAAAAGAGGTGCGCACGGTGCCCAAGAAACGGTGAGACACCTGACATGTACATATCGTATATCGGATCATATATGCATAGGTACATAATCTACATGCATATCTAATTAAATTCTATTAACTGCACTACCCAGACGATACCAGCAATACCAGACAGCAGCGGTGCCCCACGTAACCTAAAATCTCACGCGGCTTGTGGGTGGACATGATTCGCCCAAGCAGCAATAACCTTCAATCTAGAAGACGCTACAAGCAGACCTGCAGTTGCGGCAACTCAGTCCGTGCCTTCCTAGGTACACGATTTTACATGATTTACAGGGCACGCATGCACCTGATTCCTCTGATTCCTCCATTTAGTGTCCCATCTGGGGCATGCACTGTCCGTAATCACCCTTCTAAGCCAATCAATTCGCTAAAGACATAACCACTTCGACATGTTTGCGAAATCGGAATGCGGACTGTCAGTTCTTCCCGTCATGCTTCCCCGCATCCGTCCCGCCAAGATTTTAGCTACTTCGTTATCCCTTAGCGAATGAGCTGTGCCACTCGATCCCCTATCCCCCTATTCTCGACATGCTAATAATGGCTTTGACTCTTGAGGTGCACAAAAAAAGGGGGACGATGGTCGATCATCAGCCACAAATCCCATATATGAATGCATATCTTAATATTCACCAAGCATTACTATTGATTGATTGATTGATTTTATCAAATGTGGGAATTTTGTTCGATTCTCCATCCTCCATGCTTTTGGATGCCGATGGGATAAGCTAAAACCTATGGTTTGCCTATCTGTTGTCATAAATCAAGCGCCTCGTTTTATTGCAGAACGCACACCGACAATTGAGCCCTAGTTAAGCAAGACCTATACCGGACAGCAGTATTACCAACCCAGACTGCCCAGATAAGGTCAAGGTATTCCGAAATAATGGACTATATGTTTTTATAACACCTTATCGCCCCCGTAATGCGGTCTTGTCATATTTTATACCGATTTACATCCCATTGGCCTTAGCTTCCAAAGCCTGTATTGTCTTAGATGGGTCATCTTGAGCCTTGGTGCTCCCGTTCGCGGTGGACGGTATCTTTAACCCGCCGGCATTAAGGTCGAACCTTTCCGCAAAGCTACCTTTTGGCATATGTTTCGAGACGACAGGGCTTCCGGGTCGACTTAGGATAAACTATTTGAAGTACTTTATTAGCTAAATTTTGATTCATGTTGTCGTGCGTGGGATACTCACGTTACTAGCCGCACCCAAAAGAGCTATGAGAGAGCTCTGCACCACATCTTCATGGATACCAACACCCCAGACTTTCTGTGACGTACCGGTGGCCGTGCATTCTATGTACGTAGCTGCCTTGACTTCTCGGCCGCCTCCTATGGCGTGCTCCTTGTAGTCGGCAACATCTAGATCGATCCCCACACCCTTCAGAGCATTAGCCAGGGATGAGATTGGACCATTGCCCCGGCCTCGAAGCTGGTACTCTTGGCCGTCGATGGCAACAACACCTTCAAAGACACGTGCTAGATTTCTAGTGTCCTGTACACCATTAGCTCCCGGTGGAGCAGGGGATGATGATCGATCGAACGAGATAGAGTAGTCGAGAATCTGGAATCGAGGGTGCTCTTGGAGAAAGTATGTGCGCTCGAATAGGTCAGTAATTTCGGCTGACAGGAGTTCTCTACCAAGCTCGTCTGCCTTCTTTTGCACCACTTTGCTAAACGCAATTTGTAAGCCTCTAGGTAGATCAAGCTTGAGTTTGCGCAAGACGATCCAAGCAGCACCACCTTTTCCGCTTTGCGAATTGACCCGGATGACAGCCTCGTATGTACGACCAATGTCCGCCGGGTCGAGAGGAAGATATGGTATTTGCCAATGATCGTCGTATCCTTTGCCATCTTGATCCCGTTGCATAAATCCTTTCTTGATGGCGTCCTGGTGCGAACCACTGAAGGCACACACGACAAGGGATCCACCATACGGTGCTCTAGGATGGACTGGGATTTTGTTGCAGATCTCAACCGTGTCGACGACCCGATTAAGATCGGAGAAGTCAACATTCGGATGTATCCCTTGCGTGTAGAGATTCAAGGCCAGAGTGACTAGGTCAACATTACCAGTCCGTTCTCCGTTTCCGAAGAGACATCCCTCTACACGGTCAGCACCCGCCATCTGTGCCAACTCAGCAGCTGCGACCGCGCATCCTCTGTCATTGTGTGGGTGGAGCGAGACACATATCTTCTCTCTCTCGGTGATATTAGTGCAAAAGTACTCGATCTGATCAGCGTAGACGTTTGGCGTCGACATTTCGACCGTTGCGGGAAGGTTGAAGATGATAGGGTTCTCGACCGTCGGCCCCCACGCAGCTTTGACAGCTTCACAGACTTTAATGACAAATTCGGGACTGGAATCCGAGAAGGTCTCGGGGCTGAATTCGAAAGCCCATTCCGTACCAGCGTGTTCAGGGTCATCTTTGGTGATAGAGCGAGCATACTTGGCGCACGCCACCGCTCTCTCCAAGCTCTCCTCTTCAGTGAAACCGAATACAATGCGCCGGAAACACTCGCTTGTTGCTAGGTAGATGTGTAGGATAGCCTTCTTGGCACCCTTGAGGGAGTCAACAGTACGGCGGATGAGGTCTTCACGGCATGGCGCAAGGACTTGTAACCAGACGTCATCAGGTACGGCGCCAGGGGTCTCGACTAAGCGCCTCGTGAAGTCGAAATCGGTTTGCGACGCGGAAGGGAAGGATACTTCAATCTCCTTGTAGCCAAGGTCAACCAGCATCTTGAAGAACCTCCATTTTTCGTCGCCATTCTGCATAGAATATTATTAGACCATACCAATTAGATCGGGAAATACCTATATACGAACCATTGGGTCAACCAAGCTCTGGTTGCCATCTCGCAAGTCAGTTGCCAACCATCTTGGGGCTTTATCGACTGATTTAGACGGCCATTGGCGATTTGGCAGGTTAAGAGGCTGGAACTTCTTGTATTTCTTGGAGGGATCTTTGAGCCTGTAGCACGAATTGGGTGTTAGTTGGGTGCACTTCTGGCCATAGATTGGGCCCAATGGGGATATTTATATATATTGATTGTTTTAGATTTCCAACAGTTACGTGCAACTTACATCGGCATGGTCGATGCACAACGCCGGGTGGGCTTGAGGCTTGTGGGATTAAAGCTTGTGGTGAGGGATCGAAGGTATGACGCAGAGGCACGTAGAATACGATGAAGAAAGTGTCACGGTTGCAAATTGTTAATTGCAAAAACAATAATGGTATGTGAAGGAAGGGTCTTTGACGTTCTTTGTTCCCCAGAACTTAAAATCCTTATTTATCTTTCCTAGTCCCTGCCCATGAGTCAGAATTCATAGGGGCGCGACTGACGACCTCGGAATCTATTTCTTTAATAAAAATTTCATCCCGTGTCTAAACGAAGCGTACTTGCACGAAGGTGGGGTGTCCCTACCTCAATGCAAGGTAACCCCGCAGTCGGGTGACTTGACCCCTCGTAGGATGCATCTACATGCATCTAAAAGCATAGCAGGGCACTTTCCACTACAGGCACTACAGCCACCACAGCACAATATAGTACCCCTCTTACTGTACACGTACGTAACCCCGGACGCCACTACCAACCTATCGAGGCCTGTGTCATACCTAACCCAGCAATTGTCAGCAGCATTTTCACCACTTCCTCCACTTCCACCACTTTCACGCTTGATACACTTCCATCACTTACATATAGCACTCAGCATAAATCTGTACGAGACGGCATGATATCAGAGCCCAATAAATATCCGTCGTCTCTATGTTGTGCTTCCACACCCTAATTTACTATATGTACGTTTGTATGCAAGAGCGTTGATGCGAAACGTGAGAGAACATGGACATTCCTTAGAAGTAAAGTTGGATTTGACGGTCAATTTATTGAGACCCGTACCTAATAGCTACTGCCTTAACTGATTGCTCAGTTAGGTGACCTATGTGCATGAAATATGTCCCGCTTCATAGTGCGGCTTATGAATGTACCTTACGTCCTTCAGAATCCCCGACTCAAGAATTAGGATTCTGCGTACGCATGACCCCTTTAGATACCGACGACGTTGGCTCGGTATATGACACCATAAAAAACCAAAATGCCCGCTTTAACTCCTTTTAACTCCTGGCTGCGAAGAAAATGCATGAAATTGCCTCCGCCCCTAGAACCGTAATAATTCGACGACGACCCATTCATGGATTCCATAAGAGATATGTAGTTCGTTGGAAGGGTCCGCTGACTGATTGATGGATAGATCACCATGTGAAACTTTCTTCGATAAAGTCCACCACCGAAGTGCCATCTTGTACTTCGCGAACCGCTTGTCGAACATCGTCTGCTAGAGCGCCCGGGCCACAAACTGTGACGCACATAGCACCGACTTGTTCTTCGACCTCTTTCTGAACCAGTGTCGCAATCTTAGGACGACCTGGAAACATCTGGACCGTGCTAGAGCCCGAGTGGATTTCCCGAGCATTCTTAGGCCTGGTCACGAACAATCTTATTGAGAGGATCTCTCGTCGTCTGGGGATTCGTAGTATCTCGTCCATCCAAGGTCGCACCCACTCCAGTGCCTCCGTGTCACGCATAATCCATACGAGTGTAATTCGTCTTGTCGCAACTGTACCATCGTTGAACCCCTGAACTAATGGCTTCAGGTAAGAAATTTGATGGGTGATACCGGTAGCGCCAGCGAAGAGTAGAACGTGGCCGTACGAGTTCAATGAGTGGTGTCCAGCGTAAGGGCCTTCAATCGCAGCTCTAAGACGAATAGATGGCGCTCCTCCGCTAAGCGCTTTATTGTAAAGTGCCCGAGTAAAACCGGTCTGAGCTCCGATAACGAACGATACGGATGTTGTTCCTTCTTTTAACTGAGACTCGGTCACGGCTTTCTCACTCAGCGTTGCCCTATCAATGCTGGGGTGGTGCTCGACCCATGCGACGGAGAATGGGTGGTTTTCCCAAAACCGGATCTGTGTGAAGCGGATATAGGCATGCGATCCCGGCTTGACGTCCATGTAACGAGGGAGGTGCATCGTCACTCGAGTAGTATCGCCAGGCATGGGTTCCACCACAGCTTCTGTGAAGCCGCCCCTTTTCGACCAGTTGTAATAGCCCAGACGGAATGCTCGTGCCGTGCGCTCCAATACCCAACTCACAAAAATTGCCACCACCCACGATTTCTGAGGAAGGCCTCCAGGAAGTTCGGCAAAGTCGCAGTGAAGGTACGTCATGAGGAGTGCGAGCAATCCTAGAACAATATGGAAGTTCAGGAACGTCTCGTAGAAAGCATGTCTAAGTGGTGACATGGCAAGGATGAGGAGAACCGTCATCGCTATTGTCCCGACGAAGCCGGACGCAAGGAAGTCGTTGCGGATTAGCTTATAACCTGCTCCGCCCCAACCACTAGCGGCGACTTCAACATAGGCCCAAGCAACGGTGTGGATGATAGCCTCGATAACGACGGTGCGACCCATCCATCGGTGGATAAGATTGTAAGTGTCGAAACTTACACGTAATAGGCTGATCAAGGGGTTGTTTCGTCCTGCCATGATTAGAAGAGGGACCATGTTGACGAGCGACAACGTGCCCGAACGACCTCGGATCTCAGCTGCCAGCGAATAACCGTTTGGCTGATTCCAATCCTCGTAGAACATGTAGGCGACGTTGCTAAGTAAGTAGATGGCTAGGACGACCGAGTGGAGTCGAGACGGCAAGGTGCCAATGGAGACTGCTGAGGATATCTTTATTTCTCTGTTGTGGCGTTTCTTCCACAAGGGTGCATAGAGGAGGTTCTTCTTGAAGGCTGGCATCCAACTCCATTGCGTCTTCTTCCAGTAAGTTTGCTGAGCGGGTGAAGATGACATAGCCGAGACATGTCGGATTTGAGACCATCCGATGACGGCAAGGCGAATGGCAAGTAGGATGAGTGCCATGACCCCTAATGTCCACCATAACGAATCCCTGAACATCAAGTTACCTTCCTGATCAACTCCATTTAGCGCCGTAGAGAATGGACTAATCGTAGATGAGGGCGTAGCCACAGCATTTGTTGCTGTGGGTGTGTCTCGAGGTGCGAGACTGGCTGTGCAGTTGGACGGCGGGCAGAGTGCGTCGGCGATCCGGCGCCGTATGAACGACATGATGTTAACGTACTGGCTAGCAGTGTACGGTGTATGTGCAGAATAAAAAATGTCGAAAAAGAATACTAATCGCCTGAAACGAGGGACGGAAGGGCGGACAAGGAGAATCTATAGTCGAGGACAGACGATTCACCCTATGATCCAGAACCCTCGAAGGCAAAGAACGTTATTGATGTATGCTCCTTATCAATGCATTGTGATCGAGAACAATCAAGATACCGGGGTTTTTGGTGATCCGCTTCTTTGTTCAAGTCGAGAATCTTTGTCCTTAGTGTGGCCACAGCGTGGTGGTTGTCCACTGATTTGACGGAGTAGATGGGGATGGTAACAAAGGAGCGGTTGAGGACGAAGACCGGCAGTATGATGAACCTCGAGGAATATAATACTATTTTTGTCCCCTTTGTCGGCGTGAAGGATATCCTTGATATGGCCTTAGTTTTAACGGTTGATGAGGCCGGTAAGCCGATAAGTTGAATATTTCCAAAGGGGGAAAGTGTGGGGTATTAAGCGCGTCGTGATATATTGGCCTACCTAAAATATAGGTATCGTGATGGTTCGGTAGATGGTTAGACGCGCGACGGGATTTATCAAAATGGAATGGTCCTCCGGTAAAATAAGATAGACGGGGAGTGTACGAGAGTGAATAAGTAAATGAGTGAGCGACCAAATTTGAACGGGTGATGAGATGCGTAAATCGTAAAAGATCAAAGTTGTAATCGTATGTTTAACCGCGTCCAGAATATTTGATGGAGAAAAACGAATGTAAGGATGTTTGCGAGATGTATGAGTCGAAGTTGGGAAGTTGCGAGAGTAGAGTGACAAAAGTGGTGAGGGTATCTTGGTGTTCTTAGTGTTCAAGGTTGCGGGTACTGGCAGATTATGATGATCACTCTGTGCACTTGGACCAGCTGCCAACTTTTTGTACCCTTGAATAAACCGGTCGTCAACGACCTTTTTGAGAATAGTGGAATAGTGCTATGTTCCTACTATGTAGATTTATACTCATCAAGAGTAGAACAAAAAAATAAAATAAGATAAAAGCGCCGAGCACAACATATGTGATGGCGATCATCAAAGGCAGATCACCGAAGTTTATACACAAAGATGCATCGTGACTTACATAGGATATGTACCCCTGAGATGGCCCGATTTCCCAGTTCCGCTTTCCCGCCCTTCGGATACGAAGGTACTAGTAGACTACTTTGTCATCCGTGGCTTGTTAATCGTCTTGAATCACGCTATGATCCTAAGATAATCAATTCAGAACGATAGCAATCCTGCCAGTGAATTCCATGCCCATATCTAATCTTGATGTGGAAGTTCTAAAGCTCAAACGCCGGTGGGTGAATTTACAAGTTTACGTTCCTAATCGCGATAATTCGTCCCAAATGATTTGTCCACAAGCGCCCCAAGATCTGCGCCGAGACCCACTTTCCCGAAAAAATTAAGAAGCAGGGGTAATGTCCAGATTTGATAGGATCAAGGGGTTCTACACTTAGCCACAACGTTACCGAGCGGTCAGTAGAGCGCCGTATCTGATTGGCCGGTTGTTTTGCCATCGGGAGGCCTTAGGGGCCCGTACAGGCCCTTACCTGCTGAAAATGGCCGATTTAAGGGGCTGGAAAGGCTGACAGCTCCCCCTGGGCCGCCTGGCCGTACCTGGCTGTACTACCTAGGTCCATCGCACCACTAACCATGCGCTAATCATGCACTAATTCTAGCCGGGTTAGCTTGAACTTGAACTAAGAAATTCGCCAATAGGTTTTCGCCAATAGGGGGAGGCGAATAATAGCCTTTGATTTATTTTATCCAAATTGTTCATGCAGCTCATGACATCAAGGAGTCTTTGATTCTCGGGTGTCTCCGAAAACACGACGACCACCCGGGTCAGCCTTCTACGATACGTATGCGTCTACGTATATTGAAACATTAAACCACCGAAACATCGAAACATCTAGGTCTGGGGTAGCCTACATAGTAATTCGTCCGAATGTGTTTCCATCGGATGTTTTCCCGTACCTGCCTTGTAGGTGGGGTTCTAGTTCTTCCGACTCATATATTAGAATATATGATGGCGGGACATGACTCCCCTTTTACTCTCGGGTTAGATGATGTCGTACCACCTCCGAGAAAGACCGTGGCTAACATCCAGTCCTTCTTATTACCTACCTAGGTAGGTGATCTAGATCCCAAGGGTTGTCTCAAAGATGTCAGAAGTCACAGGTCGAAGGGTTTTGATAATAGGTGAATGAAGAAGAGAAGTTATACATTCCCTAGTTCCTAGCTTTTATCTTAAAGTGACAGGAAGAGAGGAATATTGCGTCGTACGACGAATCGATTATACGGGGGGATGTTCATTCTGGGGATCTTTTGACTACCTTCTGAACTAGAATAAAGTTGATCCGAATGAGTACGATGACATTATCCCTAGAATCCGGGCGTCCCCGGTTGATGTCCGTCGGCAGATGTACGCCACTTATTTACCAAGGAGTGTTGGGATATCTCAGATCTCTCCCAAACGTCTTACTGCCGGGAAATCCCCTATATGATGCAGAATCTTGCTCAAGCGGTTATCGTGAGGCTGAAACCGTGATACCAAACTCTCATACCGCAATTCTTGTCATGCAGCTGAATGTCTTAGCTATACCGAGTTCTCGTGGCCGTGGGTTACCAAATACTACGTGACGTGGGTTTGTTAATCCTTTGTCAGGGTTGTAAACGCACAAACATCGTGCCGGGACGGTGGTAGCGAGATCTCCATATTTCTCTTTGTAGGATTAGGGCGATTATAACGGTGACAAATCTACTATATCTTGGCTACTTAGTCTTATATCGTGGGATCAAAATCTGGATTTCGAGGATATACTATAGTCGCATAATACCTACCTAGGTAGGTATGTAGTATACGATTCTAAGTCTTATACCATCATCAACCACATACTCCTTTAGGAGCAACAATCTGACGATATTTCCAGGGCTATAATCTATTTCGATCTGAAACATCGTCAATACCAAAATTAGATATTGATGGCTCCATAAGCTATGAATGCTTACTTTTGTTTTATTGATAAAGGCCAAGCTCATATTGGATAATAATAATTATTTACATCATACCAAAGCTTCGACGTCGCTGTTCTACATAGATAGGGATATATATGCATTTAGATACATAAAGCCTCATATACGCATATAATATCTATTTAAGTGCGTGATTGTAGATACTAGAGTATTCAAGTGGGGCTGGTCACTTCGCACTCTACGCGTTTGTGGATTGGGGAACAGCATTCTCTACACGGAAAGAATGATGGCAAGGTTTGTCATCGACTTCCGATCTTGTTCCTGAAGTAAAGGAAACCACGGGTATTAGAATATTAGAAGGCAACTTTGATGAACTTTGGCGCTACTTGACTTTTTTGCAGTCTCAATTTCCCCAAACAAAACCATCAGTATGACATCAACCCGCCAGCTATGGCCATTCATAAACTGAGTGCGTCTATGAATGTCATGTCGGTGATAACAAATATCCGAGAATAAATCAACCAAATCTCATCACCCATACCCATAGGATAAGATATCCACGGCATCATGTCTCGGTTTCTTAACCCGGCTAAAATTGGGCTCCTCGCTCTCATCGATCTATACACAAACAAGGCCGTCCCAACGGCTTCCACCGTGGAGGTACTCTCCTTCATTACTTCTCATTTGATTGACACCGCTCCGACTTCTTCTGACACCGAAAGTCGATGGAAGCGCGCTGAAAGTACCGTCAGCATAGTGATCTCTATTGCAGACTTTGAAAAGGTCTTGGCACCGCACACTGCCGCTTCTGGCATACCTGGTCGGACTTTATGGTATGCATTTTTAGAAAGGTTATGGAAGATCGACTCGCTGGATGCCTTACATGAATTCTTTGAACGTTGTTCAGACTTGTTAGCAAAGACGAAAGACGAGCTCCGCCGAGACGAACAAGAGGGCTTGCCAATTCCAGGGCCAGAAGTCATATTGCTTTCCCGCAACTCACCATTTGGCGCATTTGTACGCCGCTCTCAACTTGAATTCACAAGGCTGCGTTTTCACGATGCTTTCGAACTGTGGAAGGACTTCGTCAAATATCGTCAAACCACGGCTGCCTATTATCGGAAGAAGACACCGTCATTCCAAAGACTCAGTTTCGATCATGTTCTATTAGCTGGGGAGAACGAATGGGGTCCAGGTGTGGAAGGCATTGCCTCCGTGGCCTACGGAGATATGCTCAGGGACGATCTTAGTTCTACCTTGCCCGTGAGCACCGATGATATCGAGAAACTCTTAGAATTCCAGATCGAACAGATGCAGAAATACGGCAATCGAATACCCATAGAGATACAACGTCAATTCCAGGACCTGTTAAACGATAGCTTTATGATACCAAGCTTGTCTCACTATCTAAGCTATTTGGATGCCTGGAGAGCGGGCGACTATTCAACCTCCTTTGATTACTTGCATCGATACTTCGACTACACAATGCAGAATAGGGACAGGTCCTTCTACCAATATGCACTGATGAACCTGGCGGTGTTGCAAGCCGACTTTGGGTGCTACAAAGAAGCAATATCCGCGATGTTGGAGACTGTCTCCACCGCTAGAGAAAATCGGGATATGACATGCTTGAATTTTGCCCTCAATTGGCTTTTCCACTTTGGCCGGGCCCATCCCGAAGTGACCAAGGAACTGGAGTCAAATAGCATGCTAGGCACTGGCAAAGAGTCTCTAGCATTTCTTCGAAGTAGGGCAAAGGAGACGGGCATGTGGTCACTATGGAGTTCTGCACTCATGAGCGAGGCAAAGATGTGTCTCTCGAACGGCGAAAGTGTAGCCACGGCCATCGAGCATCTTGTCAGGAGCTCTCAAATCTTGGTTGAACGTAACATGAAGAATATGATCGGCTCCCAACTGTCCATCAACATAGCATTATGGGACAGGTTAGGGATCGCTTATCTGTCGATGACTACCTGCGAAGTATTCCTTCGATGCCATGCACGTCATTCGATCTTCGACGATGAGTTAAAGGTAACAAGTCGCCAAGCCTCAATCTTAACCCTCAAAGGGAAGTACGACGAGGCACTTGGAATCTTGGAAGGCATGGACGCTAATTCCCTCCGAGCCTGGAAACCAAGTCAGTATTGGCACAAGTTCCGGGGTATTATCAAATTAAGAAGAGATCTCCATCGGAACAATCTCGATGGAGCAGAGCTGCTGATTTCACAGCTTCTCCAGTCTAAGAATGAAGATCTAGAACCTGATCTTGCGTTCGTGGTCGATAGTCTCCACGTGGAGTGTCTCGTACGTAGAGGCATTCTCGACCAGGCTTTCGTCAAAGTGGAAAAGATGATATCAGAGCTTCGTGATGAGAATAAAGATATTGCCCTACGTATTCGGCTTCTCCTTCTTAAGGCAGAGCTCCTCGACAAATGTGGCCGACCGCAGAAAGGATTTACTATTGCTGTGCGAGCAGCGAATGTGGCCTGGCGCGCTCGTCTTATCCCTTATCTCTGGCCAGCTATTGGGGCCATTGCAAATATCCTAACATCACTCGGTGAATTCGAACCGGCTATCCAATTGCTCAATGCGATACTGCCCCGCAGTCTCGAGTGCGAGAATTCAGCAATGACCGCGAAACTGTACTCGCACCTCGGCGACGCAAATATGGGCATGGCAGGCAAGATGCCTCCAAAATCAAACAAGAGAAGAGAGTTCATGACGAAGGCGGTGGAAGCGATCGAGAAAGCTTTCAACCATTACTCAAGCGTCGAGGATATTAATAAACAGTGCGAGATGATGGCTAAGAAAGCTACAATCATGAAGGTCTCAGGGGACAACGTGCTTGCTAATGACTACGCGGCTGCGTACCTCTCCATACGGAGAGATGCTGAACGAATGAATATATGATTGGAGGGTTTAACTAGTTTATTAGCACAATTGATGATTAACAACGAATAAGTTATGTTTGCGTTTTCTCCTATACTGTCCAGCAGCTGAACTTACACAGTTAGTGTTGTTGGCTGTAGCTCTTCTAAGATAAAGGCTTTAGGTTATGACCCTTACGAGGAAGGCCACCAGAGAATGTACAAAATTGATCCTGGATCATATATTCCCATTTTCATACGTTATGTTACTAAATGATATGAAATTGCAATGAAAATCAATGTTTCTCAATTACTAATCACAAATACACGGTTCACTTCTCTAATCCATATCCTATAGTTCATAGGTAAACTTGCCGTACAACAACTCTCAACTCTTCCTCGGAACCAAAGCCAAGTTGTATAATTTCCCGAGTCGACATCAGGTCAGTCTTAAACCCAAGACCTCTCTATTTTGACATACTTACCAATCTAGGCCATAGGCTGCTACACGCACGTACAAATCACCATGTGTCTCTACATCCAGACCCGAGCCTGGTGTTCGGCCGGCAACCACTTCTTCGGCGAAAACTCCGGAGTACGGCACCCATGCGCCACGGCCCGGTTCGTGCCCCCGAACCAGATGTTCAGGGAGGGCGGATGGATTTGCGACACCTTCGTGTGTCCGCCTCATATCAAGGATCCGATCGTGGATATATGTGATGAGTGCCTGGCTAAAAGGATGGCGGGGATGGAGTTAGAGGGCGGCGGGAAGATGGGTAAGGGAGGAGAAGGGGGTCAGGGGGGAGAGGGGAATGGTGGGAGGAGGGCTTCTTTTCCATGAGTTAGCACCGGAGCCGGGTACCTTTCAAGGGGCTTAAACAATGAGACGTTTTTCAGTATTGATCTTGATATCTACATCGCAGCCAACCTATGCTTTGTCATGCCGTCTTTTTGACGCCCGTCTTAAGTCTTCCGTTTTGAAGATATGTCCTTTCGTAGCTCCGTTATCTTTCCACACGTTGATCCAATCCATACTGCCATTGAAATCGTAATGTCTCAATATGTATCTACTACCATATAGGAAGCCTATGCTCTCCTTATCATGTAGCCAGCAAACCTGATCGTTCGTCTGCCAACTGCTCAGACGTCAAAGACCCTTGTAAAATATGACTCATTTCTCATTCCAGTTAATATGCCTCCCCCTCTTATCCTTCAACTGGCCCTCCTTGACCACCTGCTCCGCATCCGCCTTATCCTTCTCGTGCTGGTCCACCTCGCTCATATCGTTGGTGGCCCAGATGCGCTCGATGGACAGGTCGAAGGGGCCAGGGACGCGGTCGGTCAGGCTGACGCCGATGCTGCGGACCTTCTGGCGCAGCATCTCGGTCTGGGGCTCGACGACGTAGCCGCCGTTGGTGCGGACGAAGTCGTTCCACTTGATGAGCACGGTCTCCCACTCGCCGGGCCGCTTGGCGAAGAGGCGGTGCTGGTGCAGGTCGGTGGGGATGACGGACTCGGTCTGCACGTTGACGAAGTACGCGCGCCCGTCCGACTTCACCCGCATCCCGAGGTACGTGTACGAGTCGATGTCGATCAGCGTCCGCCCGAAGATCGTCGGCGGCTTGTCTAGCGTCCGCCACGCCGCGTACCCGGACCGCTGCACGTCCGGCCGGTGCGCCGGCAGCGCGTTCGATATGCTGCCGTGGAAGCGCGCGTGCGCCGGCACGTTGCCGGCGGGGGACGGCGGGACCCAGTCGAAGGCGGCTTTGGACGAGCCGCCGATGTCCCGGTCCCAGAAGCACTTGCAGTCTTCGAGGGACTCGGGCGTGTGGAAGGTTTGCAGGGAGAGCGGGCCGGAGGGGCCTTTTACGCCTTCGAGTTTAAGTGCTGTGTGGGATGTTTAGCATGGTGGCATATATACTAGGTACTATATGGTTTAGGAGGCAAATGCGTAGGTACCTATATTCGACAGGCGCTTGAACTCATCGAGGCTGCGGCTCCAGAACCCTTTGGACAGACATGCTGTCGTTGCGCGCATCTTGGATAGAGTGCGCAAAGTTTATGCGGGGTCAATTAGGGGTAGAATAATGAGCCAAAAGGCCCAGGAACCAGATTTGACATCAGCAGCACAGATTTTCGGAAATCTGCACCTCTGGGACGAAGTTGTCGAGTGGTAGCTGGGTGGCGTTGAATCGAGGTCTGATTAGAAATGGGAAGCTTTCGTCATGAAAAGCTTCTGGATGCGTTAGGTAGCTAACCCATAATTATGATAGAGGGGTAATGTAGGTATAGAAATTCGATATGCAGGTAAGAGAAGTACGTAGTAACGTCTGCCACGCGTTATGTGGCGTCCAAGACTTAAGCCCCACCAATGCAGTTCGGGAAAAGCTCGGTTCCAGACGTTATTGAGAGACATGGGTTGGCTTATCGTGAATGTCTCCAATCTCCAAGAAATGACCAAGACTTGGAAGCTTCCAAGAGCCCAAGCTGCGTCAGCCTTCAGCCTCGGATTGATCTCTAGCTTAATTCCACTGAGTGGGAGCTCGGATTTCTAGGTCGCTGACGTTGCGTAGACATATTCGAAATACTTGTATATCAACACATTCCGATACTAATTCACATCATTCCTGACTCGTGTTTCTGCTATTATACCCAACACTGCCAATACCCTATTAGCTGTCTCCTTAGGACCGGATGGGTGAGATGTGCTGTGCATGAGAGGAGCTACAAGTCGACCTCGAAACTTCATCTCATCATTTACTCACCTGCTTAGGCTGTAGAGAAGCAGAGTTATAGAATCACTTCTTAAAGTCAAACTACCAGCAACTTATCCACCATGGCTACCATTCGTAGTCTCGATCATACAAAGTGCGTCTTAAACCCTTTGCGAACTTCCTACTCTCCGGAGTGCATCTACATCCACGACTTGTACCTATCTACAACATGGCTGCCGTACCTATTTGCGCAATACCCACTAACTACCAATATTACAGGTCGGAAGCCGAGCTCGCCATCAATATTAGAAAAGCTACCAACGCGGAAGAGACGGCACCGAAACGAAAACATGTGCGAAGCTGCATCGTTTACACATGGGACCACAAGTCCTCCCAGTCCTTCTGGGCTGGCATGAAAGTGTATGTGGAAAGAGGATAGCATATACCTTCGCTATGCAAGGGCTGACTGGGTATATTGTTTAGGCAACCGATTCTTGCAGATGAAGTGCAGACTTTCAAGGCCTTGATCACCATCCACAGAGTCCTGCAAGAGGGGCATCCCCAGACACTGAGAGAGGCTATGGCAAACCGACCATGGATCGAGAGTCTGAACAGAGGTCTCGCCGGCGAGGGCGTCCGTGGATATGGCCCCCTGATTCGGGAATACGTCTATTTCCTCTCTGCGAAGTTGTCCTTCCACCAGCAACATCCCGAGTTCAACGGCACGTTCGAGTACGAGGAATACGTTAGCTTGAAGGCGATTAACGATCCCAACGAAGGCTACGAGACTATTACCGACCTCATGTCCCTCCAAGACAAGATCGAGCAGTTCCAGAAGCTGATATTCTCTCACTTCCGAAATATAGGCAACAACGAGTGCAGAATTTCGGCTATTGTACCTCTAGTACAGGAGAGTTACGGAATTTACAAGTTCATCACTAGCATGCTACGAGCTATGCATTCAAGTATGCCGATTGTGAAACCCCAGTAGGACTTTTGACTAATATTCTGCGTAGCAACTGGTGACAACGACGCCCTGGAGCCTCTAAGGCAACGTTACGATGCGCAACACTACCGACTAGTCAAATTCTATTACGAATGCTCGAACCTGCGTTACCTGACTAGCTTGATCACCATCCCGAAACTACCCCAAGACCCTCCTAATTTACTGGCGGAAGATGAGAATGCGCCCGCGCTACCAGCTCGGCCAAAGCAGGAGATCGAGCGTCAGCCGACGCCTGTGCGCCAACCCAAGACTGAGGAACCTGACGAGATCGCCGAGTTCTGGCAGGGCGAGATTGACCGCCAGAACAAGGAGTACGAAGAACAGCAAAGGGTGTTACAGGAACGGCAGGCAGCAGCTCTTCGCGCTCAACAGGAAGCACAACTTCAAGCTCAGCGAGACTTTGAAGAACAGCAGAGACGTCTGGCGGAGCAACAACGAATGGAACAAGAGGCGCTGATAGCCCAACAAGCTCAATGGCAGACGCAAGGACGACTGGCGGAACTTGAGCAGGAGAACTTGAACGCAAGAGCGCAGTATGAACGCGATCAGCTAATGTTGCAACAATACGATCAGCGGGTTAAGGCGCTCGAAGGCGAGTTGGCGCAAATCCAGAACAACTTTGGTCAGCAGATTACTAGCAAGGACGACCAGATTCGGGCGTTGCAGGAGCAGGTCAACACGTGGCGAACGAAGTACGAAGCTTTGGCGAAGCTCTACTCACAACTGCGACACGAGCATCTTGATCTCCTTCAGAAATTCAAGACTGTTCAACTGAAGGCAGCATCAGCCCAGGAAGCCATCGAAAGACGCGAGAAGCTCGAGCGTGAAATCAAGACCAAGAACCTTGAGTTGGCAGATATGATTCGGGAACGAGACCGAGCGCTCCACGATAAGGATAGGCTGACCGGTAGCAATAAGGATGAGCTTGAGAAGCTTAAGCGAGAATTGCGCATGGCGAATGACAGGGCCGACAACCTGGAGCGAAGCAAGGGTAACGAGTTGTCCACTATGCTTGCCAAATACAACAGAGAGATGGCGGACTTGGAAGAGGCTCTGCGAACCAAGTCGCGCGCATTGGAGGAGGCCCAAGCCAAAGTACGAGACGGTAGCTCAGACCTTGAGCAATTGCTCCGTGATAAGGAGGAAGAGCTTGAGGTTTACAAGGCTGGCATGGACCAGACCTTGATCGAGCTGAACGAGCTCAAACAGAACCAAGGCGATACGGACCAGGTGATAGACGGCCAGATCGATGCTCTGATAATGGCGAACCTCGACAAGATCAACGACATCATCGACTCGGTACTACAATCAGGAGTTGCTCGAGTAGATGATGCACTGTATGAATTGGATTCGACGATGCAGGCTGGTAACCAGAACGCTTCGCCGACATACGTGTTATCACAAGTTGAAAAGGCCGTATCAAGCGCAACTGAGTTTGCTACTGCCTTCAGCAACTTTATTGCTGATGGACCCAACGCTACTCATGCGGAGCTGATCAAGGCGACCAACGTCTTTTCAGGGGCTATAGCAGATGTGTGCAGCAACACGAAGGGTTTGAACCGCCTTGCTTCTGATGAGAAGAAGGCCGATCAACTCATGAACGGTGCACGCAATGCCGCACAATCCACCGTCAAGCACTTCCGCAGTCTCCAAAGCTTCCGATTGGAGGGCATGGACCCCCTCCAAAAGACTGACGTTCTGGTTAACGGCAGTAGTGATGTTCGTCTAAATCTACAAAGGTTGACCAACCTCGTCGAATCCTTCGCCCCCGGTTTCGGTCGAATCACAAACAACAAGGGCGATCTCGGCGACCTCGTCGACTCCGAACTTAGCAAGGCGGCAGACGCCATCGCCGCGGCGGCCGCTCGCCTCGCCAAGCTCAAGAACAAGCCCCGCGACGGATACTCGACGTACGAACTCAAGGTGCACGACTCGATCCTCGACGCGGCGCAGGCGGTTACCAACGCGATCGCGCAGCTGATCAAGGCGGCGACGGTGACGCAGCAGGAGATCGTGCAGGCGGGGCGGGGGACGTCGTCGCGGACGGCGTTCTACAAGAAGAACAACCGGTGGACGGAGGGGCTGATATCGGCGGCGAAGGCGGTGGCGACGTCGACGAACACGCTGATCGAGACGGCGGACGGGGTGGTGTCGGGGCGCAACAGCCCGGAGCAGCTGATCGTGGCGTCGAACGACGTGGCGGCGTCGACGGCGCAGCTGGTGGCGGCGAGCCGGGTCAAGGCGGGCTTCATGAGCAAGAGCCAGGAGCAGCTGGAGCAGGCGAGCCGGGCGGTCGGGGCCGCGTGCCGCGCGCTCGTGCGCCAGGTGCAGGCCATGATCAAGGAGCGCGGCGCGGGCGAGGACGAGGGCGCGGACTACGCGAAGATGAACCCGCACGAGTTCAAGGTGCGGGAGATGGAGCAGCAGGTATGTGTTTTCTTTTCTTTTTTTTTCCTTTGGTTTTTTTTTCCCCCTCCCCTTTTATCACCTTTTTTTTTTTGGGGGGGGGGGGGGGGGTTGGTTCTGTTCCTGGGTGAATGAGGTAGAGGCTAACTAAGAACGCGTGCGCAGGTCGAGATTCTGCAGCTGGAGAACGCGCTGGCTTCGGCGAGACACAGGTTAGGCGAGATGCGCAAGATCTCGTACCAGGAGGACTAAGGGGGGTGGGGGCGGAGAGATGTTGGAAAGGGGTAGGGGAGGTGACCTTCTGTGCTACTGTGTTAAGGTTATCTTCTCGATAGTTGACCGATTAAGCGGAGGTTATGCTAGTAGGTGAGCAGGTGAAGTGGCTGAGTAGGCACGCACGTGGTGGAGGGGCCGATTTCTATACCTAGGTACTGTACAAAATTGCTGCGCATCACTTCGGGAAGGTAGGAGAGTTGTCGTCTAGCTTGCTTAGGGTTAGGTAATTTGATATTGGCGATTGTTGGTGATGTTTTCTTTCTTAGATTTTGTTTTACCTTCGGGTTTGCTGGTGATGGTGTGCTTGGGTGCTTTGAAGGAGCGTGATGTCTTCGTGGTGTTTATTTTATTGTGGTAAACTAGTGGGGATTAAGGGGTGCGTGTTCAGGTGTGGTAAGTATAGTAGCGTCTTAAGTGCTGGAGAGATGTTTCTTCTATTACCCCTATTTACGAACCATCTAGGAGTAGTTTGATCCTACTTAACTTATATGACCGCTGCATCTTCTTGTTTTCTGAACTCGATGAGTGTCGATTATTTGATCACATTTCATTCAGAATCACCACCTCCGTCCAGGGTGACGGGGATTGGTATCTATGCCGTTAACAAAACGAGATGACAGCTCTGGTAACAAAAGAGATCATACTAGTCGCCACCAACGCCTTCAAACTACCTAACCAACATCTGATTCTTCGAGAGGTATCGTATATTATGCTTCTCAAGAAATCCTAGCTGTGTCGTAACATAACCACATCCTTCAACCCACATGACTGAATTGTATCTCACGGAGTCCTAACACGGTGTTGCCCCCAAGCACCAATCTTCAGAGGGTGGCGTCGCGTCTCGATCTGCTTGCTTTCAGGTGAAAGGATGAAATCGGAGATCCTAGCTACAGTCAGCAATTGATCAATCCCCAGCTAATACCATTGCCCTTTAGAGAGTGTATTCAAATTTACCTAGTAGATGATAACTTCTTCTTTTGGGCTCTGCGAAAGCCAGTCTTCGAACTTTTCCACAATGTCGCTGCCCCAGACCGTTATACACGCAGATCCCGCTCTTTCGAACCCCCCCGAAGTGTGCGGTTTGGATACCCGTGTCCTGTTGCACTCAAGTGAAGAATAATGGATGAGTAATAAACCGGAATACACTTTGTTCCTGTCCTTGTATAACGGCAAGTAATAAAATGGCCCTCGAAACGGACTAGGAAGTGGTTTTCCAATATCAACATAGACTTCCGATCGGTGCGTGAACGGAAATGGCGCGAAATCTAAGTCGACAAGTGTGGGTATAAACTGATGTTGAAATTGTACCTGGACTGGCTTCATGTGACCAAATAGCGTGATCCATCCATCCCGCATAGAGGCATAGGAGTCATTCTTAGAAACGGAAATCAACTTTATATCTCTTAACTCCGCCAGGTCTGCGTCGTCTTCTATTCTTGGAAGACCGATCTCGGCGCATAAGCTTGCCCAGGACCACGAAGGGGCGATGTACACGTCGGGAAGGCTCGCCTCGTCATTCAATCGCACCCACCAACAGAGCCACCGAATAAAGTTTGACTGCCAAAGCCCCGCATAATATTGGCCGAGTTGGGTGTCGGGTTGCTTGCTCGCCAATTCATGAAGGGCCTGGGCCAGACCGGATATGCCTGGTAGTTTATCTTTGTCGTAAGTGAATTTCCGCTTTGAATATGCCCTGACAATTCCCCCCCAACTTTCTGTAACAGACTTAACATCTAGCAACGGCCTCGACAGCCAATGTCTTTTGCCAGTTGGAAACTTCTCATAAGCCTCTAGCTGCCGACATTCCCAATGCACCTGGTCCCTACCAAAGTGAATGACCCGCGTAGACAAAAGCCATTCTTGGAAGGCCCAGCCTCTGTCCGCGAGATAGCCTAATTTGAGGTCACTCTCGTAGTATGGGTTTTCGGGTGCAATTATGATATTGTTGCCCCGTAAGAGTGGACATGATTTCAGTCTTAAAAGCATGACTCGCATAGCTTTCCGCTCCTTGATACAGCCACTCTCTTCGTCCGGAGCGCAGCTTGCGGCGATAGTACACGATGATTGCGTGTACACCATCGCCAT
Organism: Annulohypoxylon truncatum; assembly: GCF_022578515.1. Lineage (NCBI taxonomy): Eukaryota > Fungi > Ascomycota > Sordariomycetes > Xylariales > Hypoxylaceae > Annulohypoxylon > Annulohypoxylon truncatum. Next base: position 515,843 of record NW_025953794.1, on the reverse strand, counting down.
TGTCGATGCTTCTCTATGCCAATCCTCGTCGCAGTCTTGTATGATGCACAACCGATCGATCCACACATACTCGAACCCCATGCGATGAGCGATGTCGCAGACATCACGGAGTGTTTTGGGAAGTTCGTGCATAGATTGCTTTTGCCTCATTTCACCAAGGGTGTCCGCGTTCAGCATGTAGGCCTGCTCGTTAGAGCCCCATCGGTAGCTGATAGCAACGTATTCCACGTCTTCCTGCAAATCTTCCTTTACACTAAACATTCTCCCTTCGTCTTCAATCTTGACTAGTCTTGTGGGACGTATTCCTTTTCGTCCTCCTTTTCGTTCTCCTCGTATCAGTGGTCGACAATTGGGATGGTTGCGCTGACAAGATTTCAACCATTCATCTATCTGTAACAACGTTGCCGATGAGCCGGTAGACCTATCTAGATATAAACTAGCATTGTCGCCATAGACTATCCAGTCCTTATCATTCATAGAATCTGTTCCTTAGCCCTGAAGTGTTTGAATCATTATGGAAGACATAGAGCGAATATAATACCAACATACCTAGGTACGTACCGTTACGTATCTGGAGTTCGAGATAGCATGGATCTCTGTACATTGAAGGCATGTCCATATCTAATCTGAGAATTCGGACACTCGTGAAATCGTCACACAAGCACACACTCAATTTACTTTTGAACCAATCGGCGCCTCGTGCAACAGAGTTGCTACTGGCAAGATCTCCGCAGAGGTGGTCCCAAAATAGATGGCATAATCGACAAACCCCTTCCGAGCTGTGACAGCAGGCAATGAGCTGGGAAATGGACGTATGGAATGGAATCCAAAACTTTGGGTATAGTGTTGGCTGGAACATTCCCCCCAGAAATTCAACCGAGTCGCAAGCCTCTGGTGGCTTCTGCATCAATTTCTTGCAAGGTTCGCAGAGCGTGATTGGAGGACTCAGGCCAGACTCTTCCCCGACGATCTCGAACCCATCTTTGTATGCTAGTGACTGAAGTTTCGGATAGACTTGGATAAGTTGATCCTTGTCTAAAAGCGCTTGTAGAAATCCTCCGACTTTGTTGACGAGCCGTCGTTTGGCGGGGAAAGAGTCTTTGGTTAAGGGGAAGACGTCGGCAGGGTAGAGCTGGAGTAGTTGATTGTCGTCCAAAAGCGCCTGTAGAAGCCCACTGACATTGTTGTCAGATTGCTCAGTGGGAAGAAAGTCCTTGGCTACAAATAGTAGTAAGTCATCCATGATGATATTAGGAGCAGTACAGAACGAGTTGCGAGATCCAGTGTTGCGGGATATTCCTCAGCCACATGAGTTTCAAAACCGGAGATCGGGCGACAATATCGATCCGCCAGCTCACTCACCGAGGTGATTGGGCGTGTACGTATTGAGAAAGAAATCGTCAAGCGCCGTCAAGTGATACCCCTCCTAGGGTAAAGAAGATGACTTATGCTATGTTTGAAGAATTCTACAAAGGTAGCACCATACGACTTCGATAGAGTGAGGAGAATATGGTCATAGATGTGTAATTAGGTACCTAGGTATTGATTTGGGCAGCAGCCGAGGGTGATAGGAAGGTAGGCAATGAAGAAAAGATGTTTATGGAAAAGGCTCCCTCTTATGTATCCAAGATGCATAGCCACAGGGCAGTGATATCACCATATGTAGCCCTGTTATTGGGTAATGGCGATGTTGTAGTATGAGGAGCTCCAAGCCTAAGAACCTATCTGTAGGTACCTAGGTAGGTACCGGCAGACCAGCCACCGAGCAGCCGATACATTTCTCAAGCCTTCTGTTACACAAAAAGCGTAGAATGGCTGAACAATTATCAAGTCATGCCGCCTAGGTGTCCCTGCAAAAAAAAAGGAGCTCCTTCAGTGTTATTTAACACATATCTCATCGAAACTAAACTGTATCGTCTTTAGGGGGAGAAAAATAGCTCTAATATAATGAAGATTTCATGCATCGTAATTCATCCCAAGTGTATGACAGTTCAATATACCCCTTAAATGGCCCCTCCCGTAAATTCCCTACGGGAATTGTCTCAGCGTAGATTCGCTGGTATACACCGACTTCCAAGCAAATTAATCAACTCAACTTCGTAGGACCTATTTCATTCTAACCGAAGCCGCCATGTGTTGAATTGATTGATGAAGTTGATTAAGTATGGAGTTACAAGCCCGCTGTTAAGAGCTGGTAGAAGTTCCAGCGCTGTCCCTAACAAATATGCCACCTCGAGAAGTGTGGTCAGACGTGTGGCTGGCGAAAACCCCTTTTCTCTTGACCCCTCAGACCCCTTAGAAATAGGGTAAATAAGAGGTTGCCTAGGTAATCCACCAATTCCACTAACTCTACGAGAGCTTTTGGTATGTCGACTAAGTCGTTCCGAGCCCTGTCTCGTCCTACACGTCTATTGACTAGACTGAGCACCAGGGCTCTCCTCGGAACGACGAGATTCCGAGTCAACAGATGTCGTTGAAGATCCACTCGTTCGGATACCTGCGTCCTCAATTGCTTCTCGAAGTACGTCAAGACTTCTTTCGCGGCCGTTAGACGACGCTACCTCCAATGGCGTGGTATTTTGCGCGACCATATGCACGTCTGCCCCCTTCCGAATCAACGCTCTCACCATTTCCGGCTTGTCGTGATGGGAGAGGCAGAAATGTAAAGGGGGGATCCCATCCCGCGTCTTGCCATTCGGGTCTGCGTCGGCCTCGAGGAGCAACTCCAAAATAGAAGGGCTCCGATCCCCGATGCTGACGTGAAGCGGCAGCAGACCGTCTTCAGGATACATTCGGTCCACTTGTCCACCATGAGCTACAAGAATATTAGCCATGTCATATTTTCCATGGATAACTGCCTGCTGTAACGGAGTCAGACCCTCCCAGTCCGTTTGCTCAACATCGTCTATGGCGTCCATCAATGCTGCTAGATTTTCCGAATCATCGCTTACGATGGTAGCATGAAGTATCTCTCCCATGAAACTTCCCACAATGGTGGTGACTTCATCATCGTAGTGATTGCTACGGTCGAGGTTCGGCTGTATATTGACAAAACAACAAGACATGTTTGATTCGGCACCGACACTGTCCGATGTTGTCCGTGGTGAGATTGATAGCTCCAAGTACTGACGGCCTGGGTCATGGTGTACAATACTGATGTCCTTGCCTTTGCCTTTTCGGTCGTATGTGCTAGTCTCGTCCTCCCCGCCGCAATAGAGTGGCGGTTTCTCGTGCACGATTCTCATGTTCGTTTTGTCAATGAAATAGATCACTTCTAGCAATCCCCTGATCCTTAGCAGTGTCCAATTTGGTGGCAGCCGCCACATTTCGCGCACGCGGAACGCAGCATCTTGCCTGTCGGCTTCATTTCGATTTAGGTCATTCCGTTTTAGAAGGAAGGATTCCATGTCCGCTTTAGTAGATATATAATCATCCTTCGAAAATGCATCCTTGAGTACTTCATCAAATTCAGGAAAGGGTTGTTTTTGTGTTTCTCCTAGGTCATTTCCAGATAAGTTCATAAGTAAATCATCTAAGAGGCCACCTATCATGTTATGAAAACTTGGTTCAGTATCCAACGGTCGTTGCATTGAGCTACCGCCACCACTTGATGAGATTGGTTGGGGCCAGTCTCCATGGAAATGACGGCGCTTGAAGAGGGCAGCCGACGAAAATTTGTGAGGTACTAGGTGCTCTCGGGCGAATGAACCCATGGTCTCTATAGCCCGTCGGTAGTTTGCCGCGGGACTGCTGTCTGCGTATTTCCGTAATAAGCATATAGTCGAATTTATATCCTTCCTCCATTTTTGCATTTCTAGGCTACCTGCCGCTTTGATACCTTCTGGACAGGATGTACCGAAGTAAAGATAGGCGAAGTCGAGCGCGGACATTCCTTGCGTAGCACTCCGGGCATTTGCATCAGCCCCCCGACTTAGAAGAACTTTCACGGCTTCAATGTGCCCGTATGTAGCTGCAATTTGAATCACCTTCATCCCTTGTATACTAGGCTCATTGATTCTAACCCGAAATATGTCGAGGTCAAGCAAGAAATTGAGAAGCTCCGCCTCGCGAATCTGATCCAATAGGCTAGGAGGCCTGGGTCGACCGAATAAGTATGCCCAGATCGGTATATCATTCGGGCCATAAAAGTGTATTCCATTGTGCTTCGCAAGCCATCGAAAACCATCCATGTGGTCGATGTGGCCATTGATAACCTAGTGTAGAATCAGGGAACGAAACATAGAATCTCCGGCAGAATTTCGAGAGACTAGTTTGGCTAGATCGTTAGGGCACTGAGACGCAATGAAGTCTGCGACAGTCAAGTGGCTCTTACGAAGTGCCTCAAAAAGTGGAGTGAAGTAGTCGCCCCTAAGTCTAGACGTTGTTACTTCAATGCCGCTGTCAAGGAGCACGCGGATCAAATCCGTGTTGGGTTGCATGAGACATGCATGATGAAGCAAAGTGTACCCTGGCTCAAGCTCCTCAAATGCCAGGTGTGGGAAACTTCCTATTAGGAGTTCGAGGCATTGGGGAGAATTGCACTCAATACACATAGCCAATGCTCGAGGTAGAACCTTTCTCCCTACCCAAGTGTGCCCGGGATCCCTTATACAATCAAGGATAGCAGAATGAGAGCCATTTTGTTGAAGATGGTGAAGAAACAACTTGAGTCCGATAAAGTCGTCCCATTTGAGTGTATTGAAGAAAGGGCAGCCATGCCCAACTCCCTGAGTTGGATCTGCACCTTCCTCGAGGAGAATTTGTAGGCATTTCTCGTAATTAGAATCAAACTTGCTACCATGTATCGCCCGCCGCTCATACTCTGTGGGACCATCGCGAGACATCGTAACGATGAGCAGTTCCTGAAGAGAGGACTCATTGATCTCCCAAGGGTTGGCACCATCAAAACACATTGTTGGATTTTCCCGGAGTAAGGCAAGCAAAACTTCGCCCATGTCGTGCTGTAGATACCTGAAACTCAGGGATAGAACCGTTGAAAAATCAGGTATGGGAGTTTCAGCCTCAACATGAAGACAGAAAATAGCCATGGCTAGCATCTCCTTCCCATGGATTATGGCTGACGATAGAGAGGAGTAAGACGCAGGCGACGGAACACAAATTCGTTCCAATGGCTCACAGCCAAGAATAGGCGATTTGCACGGGAGTAGACTGTTCAACATGGCTCCCCTCTCAAAAGAGACCCTTGCAAGTGGCCTGGCTTCATTGTCTACCAAGTGCGGCAACTCATGTAAGAAGCTCGGTAGGATTTCGTCCAGGTCTGGTGTTACAATGTTGCCATCAAGAATCTTTTCTATTTCCGTGATAAATCCTGCCTCCAAGGCTTGCCGCGTAGTGATTTCTGGTTCTTCAACAGGACGTGTTACGCGATGTGTCGTGAATATATGGAGGGGAAACGTATGTTCTGACCCTTCTTTCAGAATCTCGTTGTTTAGATGCCTCGCTTGGATAATTTCTCGTATAATTCTGAAGTGGTCTGGCCAATCTGTAGAAAGCCGTTGCAATGCCGAGTTCGAATGGGAAAGGGCAAGTAGTGAGAGATACAGCCGCACAGGAATTCTATTAGTTGTCCCTCTATCCATTAAAGCAGCGAAATGAATGGCCCTCTTATACCCGCAGAGTGCAGAGATACGCATCCATTCGGACGCTTCCTCTAGGTCGCGCCATCTGCCTTCGATGGAGTGTACATGTGCTAGAAACCAAGCCAGATTCTGTAATTGTGCGTTCTTGACGAGATCAGCTGTCTTAGTATTAGATCCGAGAGCAGCTGACGTAAATATACGCTCAGTAGCGTCGTGTAAGCATTCGATGAACTGATCATGAGAAAGGTCGTTCAAACCGTGTTCTGGGATGTCCAGGTTCTCATTTGTGATATTGCCAACCAACGAACTCCCTGCATTTTTGAGGACGGTTGAATGCTGCTCAAAGATGAATTCTCTGATGAGTGCGACTTGATGCTTCATAGCGATATTCTAATGCAAGTTTGGTAAGTCCGGATCAAGTAAAGAGTTCGAAGTTATGTCACTTACCATACCAGATCCAAAGCTTTTTCGATCCGTTGGGCATTCTTGAGTGGAACGGTTCCCTGTCACGTTGTCTTCCTGTCTTCATACAAGTTAGCCACAACGTCCTCTCTTGAGGACATTAACATATACCTACCGTATATCTCGGCCTATCCTATCTCCAAAAGAAACCAAGAGTTGAACTAAGTCTTCAATTTTTGGTCGCTGCCAAAAGTAGGGATGCAGTGTTGGTGTCAAAATATCAAGCAGTTCGGACCTATCGAGTGCTCCTGTCCCCGTGTTGAAATTCTCCATAATGCCGTTGAAGAGTTGAATACACCCATTCGGAGAACTTTTGATTCCGAATAGAGTAGATTCTGTAAGTAAACCACCCGGATATATATTGGTGTACCATGAGAGAATACAAGAACTGGATGGTTCCATATTGGCCTCGCCGTCTAGCCTTGCCCATAAACTAGCTACGGTGAGTCCAAATGAAAACACATCCGCCTTCTCCCAATCGATGTCGTGGTCTTTGTTCACCACCTCTGGTGCACTCCACAAGGGAGTGAAATGAACTGGTTCACCAGGAGAGCTGCCCCCAAAGTCAATTAACTTAGCCGTAAGTTGGCGGCAAGGATCGTTATGGGCCTTGATAAGCACGTTATCCGGCTTCAGGTCCCCATGGACAAGCCCGGCGCGATGAATAGCTCTAAGTCCAAGCGCAATGTCAAGTGTAATGTGTCGCTTCTGTATAGGTGTAGGCCCAGGGTTCGCCTCTCGTATGATAAAGTCCAAAGAGCCATGTTCCCCTAGCTCCATAGCCATGATGGGGAAACGACTTTCTTCCTGCCATCCGATGAATAGTAGCTGTATAATGTTGGGATGGCCACGAAGGGCTGGGTGGCAGAAGGATCGAATCTCGCGTAAAATAGCTTGGTAGACTTCACATCTATAACTCCTAGCCGCTTTCGAGCCAGAAGCGTTATCGTAACCGTGTGGTCTAAATGTCTTCAGTGCAATAGTGGATCCTTGCGGCACGATGTGGTTGGTTTCGTAAGTTGTAACGTGTCGGATCACGTCTGATGTCAATCCGCTGCCGAGGGAGAATATACCATGTAAAGGTTGTGTCTTCTTGACAGGATCGACACCAAGCTTATCGAACTCGATAGATGGGATGTGGTGTTGGATCAACGCTTCGACAATCTCAATGAAGATGGAGTAGTCCGGCGGATTGGCAAGCGCATTGTCAAAGTCTTTGATCTGACTCCACAGAGAAGAAAACAAGACATTCTCTCTTGAAGACTGTTCTCCAGGTTCGGCGGACGAATCCAACCGTTCAGAACGAATCGTTACCGAAGACATTAGTGGCGATGGTGTAGAATCTGGAAAGAAAACTTCTTTTGGAAACGAAAACAGTGGTGAAATTTGCTTTATGGTTGTGTGAGATCGAGTCACGTATTTACCATGAGGCTGGCCACCTCAGGAAACTCGGACAGTGGCTGCAAGTGATAGGTAGGAAATGACATTGCCTTCGTGATTTGTAGCCATTCGTGTTCAGTTACCCGAGCCTGCTGCCCAATTCCTATAACGTGACGTCAACATATTGGTATCGGGAAGACTTGTAAAGGGATGTGCGATTTTGAACGATGTAACATGATATGTGCTGCGATGGGATTCGTCGGTTGAAATACACTGCCCTGCCATAGCCTCAGTTCTTACTATCTATCCTCTTCTACCAGCTTTGCTGACCATCTTCACTTACTATCTTCACCTATTGTAGTTAATTTTTCCCATTCAATATGGCCGAAGCAGCTGGGCTCGCTGCTGGCGCAGTCGGTATTGCTATAGCCTTTAAGGGGGCCGTCGACACGGCCCTCTTCATCGGATCCTTCTTCGATAACGGAAAAAGGGAGTACGGCTCTGTCGCCCTCGCTTACCACATACAAAAAGTTCGGCTGGAACTCTGGGGTAACCAATGTAAAGTTACGGACACTGATGACGGCATGCTTCGCGAAAAGCCACTATTCATTAAGGATGCAGTCGTCCGTATCCTAGGACAAATCGAGAAACTGAACGGAGAGGTCAACTTCCTGGCAAATAAGTACGGCATCGTCACATCTATGACCGACGTACCCGACACCGATCTCAATAGGAACCTGCATCCGGGTAGTGATTTGGTCAAAAATATCGCAAAAGAGGGTTCAAGGGAGCCAAAGCTCAAGTCAGTAGTCGGCTGGGTAATCAGAGCGAAGTCTGACTTCAAGGAGAAGGTTGATGAAATTCGAAACCTCATCACACACCTACAAGAGATCACCCTCCAGCCAAGGGAAATCCAACTCCTGAACAATAGCCTGGAGGGTCCTGTCCTGGCACCAATCCGCCGTGAAGATTTTCCTGAATTATTGGTTGAACTGGACACGGGCACTCGTCAGTCACTGGCCCTCTCAGCTCATGCTAAATTGCTCCAGTCAAGGATTTGCCTGAATTCCACGGGTTCGGTGACCTACATCGGCCAGCAGCAAATAGTGCCTGTTCGGGGTTCGCCAGGGCCGGACAACATCTATTCCCTCAAGCGCCATGATGGACAGAGTCTCACAGTCCGGATTGAATGGAATAAGTTGAGTGCTGGTCCCGACACACAGCAGTATATCGACCGCATCAATTCGCTGGGATACATCCTCGAACGAGTTAGTGAGCCAGCACTGCGATTGCCGCCATGTTATGGTGTTTATGATGATATGGAATACGAGATAAAACATAAAATGAAGAGTCGGGTATGTTTTTGGGCTTCCTAGCCCTAGCCCAGGATATATGTCCAAATATCAGGAGGATGTATATGACGGCGACCTCCTTAGCCACCCGCCCATTTCACTGAGCGATCGAATAAAGCAAAAAGGTCCCATACCACTTCTGGGGGAACGTTTTCAACTCGCATACACCCTTGCTTGTGCTTTCAGTCGTTTTCACGCAGCAGGATGGTTGCACAAGGGATTCCACAGTGGCAGCATTATCTTCTTCCATAAGCGCGGTGGACAAGGTGTCGATGTGACTGAGCCTTTCGTCACCGGCTTCCAATACTCTCGCCCACAAGGCGCAAGCTCTCTATCCTTCAGCCCGCTCGACAACAAAGGCCTAGGATATTACTACCACCCTGATGCACATAAGGGCTCCACTAGGAGGCTAGACCTCTATAGCTTAGGGGTCGTCTTGTATGAACTTGGCCGATGGGGATTGCTTGCCGATCGAAAAGAACAGCTTGGCAACCGGACACAGTGGCGGAAGTATTTGTTGACGAGGGGCTTCAAGGATCTTGGGTGGAGAATGGGGGACAAGTATCAGAGTGTTGTCAAAACATTGCTTGATTGCGATCTACCACCCGACGATGCTGACCATGAGTACTTTGCGCAGAAATATTTGGAAAAAGTTATGAGGCCCTTGAGCAGCTGCAGTGCTTGATTAGCTGGATTGATGACGTAGATCAGGTGACTTCCAGATGACCCTTCCTTGTCACGTGTCTCGCGTGTCGGGGATGTGTTGCGTTGCCTCTTTTGGGACAAGAGCATTGGGAAGAATTCTGTCATTTGTACCTAAAGCCATAGATTTCCTTTCTTCGGTCAGTTGAATCTTTTGACCTTTGCATAGGTATTAGGTGATGAAGGATGTTCGACGGACCATTAAGAATGAAACAGAGGAGAAAAGATGTAGTCTGAGAAGATGTTCGAATCATTGGATAATTATATTTGTTAGAAATTCACACTAGCATCCAGCTTGGGCATCATTTAATATGCGTTGGTATGAAAGGTTAATACAACCTCGAATCTCACCCTGCTTGCGATCCATTCCAATCGCTACTCCATATAAATGTCCCACAACGCCACTGTGTCCCCTTTTCCTTCTCCCCTGATGGCCCAATCGGCCGGGGGCAAATGAAGAACGACCTGCCTAAAACGAAGTTAACCTCAGAATACATATCTCGCGGAGCGTTGGGAAAGTTACAGGTCGTGTCAGCTTACCTCGGTTAACGCCTGGCTTCTTGGTCACTAAACTAATACAGTCCTCCCCATGTTCACATCTAGGCATGACTCTTTTGCCGAGTAGCTTGGACCAAGATTCCTTGGACTCGATGGGATCGAATACCCTTCCGGGACTAACTGGCTCAGAAGTATCTTTCGCCTCGTCCGTGATACTGGATTCTATCGACGCCTCAACATCTGAAATGCCGTCAAGCCCTCCTATTGACTTGGGATCTTCTTTCATTTCAGGAGTCGTGCTTGGACTTGCTGTAGTTTTAGGTTTGAAGAACCCCATTAGGCTGCTCTGTCCCTTTGAGGATGGTTCTTTGGTCAATGTTGCTTTCGTCTTCTTTTGTGGTCTATTGGCGGATGTAACACCGGATGGTGTGCGCTTGAGGCCACCCGCCCTGGGTTTAGCTGGCGAAGGTGCTGAAGTTACCGACTCTGGTTGTGAAGCTGGTGTGCTGGCTGGTTCTTCATTTGCCGATGGTTCAATTTTGGCCGGTTCTTGGCTAGGGTTTCCTGATGACTCACTGACTGGCGGCAATGTCGATTTTGGCGCTACGGGCTTCTTGAAGAACATATCCTTGATGCTTCGTCGGCGATCAAACTCTGGAATAAGCTTTGCCGACAATGGTAGAAGGTCTTTCGTAGTCCAATCCCTAAGCCGAACTCCGTCCTTGAAAACTCCGGGAGGATTCATGATATCTCTAATATGCACTTCTTTCCCATCAATATTCACAATATCCTTCAATGTCGCATAGACAGGACAGTGATCGGAGCCCATGAGCCCCTCTTGAATATTTGCGTCCTCAAACCAAGCCTTCATATCGTTACTACAGAGAACATAGTCGATTCGACTGCCGACGTTGGCAGGCCGTGTATTCTTTTTGGTATCCCAGCAGGTGAACATTCCCTCGCGAGTAGGGTGGAAGAGTCGACCGAGGTCCCATAGTACCGCCTCCTCCCTATTTTCATCCCTTAGACCGCGTACGTGTCCTTCGAATACAAGCTGGTTAAATAGACGCCGAGACGGGGCGGAGAAGAAATCTTCAATAGTCATTCCTTCTTTTCTTAGCCGTTCAATGAGGTTAGAGGTATCAAGCGATGAGCGTATAACGTTGAGATCGCCTGTCAAGACGACTCTCTTGCCCATGGCTATCAGGTTACGTATCCGAACGTCCAACGCGTCAAGAAAGCCTAGTCTGAAATCATCTCGAGTCCCATCACTATTTGCTGGGCTGTAAGTTCCGATAAGAACAAAAGCGGGAAACTCAAGAATGACACATCGCCCCTCAGAATCAAGCGCCACCTCGTCAGCTAGACCTGCTAGTTGACCCGGTCTCGGATAGCCCCCTATTTGCTGATCGGGAGAAAGATCTCGGAATTTGGTCGAAGAATTTGGCGGACATAAAACTCCGATTATTCCCTCTTCTGCTCTGATTGGCATACATACTGAATTTCGTGTGTAGATTGCTACACCGGCGTATCCTATGCTTCTCATTAAAATCTGACACTGGAAGTGCTAGACATAGTTGTCATACCTTTCTTATGCTTAGGGAGACTAAAGTAGACATCCCAGCCAGGTACCAATACCATGTCATCCTGAAGATCTTTGCGCTGGATCTTAGTCTCCTGCATGACAACTATGTCTGCCTCAAGGATATCGAACATGGCTTCGAAAGTCCTCTTTTCTCGCCATGGTTGATATCCGAACGGATTTCTATTATAATAAGTTAGAACTTATAATTTTTGCTGTAGTAAACGGGACACATACCGAATGCCGTTTACTACATACAGAGTTAGTAAATCTGGATACATCATGGAACACCTCGACGAAACTCACCATTCCACGAAGTGATGCGGACCCCCATATCGCAGAAACGTGTCTAGAGATCTAAAGGAGCTTTAATGAAGTTGAAAGTACACTGTCCATTTATCCTTGGGCTCATGTCAATTGCCATATCACCGTCGTTCGATACGCGCTGGGATAGCATGAGATGCACTTCCATTCGGAGGGGCGGATTCACTATAAAAGAAAGTGAAAGTGGTTGAGTTGTGCTGCATTAACAGTGTAAACATGCATAAATTAGAACTCCTCCTTTTATCCGATAAAGCAAACGTTATTTTCATAAGATTTCCGCTACTTCCATTTTTATATATTAACAAGCACACGCAAACAGAAAGGAAGTCGCGACGCAGTAACTTTAGAAAAACAGGTAAAACTTTCTGTAAAAAACAGGTAAATCCATTTTTAGACTAGTTCAAAGCTATGACACTAATTTTATTGGTTGCCCTTAGCTCCACAAAAGGCCCACCTTTATTTCATTATTCATTAGCTGGAAAATGTAAATTCGAATTACTTAAGCAACATTATATAAGCCGAAAAATAGCCCCGCGCCTAAGTCACTAACACTTTAATAAAATTTAAATAGGTTTTATTCAAAGGAGCTTTTATAATTAAAATATATATAATTTTGAAGCTCTTAATTCAACAAATCTAACGGTATGATTTTTATCCTATTGCATTAGCTTTACCATGTATTATTAATGTTTAAAGTGAGCTAGCAATACCTAGTAATAGCACGTGATATCCCTTAACTCTAACGTATATGCTTACTTAGTTATATGAATTTTTTATAATATCTTAGTCATTATACGTCTGATACAAGTGCAACCAAGATCAATCGATTCCTCTCATTAATCTCTATCTAATGGTATATATTTCATTTTTTAAGTAAGAACTCTTTATTGTTGCAAAAAAGCTGCGCGCGCTGTCTCCAGCTTAGAAGCTGATTGGTTTAAAGTGGTGTTGCGCTAGTCTAAAAATGGATTTACCTGTTTTTTAGAGAAAGTTTTACCTGTTTTTCTAAAGTTACTGGTCGCGACGTCCCGTCCCGGTCAAAGCGCCAAAGTGACCCGAGATCCCGTGACCCACGTCATGATTTCATACCCCATGCAGCCCATGCCATTTCAAATTACATAATCACCTTCCCGCCATATCCCCGCAGATTTACCGAGGCCCTCAGTCAACTCTTCACTAGCTCTAGTCAAGCCAAACCAAAAACTCAGCCAATCAAATTAGACCTGACCTCATTCGACAATCCAATCCGTCCCGTCGAAATCAGACCACCGAACCTGACAGAAAGAAACCTTAGCCAAGTACATAAACCTTCACGACGACGACGACAGGAAAAAGAAAGCTCCCCTCTGAAAACAAAACCAAGCGACGACGACGACAACGACGACGATGTTCCAGCGACAGATCCTCCGCGCGACGCCGCGCCTGTCGGCCCAGCTGCGCTCCCCCGTCCTCCGATCGACGCTGCAGCGCCGCCTCGCCTCGACCGAGGCCAAGACCACCGAGAACGCCTTCGTCAAGGAGAGGCAGGCCGTCAAGGAGCACGCTTCTGCCACGACTGGTGAGTCGAATTACGTGGGGATGTCCTGGGAGAGGGGTTGGATCGCTGACCGTTCGCAGAGCTCTGGCGCAAGATTTCCATCTAGTAAGGAGCCGCCCGTTCCCCTGCCCCGATATGCGTTCCTTAGCAAATATCGACCTACATGAGAACGATGTGGTTTGGGACGTGTGCTGTATTAGTCCGAAATTATGGACTAGATGGAGATGGATCGCAAGAGACCCAGAAAAGCTAACAAAATACCTCAACTCCCCAGCGCCGTCATCCCGGCCCTAGTCCTCGCCAGCGTCAACGCCTACAACCTGTGGAACGAGCACTGGGAGCACTGGTCCCACATGCCGCCTCTAGAGGAGCGCGTCGAGTACCCCTACCAGAACATCCGCACCAAGAACTTCCCCTGGGGCGACGGCGACAAGACCCTATTGTACGGCTTCCCTTCCCTTCCTTCCCCTTCCCCTTTCCGTTACTCGCTACTGACAACAGATGAACAGCTGGAACAACAACGTAAACTACCACAACAAGGACAAGACCACCTAAGATTCCGCAAATTCCGATGCTAGTATAGGTTATGGTTCTGCGAGGATAAGGTAGTACTGGTAGTAGGAGCAGATAGGAAACTTGGACATAATAGAATAAAGCAGGTCGCCCTTGACAGGCAAGACGAGATTGTGGTATCTCGAATGTTGTAGATATGCCATTCCCTTTGTTAATCAAAACATCATATCAATCCAATCATGTCCATATTTGCAACATACCTACACTCATACGTACATGTCCACGCCTTCTGCTCTCAACTCTATTCGCCTAAGTCTCTCCATTTCACGTAATATTGTTGATATGACTACCTTTGCTCGATCGGCTTGAATCGCGAAAAACGGCGTTGACGTATATCCATTCATATGTACAGGCGAAGAAAAAGTAGAGGGAGGTAGCAGTTACTTATTCGCTACACTACACTACGCTACACTACACAGTACACGATGCAAACGCAAAGCGCGAAGCCAAACTCAGAAGTCCCGATCCCGAACAACGTACCTAGTTAGTACCTAGTATCTAAAAGTAACCCTCCCTCGACGGTAACAGTAAAGCCCTCCCCCCCCAAACACCCCTTAAAACCCACCGACCCAGTTGTTTGCAAATGTATTGTATAGTAGGTACCGAGCTTACCCAAAAATTCCCTTAAAAAAATACCCCCTCGCCGAGACTAGAAAAGAGACGTGATGTAGATTTTCGTCTCTCAACCAGGATAAAAAAATACCTACATAATAATAACAGCGGATAATGGGGTAGGGTGTCAAGCATGCTAATAATCCCTAGTAAGACCGCATGCCCTGCTGGCTAGCGCGGTATGAATGTAATGTGTACAATTAACTCCGTCCGTCCTTCCGCATGCTCGACTGGAAATTTGATAGGTATCTCTGTGTATATGCGATGTGACGCATTCGACTTGCTTCATCGGATGCTTCGCCGAGTCTTGTTTCGGTGGGGTTTAAACCTCATTTCGCGGGCTCGATGGTTTCCGGGCCTGGATTATCTACCCAATTCGTAAACCCGTCTTCATCTTCTTCCTCCTCTTGCTGTTCAACCTGTTCGTGGCCATGATGCTCGCTCTCCATTTCGACTTCTGTTGCTCTCCTAGGCGGCAAAACCGGCGGCGTCTCGCTTGTCGTCGAAGTCACCTCTCCATACATTTCCACATCCACCTCCATATCGATCAAATCCTCACTGCCACCATTCGTGCTGACATCCCTATCTGTAGCTCCATCCAACTCCTCAGCATCCTCAACCCAGGGCCTCATGTAAGCGGGAGAATCCTCGATCTCGTTATCAATGCCATTCCCGTTATCCTGTTCCCCTTCTATGATTCGTATAGAAGGGCTATTCGGTTCCGAGTCCGCATCCGGTGCTTCGACAATTAGGACATTATCCTCGTAGCTACCATCGGGACCGGTTATGTGAATCTGAGATACCCGCCTGCGCCTCGACGGCAACGGAGGTGGTGGTACGGGTCTGCGTTCAACTTTAGTATCGCTCAAGTTCCCCGTGCTCTGGCGTGATATCGCAGGAGGAGGAGCGATAGGTTTCCGCTTCGGCATGCCCATCGGTCCGGCCTTCTTGCCAGGTCCGGGTAGCGGTGTTCCGGGGGGCGGCAAGGGCTGACCGCGGCCCATAGGCTGGTTCAAGTCAACCGGGGGATCTGACGGTCGCCGCCCGTTGACGCCATTTCTTTCCGTCTGCCTCTGTATAGCGTTGAGGCCCCAGCGCTTGGCGGTTGCGGCCGCATTAGATACGGCAGCCAGGGTGTTCCGCTTACCTTCGGGAGTTACCCCGTTAGTAGAACCCGCCGGCGAAGGATTTTCTTTTCGCGAAAAGAAGCCCCTTCCTATGGAGCTATTGCCACTTTTGATTGAATTTCTGCTGGAGAGCGCAGGCGAGGCTGGGGCAGCAGCGTCACTTTCTGCGCTCCCTACAGAGGAGGAAGTATGCCGTCTACTTGGCACGGTAGGAGTGTGTTCATCCTCACGACCTTCGGGGACTGCTCCAGATGACGAATTGGCAGAACCGTTAGCCGGTTGGGCAATCGACGACGTTTTTGCGGGTGATCCAACAGGTGTATGTGCAGGTGAATTATTCTTAGACCTAGCGGATAAACTCGCCATTGTACTAAGTGCATCATCGCGATCCGGAGGACTCGATGAAGGTCTGAAGGTATCCGCGTGCACGGGGTCCGTGCCAACAATGGGGCTGGATATCGATATGGAACTTGACCGAGCGGGACGCAATACCTCAGATGCGGAGCTTCGCGGGCTCTTTATATCAAGAGCTGTTGTTGATGCGGACGCGGACGCGGATGTGGACGCAGATACGCTCGGGCTATTGTCATTTGGTAAACTCTTCTTCGAGTTGAGTCTTCTGCCCCAGAATCCTTGTGGCTGAGTTGTCTGAGTTGCCTGAGTCATCTCTAGAACAGGCACACTATGGCTCTTCTCAAGCGAAGGCAACTCAGGGGGTGTAGCGGTGCCTGTCTCCTCGATCTGGCTAACCTCATCCACATGCCCGAGCTGAGCAGCGATAGCTTCGTGATCAGGTGATCTTTCAACGGCGTCATCGCCTTCGAATATCCCGCCACGCCATTGTTTATGTTCGGTATTAAAGAATGGGATATCATCCCAAAACGGCAATACCAATGTCTCGGCTATCACCTCCTTAATCCTATTTTCAATTTGTCGAAGGATAACCGTGTACGTAATCTGCCTCGAGCTCACAATAGGCTCGATGCTCATCTCAATCTTTGGCATGGACTGGAAAGAGAACCACATGCGATTGCTGGGAGGTGGTTTTATCTTGAATAACATGTGTCCTTCAAGCTTCCTTAACACCACTGCGAGTATGATATTGACCTCTCTCGTCTTGAACCGAGCGCCCAAGTCGATACGGACTGTAGCAGCGACTTCCAATCTGAAATTGCCAGTATACTTAACATCGGCCTCCATTCCACATTCACCTTCGACGCTAAAGTCTTTCAATTTGGGATTCATGAAATACGGTGCTGCGTCGCCGGTGTCGATGCTCTGTATCCTTAAACTCGAGAGAAATGACGGTCGATTAACGCGAGATATCTTCTTCGTGATCCTCTCCCTAATGAAGTTTTGGATATCCTTAGTCTTGTAGATACCGAGGAATATCCTCCCAATAAAAGCATTCAGCCATCGCGTCTGCAGGTGATCCTCGGTAGAGTGTAGTTTTTGAACCAACGATATAATGTTCTTGACGTCGAACTTCTGGGGCTTTGGGGCTAGGTTCTGGCCAGTAAAGGACTGCTCCTGGTTTCTAAGTAACGAAAAGTAGAAATCCTCCTTGGCAGAGCAGTTCTCGGAGAACAAATAGAACGGCTTCGACACCTGTGCATCAGGTGTAATATCTTTCCCGTCCGTCTTCCTGCTCAAGCACAACGCATTCCGCTTAATGAACAATTCGCCCTCGGGTGTGGGATCCCCTCCAGAGTATATGCTGACGTCGTGGTAGGCGAGAGAAATAACGTGCCGGACCTCGAGCTGCTCGTCGTCGTCGAATAGCATCAAGTGACCGTGTCTATCATCGATAGGACGTTAGCTACTGTATTCCCCGAAACCTGTGTCACACGCCGCTAACAACGCACCTGAGTACGACATAGAACACATTTCCAGCCTTCTTGGGTCGCTGGCTAACGCTCTTATTATCATCGAGAGGGTTGGGGGTCGGCTTCCTGTCGAATATGCTCCTGTACATGGACTGGTACACGCTTTGACTCGGCGCGGCAACGGTCGTCGATCCCACAGGGGTAGAACGTTCGATCGGTTTGGCATTGATGCCCATCGGGGTGTATTCACGACATACGGCGAAGTAGCCCGCTGCTACATCGGACTCGGCGAGGAGGCGTTGTCTCGACTCTTCCTTCTGAGCTTCTCGGAGGGCGGTTGTGTCGTCGCCAGGTTGAACGATGTTGTCAGCGTCGTTGGCGTCATCTCGAAGGGAGTCACCGTCTCGAACGGGGAACATGTAATGCGCATGCAGCAGCACAGCAGCTAGGACTAGAGGAATGAAAGTGACACCACCAAAGAGGTAGGTCAACAAGAAACCGGACCAAGTCATACCCATAGCTGCTCCAGCTTCGGCTGCTTACAAGGGTCAGCAGGATGCGGAACTGCTAACCTTTGCGGCGGCCGAATTTCGAAGACCATGGATAATGGCTTATTCTTCCCTCCCGCCGAGAAATAAAAAAGAGGACACCAAAGTAATGAGAACAAACACAAGAAGTGGAATTGGAAGACGTGTAAATTATTCCTATGTAAAGAGTATGAAGGTATTATGCAGAGTTGGGGGATACGAATATGAACAATGATAAGATAAAGAACATCTGCGCCGGTTAATGAAGCTTAAGCTCCAACGTATTGCTGTATTGCATGCATGCTAATGGATGTACCTAGGGAAGCTTAATAGCGGCACCAGTCGGTTAAGAAGGCCAACTTAGAGCTCGTCATAGTGGAAGGAGCCACGTGGGGTTTTTATAGCGCTTTCGTTCGCGGGGACGTGTTGGTACGGTAACACCCCTGTAATTAACTGTGGCTGAAATAACCCCTTTCAATCAACATACGACCCAGACTCTCACAAGTAATAAAGCAGACCATCTTAGCAATTTATATGTTTATAGCCTTATTAATTCATGTCTCTTAATCATTAAACTTGTTCAGATAGGAAAACCCCAAGAGTGTGAGGACGAAGAAATGGAACTCTGTATGCTCAGCTCCTTAACTCCTATCGTAGTATCCATCGTAGTCCTTATTCTGAACTCCATGCAATGCCATGCTATACCCTCATAATAGAGTCTGGATGAATGCATCTTCAATTCATAGACAACCTTTCCCTACCACCCTAACTCCTCCCTCTCAACCTCCCCATCTAAGAGCTGCTTCACAGCCGGCTCAACCACGCTCCGCTCCGTCCTATACCTAGCCTCCTGCTTCATCCGTGTATAAAACACGGGACAATCCTTGCTATCGCACAGCACCTCATCCAGCGGCGCCAGCCCCGCGCAGCTCTGGCATATCTTATTCACGTCCGCCAGCTTCCTCATCTCGGCATTAAGCTGCATCTGCAGCTTGATCAGCGAAGCCGGCGCGTTGCGGCGACACCTCGCGCACGCCGAGGACCCCTCGCCGCGCCTGTTCGTCCGCGACCCGCAGACGACGCACGCGGCGGCCCTCATGTACGACTCGAGCGTCTTCTTCGCCGCGGGGTTCTTCCCCGCGGGGTCGACGCGGCGGATCCGCTGCACCTTGGGCATCTCGTCGTACCACTGCCGCACGTTGGCGCCCATCAGGTTGAAGATGCGCTCCAGCGGCGGGATCAGGTTCTTCGAGATGTAGTACTCCGCGTCCAACTGCAGGTGCGAGTTGCTCAGCAGCTCCTCGGGCGCCACGCACCTATCGATGAGCCGCGCTCCGGGCGCTCCCGAGACGACTACGTACGGCACGCGTTCGCCGTACTGCGGTTCAGCCCGGGCGTCTTCGAGCATTTTCTTCGTGCTGATCAGGGCGCCGGGTGGGGGTGGGCCTCGGTCGCTGTAAGTACCTAGCCTGACTTCCCTTGCGAAGCAGAAATCTTGCATCGAGACGGCCCCGCGCATGATCTTCTCGCATTGCTTTTGGAAATACGATTTAACTTGGCTGAGATCGGCGGTCTCGAAGAGGAGTTTAAGCGCCTTCTCCTCTATCATCTGCTCCGCCGGCGTCCCGTCCCTCCTGACCGTCTCAATACCCTTGGCGTCAAAGTCGGGTTTTATTTGGTCCTTGCTCTCGTACTTGTAACCGACGTAGCGCTTCTTTGCGAGTAGCACACACGGGTGATAGACTTTCTCAAACTTGAGCTTTATTGGCCGAGGATTCATATCGGTGATGGCTTTAGAAATCTCATTACCGATGTCGAAAGCTTGGTCTTTGGTCCTGCCTGGCAGATAGATAAACAAACTGTCGGTATCGCCGTAGACAACTTCTGCTTTCCACTTATCTACTGAATGGATGAGGGCTATCGCTCTCTCAAGAGTCTCGCGCCCAGTTTGCACAATACTGTCCGCGATTTCAGAGCAAGGCATGCGGCCCGAAAAGGACGCGGACGTGTATCCATACGTAACATTTGCTAGTAGCTTTAAGGCGAGCTGCCGATTGTTTAGGAGCTGCTGCAAAGTTTTGTCGTTTTTATCTTGTTTCATTCCGCTCTTTACCATCACTCGTGTTTCCAGGATTTCCGTCAGCATCTTTGCGAGTAATGACTTTCTAATCTCTGGTTTACAGTACATCATACCATTAGGCGATATGTTGATGTAGTCTTTGAGAAGCTCCAAAAGTCCTTGCTGCCGCTGATAATCCGTGAAGCCCATCTTGTTCGTGCCTCGCCAATTGACGATTCGGCCGAGAAATGTCGAGTAGCAGTAATTATAGGCGATCATGACGCTAGGGTAAAGACTCTGGAAGTCAAGAACTATCAACGGACTGTTGTAAAACGCGCTTTGGGGCTCCATGACAAGAGGCAAGCATTCAAGCGCATTCTGTGCTCCAACTTGTTTCCTATCTGGAGACACTAATACGAAGTTCTCCGGCTTCGCAATCCTGAACATGATTGACTCGACCTTGAACTGAGATCCTCGAGAGAAGACAGAGAAAAAGTCCACGCCCAAAAGTCGTGCCTGTTCACTCGTTCGTGGGATAAGTTCATTCGCCTCGAGTATCTCTATGTCGAGTTTCGTCCGGGTCAAGCAGTATCGAAGGAGCTTGCTCAGGTCCCGGTGCTTGCCCCCAACGTACCATTCCGTCAACGTATGCCAGGGGTAATGTGGAATCCGTCGGTGCAATAAATGCCAAACGACATTCTCCATTGTGTACTGAAGTAGATTAAGCTCCGATCGCATAGCTCGCCAGATATTAATCATGTGTCTGCCCGTGACTCGAATCGTGGAAGTGGTGTTGAAGCCCCATCGATCAGCCTCCTTTCCGAAACGCCCAAACGACTGGCTCTTCATTCGTGAAAACTCATCACACAGATTATAATCGTATTTCAATCTTGCTCGCTCGATCAGGTATCCCCATGAACTGCCATGAACCTCGTATCCTGTAAGAATATCTGGATCATGCGTCCTGACAATCTCGACCATCCTAACCATTAAGTCGAGTTCCGACGTCTCTTCAATGATCTCAGTCCGGATCGGGCTCTCTTTCTGCAATCTTCGCGCTAGTAATCCATCTTCAGAGAGTACAATAATGCCAGACTGTACTGAGAGCGATGCACTATCGCCTGTGGCAAAGTTCTCATCTGACTTAGAACACCAGAAAATGCATTGAACCTCGTCCTCTTCCGGGTTAGGAAATAGCTTGCCCCGGGTGTTAACATGTATCTCCAAACTCATCGTGCTCATATACTGCGCTTCATGCTTGACACTCGTCGATTTCTTCTTCTGGGAGTATTTGAATCCATGCGTATTTTTTGGAGTCGGACCATCGATTTGGGACATGTATGGCTTGAGTTCGGGGTCACGGATCTTCATTCTGGGCTCTTGCGAGTCATCCACTGTACTCCGAATTTTTGTCCACCAACTTTGTACTTCATCAAAGCTAGGTGGAGGTTCCGCAATTTCCCAACTCCTCAACGAACATTCCTGACGTAATTTGTTATAAACGCGCTCATCTCTATCAGTATCATAAGACATCTCAGATTTCAACCCATAATTGACCGGGGATTCCCCTGTCGGGTCGAAGTCAGGGAGGTAAGGAAGAGTATTGCCTTCGAGACGAAACTCCTGGCCGGCGTATTCCCGTACTCTTTGGGGTACATCTTTCTCATTGCTGTAGAAGGCATCTTGGTATATGACATTAGGGCGACCTAGACTATCCATAGTTGACAGAACTTCGCCCATTGAGGGTGGAGGTTCATCAAAAATGAAGAAATGTGTTTGAGGTCGAGGGATGCAGCCAATATCAAGGGGTTTTCTCGTGTCATTTTCCTTCGTGCTATTCGAAGCCGAACTATCAGGCTCTAGCCTTTCCGTATGCAATGTCGAATCCTCACTAGTTTCTCCTGTCGTTGTCCATGGCTCAAATGTGACATGCTTTACGGGCTCTCCGCCTTCACTCTTCTGAGAATTGGTTTGCTGACTTAGGCGGAACTTTGTGCTAGGATCGTTGGGGTTTTTGACAACTGGAAATTTCAGGGCCTGGTTCCCGGACCCCCTAGGACCGTTTTTCGATTTTGGTTGCGTGGTCTGCGGAGGTTTCGTCCGTGTTACTTGGTCCACTGGCCTTCCTGGAGCGGTTGTCGGCATCTTCGCATTCATGCTATTGACATCCGTAGTATCAAGGAAGCCTACACGTCGACGTTTGGATACCTGTTCTCTTAATAACGACGAAGACCGTTTCATAGCTCCATTTAGATGAGTATGTTGTGAATCCCGAGGAACCTTGCTTACTAGTCCCTGTTCCCTCGCAGCATCGAGCAAGGCTTCAGAAACGGGTATGTGAGGTCGACGTGCTAGACGTAAGCAACTGACGTGCACTCCATTGACCAGTACTCCTGGAGGATTTTCCTTATCTGATCCGCTACTCATGTCTGGCAATTTGTGCTGGTTGGACTGATCTGGCGAATTACCAGAACTCCTTCCAATGCTATGGTTCGGCGGTTTTCTCATGGTTAATGGTCCTTCGCTATTTGGTTCCCTGAGGTTTGGGGCTTGAGGTTTCTTTTCTAGGTCCATATTAGAGACCTTTTGTTCATCCGAGTCTTCTGGGAAGATACCATCATCGTCCAGTTCAATATCACGGATACGGTCATCATCCACGAAAATGCTACTGGTGGGGTTCTCGTCGTTTTCAAAACGTTGGCTTGTTACACCAAGAGCAGAGTCCAGATTTCCAGGATAGAGGTCTTCGACCGATTGCAAAGTAGTTTTCACAGTCGCTTCCAAAGGTAGGATCGATACAAAAGAATCGAAATTGATCTTACTGCCGTCTCTTTGATCCTGTTCCTGCCTGATCAACCCCTGGATCTGGTCCCTGTACTCTTCCTCATGTATCCATCCAGGAGGTTGCGAATGACGTGGATCCGCAGACATAGATACTAGTTCTTCTGGAGAGAACGGGCTACTTCCTGGTGTTCGACCTAACATCCTTCTTTTCCGGCGTTTCGTCTCGTCTTTCCACAGGCCAGCCATACTGTGAACTAGTTTCATATCGGAGGATAAAGGATGTTTCCTTTCAACGAAGTCGTGATGAAGCTGCCTCTCCTTAATCTCATGTCGATTAAGGATATCTTGAACACATATATCCACTTCAATAGAACAATGACTAGCGCGAGGAAGATCCGCATCGTCCGTGATGAAGGTCCTCGATACTGATTGACTGTGCCATATGTGAGGTAGTTCTAAGCCGTCTTCGTAATTAGGCACTGGAGCTCTGAAGAAGACCTTCTGGGTTTCGATGTACCCGCATCCGTAAAGGTTGTAATCAGTCATGAACTGCAGTAAGTATTGTAGATGGACCTCATAAGGTTGGAATTTCCGCTTCATGATGACGCCCTGTTGAAATAATTCGGCAAGCCGAGTCATGACTAAAGGGTTAAGCATGTAAATTTTGAGATAGAAGCGGTAGCCGACGTGAAACCCGTAAAATGGTATCCCCTTGACAAGAGTAATCCTCGCCACATACTTGCTCTTGCCGTCGTAGGCATTGCGACGGTAGCTTACAGCCAGGGCATGGTCGATGGATAGATGAAGCCGATATATGTAAGCACCCACTAAGATGCCGAGTCAGAATGATGGCTTCACCCAGTTTGTATATATGCCTTACCATCGTCGGGGAGCAAACTCCCGTCATACTCGATATACAGGTACGGGAAGGCACCATGGATATGAGCGCATACCTTCTGGCCTGTTTCTGTCGATCCGAATACCCTGATGACTGGAACCCTGGGCTCCTTACTCAATTGGGACGGGTGAATATCATTGCGAAGTTGAGGGTCATATTTGGTAGGGATAGCTTGATAATGGTCTATGCAATTCAGCCGCACGCGGAAAACGTCCATGGCGACTTAAACATAGTAGCGCCGGCGCGACTGGAGAGTGCATGGAGAAAGAATGCCTACCAAAGGACTAAGCATAAGCCTGGCTGAAGCATAAATACCACATAGTACTAAGATAGTACTAAGAATGAAAGAAAGCTTTGCCCTCGAACGTTGTCCCTCATTAAAAGACAAACGCGTCGGTTAAGTACCTAGATGATGTAGAGATAGCGATCGCGACGCGCTATCATGTGCTATTGTTAAAATGACGTTGATTACTGATTAGTGAATCAATACGCTTACATGAATAATTATATGGTTGTCCACTTTATTTATTAAACTAAACACATTAATAACCAGCCAACAGCCCCTATTCAATTAGGTACCAGTAACGCTGAATCAACTTCCAGATACTCTAGAAGGACAGCTGAAGCCATAGAAGCCTCGCAGCCATTTATGCAAGAGTACCTACCTGAGTTGTAGCTTTATGACCTAAGCAGCTAAGCTATGACTAAATACATGGAAATGGCTCTTCCTTAAAAATCACAATTCATTCTGTAGGGTTTCAGAAAACACATGCATATGTTAATATCGCCTCGATTTCAAAGAAGACATGCCTCCTATCTTAAACTTATACACTATTTAAGCGGAACTCGAACCTTCCTCTCAATTCAATAATTCCCACTCATAATTAGGTACATCTATAGTTCGAACGTTCGATACACGCCATACGAGCCCACGTTTTGATGTCCCTCGTGGCATTTTATAATAAAAATTTCGCCAAGGAATCCTGACTCAAAATCTGACTTGGTCATCATCTTCAAAGCTCCCGGATTGGATCTCGATGTTCCCGTTCGGCATGCAAGGGTAGGATTGACTCCAATTCTGCAACCCTACTGGTGAATCCTACGAAAGTCTTCAAATAGCATCCGGCCAAGCGTCGGATTGTATGGTAAGAGCAAAGGGAACTATGGGGTAGGACTATGCAGGATTCAACAGCCTTATCTGCAAGCCGAGACACTCGTATATGATCAACATGGAAAATGCCCTACCTACCAGCAACCCCGTATTCGTACGTCACCTAAGACACACCTGCTATTTAGAAACTTCCCCTCCCAAAATAACTCAACGAATCTTCAAAGAGATTTCTATCTGAGTAGTATCGTCGAATATGAAATACTTAGGTATTTACAAGGGGCTTGATCTGCTGCCTTGACAACTCGACGAATGCGCCTCCTCCCCACCCCCTCCCCTCCCCTCCCGGATTAAGACCTACTATAGCCCACGAACTTGTAGACCTTGCATCGTCTGATGTTTTCGAGATACTCTCAGTGACCGACAATATGAATCAATCCGATTACACGCAGATTCCAGCGGTCCCGCCGCCTGCAGGCCAGACGTCCAACTTCGTGGATCCCCCCTCACAAGAAGCCACCATGATCGCAGTTAGCACCGTCATGATGGCTCTGACTCTCGCCTTCGTTTCCCTGCGCCTATATACAAGCTTTCGTGTAACTCGAAAGCCTGGCCTTGAAGACTGTGCGTTTTCCCACGCCCCCTTAGCATGACGTGAATGGTGGGTAACTTATCAAATTTAGGGCTATGCATCGTGGCATTGGTCTTGTCTTTCGGTCATATCAGTGGCGTCCTACTTCGTAAGTGACACGACAACAGTCCAACTAGACCAATGATTAACTCAGCCGCAGTAAGTCATAAAACACGACACATGTGGGATGTGCCGCTGAGCTGGTTCTTGGACGACTACTGGAAAGTAAGCCACCGGGTCCACGCATTCATCAAGTCATCCTCTCACAACAAGCCCCCCTTTAGATACGGCTTTTCGCGAACCTGTTCCAGTCATTCGCGTACTTCTCCTCGAGGCTGCCTATCCTCATGCTGTACCTCCGCATCTTCGGTGAGACGAGGGGCTTCCGGATAGCTTGCTACGTGTGCCTCGCCCTAGTCTTCGCCGTGTCCCTAGTCGCGATCCCTTTGCTCTCGTATTACTGCGCGCCGTTTCCCAGCGAGGGATGGCACTCGCTCGCCGTCTTCGCCCGGTGCAAGAATATCCTGAACTGGGCCATCATACAAGGGGGGTTGGATATCTTTCTCGACCTCTACATCTTCATCTTGCCCCTGCCTATCGTTCTTAGGTTGCATATGCCAAAAAGGCAGAAGTTAGGCGTTTTAGCTGTGTTTTTGACGGGTTTCTTGTAAGTCGCGCTTTGCGTCCGATGCCTGCGTTTGGCGGCATTGGGGCTGACCTAGGCATTCACAGGGCCGTCCTTGCGAGTGTAGTCGGCTTTTACTATCGTTACCGACTTACATATACGAATGACGTTAACTGGAACGAGGGTATATACATTTGTACGATGTAAGCCGTCCATCCAGAATTGTCCTCCTAGACTCTACCCCTCCTACCTATTTTTCTTCCGGGTCACCCTGAAGCCAAGCTGAACCTAGAGCCAGTATCGTCGAAATCAACATTGCAACCATCTGTAGCTGCATGCCAGCGTGTTACGCCTTCTTCAGACACATCACCGAGCAGCGCAGTTCGTCCAGCCCGGTTCATCATGTCCTACAGCCCGAGCTTCCCAATACGTCTTCTACGTTCTTCGTCAAACAGGATTCCCCTGCATGGCTACCGGAACTTAGCCTTGTCGAGCTCCGTGATGTTAGAGAGGACGGCTCAGGCAATGGATTACGAGATGTAGAGACTGAGCCTCTATCAAATGACTCCGCTCCTCATAAACCAGGAAGCTATCATGTAGTATGAGATTCATTAATCATAAATTTGGGTAAGAATTTAGCGAACACTGATGATATTTATGTTTGGGGCTAAAGGGGTATTGGTATATAGTACTACAGAGTTTAAGGGGTTAAGATATCCTTAAGTAAATGATTCACATTCCTACTGCTCAAGTTGATCGGACATTCACAAGTGTTTCTATATTATAAATGCAAATTAACGTAGTAACGTTCGATGTTTATATTAAATATTATGGTATAGAGCTCGAGTCCCTATTTTGTTACATATCCTCAACGACAGCGTTGCTGGATTCTTAGTAGTCTTTCAGGGAACTCCCTTCCAAGGGCCGTCCAATCTAATATTTTAGATTGGCAAATTCAAAACTAGATAAATTAATCGTCGAGTAAACCGTTGGTGGATAGAATTTCGTCTAGGTCTTCGATCACGAATTCGATACCCCAACCATCTTGGATGGTGTCTTCTGCAACCTTTACGATATCTATGTCTGGCAAATCCACCCTTTGGTCGGCTTTCTTTGCCTTGGAAATCTTCCGCACGAAATGAGTCAACGCACATCGGCCTAGGGTCTTCCATACACACTCGCCCCATTGCACCGAGGGCCAGTCTCTATCTATTTCAGACAATACCTCGTGGATAATATATAACCCGACCTCGCGGCGCCAGCGAAAAATCATCCTGGCCAAAAGTTGGCAAATCAACTGATCGACCATGTCATACATTTCTCGACAACTGTAACCTACGTTGAGG
The DNA here is from genome assembly GCF_022578515.1 of Annulohypoxylon truncatum. Classification (NCBI taxonomy): domain Eukaryota; kingdom Fungi; phylum Ascomycota; class Sordariomycetes; order Xylariales; family Hypoxylaceae; genus Annulohypoxylon; species Annulohypoxylon truncatum. The sequence goes on along the minus strand of NW_025953794.1, from coordinate 488,290 downwards.
ATCACAGTTTTTAGGATGTTGTAAAGAGTGCGTGTGTTTCTAAACATTTCCCGCGGTGCGCTTTCTACGGCTGCGATGGTCTCGATCATGGAATTTTCGGTATTCCATCGACAATGCGGGCAAAACTCCTCGACGGTGTGATTGGTTTCGTTCTTCCAGTCGTTGGGATACTTGTACTGCAGAACGATTTTGGTAAGGAGCTGCAACCCAAAAGACTCCTTGCACCAGGGGCAACGTGAGACACTTACAGTCATGGTGAAATTAGAATTGATAGTATGGGAAGCACTAGTGATGTTAATAGTGATAATAGCTGTGATGATAATGATGATGAGAATGGTGATAGATTGATTGTCTTGCCCATTAGCGGATAATTTTCAATAATTTTATATGCCAATCCATTAAACTATTGTTCCTTAACAATAGCCTGTAGCGAGTCTCAAACAAAAATCCAGGATAGTGAACAATTAGCAGACAAAGATACTGTATTAACGGTTTGACTGAAGATGAGCACTAGTTCAATCAAAGATTACCAACATCAACGGATATCAAAGAATACTTGCCATTTCCGATCTATATCATATATCTAGATTACAGTAGTACATATTACTGCTATCGAGATCCGGCCAACCTCCACGCCCTCAGCGGCAGACCCTGCAATATGAGGACCTTCTTCCTAATGTACATGGTAAAAGTCAACAAGCCCACGATAACGCAGAGAATATTGACAATGTAGAACCCATCGTGAAGGATCTCACAGCTACCGCCGCCGTGTTCGCACCTTTCCCTCTCGGCCTGGACGGCGCAGGAAAACGCCTCCGTCACAAGCGGCCCTTTTAGCGTTGAGCTGTCGAGCTCTTTCGTTGGGGGGTGACAGGTAGCCTGTGTGAAGGCATCTACTAAGCGCAAGACGAAGTACTTGGGGAACGTGCCGCCAAGATTGGAAACCCTATTTGAATGTTAGCTGAAAGTGACTAACGTCGTTTCAGATGGAACTTACGTTGCAAGAAGTGTCATGTAAGTCCCTCCAATCACGGGGTCGGCGACCCTAGCGTGGAAGGCAGAGATTGCAACGAACATGACGGTTGAAGTGAAAGTCGAGAACACGTGCTCCGCAATAACCAGAAGTAGATACCAAGACTGAACACCGCCAGCCGGGAAAATGCTGACTGTGATCTGAGCAAAAACGGCGGCGATGAGACGACCCACGAAACCCCAGCACCATAGACGCATAGGGGTATATTCCTGAGACCATTTGCCAGCGTAGTAACCCAGACCAATTTCAAAGGGGAAGTCGATCAGAACTGTCAGTGCCATATTTTCCTTGCCGAACCCCTTTTCCAACAACTTCAGGTTCGTGACCCCGTCATTGGCCTGAAACCCGATCTTCGCAATGAGATGAACGATAATGATGGTCTGGATATTCCGTAGCTTTAACACATCCCACATTATCTTATAAACATCCCAGATCCCGTCCTCGTTCCTCGTCTTTTCTTCCTTCTTGAAGAGTGCGAGCCCAATAGTAATAGCAATATAAGCCCAGCCCCAGAACGTCAGGTAACCACCTAAGCTCATGATACCCTCTTCCGACGGCACAGAGCGAAAGTACCGGTTGGCGAAATCCCCGGAATTGAAAGCCAAGAACACAGTGTAAGAGAGGAATTGCCCAGCTGTGAGACCAACCGTTTGGGCCGTTGAGGCGTAGGAAACATTCCCAGGAGTGAGAAGGGTAAGAGCCCACCCGTCGACGGCGATATCTTGCGTGGCGCACATGAAGACTAGGAAGAACCACCAGCCAGTGAAGCTCCAAACACTCGGGCCGCCCGGTTTGCCAGTCGTGGCCATCAAGTCCTCAATCATGGACCCCAGATACAACATTCCGAACCCGGACATGAGCTGGATCGGAAGAATCCAACTTTTCCGCCTTCCAACCTTCGGACTCCATACCGCGTCCACTATCGGACTCCAGAATAATTTCAACGAATATGGGTATGATGCCAAGCTAAAGACGCCGATCTCGCCAAACGAAAGATGCTCCTTGAGAAGGAACGGTACCGAACCACTCGCAAGACCCATAGGGACGCCTTGTAAGAAATACAGCAACACCAACAACATGAAATTCCTCTGGTCTTGTATAGGAAGTTCCCAGAAGCCATGATTATTCGCAACCGGGGTTTTGGGAACATTTTCGTCAAGAGAGAAAGACTCCCGGGCCATGAGGTTTGCCGTGACCTGGCCCGAGTCTTGTGGTACGTTTTTACGTCGCAACTCCATGTTATTATTCATGCTGCCGTTTGAGTGACCATTTACGCGGCCACTTGTCGAGACAGACAAGTCGCCTCCTTTCTTAGATTTAGACCGTCGAGTTTCGACACCCATTCGTACTTCGGCGCAAAGCGTTTTAGAGCGTTCGGTTGGGAGGAGACGATTAATCGCTAGGCCTTCGTAGGTCTCTAGGAACGTAATGGGGCAAATGGCAACAAGTTAGGATTGAAGTAAACGGTACAGAAGTTGTGTAGATGTCTAATCAGATTAAATGGAAAGTATTGATCCGGTCTAATTAAGTCAACAATACAATGAAGTCAGCAACCGTGGCCTTTTTGGAATCGCGCCTCCAAGTGGCAAAGTGGATCTTAGAATGGGAATGTGAATATTGTATAAGTAACGAGTGATCTGAAGGACGAAACGACGAAAGACGAAAGAAGTTGTAGAACCTCAAAACCCACCAATTGATAGTTCCTTCTTCAGTCCATCGTGGCTACACGGGATTGTCTCAAGCGAACAAGCAAAAGCAAGAAATAGGTGGACGTGTTAACTTTGGCCCAATAATATTCTACCAAAGAAGAGAAAACCCTGGTTCAATTAATGACTAAGCATACCAGGTACATGGTCCAGGGGCATCCAGACCCCACCATGATCTAGATCTCCCCACTTGATACCCTCCTTATCGTTATCAGTTAGGTCATCAATTGGAACGCGTCTTCCGCGTCGTCGTAGAATAAATCAACATTCAACATTAAAACATTGTACATTCAACCTCAAATAGATGAGATCATCGAATCGCACGTAAATATGGCAACCGAGGAAATTCAATTCTCAGGGGTCTCTACAACATCAGGGCTATCCGTCGCAGATAGACTCGACAACGAGATCGCAAGTCTAAGGGACCAAGGTAAACATCCCATACACCCCAACCCATATCACCAACACCATCATCCAAAGCAACCACTAACGCCCCAGCAGTCACATCCCTAAAACGCGACCTCGCCCTGCAAACCGCCACCCTCCTAACCTCGCCCTCAACGCACCACCTCCTGCAGCAAGAAACCAGCGCGGCGAAGCGATCGCGATCAGCGCAGCAGAAGACCACCCACTCCCACTCCCGAACCCAAGACCTGCTCACCAAAGCCGACGAGCAAACCGCGCACCAGCAGCGGTGCCTATACCGCGCCTGCGCGTCCGTGACCGCGTTCCGGGTGCGGGACCCGGACCCGCGGGCGGCGGACGGCGGCGCCGTGCTGGGCCTGCGCTTCGAGGTCATGTACAAGGCGCGCTTCCTGCGGCCGTACTACGTCATGCTGAACCGGCCGTACGCCGGGTCGCGGCGCCTGCGCGTGCACCGGCACACCGTGCCGCAGTGCATACCGCTGCCGGGCCTGTCGGCGCGACATCTACCACCACCACCTCCTCCTCCTTCTCCTTCGCGGACAGCCGATGATGAGGGGGAGGAGGACGAAGCGACGGGGAAGAAGCAGGACTTGCCGATGTTCGTGCGCGCGCTGAGGCGTGAGCTGGTCCGGTACCATAACCGGACCGCCGTGATCGGCGACCTGCGCAGCGAGGCCGGGCTCGAGAAGAAGCCGCGGAAGGAGGGGGTCGAGGTCCCGATCGTGGATATTAGCGCCGCGGACGCGCAGGCCAAGCAGATCCGCGTCGAGTGGGGCGATGGCAGGTCCGGGCGCTTGGTCATTAGCGACGATGGCGATATCGTCAAGATGGTTGCTCAGGGGGAGAATGGCCAGGATCGCGAGGCTGTTAGACAGCTCCTTGGGGGCAGCGTGAGGGTTGAGGAGGTTGTTAGGCGGCTTGGTGATGTTTGAGTACTTGTAGCTACGGTGGGAGTTGTTGCGGGGATGTTGGTTGTCTGGGTATATCCTTGGAGACGTTGTGTCGCGCGACTGAGAACTTGGTGTGCGAGATCTCTACTGGGTTCTTGAATGGAATTCGTTCGATGACTACTTACCTTAAGCAGCTCTGGAGAAGACCATGCACGCAAATGCCATGGTTCTAGGCGCGCCATGTGAAACATGATTTGCCTTCTATCAATACCTATAGCTACAACAATGCATACATTGAAGATTCTTTGGTCTAACGGGCTTATAACGGGATCGCTTTGTAACTCGGTTAGATTTGGAGATAGAACCTACGTTAGGTTCACTCGATAATAAGCTAGACATCGTCGAGTATAGCTATATAGGCGAACAGTCTATATACATAATTTCTCTTTCACTAGCCAACGACGAGGCGACACGACGAGAAGACGATTTCGTAATAATGGTAGAATTAAACAGTCGTGATTGATGCCGTCCCTCCTTAATCGCCTGATATAAAATCGCAAATAGGCCGAGTTCCCATCGTATCCAACAAAAGCACCCGCAATCTCGGAAAAGGGGGCAGGCTCGGTTATTTTCATTTCCATACTAGCGCCAGAAGATGCAATAAAGCGAGCAACTACCAAAAGCCAAGGCATACTAGTGGAGCGCGGCTGTTATCTCTTAGCGTAGCCATCCCCCCAGTTCCCAGTCCCCGACTGCCAAGTTACGAGATATCCGAATATAGGTCGAAACGAGGCTATCCTGGACCCCTAAGTTGAATCAGGAAATGTCGCGTGGACTTTCTGGAAGAAGTAAGGACTGAGGTTTTGAGGACTAGGTTCTTGACGGGAGCTGATATGCTTAGCGTTATCGCCAATTGCTGTGGAGACGGAAGCCCTGGGGTTGATAACGGGCGACGCGGAGATGACAACTTGTGATGTGGGAGGACCCTGTGCCTGACTCACTCAGATATGAGATGTAGAGCCGAGGAATATGATGGCTGGGATATGAGATGAACTACTTCCATGGATACGTTGTTGTCGTCGTCGGTCAAGATCTTGACCATTGTTACCGTACTGCCGAACTTATAGAAACATAGGCTTTCAATATGCATATATTTTGCTAGTTTCTATGAGAAATATGTAGTTTGCACAGCATTGTAATTCAATAATAGAACAAGAAGACAACATGATATCTATTTTCTCCAAGTGACTCTCAATATTTCAGCAAATGAATAGTATTAAATAATTGAAGTATATTCTATCACTCTCTAACAGCCCCAATCTATATCTTACTATAAACACACTCGCCAAAAACCAACCCCCTTCACAATGTCGAACTAGGCCAATGGTGCCTTAGACATGGACCCCCTTTCCACATCCGCATCCTTGCCATTTCCACTACTCGCAACGCTTCCCTTGGAGGCGTCGACGCCTTCCACGCCCATGAGCCGCTGGTGGAGCATGTGGTGCTCGATGTTGATCTTCGGGCCCTTGAACCACTTGTGAGCGTCGACGAAGAACCAGATGACGACGAAAGCCATCGGGGCGCCGTAGACAAGGGACGTCCAGTTCATCGCGTCCGGGGTCAGGTCGTCGCCCCTCACGCTCGGGAAGCACAGGATGGGCATCATCACCACGACGAAGACGCAGGCCGCGATGCCGGACGGTAAGCTGAAAGCGCCCAAGTGCCAGGGTCCGCGGCGGAACTTGTTCCCCACGAACACGATCTTCAGGAAGATGGGGGTCGTGAAAGCAATGTACGACGCGATAGCGCCGATGCTGAAGATGGCGTCGATGGCGGTGTCGCCGAAAATCAGGAGGAGCAGCAGGATGCCAATGGTCGTGTTGAACCAGACGGCGTTAACGGGCGTAAGCGTGTATCGGTTGACCTTTTTCAGGGGCCCGCTAACGAAGCCGAAGCAGTCGTCGCGCGCGTAGGCGAAGCACACCCGCGACGCGGCGACCATGCACCCCTGGCCCATAGAGTACGCGCAGACGATGGTCATGGCGAGGACGGCGAGGGCGGTGTTGCGCGGGAGGATTTGGATTACGTATGCGGCGAAGGGTTGGCCCTGATGATATGTTTAGTAACAGCTATGTAGATATATTCTTGTCATTCATGTAATTTCTTACCAGATCACTGTCCATGATTTCCCCCACATCCTTCACCGTGTATGCGATGAGTGTGTTTAGAATGAAACCAAGGATGGATCCTGACGCCGCGGTCATGACGATGGATCTTGGCGTGGCGATGGCAGCGTTCGAGCATTCCTCGGAAAGGTGGAAGCTGGCGTCGTAGCCAGACATGGTCCAGATGATTGACAAGAAGGACATCAACACAGCAACTCCATCAGGCCAGTCCGTTCCATTTTGAATACCCCACGCCCATTCATTAGGCTGGAACTTCGGGTCGCCAATGGCGGCTGTAGGGATGATAATAATGACGATGAGGAGACAGAGGATGTTGATAGCGGTTCCAACGGAATTGAAGTTCGCGATCCACAACGTCGGCATACTGCTGATACAGGCGTGTGTCAACATGATGAGACACGTCAGGAGGAAGGTCTGGTAGTTCGTCGGTACGTATTCCGGGTACACTATCGACGCTGCAGCCAGAATCATGGCAGCTTAAAAGCAGGTAAGGGATTAGTCTCTGAGCCCATTAGATATTCACGAATAATTGGGACTCACCACATCCATAGTCAACGCTGGGAGCTCCGGTAACTTGCACGAACCAGTTACTCCAGCCTGTAATCCAGGCCGCGAATGGGCCATATTTCGGACCCGCAAGTACGGCAGCCGCATAGTAAAGACCGCCAGATGTAGGCATACTACTTGCCAATTCGGCCATCGAGGCAGCGACCTATTCAGGGGAAGTCAGCTTGAATAAATTCATACACAAAGATCGGTCGAGCACTTACACATAGAATGAACACAACAGACAACAGCCATCCCCAAGTATTTGCCGCAGGACCAGCTGCATACTATATCAGTCCTTCGTTCTCCCTATATCATTCCTTTAAAATAAATCCATGGTATTAACTTACCATATCCAAGTCCGTACCACATGGTAGTAGCGATACTCGGTAACAATCCCATCACGGCGAAGCTGACAGCGAAAGTAGTCCAAGCCGAGAATTCTCGTTTGAACTCTTGCTTGTAACCGAGCGCGGCAAGTGCCGCCTCGTCTTCGGACATCTCTGCGAGATGATCGGGTACATCTCCGTCGGCAAATACGGTCGTTACGGGCGGGACGTGCGACACCTGTCGCTCCATATCGTTGCCCGTCATGGTGAGACTCAGTGGGTGGCACCTAGTAGCCACCAAATTCCAGTACTGGAATTATCGCCACAGGTATTATCGTGAAATAGTTGGCTAGGTAGAATGAGGTGAGCCTCAATGATAGGTATAATAAGTCGAATATATTCTATCAGGGAAGCCGGATTGACGGTCGACGGTTTTCATGAGGGATTGTAGCTGGGGAGACTGAGGAATTGATGTGCGAGACGTTGCGCAGCGTTGCGGCAGCAAGCCTTCTTATTTAACCCATATCCTGCATCATAGATATCAGATATCTTAGATAAGTTTCTGATGTACATACGTAAACATAGACCGGCCGGGTGTTGGAGCACCAGGACACACCCCGGCCGCCAATCAGTCGTGGGGTGCAGAAGCGTAGAAGCGAAAAGTCGAGTTAGACTAGATCCCTGAATTGAGAATACGCGACGCTTATTCGTCGACGGCATGAGCGACACGAGAGATTCAGACGAGTTCAAGTCCGCCTAGTCCAGCTGCGTAACTCTCTCCCGCTGATAAGAAGTAGGGCCACCATGACGATCGGCCGCTGCATGGGCAGGGTTCCAATGGTCCGATAGGTATGTCTCACTTGGGCGAAACCTGGACTTTGTTATCTTTGGAGATAGCTCAGCTGCATACGTAAGTAGATCAAAATAGTTCAATTTTTCGACCTAGTTGTATCAAACCAGCCTTATGCCACGGGAATTAGAACATCTCCTATAATGATATATTCGCATATCATGTACGTAGATATTCCGGTGATCCGAGAAACCTTATGTACATAGTAGCGTTGCGAGTGGCACAAGTAATTGAAGCTGGATTCGATGTGAATCTGGTGTAAGGGTCGATGTCAGGGTTGAGTGTTGATCAGATCCAAAGCTTGGCTCGAGAAAGCAGGTGCTCATTCATCGCCTTATCTCGTGGTTATCGCCGAAACTCATAAAATTATGGCTTTATCCAGTATATCCAATACTAGTGTTCAACATGCGTGTATCGAATTTATTTCAGGGGCAAGCCTATCATGTACCTAAATATTCAGATATCTTCCTTTGCAAGAACTTGAGCATAATTGGTATTTCTCCTTTAGGTATGTAGAAGCGCATGAAGGGACAGGGGATTCATATTAAGCTCTTGCTAGGTACTATAGTGGTTTATGATGTCGTTAGCTTGGGCTTACTCCAGGAGCTAGGGACTATGATCTTGTATTGACTTGGAGAGAGATAGGCAGATCGCGAACCAATAACCGAAATAGACCGGCACGTATGATAATCCGGATGTTTTATTGTTTCTCTTGCACTTTGTTGTATACGTACGATGGACAGTTCTCATCGTAGACGCCATAATCTACATTCAAGAGTAGTCACCCCGGGAAGTGCCAGCTCTCCCAGGAACCTTCTCTCATAGCGTTCGGTCTTCACTTGCTCACAAAAGGGCTCGTCATCCTCGTCACCATGAGCCTAAGTAGATCATCGGATCGACTTCGTAGTTGCCAATCCTGAGAATACGGAGAGAGGTTCGAGACTGGTTCTAGTGTCTGATATTACACATTAGCCTATGATAAGAAACACGCCATGCCATCCTTTTTCCACTACAAACCCGATACCCCAGAGATGTTCGAGCCGCTAGCTTAAGTCCGCTTCCCAGGATTCAACTAGAGATTGGAAGAAGAGGCTTGACCTTTTTCCATTGGATCAGCATCACCCTAGCATTACTCCAAGATACTTCCTGGACTTAAAGAGGCAAAAAGAAGCGATATTCCGCAGATTATGATGATGATCAGTATCATCATTTCTCTAAGCCTTGTGTCTTAGAGGAGACACTCGTTGTCGTATTTAGTGCTTGGAGGGCTGGTAATTTGTAAATGATGAAGGAAAGTTTGTTGAATCTTATTGCCTAATTTTTATACGCCGGAACCGGCGAGCCCTGGACTTCGGGACGTGATATATCCCGCCCGATTTGGATGATTCTGTGGTAGTAGGTCGAAATCCAATATCGGGGCTCACAGAAGAACAGCGGGAGTGACTTTTGGAGTTATCGACTTCCAGGCCACATTCATATTCGATATTGGTAACCGAAGACAGTAGATCTGTCTGGTCGGATATTTCATCGTCCATACCAGTCATCTTCTCGTCTTCTACAGAAGTATCTAACTCCAAATTGTCAGGGTCGAGGCCCAACTGGAAAGAATTAAATAGAGTATGATGGAATGAAGATAGAGGGCTCGTTGTATCGTCTTCCTCTTGGTTAGGCTCTTCAAGTTCCGCGGAGAGCACGTCTATATAGTATTTTGCGATGGATTTACTACTTATTCGCTCATTGGAGTCTCTAGCTGGTTCGTGCGAGTTCGCAGCAGGATCCGCAACAGTTCCAGTGGTTGTAGGCAATTCACGTTTAGCCTCTGCCGAAGTTGGATGTACATCGACGTCTGCTATATCTGCTCGATCTGCTCGCTTTTCCGTTTCTTCGCCCTGTTTAGATGCGATTGGCGGCGATAACTAATCTTGCAAGCATGTGTTCATGACCGTGATGGTCCAGCGCGTTTGATTACCCAAGCTGGGAGGCGGAGAGGATGGCGCAGACATGCGATAGAATAAAGGATATCTCCCCAAGTACATTTTGATGGTACACTCGTTGGTTTGTTGGAAGATGATGCTAGAAGTCCAATATTGTCGGTGAGTATCGGTACGTGATAGATTCCTACGATGTAGGTGTTTGTCTCTCAAGCCTTAAATTGCTTGTGTAAGGTCGTGCAACGCTGTATCAGTTTCCTAGCCTTGTACCTGCCCGTGGAAATAAGTAGGCAGGTAACTGCTGCCATGTGTCTGGATCATATTCGCAAAGAAAGAGCGGCCCACTCAGGTAGGCATCGTTGCTTGCAAGCCACGAGTTAGCTCCTTATGTATATTTGGTGGTACGCGTTACTTCCTCGCTCGGACATTTGAAGTTATTCGAAAGTCCATATATCAGGAATATGCTCATAGGCTCGTCACGAGCTCGACGTTTGGACTCTGCTGTAACCTGCATATGTAACCCTGCCATGGTACTAGGTATCAGATGTCCTCCAGCCTTGGCATTTATGGATAGATCCGAATAGAGAACTAAAGCTAGGTACCTAGTAAGGCATGACAGCATATTTTTGATTGGCTGTTGGCTGTCAGGGGACGTCGCAGAGGTGGTAGGTGGTTATTCGTCCATCTATTCAGTTGATTCCTCAAACCGAAAATAGGTATTTTTCGTATCATCCAATCTATGCCAACGTAGTCAGCGTAGTATACTAGAAGAGGTTTAGCAAAAGTGGAATGCGACACGACTTCAATGTTGAAAGGACGCTATTGATAGACATATCGGAGATCCGAGGTCGAGTCTTCAGTTCCTCCGAGTTCAACAATTCATCTCAACTTTGTTGAGAGGGAACGGTCGCCTATTGCTGTCGTGTCAGGTGGCAGTGTGTGTTGTGTGATATCCATGGATATATAGTATAGGTACAGCATATTCCATGCTCCATAGGGCTGTACGGTTGCTTAGCAAATGATCGGCTGGAGGGGTTTATTAACGGGATATATTGATTTGACTTTCGCGTTACTAGTTCTGGTGACTAGCGATTTAAACTCGTGACCGTTGGGAACCTTAATGGTTAAATGGTAGTAATAATATCGCTAACTTCCCTAATATTCAACTCGAGTTATAATTTGACCTTGGATCCTGCACCTTCAATGTTCTTTCTTTACAACTTCATATCATTTCCAAGTAATTGGTAACACTCCCACACTTGCTGTGTGACGATCAAGAAAATAGTTCCTGAGTCGTATACCTACTAATACATTTTCAGTTAGGGCGGACAGGACAAGTAACATGAAGACTGGATACGTTTGCGCCTTATGACGCAGCCTACATGTTCGGCGTCCACAATTGGTCTACTTGGTGCCTTGAATGACGAAACAAATCGATTTCATCCCTTGGAGACGGACACCTCACAGGTGGGTAATTATTTCTATTGTCATCTTGAAGACATAGATATTTCAGCATTTCCTACCTACATTCCGTCCTGTTGTTGTTGTAACATGCCCTGCATGCCCTTCTCTCGATGCGGACGTATTAATTTGGGCAAGGGGTGGATTTAATAAATGCCAGTGCGACCGTCCAGGGATAAAGTTCCTAGTACCAGAGATACCAGAGATCCGCCTAGATGGTACGTGGGTGCTAAAGTACCTAAAGTAACTTTAGTCTAGTTGCCGGGGGGCTGAATTATTACGGTAATTTTCTTTTTTTCGCTGGCTGAGAACGACACGAGGCAACACTACACTACACACTACACAACACTGCAGAACACTGCAGAACACTCACACCACTCAAATCTACTCAACACGACGAGAATACCAACCTAATTTGCAATTTCACTTACAGATACCGCGATCCAGCTTCCTATGACAGGTCCATTCATCTGTTGTCTTCTTCGCAATCGACGTCTCACGTCTACCCCCTTTTCCTCTAGCTAGTTAGGCTGCTTGCGCACTGCCTGGCGCAATGAACGCCATACAGCAAAAATGTCGCCCGAAACACCAAGTCCTCGTCCTCAAGTGCTATCCTCACACCACCAAGGGTGCCGTTGATGTCAAACCAAACTCGAGTGAACTAAGTTACCTTTTATTCTACGCTACCTCCCGACGGTCTAAGATCCAGAAGGTTGGCCAATTCCTCGAGAAAAAGACAGCTAGTGATGTTTGGAGGGTGCGCATTGGGTACGTCAGCCACTCCTGTTACGAAACCACGCGAACCGATGTCTAGCCCCTTAACTTAGAAATGCAACTGTCATATAGTTCGAAGAGAATCAATAAGCACTAACCAAACCAAATCATCTAGAAATGTCCAAGTTACCTTACAAATACTAGCTGCCATAATCGAAAAAGCTCCTAAAGACCTCCCCCTATTCGCCCAAAATGTCCTCAGAATCCTGGACCTCGTCCTCCGGTCCAACGACATCACCATGGTCGAGGCATCGCTGCCGACCTTTCGAATCTTCTGCGAACACCATGATGTCTCCTCTCTTTTTGCCGATCAAGCTTACCTCCGTCAATATGAATCGGTCGTACGCGCTTACGCCACCTTCGCGTCGACTCGTAAAAACCCTGCTAGGAGCCCCTCTAGCAAACCTGTCGCTATGAGGTGGAGAAATGTAGGGTTGGAGGCAATCAAAAGTGTCGCCGAATCTGACGCGCTTTCGTCTGTTGCCGGACGTCAACTTGATGTCATAGTACCTATGATTCTAGAAAACCTGTGGACCGACAACGAAGACTTCCTGGATATTTTGTTGCAGCGTGTGCAGCTAGAAGAGAAGGTCGATACTAACGCGTTGTTACGACGTAGAACGAGTGTTTCAACCGTTAAAACCGCTGACACTGGAGGAGACGCGAACCCGATAGCTATTTCCGGCACATCCGTTGATATCGACAAGTTGGCCGAAGAAGATATTGGCGTCGTGGCTATGCAATGCCTAAAGCAAATATTCGTCATACCCAACAGGGCACAAATTAGTGGGGCGACTTCGGCCCTGTTGAAATTCATTAAGGAACGTGTTCAGCAGAAAGAGACGGTGGTAGTCGAGGCCAAGGGAGATAACGGACGTGACCATGGCTGGGCGATCAAAATTTTCGAGTTTGTCACGAGATGGGCGCCAGTTCAAGACCGTTACGTTATGATGATTACCGCTACCGACGCGCTACTTCGAAACCCGCCGATTGACGAGAACATTCCCGATCAAATCGTACTTACTGCCATAATTGGATCCTTACTGAGCTCCGACATCAACCTGATCGGTTTAAGTGTTATGGATGCCCTCCTAGGGTTGATACAACATATGAAGCGAGTTTTGAAGCACTCAGGAAGTTCGAGAGGAAGTGCGGCGTCAGGGGACGAAAAGACCTCTGCAGCTCCCGATCTTTCGCAGCACATCGCTGCTCCGTATAGAGACCTCTTGGCTCGGATCCAGAAGTGTATCGGGAACCTGGCCACTCACGTATACTATGCGGATCAAATTTCCGACATGGTTTCCGGTATTCTCATGAGGCTCAAACCTCATCCAAGCACAGTGAACGCTTCACCGACCCAAAAGGTCGATTCTTCCCCGCCCGGGGCCTCAGCAGGCAATATTTCGGACGACCAGTCTCATCTTGATAGCTTCTTCGCGTTGGACTTGGCGAAGACTATCGCACTTCAAGCTATAAAGTCTATTCTTCTTGTTGCTAACCCGAAGACCAAGATCAGTGGAAATGTTAGTTTAACTAGAAACAAAGTTTCCATACAGGCGTGGGAGGGTACACACTGGCTCTTGCGTGATCCGGATGGACAAGTTCGAAAGGCATATGTCGACGCCCTTACTACTTGGCTCGAGAGAGAAACTACGAGATCTGATCTGGAAGCGCGAGATGACATGAGCCAGAGACCACGAACTAACACCAAGGAAATGCCAGCTGCAACTACTGCTCGCAGAGCTGTCTCCAATGCTTCGGCTCGTGAGAAGCCTGTCAAAGTTCCACGCTCCCGTTTTCTAAAACTACTCCATCTTGCCATCTACGACAACGCCTTGCAATTCATGGAGTTCGAAGCAGATATTGCTCTCCTCCATGTCTTGCTAACAAAATTAGTCAATAAACTCGGTGTTAATGCGGCAAGATACGGTATTCCGGTAATATTTCGGCTCCAGGAGGATATATTGGAAGCGGAAACACCTACATCTAAAGTCCATCTGGGATGTCTTTGTCACGGCTATTTCTGGGCTCTAAGCGAGCACTTTGAATTCGAGGGGACGCCGGCCGGTCGAGCAATTCATAATGAAGTGGTTCGCAGAAGAAGCAAAAATTTCTGGGTTGAAGGCGTGCACATCCCAACACCGTCGCTAGAAATTTTGGGCACTCCGGGTATGGCTAGAACGGAGTCGAAAATCCCCACGCACGAGGTAGAGTCAGAAGCACTATTGCCCTTTGACGACCGCGCTGCGATGGTAGATTGCATCTGCGCCAACTATAAGGACAGAGCGATTTCCCCTCCCGCTAGCCCTTCAACGTCGCCTGGTCGTGTGTTCGCACATCCCGCCCTGGGCTCTACTCTAGGTCCTATTCCACCTGCTAATGACGAGCATGACCTGCCTGAAAAGTTTAAGGAGGAAATGTTGGCAGAATGGAATCGAGAGGCCGTTGTCATCGCCCTTCAAGCAGAAAGCAAGTCTGCTTCGCTCAATGGGTCCAAAGCCGGGACGACTACCACCAAGGGAAATCACCTTACCGTCAATGGGCCTTCAGCTAATGGCCTCCCTTCAAGTAGGCCAGAGTCTGCCTATGCTCGACAAACCAACCTGCGGCCCGTATCGCATGCCAGCCACGCTGCTGCTCTGCGAAATTCTAGCATACAGAGTCACGGTTCAGGGAGGAGTGCCTCTAGTAAAGGCTTCGTCGCTTCTGTCGACCAGCTCAAATCTGTGTTGAGTGGGGATCCAGTCAGGCCGGGTACATTCCAGACGTTGCGGGAAGATGATGACAGCAGCGAAAGCATGGCGAGTTGTGATTTCACGCCATCAGAACTTTCATGGAATCCCCAGGCCGAGGGCGTCAATGGTCATGAAGCAGCTCTGGGGCGGTCGAGATCAAAATCCAGGGAACGAAAGGCGTCCGGAGACTTGGGAGGTCCTCTAACGTCCAACCCTACGGAAGGTCAGGACGAAAATGGAGAGCAGGTGCCACCAGTACCTCCATTACCACCATCCTTAGCAGGGAAATCACCTCCCCCCGAGGTAACCCTCGCCAAGGTTTCAAGCCAAGATCATGCTTTCAAGAGTCCTAAGAGGAATATCAGAAGTCGAGGAGGCGATAGCGTCCTCTCAAGCAACTTTGCCAATGCTGGCGCCGCTAGCATGGACCTTCAAGCGATGCTTAAGGGCATCGATAGCAAATCCAAGCAGAACACCCTTGGAAATCTTACCAGGCCCCCTTACTAGTCTAGCAGTATACACTGTAACAAGCTCATATGTACTTGAAACCTATAACTTAAGTTTTATGGAGGCGAAGGATTGGGGTTAAATTCTTAATGGCAACTTTTAGGGGACGGGCCTATTCGCCTCATGGGTTGAGGCGTTGCATATAGTATTACGCCGGGAAGTATCTACGGAAGGCCTAGCCGCGTAAAAGAAGGATGGAACTTGGAACTTCGTAAAAGATTATCACTCGGGGCAACTCTATCTAACATATGGCTGTATATATTAACACGTCTGTCTTGTTCCTTTGTCAGCCTCTTTGCTTCCAGCGTGGTCGGTGTTTTTGCTTCAGATTTGCCGCCTTGGTTTTTCGGCTGGCTGTTTCAACATAGAGGAGTAGAGCATATCAATAAAAAAAGCAAAAAACTAAGTTATAGAATCTTGAGACTTTGAAAGTTGTGACAGTAGGTAATATCGATTTCTCAAATACGGTCTGACTTATGTCAGCAAACCAAAGGTGTTTATGTAATCAAGATACAGGTAGGTAAGTATGGGACCTCGACTTCTTATTGGCCAATCCACATTCAAGCATGTCGAAGCTCTTGCATAATCGATAACAAAACACATGCGTAAATTTATACAAAGTGCCACTTCTCTCATAGAACTTCGACTTCAACACGATCTCCCTTCTTCAGCCGTATTCACAATGAAGCCGCCAATGCGAATAGCGTTGCGCTCGGCGATTCGCCAGCAAATCCAATGCTCACACCCAAACGCAACAGCGACCCTACCCCTAAGAGCAGTAGTAACGCGACAACAGCGCAACATCCACAGCACCACCCCCGCGCCCGCCACCGTCTCCCCAATCCACGGCACCGGCCCACCCCCCGAGCCCCCCGTCCCCGCAGCCGACAGCGCAACCGAGCGACTCGAGCGGCGGAAACGGCAAGCGGAGATCTTGGAACAGGCGCAGGCGATCCGACAATACAAGTCTTCCTCTTCCTCCTCTAATAAGTCGGCGACGCCGGGCTCGAAGAAGGAAGCCAGGGACAACGCGCTGAGGAAGCGGTTCTGGAAGGACGTGCACGTGCGCGAGGTCGATGGCGCGTGGGAGGTGCACTTGGACACGCGGCCGCTGAGGCGCCCTGAGACGAAGGATGTTGTGAGGATCCCGTTGAGTAAGCCGTTGTTGGCGGGTGCGCTGGCGGCGGAGTGGGATATGCTGCTTTCGCCGCAGCAGGCGACTAGGTCGCATTTTATCCCGCTTACGGGGTTGGTGTGTAGGGCGCTTGATATCGCGGATGATGACGCTGCTAGTTGCGCTAGCGCCGGCGGCGGTGGTGGGAGTGGGAGTGGGAGTGGGAGTGGTAAGGGTATCAACGAACAGAAGCTGAGGGAAGGCATCGTCAAGGTACTGCTCAAGTACCTCGACACGGACTCCCTGCTGTGCTGGGCGCCGCCGCCTCGGCACGAGGACGGGCCCGGGGAGAGTTTGAGAGATAGGCAGAAGAAGGCGACCGAGGAGGTGGTCGGGTTCTTGACAAGTCGCGTCTGGCCCGGCGTGACCATCGAGCCGGTGCTGGACGGCGAGAGTATCATGCCGAGGAGCCACCCGGAGATCACGAGGCAGATCATCCAGGGGTGGATCATGGGATTGAGTCCTTGGGAGCTGGCGGGGCTCGAGAGAGGTGCGCTCGCGGCTAAGTCGTTGCTGGGCTCCGTGAGGTTGCTCGTGGAGTGGAGCGAAGGGTTCGTAGGGGCCGGCGTGGGAGACGGCGCGAGTGCGGGGGAGGGGAAGAGGTTCGGCGTGGAAGAGGCGGCGAGGTTGGCGAGTATCGAAGTCGATTGGCAGACTGGGCGGTGGGGAGAGGTCGAGGATACGCATGATGTCGAGAAGGAGGATTTGAGGCGGCAGTTGGGGAGCGCGGTCTTGCTTGTTAGTGGGACTGGGGCAAAGTAGCTTGTGATACCTACCTGCCCTTCTAGTGACATAAATATGTGTAGAAAGTTAAGGAAATATGCTAGAATGTATATTACTACTCCTGTCTGTCAGTCTCCTGGCGGTTCGACGTCAAAGGTTATTTTCCGATGGGGTCTGCAGTCAGGAAGTACATAGTTTAAGGATATGGATACTACTCGGCATGATCCATTGTACGTGGACTCACGCTTACATGCCCTTCTCCTAGGGTATTATATACACACAATATAGGTCAAATTAACTCACTTAAGTTAACTCATTATTTATATCCGTGATTGTCCAACTATGGAGGCATGCGGTTCCATGCTATCAGGTACGTAGGCGGGATGAGAATTTACAAGTTGGGATGAATGTATGAGAGCAGCCAATGCTGGAGTTGATTCTTCAGAGGTTTTTGAATTAATGATAACCTGTCACCATCCAAATATTCTAGTCGAATGGAGTACTGAATTAGTTGAGTCCTGACAAAATTCAGATTTTACCCCTATGCATTACTTCTAGGGAAAGGGGCAAATTACCTAGTGTTGGAAACCGTCAACTTTAAGATATCCATAGGTATCAAATTTGAACAATTCCGCTAATGCTTCATATATTAGTTCTATCTATCCAGAGACATGGAAATGATTATTGTATTAATAGATTTGTTCCCTCTTCTTGTATGACATGTATGGTAGGTACCTATATGTGTTCTGAGGGCAACATAATCCGTCGTCCATGATTACTCGATACCTATATTGACCTCGCCATCCCGGTCTCACTAGCACTACTATCGGATCTATCCGATATTCTCTCTCTTTCATTCACCTGTAAGTTTCCCTTCACTTTTTAGTTTGCTTCCCTTTCAGGAATCATATCCTGGGTATATTCATACAACATTAATATCACATATAGAAACTCTATCAATTAATACTACGTATCATTCCATTAAGTCGTAATCCTTGACAACGTCGCTTGGTTTTTTTGCCCCCCCTTTACTTTGGATTAGCCGTGCTTATTTTAGTAACGATGAATCGAAATCTTCTATTTGCGGAGTTCCCTACTCTTCAATATATTTTACTTCTTCCTATCGTATTTAACCCCGGCTCTTCTAATAATCGGAACTGAATAGATATTCGATCAAGGAGCCAATATTATTGATAGAACAACATCAACAGTAAACCATGGTTTTGGGGGGGGGGGGGGGGTTGCCATCTTACCCTATTTATACCATTCGACAAAGACGCTAGAAAATTCAGATATCATCTTGGCAGTTAAATGTCATACAGTATGTTAACAAACTACCCTAAGCTATCTCGTAATATTCCTTCGATCCATTTTTATTGACGTGTGACTCAAAGCTCAGAGGTCAAACAGATCTCGCACGGAAAGGAGTTAGATAAATAGATCGAAGGATCCTTTAAGATAAGTAGTACAAGACCCAACATACTTTGCTTCGATAATTCAACGTACAAAATGCAAAAGTGAATATAATAAGATCTTGTATTTATGTTAGTTATGTGTATAGAGAATACTTAGTTAAAGTTAGAGGAGCAACCCCAAAGTCTTATAAAGCGCCGTTCCCACCCGTATCCGGGCCTGGACTTTACCGTTGCTGTGTTCCTACTAACAATAACTAACAATAGAAAAATAACTTTATCTTAACTACAAGTGTTAGACGGATGTGCTTTGATCAGCCTGTAGCTCGAGGTCTATTCGATATTCCAACTGCCTCAGCATTGGGCGTAGCCGTCTCGCGTCAAATTTTCCGTGACGTCCAAAATATGCTCTAAGTCGTTAATAGTAGTTATCTAGAGTGTCATAATCTGCCTTGACCATCACGTTGATTGTATGTTTGAACTTGACTCAGTTTGTTATGGCCTATTGTGTATCCAGAAGGAGCTCTTTGACATCGTTCAGGGGTTCAATACAAGTATATTGCTTGTCGAAAGGGAATCCGCATACTGGTCCTGTCTTAGACTTACCACATGCCGAGTTGTCACAAGCAGAGTCACTGCCGACTTAGTAGTAAACGCGAGCAGATTCTTCCGGACTATTCTCTGATCCTCTTGTTTAGTCATATATAAGGCAGTCATGTCTGTATGAGCAGCTGTGGAGCTGCAAAGCTTGGACAGGTAGGAGCCGTCAGGCGGCATGTATACCGACTTCGAATAGTCATTAGCCACTTGACAAACACCCCCGAGGGTCTGGGAGTCGATTTCGAGGACGGAGAGGCTCCTGGAAGGGTATATAAACCCATTCTTCCTCATGTGTCTGAGATTTCTAAATTCTTCCCCGAGCACATTCATTTCCTACTCGCACCGACAACTTTACCCTGCTACTTCTACATCCTCTTACCAAAACAACTCTTCTTAACATCGACTGACTGTAGCCTCAAGCTTCCCACAGGCACAGTAAATCATTCACTCATCCTCTCGTGACCTTAGATCATCGTCGCTTATTGCCAAATATCCTCGTCGATTTACCTAAGTGTCACCCATTTCTCCTTCTTTTTCTATCACCGTATCCAACACTCGTCTTTCACTGCAAAGGAATACCTATCGCACGTAAGCCAAGCTTCCATCAACCATTAACCATGGATAACTTTCTATTCGACCCTTACGTTCCTCCTTTCCGCCGCGCTGATCAGAGCGGAGCAGCAGAGCCTGAGGTGATGCCTTACAACTACGTCCCCGAGCGCATTCGCGCTGCACAAAGTGACGGTTCTGGTCCTTCGAGTGGCGGTAGTAACACTGGCATGGCGGGCGCTAGTATGAACTACACTTCCGGTGGTCAGCGAGGTGGTAGTGGTCAGGCAGGCTAGGTGCCTCCAACCAATACCAGCACGTTCATCGATCTCACCGGCGACGACGACGACGATACTCCCGAACCCAAGCCTGCCCCGGCCCCTGCTCCGGCCCCTGCTCCCGTTGTAACTACATACTCTCGTCGCGACATCGAGACTTACTACAACGGCGAGGCCTACGCTAACTGGCCCAACCGAGCTCATTACGTGCTCAACAGCGCTCAGCCCGATCCAGCGCTTGCGTACCTCTTATTAACTCCTGAGGACAAGACTCACTTCGCGATCAACCGCACCGTGTTCACCACCGACAACTTCGAGACCCTTCCCGAGTATCAGCGTCGCAGCACCAACCCCGGCATCCCTCACGTGGCCTACTTCGAGTACAACCCGAAGTCCAACAAGCTCGTCGCCGCGTTCCAGGAGCAGCGCAACAGCGCCAGCCTGATCTCCCGCTTCAACTTCGTCGGCTGGTACAAGGTCGAGTACGTCGGCGTCTTCTCCCCCACGACGCCCCGTCTGAGCGAGATGCTGAAGCTCCGAGCCAAGCGCCTCAACGAGGCCGGCGCGTTCGTCCAGGGCCCCGTTCGCAAGAGCGACATGAGAAAGGTGTGGGCGATGGTCCACTTCGAGAAGCAGGAAGGCGCGAACGTGCCCGGCGCTCCCGCTATCGGTCATCGTGGCAATGTCCTGCCCAGTCTCCGCTTCCCGGAGCACAACGCGCTTCCGCCGCCCGCCCACGTCTCCGAGCGACGCTCGAACGTGAACTTGAAGAAGCGCCGTCGAAGCGGTCAGGATAGCGAGTCTAGCACCCAGGCGCAGGCACAGGCGCAGGCACAGGCACAGACGCAGGCACAGATGCAGACGCAGACGCAGGTGCAGACCCAGAACCAGTCCCAGCACCAGCACCAGGGTTACCGCCCGACTCGCGGTGGAGGACAAGGAGATTGTCCTACTGGTGATGACTTACCTTCACCCTTATCACTCGATACCTGGCGACGCCGAGATGACATGGCACCGACTCTTGCCACTGCCCAGGCTAGCGGTTCTCAGCAAGG
This sequence comes from Annulohypoxylon truncatum, assembly GCF_022578515.1. Lineage (NCBI taxonomy): Eukaryota > Fungi > Ascomycota > Sordariomycetes > Xylariales > Hypoxylaceae > Annulohypoxylon > Annulohypoxylon truncatum. Next base: position 467,122 of record NW_025953794.1, on the reverse strand, counting down.
TCTCCAGCTTACTTATGACGCCCCCCAGGGTCTGGGCGCCCAGGCACATGCTACAGAACAGTCATCCTTCATCTTCGACACCTGGTCCGGAGACCAGCAACTGCAGAATCCCGTCCCTGCTCAGGACCCGCCTCAACTTTATCCTCAGTATGTGGATCCCCGAGACGTCTGGGAACAGAACCACGCTCAAGTCCTGCCCCAGGCTCAGGATGAGCCCACCGCTCGTAATCAGATGGTAGAGGTGTGGCAGCCTATCGGTCACGATTCGTGGATGGGATCTGTCAATCACGAGGGTCCCGATGTTCCCTCTGACTGGCCTTTGCACTAAATGGAGGACGGCTAGATGACAGCATTGAACTGTCGTAGGAGGTGGTTAAGGGGTCTGGTTACGGATATTCTTTTGCTGCCGATTGGCGACACAACGACATGAGAAAAGGAGAAGGAAGAAAAACCCAAAAAAAATCGTACTAGGCACAGGAAAGGTGCATATCGCAGAGGGAAGTTTCGAGCTGTAGCACAATGACAAACAACTGCAAGTATCTCACATGCTGAGAACCAATACAAAGATTCGCTATTATTACATTGGTGTTCCTTACGCTGGCCCATAGTTTAATTGGATTCGTACGTGACATGGAATTCGTTCGCTCGCGCCTACTCATACGTAAAAGAAGGTACTGTCATAATCGTAAATTAAAGGAGTTAGGTCCTATGTAAGCCTCACTTTAAACGCGACGGCTTGCTCCCTAAGATTTCAGCTCACCTAGATACATATCCGCTTATTCGCCACTCTGCTAATCCATAGATCAGAATTTTTGTGCATAGTTTAGATATGCTGAGACAGGAATTTCAAGACTGTTTCGTAGCCGCGGATGTACTCGGCCTTCACACGCTCGTTTTCGAGGTCGGAGCGCGCGGCCATCCAACCGTGGATCTGGTCGCCAAAGGTCTCGACGTATTTGGGACCCGTAAGGTTCGCCTCGAACTTCTTGACATCTTCAGGGGTCTCGTCCTTAGAAGCTAGTAGAGCGAGGGGAACCTTGATGTTCTCAGCATCAGCGGGGTCAACCATTGCCGGGTGGGCTTCAACGCCTGCTTTGAAGACGGTGTCTGGTTTCGAGGTTACGAGAGAGACGACCTTGCCTCCCCAGCAGAACTATTGTAACGGTTGTCAGCGTCTATTGTGGACTCCTTATATTTTCTACTATGGTTTATAGGAGTCTTACTCCAAGAATAGCCCATGACTTGATTTCGGGATACTTGGCCGAGACGGCACTGACGTAGTCTGGAACCTTGGCTGCTACGCTTGGAGGTGAGTTCTTCTGGAAGAAAGCACCGAGATTCTTCTGTTTCTCCTCGGTGTCGGGAGGGAACCACGAGAGGGGGGCGGGCTCGCCATTGAACCAATCCGGAATGAAAACCTTGTACTTCTGCGAGTGATCCGAAGTTGAGAGAATGTCGGCACCCTGGAGTGTTTGCGGATAATACCCGAAAATATCGTAGATGGTAATTATGCCCTTAGTTGCCTCCTTCGGACCGGTGACGTCTACGATCGGCAATGTCAGCCATCATGAAGAGATTGGGTGGAAGAGGTAGTTTACATGATTTGAAGCCTCCGAGTTCCTCATAGCTGCCCTTTGCGCTATATCCCGTCGCAACTACGGGTGGAATGTTACAGCAAGCCTCAGAATGGCCGTGCTGAGCTGGCATAGTCGACATCTTGCAAGTATGTTTGGGAGTTAACTGCTTCAGTAGATTTTGGGTTTTTATTGACTGAGAAGTGAGGTTCCTATTGTTTAGGAGTGGATACGAGTTTGATGAGATTGAAAGATTAGAATTGGAATTAAAGTCGGAATTAGACCTAGAACTGGAAAAAGAAGGTGGGTGAACTTGAGAAGCAGCTTCTGGTGGAGCTACTAGGCCTGATGTTACGGCAGCAACTCTTCGGGATCCGGAAAGATGCTTGGATAGAGACATATATCACACTACCCAGATGTAACACTGTTAGGGGCGGGATGTAGGACGTCGAGAGACCTGGTCCCTTCTAAGGTACAATATCGTAAATTTGAATATCCAAGCACCTAAAACCTTAGATACGCGGGATTAGAGCGGGTTTATTCGAGTTTACATCTGGATGACTGAATGATACAGGTCTTCTGTTCAAATTATGCTCCCTACAACTGAGAAGCTTCTAGCAAAACAACCTTTCGAGTTACACATTATCCCAGGCGTGAGGGGTAGCTTCAAACAAAGCTGCTGAAAAGGTGTGGGGTAGAGGATTATGATATTTCCCTGATGTCATATATCATTGTTGATCGGAAATGGCCGTCGGCTAATGGTGGGTCTAGACCTAGAATGTACTAGCGCCTCTTTCCCTTCAGCAGGTTCGAATTCATAGGGCTGACAACCCCTTTCTTCAGGAAACTGCCGACCTGTACTCGGAAGCTACCCAGGTTAAATATTATTATGAGAACTTGACCTTTTCTATGTGCCGTGTAACTAACAGTAATACAGTCCTCTCATGACCGAGAACATGTCATTTACGGAATCATGAAGAGTGCAAGTCATCCATATGATATATCGTTCGACCATTCCAAAATTTGTCCTTCATCAAAATCATTACCCATCGAAATATGAACCGTGTATCAACCTCAATTTATGACCCGAACACCTTTTCTCCCTATCATAACACCACTTGTTCGCTTTGTGGCCTTCTTATTTTGGTTCTTGACTCCTTGTCCAGTCGTTTGCTGACATGCTTCGGATGTACGCGAACGCGATTCGGACCACTACACGAAAGGGGAATAAGCTGCCCGTCCAGAAGTTTACATAGGTCAAATACTCGTTGCTTTGGACCAGGAGTACACGGTTTCGTTCTCCGGAGAACCAAGCAAAGCCAAAGAATACACAGTCATTTCAAGAAGACCGGCAAGAGTAAAAATAAGATTCACTTACTAAATTTTTCATCTTCGAGCTTGAGTCGAGTCAGCGCTTCCTTTTCAGAGAACCAGAAAGTTGAGAATTTCTTCCGATCTTCTTCTTCCGTCATTCGAGTTTCGTCGCGTCTGATATCTCCCAGGGGCTGGGCTGCAAACCAGTAGATGTGTCTCCAGGCACCAGTAGCAGGATCCGGATCTAACTCGTATTAATGGAACCTTTCAGAGTATTATGGGACGTGAAGGGAAGCGATAAGGAGCTTTTCAGGACGTACTGTCAGAAGCATTGTCAGCTAAGCCAAACTAACGCGTATCGCAGGCAATACAAAATTAGGGCTACGTGGAAGGATGCCGCATAACTCACCATTCACTGACACCAATACTCTCGTTACTGTACCCCTCTGTGATACCTGTGAGTTTATCCTCGATGCCGTACCTGGTTTCTCTAGCCTGATTCTGGACCTGGACAGGTTTTGGTGGCGTGGATCTGGACCCGAATCTGAGCTTCAGGGGTTGGACGGCAACTCCGGCCTCTTCCGCTGTCTCGCGCAGCGCCGCGGCCAGGTATCCCTCGTCAATGTTTTTACGTCCTTTAGGTAATTGGTATATGCCAATATTCTTGTTGAAGACAATCAACACCTTTGGGCGTAGCGAGTCTGCCTGATCGACTGTGACGGTTCCACAACTGACGAGCATCTCGTCGGCCCGATGGTAGAATCCCTCGCTATTGATCTTCTCCCAGACTCGGGCATCATTCCAGTCGACCTGACGGTCGGGGTCCTCTTTGGTCCATAGCTCTCGTCGCACTAATCCCCCAAACTTTCTCACCATCTTCGTAACATCAGATTTCAATAGCCGGACCACATTCTGCTTGGTTAATGGCCGAATGGGCTTTTCATAGGGTCCGTGGGCCATTGGTAATTGTTGGATTAGATGGATGTATCTCTTAGAAAAATTGTCTGTTCGGCCGGGTGCGGACTATCAGAACGATTGACAGGATCATTAGGTTAAATAATCTCTGGGGAAAACGGCTTGTGGGTAGGGACATTATACCCAACATTTATGATCTTTAGTTTTCCAGGGAGCCGCCTATCACACTAGCCCGATCTCAGTCGACTTAGGACCGTTGTCCACGATAGGTATTTGGTTCGCGTACCAAACCTACCTACTTGTCGGCCGAACTTACTTGTGTAGTTCCATCAGAGCTTTTAGGTTCGCAACTTGTTCCCCATCGGGATACTAGGCTTGTGTCTCCTTCGGCTCCTATCATATTGATCTGCAAGTTTGGTCAGAAATCAGATAGATCACTTCATGTTCCCCGGGTTCTCCGTGGGACCAAAGTAGGTAAACAGGATTTAAGATCGAGGCAGGTTTCTCCCAATTCAACCTAGAGTACCCGGAGGCGTTAGTAACCCAGGACTTGGATAGGTAAACCTAGGAGCTCATTCGTGGAAAGCAAAGCCTCCAAATGGTTATGGGCCAACCTCGTCTCTAGGACCTGTGCTTGCCGAGTAGGATCCATTGCCATCAACGTCATGCATGCCTCCTGCATAACAGCTCGAGATTTTCGGGTGAGCAACATCTGCGGTCATCGGTTAATTCAACGTGCTCAGCGGGAGCTAGTTGTCGTAACCCACCCTCACGCAAGGGAAGGCGGCTTGCGTGACACTCCTTAGGCTTATGTCCCTTAACCTAAGCGTTTCGCCGTCGCTGAAACCCCCGATGCAGAAATAACAATGTCTCTGCCACCGTCACTTCTAGAATAGCTCCTCATCGAAGGCCTGACCGGCTCGGAAGATAAGAAAACATGAAGCCCTATTCGGCGCCCGCTTACCCGCAAGTCGATGTAACGCCTCTCCTCGATAGGCTGGGTGGTACACGGTGAGGATGACAAGGTGCTGAGACGCTGAACTATTGGGATGTGACAGCGTGATACCGGTATAGGATCAGCAGTGATCATGGGAATGTAAGAATTCCCATCTCTCCAGCTCTCTGCTGTGTGATGTGGGCAGCAATAGGGGGTCGCTTCAAGTTGTAGCAGCTCCAGGTCATTTATATTAGCCTGCATATTCGCTGGAATCCACTTTATTACCTTGTCAGTATACCGTCATCGTCGATGAGGTAAGATGACTTGCATATACTACCAGAGAACCGCATTTCTAGCCATATGATGCAGCGCAGCGATAACCCCCTTCCTCTCCTTGTAGCGGAACTGCAACGTGGAAACTGGAGCGATCGTGACGATGACAACGTTCCTCCACACATTTAAGTGATGTATCCCGAATCACATATAAGTATCCCAGTGGTCAATACGTGGTTCGAGATCTACTCTATGACATATATGATGAAGCTTTTCTGCCGAAGTTGGCACAGGGTATCAGCTCTAGTGGGGCAGAGGCTCTAACCCTACAGGCGTTTTTTGACAAAACAAGAATAGTTGAACACTTTGAGATAGCAATCTTTGGGTTTATACATCATAGAGATTCCTATAGACATCATATCAAAAATTGGTTTTGGATATTGCGCTCATCCAATCGCTTACGCATTGGAGCTAGGTCCGGTACTGATCCGATATACCAACAAAAAGAAAAGGAAAAATATTACCTAGCGGAGCAGCTCAGCTTACCCAAGTAGCCTTCAACCACTAGTTCACGATAATTTGTGATATATCGCAATATCGGAACCCAGTTTCTTCGTGTGATATACATATAATAGTTCCTAATATTCACACCGGTCAGCAGCGGCTAGATGTGCTCCCTCTTTAGGTATCACAACATCAGAAAAGCCGGTGAGAAGTGTTAGCTGTTTTTCCTCCGCCGTAGTCACTTTTTTTTCTTCCCGTCGCTGAGGCAAACAAGAACAGTTAGGCAAACTGTCGATCGAATTTATTTCGTCTGGCCGTCCTGCCTCCTCCGCTCACCGATTACGTCGGCCCTTTCTACGGTGAGCGCCATGAGACGGCGATAACCGCTGACGGTGCGTAACCCGAGTCGTTAGATAGAATAGGTGCATGTACGCCCCAAAGTATCGGTCACTACCTATCTGTCGTCATTTCATCTGCCCCTTGGGTTGCCGGCTAGCAGGAGTCGTCCCTAGTGGAGCGTGGTGTAAATAGACTCAACCCGCCCAGCCCATGGGCTGCTTTCTTGGGATATAGCGGCTGAAGATAGCCAATCCGCCCACGTTCGTACTCGGCAAATTTAAGGCATATGATCGCCTGCGCTGACCGATCATCTAGCAAACCGAATCCAGAGCTTGCATATGTCGGGCCCGGCCAGACTACTACCGTAGCAGTATGCGAACTATTCCGAGCGTCTAGTGATCGCATAGAACTGCAGTAGACGGTAATGATTTACTTTGTTCAAATGAACGAGGCGATGAATGCGATCATCCAGATCCTGAGAAGGTTCTTCGGCTTCTTTCTTGGTACTCGATAGTTGATAATTACCTATTCGCTCTAAAAGCATTCCTTTTTATTCGGGATAAATGGATGGAATGCCTTTATGCGGAATAGAGATCACATGACCCGTTCGCGTAGTTACATGGGCAGATGAGTTGTCTGACTAGGTATTCGACGGAATATTTTCACCAATCGCGGTAAGTCGCTTCTAGCTGTTCATACAGATATGCTGTGTGAAAGGTTGCCAGCCAATTATATGATGCCTTCAAGTGATGTATGCCGCATATACTTTCCTCTTGTACCGATAACAGCTGAGGACCAGCTGGCGAGAGTTGAATAGGGGCCAAATCGAACCTCAATGGAACGTCGAGGTGCCCAACGAGGCTCTGCTTACGTCAATCTTCTTTCTTCCAATTTTTCGACATCAATATACGATCGCGATGAAATACGACCACGATGTATTTGCTAGACGTCAGAACAATCCAGTTGCGCGAGTTTCAAGGCAGCGCTATCCCTAAACGCAAGTATGCAATCCTTTCACACACCTGGGGCGAAGACGAGGTGAGCTTTCAGGACCTACAAGCCGGAACGGGTCGCAACAAAGAGGGATACCAGAAGATTGTTTTCACCTGCGAACAGGCGAAACGTCATGGCTATAAGTGGGCTTGGGTAGATACTTGCTGCATCGATAAATCAAGCAGTGCTGAACTCAGCGAGTCCATCAACTCAATGTTCCTATGGTATAAAGAGTCTGCTATATGTTACGCTTATCTCGTGGACGTCGAACAGGTATGTTGACTAATATAACCAGCATAGTAGTATGACTTTTGTAGTTGATGCTCATACTTTCAAAGTCTCAGTTTCCATACGCACGCTCAAATGGACATGGAGAGCCACAAGTCTCTAGATGGTTCACTAGGGCTTGGACGTTGCAGGAGTTGATTGCACCACGAGTACTCTGTTTCTACTCTCGTGGATGGAAAGAGATAGGCCACTGTGGGGAACGAATAGCACAAATTGTCTCCGATGCTACTGGAATTCCAAAGCCCTTGATAGAAAGCCACAAGTCCTTATCCGAATATAGTGCCGCCCAAAAGATGTCTTGGGCAGCCCATAGATCAAGTACCCGCCCAGAAGATGTAGCATACTCTCTTCTAGGATTATTTGACATCAACATGCCGCTTTTATACGGCGAGGGCGAAAGAGCTTTCATTCGCTTACAGGAAGAGATTCTGAAAGAGACAGATGATCACTCGTTGTTGTGTTGGACGGTCCCGAAGTCTAGTCCTAGAGCGTGGACACTTCAAAGCGTGTTTGCCACGTCACCTGACGACTTCACAGAATCAGGACGGATCAGGGGGAATCTTTTCGATTCTGGACATCCGTCCGCAGTCACCAATAGAGGACTCCAAATTCATCTTTCGCTCTCTGAACGAATCTACGGCGAAGGTTCTCACCTATTCCATGAGAACGCTGCCTGTTCTGTCTTTGATGCGATGCTCAATGCAGGCGAGTGTGAACCGGGCCATGGCACTGTCCTCTATCAGATATCAATACAGCTAGTTAGAACACCGCAGATTTCCAGTCGTCACCTACAATCAGTCAATAGGTACGCAAGATTGGCTACACCTTCGTTTAAACGTATCGGTATAGATGCGCTGGGAATCAACTCGGCGAAGACTAAGAAAGTCCAGACTGGATTAATATATGTCCACAAAAATCTCCTTGATTGGGAACGGCATCGGTTTGGGTTTGGAGGTTTCCATTTGCAAAACATCCCTATCGCGAGGAGTCTTTGTCCGTTGTCTACTCCAAAAGTAGACTCGAATTTGGATAATTTATGTATCAAGGCGATAGACTATTCTGGACTGATAGAATTACTTGAAGATGTCACTGTTGCAGGTATTCCTCCCAATGTGGGTGCGGGGATGACGTGGTCTCCTATCTACGGGTGTATCACGTTCGATTGCGAACCTCATCGAATCTCTGAATGGCCATTTCTCTATGTAATCTTTGGAGTAGAATGTTCTTCTGCTAGGGAGATGCCGTTCAGCGTTTTACTCGTCTGGAACACAAATTACGTACACTTCAGCCTACGGCCAACCGAGGTGCAGAAGTCAAAATATGCAACATTCGAAAAATATTGTTTCGAGAAATCGCAACTCTGGACTACACTAGAAACCATGCCACCTGACGATTTCACGCACAAAGTAGATTTCTGGGCGACGTACGGCGAGATAGCTAGGACGCGAGCAGTCGTGGGGAAGCTGGATATTGAGTTGATCTTGGAACGGGAAGATCCCAACACCGACGATGGAAAGGCGGCAGGTAACCGATCGCACTTCCTGATACGAGCTATCAATCATAGTTATGACCCCATTACGGGCCATAGCTCTGACGACGGATCAAAATGGATAGGGCAGATAGAAGCCACAGATACCACTCCCGGTCATTCCACAGATGTTATGTCGATAGAACGTACGATATAAAACATGTCACGCTTCTCAGAAATATATAATTATTATATTCATCTCGCGTCTTGCAGTTGATATAATGTTAGGGGTGGCTTATGTATCGACTTAGCAACCACTCATGATTTGTAGACCCGACCTCAATTGAATTTCACTTCTGATACTATATTTCCCTAGACGCCGGCTCCAATGCATTTGCTAAACGACCTAACCAGGATCATGCTCCAAGATGCGCGTATTCCTTATTAAACGCCCTCCCGATAACCATGCGGCGGATCTCCGAGGTTCCTGCCCCTATCTCGTATAATTTGGCACTAGTAAATAGGTAGGTAGTCAGTAACGCAGCGTAGTGCGAGTCCATGATACTTCAGATGTACCGGAGAAGGCGAAGGTGAAGGAGAAGGATACGGATGAAGACGTTAAAAGATATCAAAAAAGGAAAAAGAAAAAAAGAAAAAGAAAAGGCAAAGAATACTCACTCCCTAAGTAACCTCGAAGCCGGCATCTCCTCCACGTACCCCATGCCGCCCAGCAGCTGCACGCAGTCGAGCGCGCACTCGGTAGCCCGCTCGGCCGCGTACAGGATCGCGCCCGCGCAGTCCTGGGTCCGGACCGCGCCCTCCTCGTCCACCGCCTTGGCCGTGGCGTACGTGTACGCGCGCGAGGCCTGCAGCTTCGTGTACATGTCGGCGAGCTTGGCCTGGACGAGCTGGTTGCGGGCGACCGGCGCGCCGAACTGCTTGCGCTGGTGCGTGAAGGGCAGCGCGACGTCGAGCGCCGCCTGCATGAGGCCCAGCGGGCCCGCGCTGAGCACGAGGCGCTCGAGGTCGAGGCCCTCCATCAGCACGCGCACGCCGCCGTTGACGTCGCCCAGAACGTTGGCCGAGGGCACGAACACCGAGTCGAATATTAGCTCCCCCGTGTTCGAGCCGCGCATGCCCATCTTGTCGAGCTTGCGCGCGCAGCTGAAGCCTGAGGAGGTGGATGTCTCGATGATGAAGGCCGTGATCCCTTTCGACCCGGCCTCGGGCGCCGTCTTCGCGTATACCACGACCACATCCGCGTCCGGCCCGTTCGTGATCCACATCTTCGTCCCCGAAAGCAGGAACCCGCCGTCGACCTTCTTCGCGCTCGTCCGCATGCTCACCACATCGCTTCCCGCCCCGGACTCCGACATAGCTAAAGCGCCTACCTTGGTCCCCGCGATCAGGTCCGGGAGGAACTTCGCCTTTTGCGCCGGCGTGCCGTTGAGCTGCAGCTGGTTGACGCACAGCTGGCTGTGCGCGGCGTAGCTCAGCGCGATGCTGCCGCTGGCGCGAGATAGTTCTTCCATCACCACGCAGTGCGCCTGGTACCCCAGCGCCAGGCCCCCGACGTCCTCGTCCGCCGTCATGCCGAGGAAGCCCGCCGACCCGAGTTTCCCCCACATGTCCGCCGGGAACGCGTTGCTGCGGTCGGTGTGGGCTGCGACCTCCGGCGTGATCTCGCGCCGCGTGAAGTCTTGCACGCGCTCGCGCAGCTCGGCTAAGTCGGCTGTGCTGGGCGGTGCGAAGTCTTTGGGGTGTTTTGAGGATGCGAAGGTTCGGACGTGTTGTGATGATGGTGATGCGAGAGAGGGTGAGAATGAGAGGGATGAGGTGCGTGGGACGGGGGGCTTAGTGGGGGAGAGGGGGACACGTGTTGGGCGTGTGAGAGCTCGGAATGCCTTCATGCTTGCCATTATGATATTCTACCGAACTATTGTAACAATTAGGTGAGGTATCAAGTTTAGGAAAGGGAAGTTTCGATTGTATTACAGAACAATGGTTGACGATAATCGATAGTCGGTTTATCGAGGCGTAAGGGGCGCCGTAGGTCACAGCGGCTGGGCTCGGCATAGCGGCTACCACCGGTGTGCTGCATTCCTTCCCTGGAATCCCGACGTCAGCTGCCTCGGCTGCAGATACCTACGTCTTTCAACTTCTTAGTAAACTCAGGTAGCTTTTAGCTCTCTTTTATACTGAAAGACTGCAATACCAGTATGTAGCAGAATACGCAATACCTTCAATATGTCTGTACCAAGATGCTCGAGAGACCTGTGGGGTTTCTCTCGCCAATTGACCCGACAATGCTCACGACGCCCCCATCGACCCTTCCGTCTTCCCGCTCGAACAATCGCGTCTTACACGGCCCCGTACCAGGCAAATGCTATATCCGTTATACAGAGTAGCGTTGACTCGACATCAGACGAGTTCAAGGAAAATGAGCGGCTTATGGGAGAGGCCATGGCCCGTCTGGAGCAACTGACTCGCACGGCTCAGCAGGGCGGCCCTGCAAAAGCTAGGGATAAGCATATTGCGAGGAAGAAGATGCTGCCGCGAGACAGAGTCACAGCTCTAGTAGACCCCGGCACGACGTTCATGGAACTGTCGCCATTGGCGGGTCACGAACTTTATCCAGAGGCCGATGTGCCTGCAGGAGGCATCATTACTGGGGTTGGGGTTGTGGAGGGCGTCACGTGTGTGATAGTAGCGAACGACAGCACGGTAAAAGGAGGCACGTACTATCCCATCACCGTGAAGAAGCACTTGAGAGCCCAGGCCGTAGCCCAGGAGAATAAATTACCGTAAGTTAAGCTACAATATTTCACGGTGAGACGAGACAGGTTTAGTATGACATACATATATTCTAACTCGATGGCAAAATAGCTGCATATATCTGGTGGACTCGGGCGGTGCAAACCTTCCTCACCAGTCAGATGTCTTCCCAGATCGCGACCATTTCGGCCGAATTTTCTACAACCAGGCGAGGATGAGCTCTCAGGGGATCCCCCAAATCTCGGTGGTTATGGGTTTATGTACTGCAGGCGGAGCTTACGTCCCTGCTATGAGCGACGAGAACATAATCGTAGAGGGGCAAGGACACATCTTCTTAGCTGGACCACCCCTCGTCAAAGCAGCTACGGGCGAAGAAGTATCAGCTGAAGAGCTCGGCGGTGGTGTGATGCACACTTCGGTATCTGGCGTATCCGACTACCTAGCCGTAGACGACGCACACGCCATCGTGCTAGCAAGACGGTGTGTTAGCAACTTGAACTGGCCGCATAAGGCAACACCTCCTTCAACGAGTTATTCCGAGCCTCTCTACCCAGCATCGGAACTTTTAGGCATAGCATCCACAAACCTGCGCAAGCCGCTCCCGATCCACGAAGTTATTGCGCGGATCGTCGACGGCTCGCACTTTTCCGAGTTCAAGCGGGACTACGGGTCGACGCTCGTGACGGGCTTCGGCAGTATTTACGGGCAGCGCGTGGGCATCGTGGCCAACAACGGGATCCTATTCGGCACGTCGGCGCAGAAGGGGGCGCACTTCATCGAGCTGTGCGCGCAGCGCGGGGTCCCGCTCGTCTTCCTGCAGAACATCGCGGGGTTCATGGTGGGCGCGCAGGCGGAGCGCGACGGCATCGCGAAGCACGGCGCCAAGCTCGTCACGGCCGTGGCCTGCGCCGACGTGCCCAAGTTCACGGTCGTGGTCGGCGGCAGCTACGGCGCGGGCAACTACGGCATGTGCGGCCGCGCTTACGGCCCTAGGTTCCTGTGGATGTGGCCGAATGCGCGGATCGGCGTCATGGGCGGAGAGCAGCTCGCTAGCGTTATGGAGACGGTGGGCCAGAGGGCGGATCCGGAGCTGAGGGATAGGATCGAGAGGGAGAGCGACGCTGTGTACTCTTCCGCTAGGCTATGGGTGAGTACTGAGTACTACTTTATTTGCTCATCTCTCGTATCGCCTCGTTCTTTTTTTGGTGTTGTCTGCTAACCTTTGCTCCTCGTACTGTAGGACGACGGCGTCATCCCCCCACAGCATACGAGGCGCTACCTCGGACTGGGATTGAGAGCCGCGCTGTCGGGTCGGAACGATGTCCAGCCTGGTGATACCAGATTTGGGGTCTTCCGGATGTAGCACCTCGCACCCGACGGATGGGGCCTACTTTTCCAATCTATCTACGACTCGATCTAACTCTACGTCAGAGGGTTGCCTTGCCAGTTTGCCTAACTTTCGAAATATGCAGGCCTGTTTTACCCACGCCGGTCTTACGCGTGATCCCACAAGGTGACTTTTTACGAGCGAGTTTTACGGTTCACCTAGGTGCTGTGCCCGAGGGATTGGGAAGCGGTGAAGAAGAATGGAGGCGGAATTTTCGAAAAAGTCCTTTGGGACTTACTTGACCGCCTCGTCTTGTTTGTAGAGACCCCCCTCTAATACGAGCAAGTTACGATCCGCCCAATGGCTACGGCTCAGCTGGGCGATTAGGTGATTTCTCGTCAGGGTTCGTCCATGTAAGAGGACGGATAGGGATTTACGGGTTTTAAGGCTCGGCCAATGGGTTAGAGAGGCTCTTATCAGAATTTGAATGGAATTTGATGATCTTGTCTTTGCTCGTTGACTGCAACGGCGGTGACCTAGAGGGGTAGCGAGGGGGTGTTTGTTGTCCCTTTTTGACGACAGCAATTACGGCGATGACATTTTCCCGCATGATTGTAGGCCATTGAGCGGGCAGGACGGATTATCGGTTATGGAGTAATAGATGGGAATCTGTGGTTTCTTCCTGTTCCTCCTTACTCGATACACAGAGATGAGATGGGATGATACGGCGTCATGTGCATAGCCGTCGAGTCGCCAGCTGGTCCAACGTAGTGTATCCGTCTCGCTGCTCACCCCATCCGGGTTCGTCGGAATCCTATCAAGTGAGGCACCGAAAAGGATGAGAAATGGAGCCATTTTCCTTTCTGTGATAACTCGGAGACGCCGTTGCATTTTTGTAGGTCATGTTGTCTCGTTGCCTTACACGTGTACTTCGATGTGATAATTGATATCCCCATTCCCGACGTCGCTGGTTCTTCGTGATGGTATGTACCTGCGAGGGATCTGGACACTGTGGGATGTATACACCCAAATTGCACGCAAGTAAGGTGTAATTCATATGAAAATTCATTGAGAGGCTGTTACACCAGGCCCGCAACGTGGGGTTTGTGGGTCCTCTCCCGCATAACCTAGTAGGATTGGGGTTTGCTGCCGGCTAGCTGTAGCCCTGAAGGTTAGAGTTTTGGCTGTTCAAGGGGGCCGGGGACCTGAGATCAGCGGTCGTTGTGTACGGGTGCGCTAGCCTTGAAGGTAGGCACATGGGTGCATCTTTACTTCCTAGAATAGCAATCCAGCCTGCCAACCTACATTCCCATCTCTTCACTATTTCTGCATTTGTAGGTATTAGGCAGTCACATTTCACCTGAGAATTCTTTTACGGATCTTACATAAAAGGTCCCGGGATCTATTATTCTGTTCTACCGTGTGACTCGACATTTATTTTCTCCCACTCGACGCAAGAGTGAAGCGGTATGCGGTGTAAGCTGACATATGACAGAAATAGTGAGCAAGGGAATAGGTTTGGGCGAACCAGCAAACGCGCAGAACCCGAGGTCTCGTTCTTGGATGCCTATAAGCTCGATGGCAGCATGGCTTACTAGGTACCTAGGTAGGTGCCTAGGAATTTGTCTTACATAGCTCTCTGTTAGCGCAGCAGCTTTAGGGATGACATCCATAAATCCTGACCGTCCCCTGAACAGGTGAGCAAATCGAAACCTGGCGCACTAAAAGCGAGCGAATCGAAACACAGCGCCGTCCGCCTTAGGGCAGGTTGCCTGGAATCCTTTTGGCGACGGTAGGCCATCCCGCTTTATTGGCCCCCACGAATCTAGGAAGGACGGGCTACTAGGGTATATAGGTGACTAAGGTGAAAAAATACATAGATCTGCAGAACCGACATATTAGAGATCTTACTAAGGTCGGGAAAGATTCAAGGATTAAAAAATACCTAGGTTAGAGAGAAACTAATGAGAAAGGAGAGAAAAGGAAAACATTTTCAAGGATAAGAAATTTTATTTTATTATTATCCTATTTGACGACGACACCGCCACGGCCGGTCCGCACGGCGGAGCTGGCGATCCTTGGTCTTTTCGTCCTTGATTTTTAGTGATCATGTACCGCGCATGATTTTGACTTATTATGTGAGTTCTATCTTGAATGCCCTGGTGGACTCCTACGTCACCGACGGGTCTTTGGGTTCTCGTCCTCGTATACCACCTACCTAGGTACTCAAGCGCGCAGTCGTTTCGTCGCCTTGGACGCCTTCGCCACATGGCTACTACATATGTAAAGGGAGCGATCGGAGTAAAGTGTGGGAATATCGGCGCGTCCGGACTCCGCACTAGAAAGGTAGGCGGCGGACACAGTACCCAGGTTGTGGCGGCGGAGAAGAACAAGATAGATAGAAAGTGGCTTTAGGTAGATATCCGATATACGAGAAGTTGACACGGATATGTGTCTTGCTTGTTAATTTGTTCTACCCATAATACTTACCGGTATACATAGATAGAAACATTAATAATCGGTAACGATGTCGTGTCTCCCACATAATTATGGAAATGTCCATTTTATTAGGTGTATCATCATATAATTATCCTTATCAACTTGGTAGTATATGCGTACGTGCGCAATGTGGGTTGCTCGTTCGTCGGTCAACTCTTCGAATCAACTTGGGCATGGCCCGTTGATAGAACGTTGCGCGGCTCCGACCCAGGGTAGATCCGTTTCCTCAAGGGTTTGCTTGGTCTTTTTTTCCGAACGGGAAAAGCGAGCCCTTGCCCTGTTCCTTTCCGGTGAACGCTTTCGGGTGCCCGCATGGCCGCAGAGTTGTAGACGCCGCGTCGCGCGTGGGGGGAGGGAAGGATGGGGGCTTCTTTTGGTTCTGGAAGGTCTTGGCACTTGGCGGCTTTCAGCACTCCTGCATACAAATAGTATTTTTGGTTTTTGCTAGGGCATACATTAGACAGTCTTAATCAACCATCAAGGTTGGTATATAGATAATCATATGTATCCTTTTTGAAAGGTATGGCGCCGTAGTCTCGGGATGCGACAAGGTCATAATGCGAACGGATGTGTGCTTTAGATTCGATTGCGATACAACTAGACCCTGGGAGTCAAGAATTCGACATTAGTAATTGCAATTCTCTCCTGCTGATGATCGACAATCCGTTAATCCCTGTGACCTTGTGACCTCGTTATTCTGTTCTTGGTCTTATTTTCCTCTTCCTTCTTTTCTATTTCACCTATCAAACCCTTACCTATGCTCTCCCCCCCTTGGACTGTGTCGAGTCAGGGCCGTCGGGTCGTTCGGGATATTTGTGAGATATCGGCGAAATAATCCCTTGTTCCTTCGGTCTGGGTTCGGTGCGAGTTTTGAAAAGGGCGACCTTGGCTGGCTAGGTACGTAATTTGCCATGCCACGACTTGTCTTGCCTTGCCACCTACCTAGGTGAGGCAGCCTGGGCAAGCCCTGGGAAAAAACGCGACGGAGGCGACCGTAGTTTGATGGAAGAAAGGAACCTTGGAAGATTTCTAGACCCGGCAGGTCAATTAACTTTATCCTTGCAAGGCCATGCTCTTTTATCCCACGTTTTCCATCGGTTTGCGGCGGCAATTATACCTATCCTTGCAGCCAGCCTCGTTAGTCAATCAATGTTGATTGATTGATGTACATGTGTACAAATCCTGGATCCGTTAGTCCTCCCATCTCCTGACCTCCGGACCGTGCAAGGGTTTGAAAATGTAGCGGAGCTAATAAAGAGTAGCTTGGAAGAAGAAAAAAATAAACCCCTCGGACGACTTGTCATTGCTAGCATTCCACCTACTAATAATAAGAAAACAAGGGAAATTTTCGTGTCGTAGGAATGCGCTCAGCTCTCTCGATCTTTTTAGCTCCTAACTTATCTGCAGACGGTCCCAGTGAACAATGTTATCCATACCCTTCTTAACTGAATAGCCAATATTCCATGAAATAACAATGAAATAAGTTCGGAAAAAAGCGCATTCACATGTAAACGGTGATTTGTCCAACCAAACGACCTGAATATGAACATGTATTTCGGTGACATGTACACTCCAATATTTCGCCGCTACACTTATTCCGGATGACTGAAAGCAAAAAAAAAAAAAAAAAAAAAAACCCAGCGCTGATCTGATGATATTCGATGAAACGCCGGCGCAATGCATCGTATGTGAATGCCAATGCTTCTGTATAATCCCCTATCATCTCCCCTTTTATGTCCTGGAAGAACCCTCTAAAGAACGCGCTTCAAATATAAATATACACTCATGCCCGAGTACTTTTCTAGGCCCGCTGTAATCATCCTGTATAGTATCTTTTAATCGAATAGAAATGGTGGCGAAAGTTGAGCCAGTATAACAATGAACTCATCGGCGAGTTTTCTTCTCGCCTTGCCGCTCGAGTAGGAGGGTAAGTTGGCTTTTAGATCGGCCAAGCGGCACGGTCGGTGCTGTGCTTGGTTGAGTAGGGGTAAATCGTGTGTCACGTATGGAGTTTCCAGATCTTCGGGAACTAGACTCTGTATCTTCTTCGTTTCCCTGCATCGCGTTCACCATAGCTTCGTTAACTGGGTTCTCATCAAATTCAATAATGGTACCTTGAACTGTTGTGTTAGAGACGGTCGTCGTGCTTGATGATATCAAACTTTGGGATGGTGGAAGACCATCCTGCGAGCTCCGCCGTGTAGCACCCACATCTGATCTCGATCGAGTCATGACGGGGGGTATTCCTGGGCGAGGTCGCTCTTGCGCATCACTTCGCCTGTGACTCGCCCCACTTTGGCTCGTTTTCGTATGCCTAGCATCATTCGCGGATATTTTCTTAGGGTTATTGACTGAAGAGTCTAGCTGCCCTAAGTGAGAGGCCGCGTCCTCGCTTACCAATTGACGGCTGTGAGTACCGCCAGTCTGGGAACTGCCGGATTTTGCGACGCCTGGTTTTTCAGACGATGATCGAGCTGCTGGTCGTTTTCCTGCCGCCTTCGCACTTAACCGTTCGCCTTCTTTAGTCGTCGTCGTCGTCGTCGTCGTCGAAGCCCCTCCTTTACCCGACTTTTCTAGAATCGTTGGGACCGAGGTCTGCGACCCCGAATTCTTCGAACCGGAGGAAGAACTCCCGTCCTTTGGCCCAGGTTCAGGCCCAGTAACAGCACTAGAAGATTGAGAACTAATGCGTCGCGGCATAGCGGGTCTACGCCTAGAGGCCGTAGAGGCTACGATCTTCTTCTTTGGCGTTGTGTTGGTAGCCTTCTTCCTTTCCTCCTTGGCTGTCGAACTAGTAGAACCCCTGGAATCACCGCTGTGGTTCACCGCTGTGCTCCCGGATGAGCCAAGATCGCCCTCTTTACTATCTTCACCCTCCCCATCGGATCCCGGTGGCGATACAAATCGAGCTGTAGGCCGCGGTCCAGAACTTGAAGGTCCCCTAGGCTTCTTCAGAATGGGATGTGGCTGCTTTGTAGATGTTGGCGTAGACTTCGTAAACTTCGCCTTGCCGTTTGACCCGGATTCAGAAGGACCCCCCACCGATATCTCAGAGCTAGTTTGGACTATAGGGGGCGATTGCACTTTCGATTCAGGTCTAGGAGGTGAAGGCTTTAGGGTTAATGGTCAGTAAGGATCACCACTCGACGTCACAAAACTTACTGGCTCGTATCGATTTGGTGGTCCACGTAATTTGACAAAGCTTTCCTCCTCGGATATGCTTTTAAAAAGTCGTGCAATAACTGTTCCTGGAAGATAGCGACGGTCACCACCTAAGACACGAGTCCAAAAATTCTCAAGCCGTCTAGCAGTAGGGTCGACAAGTTCCCGAGACGTCGTGGTGAATACTGCAATACGATTAGTATTAATCACACCGGATGTGGTTAGGATGTATCTTGACCATGGCAAGCGGCATGTATCTGTTCTAGTGGAACAATGTCGTACTTGGCTATTTCTGCGTAAATGTCGTTTCTATTGAACACAATGCCCTTCGGCAGTATCATGTCCGTCATCTTGAGCGGATATAGCTGGGCGGAGAACCGTCGACCTGGAAGCCCACGGTAAATGTGAGCTTCCGGCAGCGACGAATATTAAAAATATCGCGATCTGTAGCCCTTCGGACTCTGCAATTCATAGTTGGCACGTCAGGAGCTCATACAATAGGGCTGATCGGATCGCCTCATCAGCTTGGAGCCGCCGTGGTGGTTACCGCCAATACTCGCCAAGCTATTCCTTGCTGAGATTTCAGCTTGTCCAAGGATGGATACTGCTCCACACAAGTGGTCTCACTCTAATGCATCGAGTAGCCTAGAACAGCAAGGCTTTTCTGGGCCTCTGGAAGGTGGCCGGCAGCCAGCAAACACGTTGGAGCCCTAGTGAAATGCTGAGACACGAAAATAGTAGGCGGGATCTGGTCATCTGTTTGCCTGTCCGAGGTGACACATTACCAGCTCTGGACTATGAGCAATTGGATATCGGAAAGTCCAGGTCGTTCTGCGCCCTAAGTGATCGACTGGTAGATGTAGAATTAGTCGACGAGATGAGTCGTCGAGATCGAAACGTAACTAGAGAGTAGCTACATTGGTGAGAGATGATTAAATATGCAAACGGACTGAGCAGATTTGTCGGGGTAAGTTTCTCTCGTCTAGACGAACTAGATGCCAGCACCAAAAAGGGATATTCGACTTCCGGAAAATAAGTAAAGGACTAATAAAGAGAAGAAAAGATACAAGTTAGGTGTTGCCGATTATTCGGGATAAATTAGTATTAGGCCGTCAATGGGCATGATCTAGTTGAGGTCAACGAGATATGGTAAATGTGGTGAATGTATTGGTAAAGAAATAAGTATGAGGTGTGTAGTTGGGTTAGTTAGAGAAAGGACGGGATGTAGACGGGATGTAATTTGAGCTTGTGGTAGACGAAAAGAGGAAGTAGTCCATGATTTCACAAGCTTCGGTGGGAAAATTACCTACATCCATAGGTAGCTCAAGGTATCTTTAGACCAGTAGGTCAGGTGTGTATCAATGTACCTGCCTCCCAAGGGATGGTAAATGGGATGGTAATGACACTGACAATGAGAGGTACCCGTTACGGTACTACTAAGTCTGGCTTGG
Source organism: Annulohypoxylon truncatum (assembly GCF_022578515.1). Classification (NCBI taxonomy): domain Eukaryota; kingdom Fungi; phylum Ascomycota; class Sordariomycetes; order Xylariales; family Hypoxylaceae; genus Annulohypoxylon; species Annulohypoxylon truncatum. Next base: position 447,303 of record NW_025953794.1, on the reverse strand, counting down.
TCTTGCCCTTTTGCTGGATGTAGGCATTTTACTTTGTATTTCCCTCTTGCTTGTGAGCTGTGAGCCGCGCAGCGCCTTCCGCCTTGGGTCAGTATTATGGATGCATCATGTATTATAACCCAGCAGCTGTAAATGATGGGTACATCTGGGCAGTGAAGCAGGAACATCCATTAGAAACTTTGGAAGCACCTGGGCAGCTGCTGGGCAGATTTTAGTAGTTTCGGTAGAAATCAAGCACTAATGTTTTAGTGTCTATGGTGGATACGACCCGCTAAAGATCAATGGACCCTAGTACATAAAGGCCTTCCAACGAGAGAGTGGGAGCAGGAGCATCTAGGTAGACCAGGTGGGAGGTCACAGCATCATCCTCGGCCTTTTTTTTTCTTCTCATTCTCCATTCTATCTCCGTTCCTCCCTCCTACCACCTACACCTATGAATCCTCTTTCACCATAGCAGCACGGCTAACTCGACGAAAATTCATAGTTAGCCTCACATTAAGCTACTTAGTTTAAAAAGTCCAATTGCAATAAAAGTCATCTTGCCCACCATCCAACGGAATTAGTCAATTTTTAGACTGCTCCGGAATCTCGGACAGTACTCATGACATGGTTTATCGCCGTCTGCCTTGATCCTTGACTTTAAAGACTACTTTAAATCACCAGGAACAACGTTAGTGGTAGACCGGTTTCGCGGAACCGGGTCGCACGCACATATGGACAAAACCTTATTAGTCGATGGAAGAGCTGAGTGCCTCTCAAGATAAGGGGGAAATATAGTATGAAGTATTTACATTCATCCATCATGTCTTTGACCTTGATGCGGTATGGGGTCAGAGTTTGATGGTTGACGGTTGATCGTAAGTACGATTGACATCATCACCATGAAGGAATCCGTCCTTCCTTCTCTGCTCAATGTCAGAGACCCGTTGCGTTGCGTTGCGTTGCGTTGCGGCCGTGACTCGCACGAAATACCCCGGTATCCCGGAGACTTCGAATTACATGCCGCCCTCAATTTGGAACTTGGAAGGATCCCGACATTTATCGTACGTACGTAGTCTGTCTGTCCAAACAAAAGGCAAGGGCTTCGGCTTCGGCGTCGGTCTGCCTTCCCCCACGTTTTTGGCGGACCCCAGCTGCTATTGTTGGAATCGCCCAGCGTTCTAGAATGCTCAGAAGACATACCTACCTAGGTATGTCCGTCCAGTTAGGAGCCCTTCCGTCGGACGTCTCATCGATGACCTAGCGAAGAACAGCCCCGTCGTTTCCGCATCCAGTCCACGTGAATTAGGCGGAGTTGAGTTGTGCTAAACGGAAAATACTGATGCGACAACGATAGGAATCACAGGCAACCTCACTTATCTGGACCATGTCAACTCGTCACTTGACCCGGATGTCGTCACTGACCGGCAAGATCGACAACGTATTCCTCTTCATCCATAACTCGGTGTTTTATCATTATCCGAGTCCTCTTCGCAATGGTAAAACGTCCTTTTTAGAGCTATGACAACCTAATGGTCCCTATCATCCGGAGCGCCGCGCTCCTTTGGTGTTAGGCGTCAAGTCAGACCTTAAGTGGATCAATACAGACACGACGGACGTGCACTTGATAATTCCGCCAACTCCTACTCTTCGCACACCGCTATCTCAAGCTTGAGTAACGGACTGATTTTTAAGAGCGGTGGATGGTGCTACTATGGTCGCTATTCCACTAGACCGTTACGCCATTTTTTAGGGAGAAGATGGGAAACTGTCATGTTCAAGGCGCCGGCTTAGGGGACCACACGGGAAATTCCTCATTGCAGGCGTTGTCAAGCGACATGTGAGATTTGAAAGCTACTTGCTAATCTAGGTCTCGCAGGTCTCGTTGGCTAGCTAAACGAGCTGCCGTTCTCTACCAGCGCGTCGTCAAAGTTTCTTGCACCATCGATACCCTTCATTTCCCTTTGTAGGTTCTTCCTCATCTCCGGCCTCAAGATCTACCCCCTTGCGGGGGACACCAAGGGTCGTGTGACCTGCTTGACTACGGCGCTTCTCTTGAGCCCAAACGCCAACCATTGGCCAGAATGTAACGCACAAGCATCAGAAAAGCAATCCCCGTGACCTTCTAGCGGAGATAAAGGCTAGCAATAATGATTTTATCTGATTTTACGTCAGGAGGACCTCCAGCTGTTACAATTCCCATGCTAGGGTCGAATTAAACGTTTCTTTACCAAAGGGTCGCATTCGGCTGAAGGTTAATAGCTCTCCATTCCCCGCCCTTTGCGCGCGGATGTCTTCAACGATCTACAATACCTACCTAGGCACGCTGCAAGGCTCAGTAGCTAAGGGCCTAGAGACCTAAACATTAATACAACCACCGTACGGAGTATCTCCACCTTTTCGGCAGAAACCATGTGCAGAACGCACGGGTACTCACACCGAATGCCTCACTCTCTCTACTTGCTTCGAAGAAGCTGAACTATCATGTGATACGCAACAATTAGTTTCGCAAGTTCGAGACCGAATCGCAGAAAACGAGCCGAGGGGCCTCGAACAGCATATGGCTTTTTTTACCCTAGCTATAGTTACATACCTAGGTAGCCACATAAATACCTATGCTTGTCATGAATGCGCCCAATTGAGAAGAATGGAATTTGGCATCTTCCCGATTACCTCTTTGGACACAGAAGCTAGGTACAGTTTCAGCTTTCCGTAGCCATGCCTCGTTCTCGTTTCTCAATCGCAGACTCAAGACCATTCCCCAGGCTTCCCCTTTAGGAAAGTCACCGTTTACTTCTCCCGATTGGTCTAAGCGAATCGGAGTCCGGCCACGAGGCTCGGTGATCACATAACATTACTCGTACATATATAATACTCATTTTGCGCACAGCATGAGAGATCAGAGATTGGGAGATTGTACTCTCCATCCAAAATCAAGCAAGTAGTCTAGAAGCCGTCAAAGAACTACTTGGCGTTTCTTGTAGCGGCCATAAGCTGAGCTGCGTCAATAGCGCCGGTCTCCTGGGGCCTTTCTCGCGCCATTAATTGCCGTATATTGACTCTCCGGTCCCCACCTGCAGGAACGCGCATACGTTGCTCTCAGCCAGGCCAATCTCTTCCACATTCACATACATCTAATCCACCGGTGAACGGTACGTCGGTCAGAGCATCTTCTTTGTGACTGACAGATCACACGAATCCTTTCGGAAGCGCCGTCGCGGCCCGGGCTGATTATAGCAGCTCTTGTATTATCATCCCCTAGGGGTGCAACTGCAACCCTGATGTCACTGAAGCTTCCGAATTGCGTTCCCGGCCAAAGTACTCCTGCGGCGTGGATAGCCTTGTCTTAATGGCTCGTATCCCGACGGTTCGGCCTATGGTCCGGAGAGGAGGCTGATACTCGTTACAATAACATTTCTAGCCGTTACACAAAAGGTAGTCATCTGCGTGACTTCTGCGGGAAGGTTACAATTTTCAAATACGGACATCACCATCCTTATCATCGACCGCAAGCTAATACCATCTCCATCTCCTAAGACAGCAACATCAGGTAAGCAATAACGACACAGAGGGTTATCGTTAACATATTTCCCCTCTTTCTTCAATTGATATGTTATACTTGACTCGTACAGCAGTTATCAAGCATGGAATCTGTCAGGTGAGGTCCCGATTCGGAGACTATTTGCTTAATTTTACACATGAATAGTCCGTTGTTCATTGTTATTTCCTCAGAACGAGGGGATTTAGGGGAAATACCTTTCGCCAAGTTCTACCTAGGTCTAGAAGCTACCTAGGAATGTAGTTAATATATCACGCTTAGTAAGCTATGGTATTACGGAACCTATCATCATCTCTATTTATTATTTATGAACTCCGAGATTAGCGCGGGTTTCGTGGGTCCCACCACTCTCACGGTCTATCAAGCCACGCGGCGCCGGATACACCTCCTTCCTGTCACTGAAGATCTATAACTGGGGGAGATCCCTTCAAACTGAATGTCTTACGTAGAAGGCGTCCGTTTAGTTAAAGTTTGAAGGCGGGTTGAAGCTATTGAGTTGACAATTGTACTCAATGTCGCAAGTCTGGTTTTTCGTCAAATGATCAGAGGTACTTACAAGACAGTATTCGAAGGTAACAAGATGCGAGATGACACACGCAGGCAGTATTGTTATCCAACGTAAGGACTTTCGAATTTTCCACCTCGTGAAAGGAGAATGACGTGCGCTGCCCCTGAGGCCAGCGTCATATACCCGATTATGATACTGCCAGGAGGCTTCTACTAACTGGAATTTTGTCTAAATGAAACATAAGTGCTTACTCGAAACTTACATAATATGAAGAATTTTCTTTGCGATTCTATTTGTCCTTGACTTTTCTTTCAAGTTTAATGTAACATGGTCGAATGTAAGATTTGGTAGTTGAGCCCCTGAAAACCATGCATGACCAATCATATGGGACGTCAACTTGAATACTTCAAGCTTAATGAGTGTTAAGAAAGAGAAAAAATAATGATATATTATCTCTTCGATTGGCCGTTGTCGCCAGCCAGGGATTAGGAGGCAATATACAGTTTCACATGATCTGATTAACCAGACCCAGCATGAATGGTACATGGTGTTATATCTATTCTACCTTGAATCATATGTACCAACAGTGCCCTAAACCGAGGTTTTGTGGGTGTTTAGTTGTATTTTTCCTGCTGATCCCTGGCTGGCGACAACTGTCAGTTAAAGAAATATGGCTTCAATAGTTATGAATATTGTCCGACGGGTAAACATTGCCGTCGAGACAAAAACATGACACCAAGCTACTGCAATGGAAGTTATCATCCGCCCTCTTCATTCCGAAAAGAAAACAATGTCCGGCCCTAAGTCTAGCATATGATGTGCTCCTTAGCAAGCACGATGATTCTGCGGTAATGTGGCACTCTCAGCGGCGTGGGTTAGCAAGTTTGACGTTGAAATAGCCAAGAAGAAACTTGTTCAAATCATGAAATTCGACGATATTTGGCATGTAAGCTTCCTTCCAGTTTTCTATGTCACATTTGAAGAAAGATTTAGGTAGATCAGACTGTCTAAATACGAATGTATTGGTTTTATCTAAGGGAAACTCAGGACTCTTTAGATACTACCTAGGTACCTACTCATTCAATCTAGGTAGCTGAAAAGTCATTGCTGCTAATGATCGTATACCTATCTAATATTCATTACGAATATTCCCGCCAAACATCGATACAACACAAACGTACGTAGGTAGGATTGACATGCTTTGTCGGATCTGATAAGTAAAGTTCTGTCCAAATTCTCCGAGCTGAGTTTCATTCTCAATGCCGCGCGGCGCCCCTGGTTGAAAATACCAATCATATCGTACGCGTCAAGTAGCGTAGCACTGCCCTTCGCGATGTACCGACTTCACGACAGTCATGATTTCTAAGCTGGCATCAGTATGGCCAGTGCGTCCAAAGGGCTGCATTCAGAGGGAAACAAGGCAACTAGAATAGCGCAAGGTCATTCGACGCTTGGTTGGATCTTGCGAGTGGCTACGTAGCTGTAACGTAATCTCGCCGAGCGCAGCCATGGCACGGTCTACCATACAAAAAGCCTGAGAATCAAACTTAAAAGATGGTTGGCCCGAACACACGAAAGAGAAATCCAGCCAAGGGAAAGAAGCCTATGAAATGATGGATTTCGGAAGCATTTACCATGCAGATGATATGGTTGGTTGAAACCCGGCGAATTATCGTGACTGGGCGCGTGAGCCGTGAGCTGTGAGGCCAAGATATTCCGGGGAGATGAAAACAGTGGTTGGAGGACAAGGGATACGATCAGACCGAGAACCGGTTTTGTCGAGGTGAATCTTGGTTCGACTAGAGCTGATACATCTCAGGGGTCACCGAGTCGAGGGAAATTGCTTGCGGGCCATCCCCTATGTTCAAGCCACCTCGATGCATAGTGCGATTCCGTATATACGTACGCAACTAGGGTGTAGATATCACAAAAGTTCGATCTCTGTAAGTAGACTTTGGGTATCAGACGTCAAGTTGATATGAACGATACAAAGAGCACAGTAAAAGTGGTTGGTAGGACGGACGCTGACAATAATGGACCCAGCTGGAGCTCACATATCAAGCGTAACAACATGATACTTGCGTACTCGAGATACGAAGCTTACCTCAGATGGAGGCTCGAGCTAGTATCAATAGAAAGTTCTGTGTTCACATGATCTACAATGCTTTGCTTAAGCGAGAATTTAAAATTTCTGTAACATCTATTCTCCTCGGCCGGGACCCAACCTAAGGTGAGCGAGAAAAGGATCCTTGTTAATAGACGAGCCAGACTCTCGGGTCAGGTTCACACCTTCAACCCCCTTTTTGCGAAAGAATCTCCCGAGCGTAAGGCATCAACGCTTTGCGGATCCGGGTATTTAAAAGCACGGCCCGAGCTGTCTGGGTTCTGGGGGGTTTTGCTAGTCGAGATCGTCCCGCTTTCTAGAGCGGACGTTTGCCTCTTTTTTATTTGCTTTTGCCGTCCGTGCGGATAGCCCGGCAGGGCAAAATGGGGACGGATGGGCCAGGGTTTTATCACAGGCCCATCCCAGCAGAGAGGCTTCTGCCCAACGACCCCCGGGGTGTTGGGCTGTAATAAGTATCTCTCGTCGAGGCAAGGTATGTAGGTCGGAGAACACCCCTTCGAAGATCACAGCTGAGAGAATCCTTAAGGAGCGCGTCCGGACGAGCGGGTTATGTCCGCAAATGGTGTTAGGACTTAGGGGATTAGGCTAGCTGCCTTGCGGAAGGTGCGGAATATTAGACCTGCAAGGTAGGCACTCGGATGCTCTTCACAAAGATTCACGGTGTGCGGAAGAGGCAATGTACCTTTTTCTTCACTGCTCGGGAGGGATGAGAGGAGTTGGGCCGTGTTGGACTAGGGTTTGAACACACAGGTGAATTCGACTCGCTGATACGACTTGTCATTTCCTATTGGACAAGGTTAAGGGGGCCGAGACTTTGTTACGGTCCGAGAACAACAACGTGGTCTATTGTTTGCATAGAAACACAACTATTGTTCCATAGCGTCGGGCACCCGCTTTCCTTCTCTCTGCCCGACGACGAATTTCACGAACCAACTAACGACCGCGCTGTCGACCCTCAGATGCAGTAGCGCTTAATAGTCCTTTCGCGATATAGCTCATCGGGGACACCGAATCTCCACGCGCCAGCCCCTAATACGCCCCTTCGCGCTCCTGCCACGCTGGCTGGGGAGACGACCAAGGTTTTCTGTAGCCAGACCACAGCGGCATCTCCGGCTCCAACGAGAAGCCACCGAGCTTCGCCCCGCCCACGTCGAGAGACCAGAGCGTAAGCGCGACGGTGTTCGCGCCGTTATGGTTCAGTATGCCCTCCGGCACCGGGAATGTGGTCTGGGGCCCCAGATTCGCGACGTACTTGCCGAACTGCCACCCATTGACGAACAGCTGGCAGCGGTAGTTGGAAGCGATGGCAGCGGTGGACGTATTCGCGAACACGAAGCTAAGCGGCACGTCGTAGCCCGCGGGGACGTCGAGGTCGAAGGTCGTGGTGAAGAAACCGATGCCGGCAGATTTGATTCCGTTGATGATAGGGTTCGAGACCTCCCAGTCCTGGCTCGGAGGTGAGGGCTGGTGATACCCTTGCCGCTCTGCGAACATGGCGCCCTCGTTACGCGGACCGCGCGCGAGATCGTGGTACGACTCGCCGCCGAGATTGCCCGTCAGCTTCCACGTCACGTCCGACTGCGCGTGTCCCGCCAGGTCGAAGTTCATGATGCCCATCGGCGCTTTTATCACGTCCGTTCCTGGCGCTTCTTCGTCTTGACCCATGTGATCGATCACCAGCGTGAAGACATACGGTTTCCCGTTCCCGAGTGTGTGGGAGGAGAGCGAGATAGTGTCGTTGTGCGTGGGCTCGCCGCCTCCTTCGTCCGATCCGTCCCAGGAGGCAACGAATACGTCGTTGAGCCAGAGCGAGTAGCCGAAGGCATTACCGCCCGTTAGATTGAGGAATAGGGTCGATTCTTCCCCGTTAGCAGTGAAGTGGCCGCGATATATAAGTGATCCGCTGTGGAAACCGTAGTCGCTTGCATAAAGAGAGGTGGGCGTGAGGAGAGATTGCGGGTTGTTTGTCGATGGGTTCTCACATGTGACCCAGTCTGAATCGTCGTAAGAGTCTTGGATCTCGGGGAGGGAGTCGATATATTTCCACTTCAGAGTAGTGAAGTCAGGAAGAGTGATTTCAGGTGCTCGGAAGTCCAACCGCGCTGTAAGTTTCCCGTCTCCATTCAGATCTCCTTGGAGAGGTTCATCGTTGAAGGATATATGCTTGACTTTGCCAGTAGGTTCATAGATGAGCTCGATATCAACGGTTCTGTTGATGTCGCCGGTGAGACGAAGTGTTTCCCCATCTATGACTGCTGTACGGACTAGATAGGGGCCCTTCACTACCACGGTAGATTTTGGTGGAGAAGAGTAGTTTGCGGTTGGTGCCTCTGCTGGGAGCTCCGTAACCCAGTAATTATATGCATCGTTGCGCCATAGCAAGAGTACCTCGAAGTCGTTGCTAAGTTTTAAGATTCTCCTATCTGTAGAGACTTTCCACTGAACGACCAGTGCATCGGAATGTATCTTCTGAACTTTCACATTAGTGTCATTTAGTTTTGTCTCTATAGATGCTCTTGACATGGTTGTCAAATCAATGGCAAATTCATGAACTTCTTCAGCTCCGCCATAAAGAATCAGTGTTCTTTTGCCTGACACATCTTTCGCCCATGTAAATATCTCTGCTGTGCAATATACCAGGTTAACTCCTCCTACATCGTAGTCGGTTACGTGGATCTTCGAGTCTCTTCGCGTTAGAGTCAATTCTCCGCCAAGTTGAGGTATCGACATGTTTCCAATACTTGTGAGAATGTTGAGCTTGTAACTGGTTGTGTCTGTCGAGGTCCAAATAGCGTGACGAATGATGTAAAAGTTTGTTGAAAAGTCGGTCCCAAATATTAGTGTCGTAGCGATCTGATCTGTTGATACATATGATCCATTGGACGCATTTCCAGCAATTGCAGTTAGATACGCGGGCGATACTTTGAAGAAGTTGGCCTCGAGCTTTTCCTCTGAGTATTTCTCCCGCCATATATGACGATTCTCCTTTATTGCAGCACCATAGTCATATGAGCTATCACCACCTCTGTATCCCAAGTTCCCCCAATTTGTTCCGCCATATGTCTATAGTAGGTATCATTAGCATAATATAATAAAATATTGACGGTTACGAAGCAACCTACCATGTAGATATTGAAAATCTTGATAGCAAAGCTGTAGTTATTCTTCCATAGAACGCGAACCGACTCCTGGTTAACCAGCGCATTGCAGGCATCCGCATTGACACTGCCGAAGCTGGTGCCAGATCCTCCCTGGAATTCAGCTACGAAGAATGGAGTGTTGGGGCTATATTCCTGATGCATCGTTTGCCAGTTTTCGGGCCATCGAATCGTAGGCCAAATGTCTGGATGTGCGCCTATTTACCTATGATTAGCAATCAATTTTTCCGAAATTCGAGGGAATTCCTTGCTCACAATCATATCGCAGAGGATATGCGTCGATTCCATAAACTAATTCCGCTGTTAATGATCATGCTCGATTCTCTTTCAAGGAAAACACTTACTTTCTGTTTCGCCTAGCCCACTACCCGGCGCCCAATTGCCCTGATAGAGATGGTCGTTTACCATTTGTGGAACAACATTTCCAGCTCTTTTGAACTGTTGCTTAACATGTTCCATATATTCTCTATTCTCTTGAGCCGGAAAGTCAGAGTTATTCACATTAGGCCAAGTATCGTATTCGTTCTCTGGCTGTAACATAATAACAGGGCCTCCGTTCGTAATCTGCGCATCTGCAATCAACTTTCCCACGGTGGCGGCATAGAGCTCGGTCGTATTTACGAATTCTGCGTCGTCTCCGCGAAGAGGTGCTCGAATCCGCGCCGTCCATCCTGGATAACCACCCATAGCCGTTTCTGCATTGATGTACGGTCCAGGCCGGGCGATCAGATATATTCCAGCTTCCGCAGCAGCTTTGAAGAACTCATCAAGAGCAAATACGCCATCGAAACGTACTTGCCCTCGTGTACCTTCCACGAGACCCCAATAAGTATAGAATGTCACCGCGTTGAAACCCAGCGCCTTGATTTTCTGAAAGATGTCAAGCCACAGGCCCGGGCTTGGTAGACGCCAGGGATGAAATTCTCCAGAAAATATGAACATTCGTTCTCCCCGAATAATCATGGAATATTTATCCCATGTTATCTAATTAGAATTTAGCAATGGGTTGGAACAGGTCTGGGATAGTTCTTACCAGTCCCTCCAACTGGTCCCTTGATGCGAGCTCAGATTTCCCACTATGCGCTAATATGCTGTGCCCTCGCCCATGTGGCAGCAGGCAAAGTAAAAGACCGAACAAGATGGAAAATAACATCATCTTGATTATTATGAGGCTCTCGGCAGAGCATGGTGAAGTTGACCGGTGCAGTGCCAGTAGAGCCTATGATAACACCCCCAGAGGCGGTGCCGCCTGCTTGGAGGTGTGAGCGTTACATCCATTTTGAGCTCGGCGTGTATGTGAAGTTGTAAAAGGAGTAAAGGTGAACAATATCCCGAGCTGTGGGGAGGGTAGTAAGTACCGGGATCAAGATGATCCTTGAAGGGCTCCGCTATTCCAACTTCTCCCCCAGATTTGAAGAACAGATGCGGGGTTTGATGGTATGGGAATCCTTATCATTGGTGCAAAATCTGTTTGGTCAATTATTTCTGTTTAGGTCAACTTCATGTCTTTGTTTAATCCTTGAAACCCTTCAGAAAGAAGTTTAGTTGCATCATATGAATACCCACTGAAGCATATATGTCTAGGGATAATAGTAAGGGATTAAGTTGATACACCACACATTTCTCTAGCCGTAATGTAGTAAACGGCTATCTAGGAAGAGTTATCATGGTGTCTTGATATAAATGTGTAAATTCTTACTGAGGTACGTAGATAGAGAAGATACATGATAGTCTTCCACCGGACACAAATCCATGGCAAGTCGGCTCATAGCGGACCGCTTCACTTGCAGCGGTAGTGCGCGCGGCTCTTCCTTAGTAGGTAAGTTGTATGTATTTACTCGTACGCTAGGTCATTGTCCAGGATAAGCCCTTACGTACCTAGTTTGTATCTACCTACCTATGTTACAGCATGAGAGATAGTAGCGAGGGGATTACCGCCGGCTTCTTAGCATTGTCTTGGGTAAGAAATGGCATCGATCTGAGCAAAGCCTTTTCTAGCCAAAACTCTTTGAACATTTGACAAAGTCGAAATACCTAATCAACTCTTCGACCTGGACAGGATGTTGCCTCATTATGACTTCTTTTAAAAGCCAGAGTTGCAAGTTCAACTTTTATAGATCTCATAGTTCCTAAGTAGGTAAGTAAAAAAAAAAAAAAAAAAAAAAAACCGAAGGAATAACAGCGACAATATTTGTTTGTTAAGGAATCATGCCCTAAAATTTATGATTGTTATCATTTAGGGAGCTATATCAACTACTGACAAACATCTGCGTAGTGAAATCTTAGGAGTTCACGCTGTGAAAATTTTGATCAACAATTTACCAGTGAATGCTTCATATTGAAATTGGATCTTCCTATCATATTCCATTAAATTCCTAACATTAGAACAATTCACATTTATAATTTCAAGTCCTGACCCAGAGAGTATCGTAGCATAGTGAAAAGGTGTGTCTGAGTCTTGCTGTTGGTCTTTAATATATGAATAATGAGACAGGATTACGTAAATACTCAGATGATCAGTGAGATAAACATCATAAAAACGTGTGATATCTAAGTAATAAGATATTATTGAAGTTATGAACCCCAATTATGTTTATTATTTTCATTTACATAATTTCAACTTAGAAACTCTGTGCACGTATAAAGATGCCGAGTTTCAACATCACCACAATATCTAGGAAGAAAAGCAATCAAATAAATTCTTTTTGGAGTCTGGGAATTATAATACACAAAACTACCATAAATATATACATCAATACATATAAAATACTTATACTAGGTAAGAAGCTCGAATGCACATCGTTTCGTTTAACGATTAACGAGGCATTTTTGGATGAGTCTACACTATCGAGGTTTATGATAAGTACTATGTCCTTCCTTATTCACTACGTACTTCTGAATGTCAGTAGGTAGGTAGGTAAGTAGACACGATGGAGGTTGATAATGTCACATGACACATAAGAAGCTGGGCGACGCTCGATACGACAGTAAGGGTAGGTATTACAAGCCTTCATTTGGCAGGGAAAGATACACAAGCGCCATCACAGATGGCCCCCTTATTAAACCATTGGACAGTGGGCAACAGCTCGCTTACCACCCACCTGGCTGTGGTAGTGTGCATAGATCCTTCTCCAAATGGTTCATGTGTCTTGTCCTTCCTCATCTTGTTCTCCAGTGTTAGGTCGTTAAGGGAGTTATTTAGGTCGCCTAAGTCATTAGGAATACCAGTTTCTGCACTGCCCTCCGCCGGTTCGTTGCCTCGGGGGAAGCTGGTCCTTCCATCCGCCAAAGCTTGGAACACGACTAGCTGGTCTTGCAGATGTTCATCAACGACTCCGCGAATCGTCACCTCTTCTAGAAGTCCTTTGCAGACCTTCCGTGATATCTCGGCGCACAAGGTTTCAGGAGCCTTCTTCTTCCAAGCTCTGTCGTACATGTAATCGTGACCCCATCGTAGGCCGGTCCGAGAATGTGCGACTAACAGGGTGTACAGACGAGCTCCGTGACCACTGTCCTCGAAGAGCATGAAGTTGATATCCACATCAGGGAAAGTTTTGGTGAGACTATCTGCAAGGGTTTTCTCGAGAAATTCTCGAAGGAACGCCGGCACTAGTATGCTGACGTCGATCCTCTTGAGTCGGAAGTCTTCCGCACCAAGTATTTTGTCCCACGGTCCTTGAAGTTTCAAGGGTTGTCCCGGTGGGAGAGGCTGGAATTTCAGCTTGATACACCCCCTGCTTAGGGGACCTATCGCCCAAGCTCGCTTTTGCAGTTGCCTCTCGACTGTGATCCCGAATTTGTCCTGTAATGTAGGCAACAGAACTTGATCTAGATATTCGTACGATAGTGAGAAAGACACATTGGTTCCACCGTGTATCTCGAGCTCGATAGGTTCTCCGCTTTCGTTACCAGAGAACAGCAGGTATGGGAAGATTGCCTGAAAGATAAGCAAGGTGCTTGAGGCACTGTTTCCAGCTACAATCTTAAAATCCCGCCCTTTGAGAGCGGTTGGGGGCAACGATGGCCTGAATTCTAGTGTATGGCTACCGACTGCTAGCCCGTCGACTTCAGCTCCAGTAGCCTCCACGAGCCATTCAATAGCTGAAACATGCTGAGCTTTCAGTCCTACAAGTGTTGCTAGTTAGACGAATATATACCCTCAAAAGAGAAATTAGAATAACAGCTGACCGCCGCCTCGGTGACCTTGCCTATTCCCTCTTACATGGTCGATGCGGATAGGTTGCGAGGTTACTGCCGCCAAAGCGCAAGCAATTCTGACGAGCTGACCTCCGCCCTCACCGATTCTGCCGTCCAATCGTAGTAGCTTTCCTGATGCCATGTTGCATTTAATTTTTGTGTAACAATAATAACGGAGTGATACCTAAGTATCTGTGCGAGTAGTGAAAATTCGTCGGTGGGTATCTTAGAAGTGTAGGAGGGCCATTTTCCTATGGGAGTTGTCGCTTACTTATTGAAGGAACGTCTCACAGCAATCGATTGTATGAAAGTGAGTCATTCGGCCAGCTACGACGCGACGGATCCTTTTCCAGTTGGACAGATGATTTACAATGATACTTACTTTTTCCATATTCATATAACAGATAAGAATTTTCGTAGTCATTTCGTTTTGATGCTTTGTGTACCTCGATATTCAACAAGATTGTCGGGCAGTTGTTTTGAAAGTTTAGATGTGAGAGGCGGAAAAGTCCCGGTCCATTGAGCAAAGCATTCCGCTTTGATTTTAGGAGAAGTCTTTAGGTAGGCGAATACACTACAGTGGATTTTGGCGCTAGTTTGGTCGTGAACGTCCCAGGACCTTGGTAGGTAGTGGGCCGCTCGCCCTGAAATAGATCCATGGATGGGGAATGAGGCGAGTTATGGAATATGGATCCCCACCAGTTCGAGCTTGCAGTTAATAGGGACATTTTAGTCTGTTTCGCAGAGTGTGGTTCTCCAAATTTACCAAGAACGATTCTAAACTTTTCATCTATGTAATCGTATTCTGAAAGAAAATAAACTCATTATATCTTTGGCTACGTCAAACGTTATGTTTCGTATCTGTTGTTTGACGTACCCGTATACATTGTGGAGAGAACGAGATTAAGTCTAACAGAATTCGCAATCTAAAGCCAGTTTCACCGACGAAGATAAGCTAAGATGCCTGTCATGCGATTCACAGCACGAAATTTCCCATCGAATTCTCCTTCGATTATCAGCACGAGTAGTACCCTCTTCCAACATCTATGTGGTATATCGCCGGTCGGATCATGGAGACCTTCATCTGGTGGCTTTGAACGGAGAGCGACCGTTTGTTCATGTACCTCCTAGTTAATTGCCATCAATTGCATACGCCTTTTCAGCTCGAATCGTCGACCCACTATGGAGACCTTTTCATCATCGCGGGTCTCTCCCCAATAACTCTCTAGGATCGTTGTCCCACCCATCGACGTATGCGGCGCACGCTTTAACATATACGACTTCATTGCGAGAAGAGCCATAGCAATTTCTCTGAGGCATACTGCGCAGTATCTCACCATCTTAGGCAATCTGTATCCCTCGCAGCGTTTTCTGCGCGTTAGATCCACTCGGTAGCTCTAAGTGAAGTGCGAGCCATGAATATCAAATAAGCAGTAACCCGCAGTAGAATCGACTTCAACATTAGAAATTCTCCAAGAACGTCCGGTGTCGAATGTTCCTTTTGGGGTGCCTGCCCTAATCGCCTACCTCGAGTTCAGCTCTCGGGTTACCACGATCCGAAAACATGTTTCTCCTTCGGTCGAAACAAGGGTGTCCGCATATTAACCATCGTATCGGCTCTGTCCCCGGACGAAATATTACGGGTATACGTTCCGGACTCAGAGATCGTAGTTCAGAGTCGCGAGACCGTTTAAACGGAAATTTGTGAGGGGCCTGTTTCTTTCGCGGTCACCGACGATGACGATCTCATATCGCAATACCTAGTCCTGCATCGGAAGCCAAGGATCTGTCATGTTGAGCCAATCGGACACAAAATAACATGATATTGGTCTAACGTGGGAAGGGGAGAAGGAACATAATCCGACTTCTGGACGGGGAACTGGTGTTTCGTGCTCCTAGCAAACGACTTTGCCCCATACCGACATTACGCACGCCTATGGGAAATTGTTCCCCAGGTTGGCAGTGGCAGTGTTGATGTCCAATGTCTATCTTTATATCGTCGTTTTGATAGCGCTGTGGTTCCTAACATCGGTCGCTCGCCAACTGGGACAGCTTACCTAGAGGTACCTGTCAAAGTTACAGGTAATCATAGTTAAATTGTTCGCGATTCTGCAATGCGATTCTACATGAATTGTATTTTCGCGGAGCCCATTAAGTCAAGCACATATTGTCAATTTGGGAGTCAACTACCTATATTTGAGATCACGCCTCAATGTGAACCGCCTCAGTCTTTATACACCCCACTTGCTTCGATCTCCGCAAATACGGTCATGGTATGCTGATAGATCTTCTCCGCAGTCCCGTTTGCGCGAAGTTCATCGTACTTCTTCTCCTTGCCAAACGTATCATCGTCTTTAGTCACTAAGTAAGCTCCGCCGCCGAATTTTCCATCGATTCCCGTCGCTATTTCAACGCCCTTCACCTTCCCCGCAGCCGCCTCTGTACCTTTAAACTCGAGTGCTGGGAATCTCGCCGGAGAAGCCATGAACAAAATGCGCTGTCCACACTCCTCGAAGGGTACCCAGAAGGGCCAAGATAGGGGGGTTACGATATAATTCACCAGAAACTTGAGGTACCACGGCAAGTTACTACTGTTTAAGATGTTCGTGGGGACGAACCCTGGATGGTAGTGACATAGAGCTAGGCGACCCGAGTTACGACGCGCCAGCTCTTCCATGAAGATGTTGGTCATGCCAACAAAATGCGCGAAGCGAGTTCGAAGTGTTTGGTTGCGCGGATTCCGCAAGGTTAAATCATCGAGGACGAGCGAGGACTGTATACTCGAGTTGAATACCGAGACCACGTGCCCGCCGTTTGGAGATGCGATTAGTAGTGGGAGGAATCGTTCGACGAGGCGCATACGTGAGTAATAATATAGGCTGAAGTACTTGTCGAGGCCCTCATTGGATTCTGCGGTTCCCGAGACGGTTAGTTGCATGTTTCCCCGGTTACCCTTTCCAGCTTCTTGCATGTAGGAAATATACCTTCAACCGTGAGAGACAGGACCCCCTGGCAGCACACCAGGAAGTCGATCTTCGCCGGCGCAGCTTTCGCATCCGCCTCCCGTTGTTCGATTCCGATGATCTCAGCGCACACGCGATCGACCTCCTTCAATAGTGACAGGTCGCCCTTGTAGAACCGAAATACCCCTCCCGGACACGCCGTCTCGCACTCCGCGATGATCTTGTGTGCCGCTTCCCGATTCCGACCGACAATGTACACGCGAAGGAAGCCACGATCTCCATCCCCACTTCCGCGCCCGGCAAAGGTGGCAGCGAGCGCACGTACTGTGGCTTCCCCGATCCCGGCCGTTCCGCCGGCCACGACTGCCACGAAGGGTTTCGTCCCGTCCGCGAGTGCCGCGTTCGCGCTCCGGACTACGTCAAGCTTAACCATTGTATATCATCTACACAGAAGAAAATATTGTTCTTATGATGGCAAAAAAAAAAAAGTCAAGAACTTCGTGGCCCCGCGTTTGAAGTATTCTCCGTGTCTCGAACCTTGCGAGAGCAACCGCTTTTACCTAAATACAACCAATATCCCCGGACTTCCACTCAAGTCCTAAGTCCAGCGACGCCTATTAACTATTCCCGAGGCGGATGATAGTTGCAACATTTTGTCCCGAACAGGATCGCATCTGACAAAATATGACTAATACTTCAAGCGGGATAAGGGACAATTGAAAATAGAGACGCCTACTTTAAAATCACATATTACGATTAACGACGGTATTATTATACACAAGTAAAACCTGATATCCTATGCTATCCTATGCTATCCTCTATCAATGATACTCGCTTTTTCATGGTCGTCCATGTATCACAGAAAAGATCGGGATAACGATAATACAAGTCCCAGGAGGAATAACTATTAACCTAAGACGGCGTAATAGTTGTTCCACCTCGTCACCGGGAGTTTCCAGGGATCACGTCAGATCTAGATCTAATTGTAAATAGTCTTCCCGTGGGCATCGTTTCCACATCTAGTTGTTTCAATTCAAACAAACAAACGAAGTTAGACCTTAATTGCTCTATTAAGTATTACAGATCGAAAACGTTTGTCATTATGATATATCATAACAGACAAAATGCATAACTACTTTACAAGGCTGAGATACTACCACAGCCTTCTGGTTAGCCATCATAAAGGGGATGTCAGATATCTCTATTAGGAGTTATTTACGCAACCATCCTCGAAGGGTTCGAGGCTATTCAAAATCAGTGAGAGCATAGAGAAACCCATTTTCGAACTCGTAACATACCTAGGTAGACTCTACGTCTAGGATACATCTACACAAAAGACTGAACGCCACAAGGAACATCGAAGAGCTTTAGAGGTATCATAGGACAACGGGAAGTTCGGTGAGAAGTAATTACCGGAATGCCTACCTTAACCAGGACAATGCCATGGCGGCAGTTAAATCTGTCAATTAAAGGAAGGCATACAAAGCTTCATGTATTTGTATACAGTATATATCGATACGAGGTTCCAGGTTTCGCCAGTTGGTTAATCTTGATGCGTGTCGTATCAAGTGACTAATTAGGCTGGATCATCATGGGTAGCATCAGGATTGTGATATATGTCCTAATAGGCTGCGTAATATCCAAAAGACTTACTATTGCTCGCTCTATCAAGCCTTTTCATAAGCCAACCGCCTTATACATACGTTTGGTTAAGGTAATTGGATCTAGCTACGCCCCGATATCCTATTCGAGCAACGTACTTACCTAACTTTAGCTTCTATTGTCTACTTTGATCATGATTGAATTCCTACCAGCCTGCCTATATATCAGCCCTCAATGCCACATCGTCAATAATTACGCTTACTTGCTGAAACCTGATGGAATCGACGCCGTATTAGTAGCTGCCTTCCTGCAAGAATGCCCAACCTTCGAATAATACAACCGTAGCTGGGCGTTGGTGACGAGCGATGCCTCCACTGGACTTGTGATGCTGTGTGATTAAAAAGCCGCAATTATCATCCTCGTACGGCAGATTATGGGCGATCACTACTTCAAAACTTCTAGAAGGAATTCGGTTTGTGCCTCCCTTCGTCGCACTACTTGCACCGAAAATTCTTAAAGGTCGGTTGAGATTTTCGCAAGGGACACCGGGTACCAGGCTAGGACGTAATGAAACACCTAGCTTGCTATTCGTCACTGTCACTTAACAGGCCTAATGCTGTAAGAGTCAGGTATTACGATTACTCGTTGGTTCGGATTTTCCCCAGAAAGGTTAGGAGACGATCAGTAGCTACATACACATTAACACTCATAATAAGAAAAGCCAATTATATCGCTGCAATTAGGCACCTAGGTATCGAATGTGAAACTTAATTCTAACTCTAGAGTACCTATGTGAGTATGAAGAACGAGTGTGCTATAATCTGGATCTTGTAGATTTTATGCCATTAAGTCCTACTCAATTTAGGTTCTATCCTAGATGATCGGTGTTCAAGATCTTCAGTCGTCTAGTTAGTTCAGTCAGTGGCTCCTAGGCTAGACTGCTAAATAGCTCAATACGTAGGTAGAGTCAGAGAATATCTCAAGTTTGAGGGTATTGCATTTGAATAAACCATGCTTTGCCATCTACTCATATCGATCTACAAGTATATGCTTTTCCTATCTATGCCTTAGGCTGTGATAGTTTGACTAGCTTCCAAAAAAAGTAGCCCACCGTGCTATTAGCTACTGTAAGGCAACCATTGCCTACTCCACTTCATCTTAAGGGCTGGAACTAAGTTTGAAAGCACGGACATGACTTCTAAGCGTTGGTGCGGGAATCGATCCATGGCATTGGATGTTTGCTGATAAACTGTGGTTGATTCTCACGCTGTGGACTCCTAAAATTGGGTGCCTAAGTGTGTATAGGCCGATATTGCAGCAGCTTTCGCATATATTATGGAATCATGATGCTATCTCTGTGCAGAAGCTTGCGTACTCCATCCATGTGCATCCACATAGCGTCCCTATTAGCTAATTAAGACTTAGCCTCCTGTTTGTCTCGCAGTATTTTTTTCACCGCCTATTAAACGAATCCCCATGCCCGCTGCGCTTGGGGTCTTCAACCCTGGCGGATTTTCACACTCCTTATCCTGAAGCTTCTAAAGGCCTTCCGATTGTAAGAAGCTAGCCATAAAACTCCATACCCCGCCGGTTCGTGATTCCGACCCCTTGCTAGCAGTAGTCTTGGCTTGTAGGACTACTAGACGGTAGTATTAGTGCCGCTACCGAGCACTGGGGAGACGCAAACGTAATGTAAAAATAGAGGGTGTCGCCCAGCATGATGCGACCCAATTAACGAGGCAGAAATACGCAGTCTTCGGCCCGTACAGCCATCAGAGTGCCATATGCTTTATGCAAAGCTTTAGATGCCGCGTACTTCTCTTTGCCTGCCGTGTTTCAATGCTAGGAATTCATTGATCAACCTCTCAGCCTTATTAATTAGACCCCGTGAACATAAAGGTGCAACTGATGCTCGGCTTCGAAACGTTGGTATTGTCCAACTTGGCGGGTGTAGTGGAACAATGCAACGGACTCGTGATGGCTTCCGAATTGTCCTTGCCAATACCCGATAGGTGTCGGACTTGCCGTTCGTGGAAGGACTCGTCGCCTTGATATCCCTCTTCATCAATTCTTCAAGCCAGGTTTCTAAGCACTGACCTCATATCTGACTGGGCCATGGTCTATGTTATGACCTGATCAGTGAACTATTCACAAAGAATAATCGAAACTTAGAATTCCGCATTGTGAACCTCCGTTAGTAAATATGGGATGTTATCCTTATATTACACCGCAGAGTTAAGTACGTAGCCGTATATATGTTTCATCTCTTATGATCCACCAACGGCGGACAATAGTACGAACTGAATTCGGAAAGGTCCCACCCATGGTGTGGTAATGGCATGTAGCCACCCGAATTCCAATCCGTACACCACATCGTGAAGGACATAAGCTATCATTGGAAGGCTCTGCCGATGTTAGGAAGATTGCATTCAATATTGATGTTTCATGTGAGTCCTATATGCATATAAGTAGGTAGTTTATGCGGTATATGATCAATCACTTATGAATAATTATAATGCTTTTTAATAATCTTACCGGCATGCCAGCCTATATGTACGTCACATTAACCTAGAACTTGCCTATCAGAAGAAGCCTGCACCATTCATTGCATATGTGGACCAGGACCTTAATTATATCACTGCAGAGATATGCTTTTCCGTGCGGCATGAGATTGTGAATGGGCGTACATAGACGTTAAGCCTACCGGCCTGTGTGCCCAAGGCTCATTGGCGTTGGAGGTAATTACCACTATCATGCAAAGCATTCATGGCCCAAGGCATTTAGTTCCCTATACCGGAGTTACCTGACTAACAAAGAAGTAAAAGAACGGGGCCTTCTTTGGTTGCCTGAGTCGCCTTGTTCTGCTATATCCCGACAACGGCACTAAGCAGCTGCCGAGAAATAACATGTCATCGCCCTTGCTTCCGGTAAGGATAATTGTCACATGCATACTAGGGGGTGCCGTGGATACAAGGATATCAATCATAACATCACATTACATGTAAAGTTGAAACACGTGTAATAGATCCATCATTTAAGCTTAATTTAAAACCCGAAAAGTCTTATAGTCTGAAGTAAAGATACGATTGGTACTGACGGATTTTAATAATCAAGTAATTACTCATGTGCGGGGGGTACGCGGGCTGGCGGGTACGGTGTTATATATAGATATTATAGGTAATAATGACAATATGGGAAGCAAAACAATGGGTATAAGAAGCGCGTAAACCTTGTATGATGTATTATATCCTTGACGATTCGCGTTTAAAGCCACGCCTTACTTTTCGCCTTGTCCTACATTCGGGTACCTAGATATTAATACATATATATTGCCACGATAATATGACAAACTTCAACGCGGCCCCGTAGACCCCGGACTGTGTTGTTAAGGCTTGTCGTTGTCGGTTTGCTGTTGGCTCAAGTACGCACTGCAAGGGATAGGAACATCTATGGAATAAAACACTGTACAGACCTAGGCAACTAAATCCATTCATATTAACAGCATCATTCTTAATTCGTACATATGATTATGGCGAGACATGTGTGGCCTGTTATGGGCCGACCAGCTCTCGGCCCGGGCGGCCTTTATGAGTATTTTGAAAACACCAATTCTATTCACCGGCTCTCCGTGGACATATTGAGAAAAGGTAAACTACTCTCGCCTAGGAAACATAGTATACGTATAGGAAAAAGCGCCTCGTCTTCTCTACTCCAGGGCTAGTTGCCAATAGATTTCCCACGGTCTCCTACGGGCTCCCATAGGCGGAACTCCGATCCTGCCACTAGTCCTCCAACAGACCAGACCCCTGACGTTACAGGTTATTGCTTGTATGCAACCCAATGCTCGTCATCGCCCCCATCTTGAATTTGATCATCTTCTCGGGACAAGTATCAAGCGGCTGTACCAGGCGTCCATCAAGCCGTGAAGAGGATCGTGCATCGATGACTTTGGTTATTATATACCGGGTGAAGTTGTGAGCCTTCAATAACATGGCCGAAATTGAAGCCCGGTGCATGATATGATGTCACGAGGCGGAACTGAAAAGTTAGGGAAGAACGACGTTGTTGCGCGAAGCTCTAACTAACCCCTTCCAGGGGATACGGCATACATACATGAACCTTCCTTTGTCTACAGCTAAGGGCTAGCCGCCAACAGGACGGTCTCGTACAAGCCGACTCCCGATACCTCTGACTACCAGCTCTCGTTGAGGAAGCTTCTGACATATGAGAAGTACTCAATAACTACCTATGGATGTATTTGTTGATACTCAGCCTCCTGGTTTGAAGCCCACATGAACGTATTACTAGGAGGTTGGGCTACATAACTGAGATACTTGGCGGTGAAGCCTCACGATGGCAACCTCTGACATGCAGTTAAGCCACCTATAGGTCAGTAACGCACTCTAGAGGATCATGCCGATGTACATCCACCTCCGTCGGAAGGGAGGTGTCAGACGTTATACTCCATCATAGTAATGAGAGTATATTAACACACAGCCCTTCAAGGACCAACGCTTCATTAGCTTTGGAAATTCCATTGACGCGTAGCATCCCGTAGAATGATGCTCAGCTGCGAATCGTTTACATCCTTAAGTTACTATGTGGACCAATATTAGCAATAATACAAGGAGCCTTCCCTTTCCGATATCTTCCGTCGGTTGATTCTTCGGTGAGTCAATAAATCTGATATTTCATGTGGATGAATACTTAGCTAGGTAGCTAGGTAGCTAGGTAGTAAGAAGCCTGCGCCGCGCACACCCACTTGTCGATTATTACCCATAGCACGTCGAAGAAAAGGACCGTCTCTGAAGTATGATAGGCCAGCATCGAATTAACACCGAGAGATGGCGTCTTCGTCTCATCTGACATGAAATTATGCGGCCCCTGCGAATGCAATGGCTGTTGCCTGTTGGACACCGTGAAAATTCGTCTTCCAGACGACCCAATACATTACCTATTTGAGCCACATCATCAACATATACCTGGTAGGCAGCTGGGTCCTGTGTACCTAAGGTAGGCAGCAATGCTGGTGAACGTGAATCTAGGATACACGTATCCAGCACAGCTAGGTAAGTGACGGCAATACATATATTGCCTCAGGTACCTATCTTCGCCACAGGTTTATCCATCCAAGTTAACCTCCCAAAAGTTCTGGGATACACCGCGCCCCCGTCTTAGTGTACGGCGGTAGAATCCTAGACGCTGACAAGATGTCGTCGAGCCCTAATGATATGTTTAAGATGGCCACCGAGATTGAGCCTGTAAGAGCAGCGAACAGGCTTTGAGAGGCTAGCTGAAACCACCAATCCAATCGGACCTGTATTTTCTTATCCAGGACACGAGACCTAGACTGGGTAAGCTCCGTAGATTAAATCAACTGCTTTCTAGCGGTGAATCGTAAACCTTGTCTGTATATGATGATTAGATATTTTCGTATGCACAACTTAGGGGCAATAGACGAGGTACCATTGAATACTAGAATAGAATAGGAAGCTGCTTGAAGAGAAAAATAAAAATAAGATACATGTGACATCAGTGAGGCGATTCCCCTTTCTGTCACCTAATACGATGAGGAGGCGATCTTCTGCGGAATCCTGTTTAAAATTTCGGCCAAAATGTCCAGGCCTCGTAGGCAAATATATAATTCGCCGCAATTGGGGCTATGCTTCATTTGAATGTTTCCACGTTAAATGTAAGTTGTAGCTATTTGAAAGGACACATCTTGGATTTTGATTAGTCATCATATTGCCCCTGAATGACAGGAAAAGGAGATTCTTGCCATTCTTCATTATACGAAGACGATCTAAATGCACGGCGTCGCCGATATTGGGAAACGCAATACCGATTCCAGTATTTCCGAGGGAGAAATTTCCCCCGAGATAGTCGGTATTTGGAGATAAGTCCGATATCTTAGAGTGCGAGTCAATGTTATATGCAATCGCCACAGAGCTAGCACAGCCGACAAGGAGAAAATTTGCTTTGGTAGGTACCTAGATATGGGTCAAGTTGAAGAGAAATTCCAAACTTGAAAAATTGAAGGTGGCCGCTACTGACTCACTTGGGATATCAGATGCCGTAAGCTATACCGAGAGGTCGCGTAGAGGCGTATTCGCCTATCGACGGCAATGAAGAATTCGAAGAATTTTGACCTTTTAATGACTATATGCATCGCGTAACGATACTACCATTATTCGGCAGTTAGCCCACGCCATATACTATGACTTCTCTTCTCCTGTAAAGTCAGATTCCGTTTTTATCTCGACTCATCTCGCAACCCTGTGCCTTCGAGGAGATGTCTCGCAAGGTGGACTTGACAAAGGCGGACGAATAATCATGTGACCCGGGGCGCGAAGACTATAGGCACGCGGGGATTATCGAAGGATATGGAAGCTTGAATAAGATTGCCCGAACGTACTGAACTCCATATTTGAATAGATCGAGGCAGGACGTTGAGGAGAGATGTAGTAGTGCGGCTCTGAATTGCGGCTAGAAAGTGTAGACGGATATTGGACCGAGTTAGGAAAACCCAAAGACCCACCCCCATGCAATCCGTGCAATCCGTGCAATCCGTGCAATCAGTGCAATCACAAGCGAAACCTTGGAAGTCCTAGATCTGTAGAGGGCTATTTCAGGCCTGCCCCTCCTTCATCCCGCAACAGAAACGCCCTGTAAAATACCATACCACTACTTTTCCCTGCAGACCCCACGAAAGTTGCACTAAACTCTGCATGTTTTGGTGTTGTGTAAAAAAGTATTTAAAAGATCGAATGGATTTTCGGTGAGTCCTTGTTCCTCAATGTGCATCGTATCCATATTCGTCACTTACGAGATTACCCCGAGAATACTCGGTGCCACTTATCTCTCTAACTTCTGCCTACCTCTTACATACTTCGCTACCGTGCCTAAATAGGTAAAAATGTCGAAATGATCACCTCAAGGCACCATCCGTGGTCATCACCGTGATTTGGAAATCGCTTAATTAGATTATAGTACAAAGTCCGACTGAGCCCGACAGAGTCTGACGGAGCCTGCCTAGTCTACATAATTCGGGCGACATTTACATATTATGACCGCCGCAAACTTCACCAGCCTCATAGATTGAGGGCGACGGTGCCTACTCGTTACCGACCAACATCTTTTTTTTCTGCCAATATGACTTCGAACTAATACCGAAAAGCCTCGTCGTCCGGTGTATCGATTCGTGCGTGCCTATCCTCCGGTTCCTCTGATTTGGATTGTTGCAACGCTTATTGAGGTGTTTGTTGGCTACAAGGCGGTTTGTTGGTACAGCACGTCGATAACATCAATACTAGGTCGCGGATGGTCCACGGAGGTGGAATTAAACGCCAATTGAACAATCATCAGCTGAAAACTCAGGACGAGCTGAGCGAAGAAAAAGGGCCAATAGTCAAAACAATATTGGGAGGTAGGAGATGAAATGGGGTCTTAGTGAAAGAAGGAGATGCAAAGGAAATTCAGTGAGCCGGAGGGCCTCGGGGTAATGAACTAGGATACCGCAGAGCCGCAGTGGGATGCGAACCACATCGTCCGCCTTCTTATTTGTGCACCGTGTATACTGTGTGAAAATGTACTTATCGATTTTAAGTGCAGCCTTATAGGGGCGCGAACGACGCACCTGGGAAGTATAACTTAAGGGGCCTGCTCTTGTCTTTTGACGTGTGTATGTTTTCAGACTCCAACCTGAAATCCGGCTAATGGTCTATGTTATTTCTACGCTCATAATTCGAATTGTCGTCGAGTTTGTTGAAGTTCGTCAAACGCCTCATACCGTAAATTAGCCACTTAAGCAACATCCCCGCTTTTGTCTAACTTCTCCTCCAAGAGCCTTGAGCCGATCAATCCTCAACCATCATCTCAATGAACTATAATCTCCAGCTGTCGTCTTCTTGCCTTATCCAGACGACTACAACATCAATTCTTTAGAGTAAAGTAAGCGCTTTTCTCTACTCTATCTGCATCATTCGCCGACCAATCGTTGATGGGTCACTACTGATGCATGATTTGTCATACCCAGGCTGACTTAGGGCTTTAGCGTATGAACTTGGTTGTCCATACACTCAATGGTCTCTCAAGCACAATAACCACGAACTTGGATACATCTCATGGGCACCTGCTGTTGGCTCTAACGCGGTCACTCATTTTGCAAGGGCCATATGCGCTTGTCGTTGACGATACTTCTTACAGATAAGAGACGAGTCATACATTCTGACTGACCTCTTATCCACTTTCCTTCTAGTCTCCCGAAGGAAGAGTTAAGAAAGGCTTTATTTTCCCCAATATCATTCGCAAAGTGCGATTAGTCCGCCAGGAAGTTCTGCCAAGAACTTGCAGCCTGGCCACTTTGTAATCATGCCACAGAAGGATGTTGCCGCATCTTTTACCAATTACCTCAGAAAGGCTTCCAAACTCCGCTGTCCGATCCCAGGTTGTGATGATGAGTTCCCTGATATTGAAGACAGAATACGATCACATCTACAGTCACGCCACCCTAGTCTCATAGAAGGCAGAGATATAACTCGGGTCATTCAACAAGTTAAGAAGGGAGATCTTGAAGCGCTTAGGTAAGTATTCCTATCGTCACATAGTTCGTACTAGCTGACACTTTGAAGGTTACTGGACTCAGATAATGATGTTGACCCTAATAAAAGACGTAAATCCCCATCTGGCTCGTCAATAAAGGGCCGAGCTAGGTCTACAAGTCCACCAAGACGATCTAGAGCTCGCGTTACATCAGGTCCTACCGACAATAATGATTTTAGCAGACCCACTCAAGTAGGAAAGCTTTGGAATCCAGACGATGCTTTGTCTCCTTCCCCGCGTCCCAATCAACCATCCAGGCCATCAAGAAATATTAGTCAGCCTAAGGGTCGAACAGACATTGCTGAAGATGATATTGAATCTACTAAGCTCATTAAACAGCCTGAGACCCGGCCCATCAGCCAGGAACAATTGATCGCTGAGGTCAAAGGTATTTATGCGGGACTCGTCATGGTCGAGTCGAAGTGCATTGAAGTGGATAATGCTCAATCGACGCAAAATGATACTCAATTAAACAATGAGCAATGGCAGGCTTTGATAGCGCTACACAGAACGCTTTTACATGAGCACCACGACTTTTTCTTGGCTTCTCAACATCCTTCAGCCAGTCCGGCTCTTCGACGGTTAGCATCTAAGTATGCTATGCCAGCGAGAATGTGGCGTCACGGCATCCACTCCTTCCTCGAACTATTACGACACCGGCTGCCACATTCTCTTGAGCATATGTTAACATTTATTTACCTGGCTTATTCTATGATGGCTCTGCTGTATGAGACTGTTCCAGCTTTTGAGGATACTTGGATTGAATGTTTAGGAGATTTGGGGAGGTATAGAATGGCTATTGAGGACGATGATATTCGCGACAGAGAGGTTTGGACGTCTGTTTCTCGACATTGGTACTCGAAAGCGTCTGATAAGGCACCGACTACGGGGCGGCTATATCACCACCTTGCGATCCTTGCACGGCCTAACCCCCTACAGCAGCTCTATTACTACACCAAGTCTCTTTGCGTTCCTATCCCCTTTCCCTCGGCTCGGGAGTCAATTATGACTTTGTTTGACCCCATTCTTGACCGGACGAGCCCCCAGCATTCGAGACTGAACCCAATCGATGTGGCCTTCGTCAAAGCACACGCAATCCTATTCAGCAACAAGTCTCCTGAAGATTTCATCCCCACACTCAATAAGTTTTGCAGCTCGCTAGATAACCACATTGGCAGAATTACTAGGAAATGGATGGAAGCAGGGTAGGCATCGTACCCAAACATGCCTGGATTTATTCTCCTAACACAGAAACAGGTACTACATAGCTATCTCTAACTGCTGCGGTCTCCTATCTTACGGCCAGGATGACAACGTCATTTTAAAAGCACTCCGCCCAAAGCACACGGAAGAATCGGCTGAGTCGGACCCGAGCTTGGAAAAGGCTATCTCCGAGTACAAGCCGAGCAGGACAGAAGATGGCGCCCTGATGCTCTTTGAGGGTACCTGCGATGTCGTCTTACGTAGGCTCGGCGACCTTAATGTAAGTCTCCTTTCTGAGTTAGTACTAGTATCATTGAGTACTGAATCGATTTCCACGTAGACCCTCCCGTTTTTACACGTGGTTTTGGTCTTTATATTTCATCTCACCCACTTTCCTGGTGCGATGCCCTACATCGAGAAGAGATTCCCTTGGAAACTCGTTTCTCTTCAGCTGAACTCGCTTCTTCTCTCTTACCGGGAACATCATAGAATCCAGGATGAGCAGTTTCCCAGGCCGGACAAGGAGTTTGCCCCCAGACCGTTGCCGGAAGACTTCGCTACGAAAGGTCTCGTCTGGGTAGACAAGTACTTCCCCAACGATTGGTTTTCTAATGATAAAATCGATGACGATGAGAAGTATTTTGAAGTAGCGTCTATGACGGATGACCGCAAAGAAAGGATTCTCTGGCTTGGGTGCCGCATTGCTAAGTTCGAGAAATGGCTTACCTACGATGACAATTTGCATCAATTTGGCGTCGTGTCTTCCTACGAGAAGGAGATAGATAACGTTGCCAGGGACACTGATATGATGACCGTTTCTGAGACTGCTGAATCAGCTTCGCGCGGCTCTACGTTTGATTCCGTAACCACCATGGGAATCGCGGCATCGGAGAAGGACGATGAGGATATGGTAGATGTCGACGAGGCCATGGCTTATAAGCCCATCATTCGCCAATAGCAATACATCACATTGGGCCACCAGAGGTGGCCCGACACAGCAAAGGATCTTATTGACTTCAGTGCGTGGCTGGACTTGATGCTATGTGATGTTATTATGAGGCGTGTCATGGGCTGGAGTTTCCCTAGGACTATTGAGCAAAGTGGTTATTTCATTTATATTCACAGACATATCTCCATCTTTTTACAGTTAAATTTTCTTCTATGTATTGGTATTTTTTCTTCTGGGGCGTTGACACGTTCATTCTTCATTCCATTCTCAACTACCATATTCTCAATTCTACCCAGGTACCCAACGAAAAGGTTGGTCATTTCCCCTACAATTTGTACACCACTTAATGTTTACTGTATAAGTAATTAATTTATATTTGTATAATAGGTTAATATTGAGTAACTGGAAACACTGTTCTCTTATAAAGAAAACTTGCGTATTTCATCCTTCTTGGTTGCCCTGCCTGATCTTGGGAGTTCCTCAGACCCCAGGACTAGAAGACTGACCTAAGGATCGCGGAACATAAGATCTTCCTTACGCGGACGGTGCGGTTCAATTATCACCCAGAGATCATATACTAAGCAAGGCAACCTTCCTGTCAAACGGGTCCTTCAATTCTTATGTTCAGACTCGCCAACCGATTAGTTCACGTCTACAATGGATTCAGCTGGTTATGGATGATGTCTACCATCGGTCCCAAAAATAGACGCCAGCACAGCCACCGTCCTTGATGATGCGTTCCGACCGGGTGGTATCCAGACGCGCAATGACATTGAACTTACTCGATTAAAGTGACGCGGTCTCTTCACTTGAAACTTATACTTACTACTGATCAGCGATTGGCATTGATGGATCTTCACCGGCACATGAGGCGTTTGAGGCAGCATTCCCCCCTTTTCCCAAGTTGGTGTTATCGGACTATCGGGGTTGGGATATATGCAATTAGACCTACAGTGTATTTTAATAAGCGCGAACCCCTAAGTAATGGTAGCTAAATGCGAGACAGACCGAAAATGCGTCTCACAAACTTTCACACAGTTCTCAGACGCCTTCATTTTAGGGGAGTATTAGGCAAAGACAATCAATACATTGCGATCATGCTCGTCAAAATATTAGGAAATAATTAACTCCGGACCCAGCTACAGCTGGTTACGCCCCCGCAATATCAGCCAGCCGAGGTTGCGCTTCCTACTCCAAAATGGGACATTATTAGGGGGCGCCTCCATAAGGTACCTAGTAGCCGTTCAAATCAGCTCGCTAGTAGAAATTGTCCTTACGGAACGGGCTACCTCTAGGTAGGTAAATAACTTCCTTACTAGTCCTCTTGCATAATATTCTTTGCGATCCAACCGAATAGCAAGCGCCACGCTGGAAACATTTGTGAACACCACTGGCCCAGCACGGCAGGTAAATACATGCATAATTTATTGCGCGGTTAGTGCCCCTTATAGAAGATTGCGAGGATTGTGGGATTTCATAGGTAGAAAGCAATATGTATGCGCAAATTGTTGTCCTGTGCCTCTTCTGTAGTAAGCGTTCCTCACTGACAATATATTCCCTACAAGCATACTATTCGTACCACGCATAAGCATCAAAATCTGACTGCAGTTTACAGATAAGTGTGTACTATCGCGTGCTTACTGGCAGAGAGAGTTCTGTATATTTCTAGACTTGTGACACTGCTGTGGTGTATGTACGTGAGATTAATCTTACCAAGTTTACCTAGGTAGGTAGGACTTAAGGGGTGTCTTATTCATCTGCCTGAGTTGAAATGCAGTTCAAAGACCATACACCGAGACCGGAAAGCACGGTGTTGTCTCTAGACCCGGTTACTAATGCATCCCTCGCCACTGGCTGAGCTGATACATGTATCAAACGGGCATATTTCTTTTCTTTCTTTCTTTTTTTCGCGCAAGCCTCTCGTGCCATAAACACGCAATTCTTCGTCATCTATTTGCAACTATCCGACGGTCGACGATGTCTGCGAGGCTCAGATCCCGTATTTATATATGGAGGTAATCATACATATGCAGAGTAATGTGCTGGTTGACACAGCAGTTGGGGAGCCGTTCCAAGATTCCGATGCATCTAGGTTGTAATGTATCAACCCTGCACTTTGTTGCCTTGCTTGCCTACTTGCTCGATCGCCAATTGAGTGGGATCGAACACCTTCTGATACCGAAAAGGTTGCGACTAGCCAAGCCGATGATGTTATCCTCCAAATCTCCAAAAGCCCCCTCATAGATGAGGCACACCATCAATTGAATCAAAAAGCATGAGGGTGTACGGGAAATTATCCATGAGAACTTCACGTGGTGGGTAGCCTGCATACAGGGAATGATGTGAGGGGTCGGGGTGGGGTTCCACATACCGCATATAGCGGATAGGTAGAAGATACCTGCTAAAACCCTGAAGAGTACACAGTGTTTAGCTCTTTCAGTGACTACCTAGGTATTGCGTTATACTTTTTAAGAGCAATTACTAGGATTAATGTGCAGTTCGAACGTCCGATCGATATTCATTTCCGTTCCAATTACAATTGGCTTGTTTTTCGGTGAGCAACTACCCCCATGAAAACAGATTATCTGCCGGGAGCAGGCATGAAGCCTTGACGACGAGCTAGCCGTATCACATAGGCAGCATAGGCAACCCGAGGGACTGGGCAAAGGGATATGCTTTGCCTTCCAACGGCTGGGCAAACAAGGCTTCCCGTCCTATATTCCTACTCCAAGTCTCAGCCTTCCCATTCCCTTCGAAGAGATCCTTAGATGGAAGGTTAGGTAAAGTTGAATATCCTAAAATGGCAAGGGTGATGGTGCGATAGATAACAGTGCGTGAGTCCCTGACCGATACTTCTTGTACAAGAGATAACTGGACGACGAGGCAGCCGAAGGATCGCGGCGCGAGTGCAGCCGCATATGCTCAAAAAAGAAATTGTCCTTTTTTTTTCTGCATAACGGACGGTGCAGACATCTCGATATGACAGCATGCCTAGTCATACGTGACCTCGGCGAGAATGTTCGCTAAACGACGAAGATTTCGGTGTTACGGCGAGGGTATCGGCTGAATGGGCCGCCTATTAATTCATTCGAGACGGTGAAACGTTCGCTTCTAGTATCCTCTTGGAGTCCTGAATATCAAATTCGAACGTCATGCAAAAAGGAAACCTACCTTGAAACGGCTAAGCTTAGACACTGACGTTAGAGATAATAACGGGTGTAAAGATGTTAGGTGACATGACGATTCTTGCTCACTGATCATACCCCCTGATGGCGCAGTAGGACTTGAAGAGGTTGCAACATCGATCCAAGGAGAGACTCCTGTATGTTGGTTATCTCGAAATTACGGTTGAATTCGGGCGTCCTTGAGTCTCACTGCGAAACTGGGCGCAAGGCAACAGGTCATAGCAGCCTAGCATATGCCGGTTAGCTGGAGAACTGGGAACGTACGAGACATACTATTGCCAGCAGAACATGTATGAGAAAATACATGAATCTACATAGGACTGATGAAATTGCCTCAAGTAACTCCCTCATGCGTAATCTACCAATACCGGCACTTCTTAGACGACACGGGGCTAGGAGATAAGAAGCCGAAAACGTGGGAATAACTCATAGATGCCGTCGAATGGATTCGTAATGATATGGGCTGTGTCTTACCTCTCGGTCTTGATCGCCCGAGTCGTTGGAAACTCGGGATTGCAGGTGGGGGATAAGAGATAGAGTTGATGATGCCGACAAGACTCAATATTCAGGCGTTCCAATATAATACCATACATGAATGATATTAATCCTTTCTCATAAGGAAGCCTTAAAATCCTATCGACCGAAGATTGCGATTGAGGCTGGGTTGATTGAGGATATCGGAAGTCTATGTTGTTGCTCCTATTCAGGGGTAACCAACCACACGTATCCTAACCATAAGCCATGCATTTTCCTTGTCGCAGCCCCTAAAATAAAGTCTCTCATACCGGTTCGGTAATGTTCTGAGGCACTTGAAGTTCCTAAGGGTAAGTCGCGCAGGTCCTCGGGCACGAGAGGTTGTTGTAGGTGGTTAACGAACGACGACGGTTGGGATAACGCCCCCAAAGACATGCAATGTAGATAACTCAATGCATAACAACTTTTATCAAAGTTCCATATATCCTCTAGGCCCGAAAACCTGAAGTCATCTTGCTTTGATTCATGTCCGTCCCACCCCCGAGCCTTGGTGGATAGTTGCCGTAGGTAGGTACCAGGTAATCCATCGGTAGGCGCCTTGCCCCGAAGATTTAGGGAGAGTAATGTGATATGGATGGATGGTAATAAGGTCAAAGAGGGATCTCTGTTATATGATATACTTTTAACATTTGGCTGCGGGTTCTGATGGCACGTGGCCTGTTGCTGGATTCAGGGGTAGCCAATCATCAAGCATGTCTTGGTAGTCATAAGCATTCATGTACCCCCTGCCCGTTATTATTAGTCGTTGATCCTAAGACGATTTGGGGCTAGAGCTCTCATATTTCAGGGACGAATGTGGAACTAGGAGCAGCGGGCATAAGGTAGAAGAGCTTGCGACTTACTTGCATTAGACTATCTCTGTCAATCCACAGAAGTATAAGTCGTGCGCATGTTCGATCATGTTCTGAGAAGGATTATAAGACACCCCACATTGCCTAATTGATGTAAGTATTCATATACACTGGATGTGGTGTATGAGAGAGAAATATTTCCAACCTGACTGGACTAAGGGGTTGCTTCATGGTTGGCACAACTGTTAGGGGGAATTCATGAGCCGAATCTCCTGTCACCAAGTCGACTGCTTTTTCCCTCATTATGGCCTTTAACTGACATGTACTTAAGATTAGGTTGAGCGAATCCACATAGGTGATAGTGTGGCGTGGTAGCTCTGACAGTGCTAGGCGCACAACGGTAACCATCGGGGCCTATGAACAACAAGACAAGACCCTTTTTCCAACAAGAAGTTGAGTAAAGATGATGCAGTAATATGAGAAGCGTACTTGTTTCTAAGACATTTCGTTCCTTTCTGCTGGGCTAGGTATGGGACAGGATATCCGGCAGAAGGAGTTGCTTCGATGGAAGCCCAGGTCCATTAAGGGAACAACTGATATCCTTGGATAAGGAATTTGATGGTTAATTGATGCATGATACTTTCATAGAATGTCTTTAACAGTCCTCAAAAGAATTGGGAAGGTCCTGGGCGGGTTTTGTAGCTGTGATAGAACATTTGATTGAGGTGGACCTCCGTTGTACTGGCTAGGTACCTAAACTTGTCCCAGCAAGCTAACTAGTACATCGAGTTTTTTCGTGGCAAGATGTATAAAATATAGGCAGGACTTTTGGAAGAGTTTTCGGGGATTATATGAACCCATATTTGTAGAATATTGGCCAGTCCGGTCGTGGTCAGGGGCATCGATTCGAAGTTTAGCATGGTGCAAGATGAGTCCGGACGACCGGAGCATGAGATTCATGAGAATCCGGGCGCCGTGTACGGAAGAGGCCTATTTATACATCGGCCGGAAGGTGGAGAAGTGGCCACTTGAATCGGTGCTACGGCATTTGTTCGTTCCTTCCCCGTCTTGTCTTGTCATCACATATGATGCGGCTCTTCGGCGATACGTGGGCTTAGGTATATGTAATAATCGGGGTTTTAGGCATTTCTACGTCAGGTGTCGCGTGGAGACTAAGTACCTGGCTTTGGTGCGATAGTGGATAGATTCCGCTGCTATCAGCACTAATAGCGGGACGCTATGGAGCTCTGTTTGGTTACACAAGGGGGTCCGGGAGCGCTAAAAAGGGTGGAATCATGCATCGTTAGAGAGGTTCCCCAGATATGACCCGCATTTTCATGTGCCCTGACTGGATAACTGAATGCCGACGCTCAACATTCCCCCTGTCTATCGCGAATTGTATCGTCTTTAATCTAGGTCTCATCTCACCATTCGCCCGGAACTTCTCTTCCTTATACACATCATCCAATGACGATACATCGCCAATGCATTGACCCGGAATTCATCCCATATCAGACTTCCTTTTGGACCGAAGAGCCTCAATTTCGTACTTCGTACCTCCTCCCCCCTACTTAGAATACGCTCGTGAGATCCGCAGGTCAGGGATGTGTGATAACAATGGTCAATTAGCATGATACATCACAGATGCCACCAAATATTATGCAAGCCTCCCCGCTAAGCTCCCAGCTTCCAGCTCCTGATGCATAGCAGTAGAGAGAACTTGGAAAGACATCCGTTTATCCCCTATCCCGTCTAGTCATGGCGTTTCTGCAGCTGAACGAATCCGATCTGTACCTACCTAGGCTCCCTGTTCTGTGTACTTATGTAGAACATTAAGGACTAGAGGGCCATGCCTACCGAGTTCGTCAAGGAGAACCGGCGATTGCCCGTACATTGCGCAATCCCGTTTGAGCCGCAAATGTCGCTAAGGTCGCAGTCCCACGCAGTAAGAACGGGCTAGCCCACCATTCTTCCTCTCTTAGAATATTTGTGCGACACAATTGAACGCTTATGAGCTGAGTGAGGCATAAATTATTCGCCGATAGCATATAATTCGCTAGCACCAACGCCTTTTTATGTACCTAATGTGTTGGTGTTGGTCGGTTTTGACTTCGTCCAGGCAAACTCCGCTATGTGGAAAGGCTGCCGGAAAGAACTAGATTTCTCACCGCACCAACATTGAATCATGCATAATTTCATTGGCTCTCTTTCATATTAGAAACAGATCCAATAACAGGTAACTATAAAATACTCGAACTTCCGTACTGTTGTGGGTTGTGGTATCAAGAAGTGACCCCTAAACGATTACATGCGCTGCTCTTCACGCGAGTTACAAACCAAACAGTGAGCGCACTGTAAGGTACATTCGCTAGGACCTACTGTTCGCGCTCTCCTGACCCAGACACTCGGGTTAGGTATAGGTCGGTTGCCTCGTCCTTCTATGCAAGTCATTGTACTTACGTGCTACTACAAAGTCTCCACCACCCTAGGGCTTAACGCGCTGATTGGAGCTGGGTACCATGTAAGACGCCCCTACAGCGAACTCACAAGGACATGGCCTCTATGGAATCATCGAATCGTCTTACACTCCATCGCCCATTCAGGAAAGGAGATCAGACCCGTGACTAGGGGATCAAGCGCCAGTGCGGCTCAGATGTTTACAGACGCCCCTACGAGACGTGATACTTGCTCCTATCATGATTCCGACCTGTGATCACAGCCTTACGATGCGATTAGATTACCTTTCAGACTACCGGGTCACATATCTGGCCCGGTTGGTGTCGGTAAGAAGCACATGATCTCCGACACATGCTCCCTCGGGTTGGCTCCGCTCAATCAATGAGCCAACCAACCATGTTGGTTGGATGTTGTATCTTGTTGTTTTGACACAGCTGTAATATCACTTAGTAGTATCTTGATCCCTCACCGCCCCTTCGTATCTAGGTACCTATCTAAATCCCATCTAAAGGGGAAGAACTTTTACCCCTTATATAGAAACCACGTGTAGCCTCCAACCCCAACAGAGTAACAATAATTTTCAAGGGGAGGATCTCAGCCGAGCTGATTATGAGCCGATTGCAGCAACTGTAACCTTACTGCTGACTTGTTATTGCTGTCCAACAACCGTTCCGACTGTTGGACCCCCTTAAAATCTAGCGGTTAACCCTTGATGGCCACAGCCTTACCCTACCTAGGTACCTATCGATTGCAGACGCACAAAAATAGCAATAAAACATCGAAATCCGAGTTTAATTATCTCAAAATCATCAACTAACGACGAGTTTCCGATATGAAACTATCAGACAAATGATATGTACTACACTCCGTCACAGTAGCCGAATGCGGCGAGCGCGACGGATGGACTTCGCTCCGAGTTAAGGCTTGGGCAGCCGTCAGCCGACCGACCGCATCATCGTTCATGCAGAAACGCGTCTTGGACCGACTCTACGAGCGCCTAGGCGAAGATTCAAGTGTTGCCGGAATGATCTAGTGTATATCGATAGTCGACGACAAGGACCAAACCAAGGAGTAAGTCTCTGAAGAGACCCGATCGAAAGTAAAAAGTAATGCGATGGCGAAAGGAAACGGGCCCGCATCGTCAAGGTAACCCCTCTTCGAGACATCAAGTGTTGATGACTGCCTACTGTAGTAATGTCTCAGAGATCCCAAGCCACAGAGCGTCGGTCCCACACTAGACGATGAAATCTCCATCGGAAGCCCCTTATCTGTTAGCTAGAGCGATGGTTGAACCCAAGCCCGAGTATAATCTAGCCCTCCAACGCGTCAACACTCCCTTCTCTACCCACACAACATAGCGCGAAGTATCGGAATGCCCGACCTGTCCTTACGGTCAAGCTACAACGGTCACCGATATTGCATGGAATGTGTAGACTTGACGATAATCACGTCGACAAGACTGATCCAGTAAACCTGAAGCTGGACTTTGTCGTGTCACAGCATCGATGGTGATACTACACGTGGTCATCAATACACTGCTGGCGATTCCGCTTTCCGTATCACACGCGACTTCCCGATATCACACTGGCGATGGTCCCACAATGCACGATCGTGTAATGCTATCGGCGTTACTCATGGCGGTCCGAAACGATGGCGAGAGACATAGTCATGGACAAGTGGGGGTTCCTTTTGGGATAGAAACATACATAAGGACTGTCTGGAAATTTGATATAAGTTTGCTGTCAAGGTACCCAAGAAGAATGTGAATAGTAGGTACCAACGTTTCTCCTAGCACAATGAAGGAGAAAGGGGCTTCGGTAGGTATATAGGTACCTATACTACTCGAATAGCAAGCACCGTCTCTAGTTGCTTCTACACTTCGCTTAACTACCTACGTACTTACAGAGACCCCTCTGTGGCTTCAAAAACAATGTACAAGTGCCTTGTGGTGTCTATTCGCGAGTCACTGGTACCCTTGTGCCGTTAATAATGAACCAAACAGTATTGAGCATGGCTGCTCGATTATCGTGTGGGGTCATTGCACTCTGACTAGATAACTCAGAGTATTGGTGATATCACGATAGGCACATGGTAGTTGTAGTACTGACGATGTGGTTATACGAAATACGTCTTCTCCAGTAGGTCAAGAATCGGATAGTTGCCGCAGTGTCTTTGTCTTAGGTTCGTCGTTATTTTTACTATGCGGTGTAATCCATAAAGTCGTAGACTTGTCTCCTTATTCAATAGAATCTTCTCGCCCATTAACACTTTCATTCGATCTCCTCAGTTAGCTTAAGCCTAAAGATTCCCATGAACACATCTCACTCCGCCTGATAGATCATATCCATTATCTAGGATAACATCCTCTACCGATCAAAGCACTAGTTTGAAGGGGTGGCGGTTGACTATTAGGTACATGAGGCAAGATATATTCAAAGGAGATTTATCCCTTTAGTTGGCATAAGACTACAACTCCACGATTACCTAGTAACTGTACTTCCAGCAACCCCTGAGCTCCACTGGCACCCACAAAAGCCTATTTCTAGTTGGCTAGACACCTTTGAAGCCCACTATTAGAGCCTCAATACTTATACGCTTAAAGGGCCTACGCTATCGCCGATGTAGAGTTACCAGTTTGGTGGAGACTGTAGTTTTATGCCCAACTAAAGAGGTATCCAGATAGTGAGGAGGAAAACTTGGCGAACTCATATTGATCTTGACTAGACCCGTGTTCATAAGACTAGAATTCATTTAGGATGAGGTCAAATTAGCCTATTAGTTGTGGATGTAGGACTTGATCTGCCGTGACGGTTGGTTAATATACCAGGTGATCTAACAAGGTCTCAACCAGTGTCACGAGGCGGAACCAAGAGGCTAGGGCAGAACGACGTTGTTGCGAAGGGCTCTGACTAATCCCTTCTAGGGGATGCGGTATACATACATGAACCTTCTTTTGTCTATAGCCAAGAGCCAACTGCCAATAGGGCAGCCTCGTACAGGACGACTCCCGATCCTTCTGGGCTACTATAACCCTGGCGAGACCTCTGACTATCAGCTCTCACGGAGGAGGCTTCTAACAATCAGCAAGTACACTGAATCATACACTAAAAAGGAGGGATTATTCATGCTAAAGAGTAAAGATAGGTAAGTGAACTCGACGGTACTATAGTTGTAAATAATCAACAAAAGAAAGGGGGATTGTTAAATGGCAGGCGGGATCTACCACTTATGTCCTTGCATCAGTGAAGATATGGGTGCAGGAAGAAGGAAACAAGAACAATATGGTACGGGCGGTGACACTACTAGGTAGTGGACTCGTTCCAAAAGGCCCAAGAGTTTGTAGGTAGGGAATTCTCTCTTGCATACGACTAATGACGCCTCTGCTACAGCTATAACGTAAGGGGCATTACTGTTCTACTACCGGACAAGACGTGGGATTGCTAGAGGCTTGGATAGCATATCTCCCCACTCAGATTAATAACTAGGTACTACCTAGTTTCCAATTTATACCTATGTAAGGTCACCATAGTCGTAAATGGAGAATGCGAAGTCCACATGGGGTAATCACAGAGGTATAATTACTTGCAAGGGCTAGCATAATATTAGAAAGGAGTAAGAGAGAGTACCTAATAAGAAGAATATAATTGGCAGAAAAGGTGACAACTCAGATACATCGGCAGCTATCGAGGGAAATTTAATGTATCAGACTCTTATATCCGAGGATAGAGGAAAGGAGTCTAGTGCTTGTCCTCCCCTGAGCGGTTATGATACCATAAATTTCACGAGATATGGCAGCACAGCAGCTCAATTATGAATTCAAATATATTTTATATTATGATTCATAGCAGATGATACGAACTAGTTTCTTGCTTAATCAAAACCCGGTCCTGTAGGTATATATGATGGCAGTTCTCCGCAAACCCCAAACTGTGCAACTTCGACTATCGCTCAGACATTTTTCGTATATACCGACTTCTTAGAAAGCTGATTTATCTTAGAATAGTTTCTTTATCTCTCCTTAGAAGGTATGTATTTACCTACGTAAGCATCCATCAATGTAGTACATGTGCGAAGCTTTGGTGATATTCATTAGCTATGTAATTCGCAACAGTGCTACAGGTTGAAGTTTTTCAAGATATGGCTATATAGATGGCGTACCTAGTATAATAGTACCTACTATCAAAGTGTGCCATTAATCTGCAGATCAGTATCGAAAATTGCCAGTCTAAGGAATAGCACCTGATCGGTGAGTAAATGGTGCCA
Source organism: Annulohypoxylon truncatum (assembly GCF_022578515.1). NCBI lineage: Eukaryota > Fungi > Ascomycota > Sordariomycetes > Xylariales > Hypoxylaceae > Annulohypoxylon > Annulohypoxylon truncatum. Next base: position 407,229 of record NW_025953794.1, on the reverse strand, counting down.
TATCCAATATATTTACTTGACCTGAAGATAGCCGCAGATACCACAATGCGGATCTCACAGATGAGAAACCCGTGAAGCTACATGAGGAACTGATTATCGCCTTACCTGGATAGGTAGGATCGCGGTGTATAATTTTTGCTCCCGTCTACACTAGGTACCTATTCCTTAAACCAGCCACCAGTAGGTTCAGAGCGGGCCAAACTCGGATTCAACTGGATCCCTAGTAACAGACTTATGTTTCAACTTATTGAAAATATAGAGGAAGAGTTTTGATGCGTCTTTATTGTAGTGAGGATAAATGAATAAAAGAAATTGGCCGTATATCGGACTGCTTGTATCTTCTACACGTAGCCTATGTATGTAGACATAAATCTAGCTGTCGGTTGAAGCAAAAGCGCCAGTTGATCTACTCAAATGATGGGCTACTTCCTCATTGAGATCCTCAGGAGCCTAGGGACCAATACTGAGCGCTTATCAGTCAACGTAGTTCCGATGGTAAATTTATATTCGTAATGATGGATGACCGCAGTCCAGAACTACCTATTACTGCTTAAGTACTTGTAGGTGTCTAGTATCTACAGTCAAAAGACACTAATGGGAAATATGGTCGTGGCTATGATACATTCACGTACCTACCTCAGTACATAAGGAAAGACAATTTGTAATTTTCGACTTAAAAAGCTACGTAGCCAAATTAATTTCGATGGTAAACAATTCAAACATGTTCATTATTGAAGTTGCTGGGATTTAAATCCTTTAAGTAGTTCGTAGATCAGATCGAAGAGAATGAGTCCCCTGAATCCTCTAATGGAGATGGCCGCACTGTAATTAGCTTGATAAGCAAGCTAATAAATGATGATTGAAGCGTGAATGAGATTTCGTCTTTATGGTGTCAAAGCCAGGGCTTCGCGACGCGTCGTTCTTGAGGCGTTGAAGCGGTATGATAAGCCACCCTGGCAAGAATTTCAGCTTCGAATTATGTTCTGCAGCCACTTACGGTGGCGGCATCAGATCCTGCAGCAGGTTGCATGATTGCACCAGGGATCTAATCCTTGGATGACTTCACATCTTTGGGAAGATTCCGTTAGTGTTGGACACTTCTCAGCCATACAGTGCTGCTATGGCAAGACGGGGAAACCGGCGCGCCATATGATCATGCATGACCAAACCAACAGGTCTCTCCAACTCCCCGATGTTACACAGATCTCCTGTGTACGCCAATGTCTAGTCTCGGCAACAACATGCCATGTTACTTACACGGTTAAAATAAACGACTTGCGGGGAAGACAAAAGCTCCCCGGACTGACAGCTGTGCGATGTCGTGACACAGTTACCGTCCCCAGAAGGAACGCGTGCTGACTACATTGCTTTTTCTATCCCCTAAAAGCTGACTATGAGCGGACCGAACCCTTACATTGGAGAACGGACAGCAACTTGCATAAGAATACATTACGAAGTTCATCAATTAACTCAGATGTTTTTCTAATGGTCAGGTAGGTATGTAAACATAGGTACTCTTCCGATAGACGTATGGCGTGGACGGGCTTGATAGGGTAGCAACCCACCTTACCACTAATGTTCCCGTGCGCGGTGGCGTCAACCGGGGTCTCTAGAATTCGTATCCGAGCTTAGCGAGTCATAAATAAATACAGTTGAGCGACTATCCAACTTTGTGAGTATGTGTATGCATGGCAGGACGATGCGATCAACCTAGATTGGGATTAATCAAAATGGATATATACTAGCTTGGCCATGAGAATAAGAGTTGATATGATCTTGGGACCCGCTCAAATGTCTCTATCTATAAATGGTTGCGTGCATATAGTAAGTAGGTAGCTCGGATATAGTTATTAGGTGCTGACAAGGATCTATATGCAGATAGTAGTTACCTACCTAGGTATGTAGGTAGGGATTGGTGAGTGATCTAGGGAACCTATGTTCGCCGATCTTAGTGTAGGTAGGCATAGTCCAACGCCCAGTAAGAGCGAGCTCCCTATAATAGGGGATATCAGGACGGTCACGCTCACTAGACATACAACTGCCGAGTATGGCTGGCCATTGCAGCACAATGTCTGAGAAAATTGACAATGATGAACATAGGTATTCAAGTATACTTAGATACTAACATGCGACAATTACTCAAAAGGAAGCTAGTTTCTACCAAGCTAGAGGAAAGTAGAGCGGCGACCACGACGATGACATGGATGACGATATCTCGATGGGGGTAATAACCAAAAGAGAGAAAAAGCAAAGGCCTTTACCGTTCGCACATGCTGTGTCACTACGGATTGCATATTTTAAAATTATATACCTACCTACATAGGTGGACCAAGTCTTTGCAATATGTCTGTGTTATATAGCTGGGGTGGTAGAGATTAGATGAAATGAGCCGCATATACATAGTAGCACAGATAGCTAGAGCGGCTTATCCCGGCATACCAAGGGAACCCCTTGCAACGCTATAACCCTTTGTTATGAGAGGATCTGACCCCAGAGTGACATGCTAGAAGCCGCGTTTAGAGATGATATGTTCTTATCTTGATTCTTAGCTATTTACGCCATCGCCCGGTCGACAAGTCCTCGCCGGTTTCATCTGCATCGATAGGTACAGAATAAGTCTCACGCTACTGCGTTCATAGTACGTGACAACCATCTGGATGTGGAGGTGATCTCCAGCCAGCTCATAAGCCATGAGATACCTATAAAACGCCTCTCACGCATGTGACTGACGTTAGGATTTAACATACGGCATCGATCTAACTTTCGTTCCGCTTTCCACATTACCGTTATGTGCTTGGGAAGAGTCGCATTCCGGCCCTCCGCCCCTTATTATAAGGTATTATGCATTGTATGACATGAATGGGCCGAAAGAAGAACATATTCATTGCCGATCCAGTAACCAAAATTGGATGTAACTATCGGAAGAATGTATTATTCGTTCGCCAAAATAGCCTCACGCTTCAAAAATGGAAGCCCGGTTATTCGACACACCATCCAGTCAATCTCGTTTCCCGGAATCTGTGAATGCAATATTAAAGCGGAATTCACTTCATTCTCCTAGGGCAACATTCCTCTCTGTATGTCGCAATCTTTGACGGTCCCTTTACCTATCCTTCAGCTCATAACTCTTCGGCATTTTGCGGAAGGTCATCTGCCCTTTAAAATCATACATAGTCCCATGGCTCACTCAAGGGCTCATATCTTCGGACCAAGCTCAACCGCTCCGTCTCCCCTTCCGAATCCAGAGATTGGCGCTGCTCGTTATCGACATCTACCCGTCATTTCAATGTGCTACAATATAGACTGAGGCTCAAGTTCATTACTCCAACCACCAGATCATAAGCTATGCCGGATGAATGTTCCGGTGCTTGGAGAGCATAGAGTAATACATATCTTACTTGGTTTAAGATCACCAAACACGGAGACTGGGTCGTTAGGCATCAACTCCCCCGGACATGTAAGCTGACATATACAGAACGATGTAAGAAAAAGCAACAAGGCATCCAATTCGGCTGACATTCCAGTTCCGCACAACTATCAGGTGTATTCAACTAGCCTCATCATGAAGGTTTAATCTTTTCACTGGCATGAGTTGAAGGTAAACAAGTATTTTCCTGCCCCGTATCGCGATTAGCTAGTTGAATCAGATCCTAGGCAGATTCTTTCAAAGAGGCAGTACGGACCGATAGTCCTAGAATTACCACCCATCGCTCGAAGCTACTAAATCATACGATAGGTTAACGTAAACTCAGATAAATCCTCATTGATTCTTCATCTTTTGTCGCTCGGAAGTAGCTAGACCACGTACTGTCCGATCACGTCTGTACAATTTCTGAATCTTCCAGAGCGCCTAGTACTTGCCAGGTATTTGATGGCACATAGCCCTACTCTTAGCAGGCTGCCAAGAATATGAGAATGGACCATTTGGATAGAGGATTTTTATTTAGAACTTCGAGTTAAAAGGTAGGGCGAACCAGGCGTCTATTCTATAATCCGATTTTTGCTAAGTGTTAGCCACCTAAGCTAGTACCTAATGTAATTCATGGAACGATGGCCTTGACGCCAAATCAACGCAACCTCACACTTCTAATCTCCGTTGGATGGGAAGATGGAAAGATCGAGGAACTTGTTAAGCAGCGCTCGGAAGAGTATAGGCAGAGGGTGGAACGAACTCCTGACAGCAACAAATCAACGGAGTATAAGAAAAACGCGACGAGGCGAAAGACCGATACCATAAATCTGAAACTATCTTCGTATGACAGACAAGATTTAGCTTAAATTGCCTGATAAGGCTCCCAAGCTGACTGCATTCTCCCCAGTGGTAGTGAGATGCGACGGCAGATTGGAATCCCTGTAGACATGTCGTACAGCTCCCAGTCTTCCACAAAGTACCTATTTACATCTGGGCTCAACATTAGGACACTATCAAAGAGAAATACCCCCTAGGTCTCACGGGAGACGCCTTGGAACTAGGAATGTTTGGCGCTGTGGGGTTAGACGTTCTAAAAGCCACAACTTCCCTAAGGGTGCTACTACAGCAGAGGCATTGCGGATTTAGAACCACTAACCGGGTTGTTTAAATCGTATGATTTCTCCAACAAAGATAAAGTAGCATAATCACGATGATCTTATATACATACCGCTATATTGGCTGGGTTACAATGTAACCACTTGTTGCACTTCAGAGCCTGCCCCTTTATTGGCTCGTGGCGCAAGAGTTGATAAAGTAAACATGGAAGACTAGAGATGAAACTCTTTCTTGTATGCAGAGATTCGGTATATAGCTTTACTAGTATGTCTTAGAGATGTTTTCCGTTGCAGAACGTTACGACGGTAAAGCAAGGCGTAAACGTAGTGGCTCTGTTGAGCTAGATTAACAGTGGGAAGCCACAATTTGGGTTGATCTTCTCCCCATACTACCTTAATGCAGGTTGTTTAAGATGTTACTAGAACCATCTAGTGATCTACCTCAAATATTGATAACACCGTCAACCTTCGAAGAAATAGGTACGTATATTTGGTTATAATAATCCATGATCTTCATCCAACTTTCAAGTCGGGAAACCCGTGAAACATAGCTGTCTGTTGAGGCACGACTGACGTCTGCGGTATGTAACTAGGAGTTCGTGGTAACCATGTAACCTGCAAGCCCTTAAGAAACGGCTGGACCCGACTAAGAAGAACATCCATCCTGGCTTGTCTGCCTCGGGTCTAGCCTAATTGCCGTCGATGCTCAGCCTTCATGTACTTCTCGAGTACCTACTTAGGTGAACGAAACAGAGACCAAGATCTTTCATGATCAGCTCTCACAGTCCTTCGGTTTTCTTTGATAAAGCAGGCCAAGCCACATTCACGCAAGTTGCGGCGTTTGCTCGCATTCGCTCACAGTTAGGACTTTCGGCTTTCGATAGCGCCAAAGCAATCCGAGTCCCGTCACGTTCTAAGGGCTGTTAAGCTGTGTCGTGTTCAAATAGGTAGGCCAACACCCAAAAGGCGGCAATCCGTATGTATGACCGTGGTGTAAATCTCACGTCGTTAGCTGATTCCTACCTCCCACACTCTTCATCAGTGGGGCCTCTGTCGGATCTACCTCATTGCTTCCCCCCGCTCTTGGTGCTCTGTTCGTTCGCGACCCACTCCAAGGCAGTATATGCCATGGCAATGATTGGGTATGGGACACCTGACTTCTAGAAAGAAATCCGCCCTTCCTTGGTGGACGTTGCTGCAATTAGGCGAAAGGTGGTCGCGCCCGAATGTTGATCCTTTGAGCCTCCAAGCCTTCCTCCCTACTGATAAAAAGGCTCACTTACTCTGTCATCTCCTGTCCTTTAGCAGAAAATACACAGCACTTATTCTTGATCCATAGTCTTTCACCACATAGTAATATCTTAGTATGGCGGGCAAGGATCGAGAGCGTAAACACTTGCGGTTATTTTCTAGCCATCGTCGTCAAAACGTCAAGCCTCGACAGGCACATCGCCGACCTCCTGCGGGCTCCGGAAGTGTACCTTACACGGATGGGATCGCGGAGTCCATGGAGGATAAAATCTCTCTAACGGAGCGTAGTGACATTGACCCCGCGTATGCGCAGACTGATGCCGACATGACGGAAAACTGGGATGCTACCCTCGCGAATCCTTCCGTACATGTATCCTCCACGGGCTTTCTCAGATCTTCGATAACCGCTTTGCAGGAGGGAAACCATGCCAATGCTGCGGCATATTATCTCCCTAGATCCAGCTATGATTTGCATGCGCCGGATAGCTCGCTTGACAATACCCAACTGACTTCGCCGTACTCGACGCACACCACCACGGGTATCGGCACTGCATGGAGCGGGTCGTATCCAACATATCCTTCCTCGAGCGACGGATACGCCACGACCATGTCTACGTCCGGCGATATGATCTCCTACATCCAGCCACAGCAGTACGACAGAGGTCATACTAGTTATGATGTTTCAATAACTAGTTCACCTCCAGGCGTGGAAGTTATGGACGACGACGACAATACGCAAGCCATAGACAACATATCTAGTCAGGACCCGGGTTCAAATACTCAAGCATTGCCAAACCCCTCTTACTCACCGCCTTCCCGACGATGGTCTATTGATAACCACCATGGTTCTACCGTGTAAGTCCAGCCACATCCCAAGGAGGACACAGGCTAACCCCCCCGAAGTGATTTCATACAGGGGGATACAGACAGTCTGTCCGAGGAGCAGAATTCTTCCATCGACGGAAGACCGAGAGGATACAATGCTTCAGATGATAAGAGGGAGTATGACTGGAGAGAACAAGAGTACATGCGTCGTGTGGAACCGTGGAGCTCTGAAAACAGGCTCAACGAGGGTCACGACACCAACAACTCGTATATCTATAACAGGTCTGCGATATATGGCGATGAGAACGAAAGTAATTAAGTAAGCTCGGCAGCTTGCTCAGTGACGACGACCTCTGGTCGCTAATAGCTGTGGGAGTATATCTGATAAAAGTATTTGTAGTTCTGAGGGCGGGCATTTTCCTTTATCTTGCAAGGCATTATACCACTAGCTTATGGCGTTAGCATAGAACATGGTTCATCAGATATGTTTTCGAGACCAACTGGGGATTTAATGTCTCAATATAAGGCCAGCGTCCCATTAGGTAGGATTCGCCACCTCCTGTAGGAGCTGTTATCATATGGTGAACGAAGATATCGCCACGATACACCGCCGGACTGGACACGGCTGACGATTTCTCCCTAAGCGCTAGAGCCGATATCCATTCACAACCTTTCTTAAACATAAGTTCAGCTACTCAATAGCGAGCTGTCATGCCGGCATATTTTATCCCGCTATAAAGCGCATATGGAACATCCCACACTTATCTAACGGGTTCCCCTGGCATATGACCGTGACAGACATTCCACGTCAAACCAACGTCAAAACTTTGGAAAGGATGTGAAAGATAACCAAACCCATTAACTTCAAGACATTAAAGTCTCAAATAAGGTACGTAGTGACTCTTCCAACAAGCAAGGAACCCCCCTAGATTGATATTAAGCCACAGAACCTCACCGCCACTATTCGCCAGTTTCCGAGGGCTTCGCACAGCCACCCCACCACGGTCGTAGCAGGTGTAGTTACCTAGGGACGAGGAACAACTGCAGCCAATCGATCATGGAGCTCCGCCTCAACATTGAAAATAGGATTCTTGAATGCAAGCAGAAATTCAACGGGAATTTATGCTGCTACTCAACTGATACGCTTACGAGACCGTCATGGAGCTTGTCCGACTGCACGATCGCAACTATGTATCGTTTCTGATACAGGATCGGTAATACAGTCTCAGGACTTCGATGACCACTTGGACATGTACCAGGTGCGTCGAAAGATAAATGAGAGGAGTTCCGATATAATGAAATCCATCTTATCTGCTTGACTAACCTGCTCCATAGTGGTACATCGATACCTATGCATATGGGAGAAACGGCGATGTTGAGGGAGGCCAGAGTCAAGTGTGATGTGGATTGTACCGCAAACGACGAAATCACCAAATAGAGAAGAATGAGGTTAGATTAAGCTCAGATGAAGTACGACCGAAAATTTTCCCGAGATCCGCCTCATTAGGTATGCAGGACCCAGCAAGGGCTGTGCTTCGCTTCTGGTCTGGATTCCGGGGTACATAAACCGACTTGATGCTTGAAACGGGAAGCTCCCGTGGACCCTCCGCTCGTCTACTAGGGGAAACGATTAGCATCATTCTCCATGCTTGCCCCCTCCCCCAAACTCGAACCCTATTACGGACATTGCTTACCAGCTCACTGTTCTTGAGCGGGTCAAGACTTGCATCTTACACAGCCCCCGCGCATAGTTAGCCGGAGCGCCCAATATAGGTAGCAAGACTAACAGTGGAGGCATTAACCACGTACTTGCATTCCGAGTCCCGGCGATTGAATATCTAAGAAGCTCTAGGCGGTCAAGAGGGGAGGTTAGTCACCTTAGTACGTTATTCATGTCGGACGTTACCCAAGGGGAATATCGTCCAACATTGGATATATGTGAATGCCGAAACTTGCAGATCCTCCAAGGAGTCGTGGAACTCAATAGCAAGGCACCGTCCCCAGTTCCTTGGAAGCTATTGCCGAAGTTCTATAACCTATCTCCTATGGACGCGCTCGGAGTAGAATCCACTCTTGAAATGATACCCTAAGTCCGGAAACGATTTCCTTAAAAGTACAAAATGTTGCGATAGCCGAGTCTAAGCACTAAACTGCGATCTAATACCGGATAGACATTCCAACAGCTGTCCATTTGGCGGCTTCGTGAGTACCATATTGGAATTTCTAGCATGACTACCTAAAGAACTGGGACTTTATAGACATCGAAAAGTCAATATAATAACACCATAGGCAACTCTACTGAAGCTTCCAAAGGTATAGGTAGAAGTCTTTAGTAAACTGATAGCTGCACTAAACCAAGAGTTGACTAATTCTTTTAAGGAAAAACTTCATCCATACCTATTTTGGTTCACTTGTCTGGGTACCTGGCAAGATATGCTAGGAAGCAAAATAATAGTATACTGATCTGGACTAACGTAGACTTGGCTACATAAGCCGCACTATACCCAAATGACCCAAGAAACCGACATTTAATTATTAATCACGCATAACCTAACATAGATATGTAACATCAGTGTCAGATCTACACGTGTAGCCCCGGGAATGGGTGTCGTTCGCCCTACTTTGGCTAGGTAACCCAGCACTTTTCTGAGGTTAAATAATAGGGGGCCACCTCTAAGTGACCTTCCACAAAGCTGACTCAGAACTTGACGTCAAGTCATATGCCATATGCCAACATCGTGAACTAAAGGAAGGGAAAAGATATCGTTTAGAATTAATGATTAGGTAACTAAGAGCCCTAGGGGATAAGGTGGAAGTTGTGAGCGGTGAAGACCTAGTAGGCGAATTCCTGACATACGTCATATTTACCTAACCCTGAAGCCTTAGAGAGGTCTTGATAAGTCACTTCCATGCTTGAGAATTTCCTTCCTGAATATATTTATATTAGTAAGTATGTGGGAAGTTCGAATATGACTCTACTGGAGTATCTAAATACCCAGTTGTAGGTATAAATTACGAATGAACGTAGCAATAAATTATTGCTGTATATGCACTAAAAAGATAGAGATCCGCACAAAGCCCCGCTATATAAGCTATTATTTTGGAAGCTTACATAACAGTATATGCAATAAACTTCTTAAGTTTAAACTTTCACTTTAAATCTTCTAAGGTTCTAATCCAAACGTTGACAACGCATTTACGTAACCTTCACAAAACATCACATCAATCCGTCTTGTCTCGTTCTGCCAATCGCCATGAAACCGAGAAAACGTACTGCAGACGGCGAGGGCGGAAATGCCCATAAAAGACATCGTAATCCACAATATTCTGGAGGGACAAAGACGAACTCGACCATGGACCCGAATTACGGCCAACGAAGCGCCTTCGGTGACTTTGAGTGTCTTACAACCGTGCCTGTTGGAGACAGTGATCTGGACTGGGAGGATGATTCCGACGCACTAGCCTACCTTAAATCTGTGCGGTAAGTTAACCTTTCCTACCACCTTTCATTCTGCAAATTCGCAAGGCTAAACCGGTATCCCTGTTTTCTTAGGTGATTGATACTGATATGGTGAGTATAGAACCCAGGCTTTTACCATCCCACATGTCCTCGTCGCGAGTAAAGCTGGTCCACAATTACCTCCCCAATCCACACTGCAGTCCGTGGCTAGCAATCAGCAAGGTGGAGAAGAAGGCATCGACCGAAGTATCTATAAAGATGGCAGAGGCGATTTCAGAGGATATTATCACGATGGAGCGTATATCGCGTATGCACCCAACTACTTAGACGAGGACGAGGACGAGGATGAAGAGCAAGATGAAGAATTTGATGAAGCAAATCACGACTACGAAGAAGGCGAAGAAGACGAAAATCTAGAGCTAGAATACGAGGAAGAAAACAGCTCCGAGTCCGACAGCGAAGGGCGTCCGCATAATAGTAACTCGGACGAGATCCGCGACGCATATTTCGCTTCGCTCACGAACCAATACCTAGCCCTGCGCCAGATCCTACAGACCGAGCCACCGCACGACGTACTATTATCGCTCCCCAGATCGAATCCAACCGAAGTAGGCGAATTCGGCTCCCGATCTGACACGTTCCCCAAGTGGTCCGGGCGAATCCGAGGCACAGATCCGCTGCCCGCCCAGATCGCGGGTATGCACAAGGACGGCGTGATCCGGCTCCTGCGCATCATCCTCGGCGGCAAGTTCCTTCGCAAGAAGCAGACACTCTGGGAGCGCACTAGCAGGTGGGTATGGGCGCTGCTCGCGCGCCTACCCGAGAGGGGCGAGCTGGACTACCAGGAGATCGGGTATATCCGCGAGTTAGGCAAGAGGGCAGTGCTGCTGATGGTTAGTCTGGCCGAGATGGAGGTTCTGAAAGAGCATTACGATGTCGGCGATAGTAGCGCCGAGAGCCTGGGCGAACCCGAAGTTGACGATGGAGGCATTGGCGAGGAATCGAGTCCGGAGGGACCTGACGGCTGGGACGACGTGGAAGAGGAGGCCACAGTTGTTAGCGCCAACGCTACCAAAACAAAAGGAGCTGGCGAGGCGGGAGAGGCGTCGGACGTCGAGATGCAGATCGATTCAGACTCCGAGGCAGAGGACGGGGAAGTATCCGAAGCACCCCAAAACCAAGCAGAAGAATCATCGGCTGACATAGAGATGGCCAAGGCCCGGCTCCTGCACCAGCTCGACGCGACGGCCGGGGAGGAGGACGCGGAGCCCGTAGTAGTCCCCAAACCTGAAACCACGGACCTCATGGACGAAGCCTTCGCGGCCCTCGCCGCGGACGAGGCGGCCCAGAAGAAGGAAGAGCGCCAGAGAGCTAAGATCAACGAACGCGCCACTTTGAACATGATCCTTACTGTCGCCGGTGAGTTCTACGGGCAGAGAGACCTTCTCGAGTTCCGGGATCCGTTTGGTGGGCTTCAGGTCGAGTAGGTAGACCGAACCAGACCGGGCCCATATTGTGTCTATATCCATCCATGTGATCAGATTGTTCTATAGTACCTCCTATTCCTAGGCATCCTGCACCTTGAGCTCTACGCTGTAAGCTGTGTAAGAGATAATAAAAACAACCCAATATTTTGAAACATATCTTGGCGTGAGTTATGCGCTATGAGGTTAAATTGTATATCAATTCGCGATCTGGTAGTACACCCAACCAACAAACCAACCAACCAATCTTCCCTTATTGATGCGAACCAATCCATCCTCATTCCAAAACTGCAGGAGTATTCCGGGTAATTTATCCCTTGCATGTACTTACTCTCGTTCCCTCGTGATACGCACCTAAATAGATTGGATAGGTGTACATATACAAACGTGCTGCAACAACATCCGTGCAACAACAAGCAGCAATATAAAACTCCGCAAGCGCCAGCCAACCCGATCATGCAGTGTTCGCTAAAATGTCGTCTCGTCTCGCCCGCACGCCCATGTTTCAACCCGATACAATCCAATCCGTAACATAAAATAGTACAGCAGCACTTGCCGTCGTCTCCCCGGCCTCTATGCATATGTGCATCTCCCAAATATCCCGCGCACCTCCCCCTTCCCACCCCCCCGTCTGTCCCTATCTCTTGGGTATCCCAGCGTCCAACGCAGCATAACGGCAATCTGCAGCCCCCCTTACAAACATGCATACCTAGATGTTTATCATACCACACCCCACCCCACCCCTCCAATCCAAACAATCCTTCAAATCTCACGCATCACTCATCTCAACCTCCCACTCCCCAGTCCGAACCAGGAAATCCGCCTCTCCGAAATCATTCGCGTCAACATCCACATCCGCATCCCCATCGCCAAACACCACGACATTATCCCGGCCCCTGCTGACGACGGCCGCCGCCTTCGCGCCGCCTCCTCCGCTACGGGCCCTCATCTTACGGGGCACGGCGATAGCGCGGCCGTTATAGCTACTCTCGCTCGCGGGCGCGGGCGCGGGCGCGGAAGAGAAAGGCAGGTAATGGCTGCGCGGGCTGACTTCGCCGTCGACGAGCCCGTCGCGCCAGACGTTGAAGTCGAAGCTCGCGACGCTGAGGCGGCCGGGCGTCGACGGGGCTTCCGGCTCCTCGTCTTCCGTGTAGGAGCGCTTGCGCGTCGAGCGGGTGTTCGAGGGGGATGCGGGAGGCGCCACGGAGTCCAACGAGTCTTGGCTGCTGGTCAGGCCCGGGACGTCGTCGTCGTCGGTCATGGCGTCGTCTAGGGGGAGCCCGTTTATGCTGAGGAGGGGTTGGTGGGTGGTGAATGGGGCGGAGGTAGGGATATAAGAGGAAGAATAAGAAGAGGATGAGGGAGGGAGTATGAAGGGGGAGGTGTGTTCGGGTTGCGTATCCAAGCCGCCGACTTTGTGAATCCCGCAGAATGGGAGCAGTTCCCGTGGAGTCGAGATGGCGTTTGCTCGCGAGCGGCCTTCGCCCATGGTGCCGCCGTATGCCTGGGGGTTGGCCGTGACGTTCTCGTCGAAGAGCGCGAAGGCGCTGTAGTTTCCTGTCTTGTAGCCCTCGGGTACGGATTTGCGCACTCGCATGCCCACCGATAGTAGGTTAGCTTGCACGGTTGCCGGCAAAGGAGGGCTGTTGATATAGGGAGGGGAAGGGGGGACGTCGAGATGTTGCGAGGAGGACGACGGCAATAATGGTGATGCGCTGCTGCTAAAGAACGAAGTAATGTGTCGTTGAGCAGGATCGCTAGCTGCACCTGCGAATTGACGCTTGGTTCGCGGAGCTGACATGGCTGGAAGTTGGCAGGCTGAGTAGATCGATATAGGGATGGGGTTACGTGTCTGATGCGATGCGGCCCACACGAACGGGGACCAGTCACCAGGTTGCCTCGGATCAAATGACGACCCCCAGAGTTCCGGAGGCTTGTCTGTAACGGATCGGGTCTATCGTGGTGATGGAATAGGAGGTAGAATGCCAATAATTCCCAATACACTAGGCTCTGCGGAGAGCGAACCCACCAAGTCGAAACGACACAGCCACGCTGATCGATTATTCGCTGATAGGGGTCGGAGAAGAAAGCAAATGAGTTAAAGAAATTGCTCGTCAAACCGATAAAAACATTAATCCCGTCCGGTGTGGATGCTTCCGTCCCAAGTACGTGGATGACGATGGTGGAAAGAAGGGGGAAAAGAGGTCTGTTCGGAGGAGGCTGGACGGCAGATTGGGGCGGCTGATCAGACGATTAGGAGAGAGCGTGGAAACTTGGAACTGGAAAGTGGGGGATACGCGATGCGCGTCATTAGTCCCTTCCGGGGCGTGTTTTTACGCGTTTTAATGGGGTCTTGGCGCCAAAGTCAATACCAGGTACACTATTAGTATGTACCTAGGTACTCGAGTACTTAGGTACATATCTGAGACTTTTGATGTTTATATGACTTCAAGATTTGACCGCCTCACGAATATCAACTATTGATTTTAGCTCCTAGTTCAAGACATTTTCATCTATGGACTCATATAAGCAAGTACCTTTCTTAATCGAGTATTCGATGTTTTCACTGAAGTTTTAAGCGATTCAGAGTCTAAAGCAATCGCTCTATCCTGTTTGCATCCAGCAAACTCAAGTCGAGTATTCAAAATCTTTTACTACATTAAACGAGTTGAAGCAATTTAAGTTTACCATCAAATTGTTACTCTTCGCTCAAGAACTGGACAGGCACAAGATGTTTTCTACAGATTTTGAACTGTGTACCTGATCTCATGTATTTAGACCATGTAAGTAAGGTTTATTATAGCTATGGGGAGCCATGAGGATTATCATAATACAAAGTACGACGGTCAGGAGGAATATAATTTGGATCAGATCTACGAGTGTAGAATAATCAACCCAACATTCTAGAGTTACAGCAGCCAGCACAGAAATATAGCAACATTAGCAAGTCACGATAAGCGAAATAATACCAAAGATTAGTGGAACAATGTGAATTCGCCTAATGCAGTGATGCAGTGAAAACATACGGACACTGCAATCGGGTATGTAGCGATCCTCAATTAACGTTCCACGTCCTCGCATCAGACCTACGGAACCTACCCCTTGCGAGATAGGGACCAGTCGATGCTCGTGGAAAGCCATTTCCAGCTGTCCACCCATGCAGTAACTACCATCCCGCCTCGTGTCTGGAGGGCGATGACTGCGTAATACACAAGGCGAGAAAAACGAGGAAAAATCATTCGCGGAAAAACGGATGATGCAAGATATCAGGACCCCAAACGCCCTTTTATATTGAAGGTTCTTTTTGGTATCCGTCGTCTATCTGCAATGACGTAGAGGTTCGTAGAAGAAGTCGATTTATGCCCGGAAGACATGATGCCAGTTTTCATGCGCCCATTTCCGTCGAGAGAGTGCCTTGCAGATATCCGAACCACACCATGAAGTCGTGACCAATGCCCAATAACGAAGAAAAGACGAGACGAAATCCTCTACTTTCTTCGGAAAGAGCAACCCTCCGTTAACCGAGCCTTACCACCAGTTGGTTGGCAAAGAACGGTGGTGCAACCCTGGCAGATGACGACGGTCTGGGCGTGTGAGAAGACGGTGGTGATGGTGAAGCATCCGGGGCACTTGACGTCCATGAAGAACGATCGGGGGCTGGGGACCAAAGTCTACCCGAAATGATCAGTATATTTTCGCCAACACATTTCAAGATGCGATTTCACTTCGGGTGAGTCGTACCTTCAGCTTGTGTTTCTTGGCCTCGGCAGCCGGGCTCGGGTTGAGAAGATCAACAGCGAGAACCTAGGCAGAAAAGTTTTGTCAGCTTAAAGCTCCCCTTCGATATTGTAAACCCAGGCAATCATCGATCATCCAGCCGTATCGGTCATCGGATCAGGATAGAATAGGATAAAGGAATCCTACTGTCGCAGATAGATTCGGCTTTCTTATTTCTTGTTGGTATCGCTATTATTAAGGATAGCCAAGATTATCGACGATTGATGAAGCGCGAGTCGTGGCAGTAGATCGATGACTTGTCGGAAGGGTAAATCAATAGAGGGTTGTGCGGGCTTACCATCTTGTCTGATTGTCACAAAAAGTGTCTTATGCGATAATTTGGCAAGTGTGAGGTTGGTCTGCGATATCTGAAGATAGCAGGAAGACAGGATTTGTTTTGGCGAAAGACGGTGGTAGTTGAAGATTGAGGGGAAGGTCGTGTGTGTAATTTTCGAGGTTAAAAATTCGTTTAGCAAATTTCGGGGGATACGGATTTTCCTTAGGCGGATTGGCCTGTGGTGGTGCTGGAGGCGAAATTCACTAATACCCTTCTGGCATGGACAAATTAGGCATAGTACAGAGGAGGGCTAGGGCTTTTTAAGGCCCACACACGCTTAAACTTAGTAATTGAAAGCTTAGCAGCTGGCAGGCTAGGAGAAAGTTAAAAACAGCTGTCAGCCAGAATGAGCAAAGTGGGGTTGTTGTACTTGGGTACTTACGTTGGAGGGGCTGGAGGGGTTGATCTTTCATAACACAACATCAGGCAGCATCAAAAGTTCCAAGGCAATCGAACATCTTAAATAATTCATTAGTTCCAAATCTCCCAATATTGAAATTTATCGTCTGTTCATTCACATTCATCGGAGTTATCATTGGTATATTGGTAGTAGGACAAATCAATCAAGATGGCCGCACCGACAGATCAAAGGATAGCCGTCCCTATTGATGATCCCAATGCAGATACTGAATGGTATGAACTACTATACATTGATTTATTTCATCACTGGCAATGTACTTACAATAGATACAGGAACGACATACTTCGTAAGCATGGGGTTATACCTGAAAAGCCTCCGTCTCCTACACCTATGATCGAAGAAGCTATACTCGAAGGCCGACGAATAGCACATGAGAACAGGTTAGAGGGGAAAGAACTCGATGAGCTTGATGCCCTGGAAGACGAAGAAGATGAGGCTTTCTTAGAGCAATATCGACAGAAGCGCATGCAGGAGTTGAACAAATTGACCAAGAAGTCGATACACGGCTCGGTCTATCCGATATCGAAACCAGAGTACTCGCGCGAAGTCACGGAAGCCTCTAACAACGGGCCAGTGTTTGTGAATCTCACATCTTCACTAGGAACCAACGTCGAGTCGAGAGTCTTATCAGAGCTTTGGAAGCAAGCAGCGAAAGAATACGGCGACATCAAGTTCTGTGAAATAAGAGCGGACAAGGCTATTGAGAACTACCCAGACCGGAATTGCCCTACTATTCTCGTGTATAAAAACGGCGATATCGTGAAGCAAATAGTCACTCTCGTCACCGTAGGCGGGGTACGAATGAGTATGCTGGAGATTGACAACTTGCTGGTCGAGGTGGGCGCAGTCAATGAGAAGGATATGAGGGTCGTCAAGAGAAAGAGAGACGCTGAGGACGCTAAGGAGGAGCAGCTTATGGGTAAAGGAATCAAGAGCGGAAACCTGAGACATGCGACTATTGATAACGAGGACGACGATGACGATTGGGATTGAGAGCATGCGCATTATGGTCGTCCCGCTCTCTCATCATACATCTAAATCCCCTTAACTACAAATCCATTATATCCGACTTTGCAAGCATTCAACACATCGCCCGCGGTGACATCGATTTACAGGGGGCGGCCCTGGCGTCAAGCTTCCGATGAATGGTAGCTAATCCGATTCGATATCGAAACATTTTTGTGGATCGTATCAGGTGAATCTAATAAGCTGTAGGAGCCTACCCCTAAAATCACAAGCTAATGTGCGGCTACTAACAACTTCAAGCAAATAATACATACTTGGATAGGACATAGAACAACTCGAAGTGGATGGATTTCAATTCGCTCGACTTATTGGAATATTGAAGTTTTAGAAGACGAGACCGAATATTATTGGAGAACCTTGGAACGCACTTGTTTGAACCAAGACGCTGGGACCAATGTACCGTCCCGTCTCCGTCTCTGATCAGGGAGCCGCAAGTGGGCTTGCCAATTGGGGAAGGTGGGTAGGGTGGGTCTTCACGTCTTGACGTCGTGACGTGACGCGCCTACTCCAACTTGAAAAAGGTGGAAGGGTAAAAACGTCGTCACGCTAACAAATTTCGCGTCTATCGCATCTTGTGAATAAACCGTCAACCGTTCAACCCTCTCGTGTAACTATTACGACCGACTCACCTCCTGTAGCCCTTGCTTCTAGGCACAATAACATACTATTAGGTATACGACAAGATGGCCGAGGAACCAACCCTTCCCAAGTTACCCGCTGTCTCTTGGGATTTCGAGACCGAAACTTTTAGCAACACGCGAAAACGCGCTCGCAATCGAGGTGAACCACCCGCACCGCCAATGTTCAACAACTCAAGCGATCCAGCCGTGTTCTCCAGTGACGATGATCCTCAATTGGAAAATTATACCGAAGGAAGACATCGCAAGAAGCGATATATTGGTTCCTGGTTTCAGCAACATCTCGCATCGTCCGACTCGACATTTGGCGAGAGTATACAGCCGGTACCTAAGACGAATAGAACGTTTGAGCGCCAGTTCGACAGCGGAGTTTGGATGGGAAGCGACATCTCAGTAGATACGGAAGACGATACGATCGTAGATATCGAGATGCCTACTCAGTCAAAATTACTGCAGCTGAGACATGCGAGGCCTGTCGCAACCATATCTCCTAGCGAAGCGGCCGCTCGAGAAAAGATACAGGCTGCAATTGACCAAGGAGTTCAGTCCATTGATCTCTCGTAAGCAGATACCTTACTGCTTGCAGGCTACGACAAATTTCGTAGTCGGGCTTAAATATATGTGTGGAAACTAACTTTTGCAGCGCCTCGGGTATCGAGACTCTTTCCAACGCGACCGTGTCTCAACTTTCCATATTTGACACCGTTCCTATCATAGAGGAAGCATCTCCATTCGAGTCGAGGCGACCATTTCTTGAAGTTTACTTATCTAGCAATCCGCTTATTCGTGCTCCTGGGGCTCTCTTCAACTTAGAACATCTAACCGTTCTCAGTCTTAGGAGTACTCTGATTACCGAACTCCCGCCGAGTATTGGGAACCTGCGCAACCTACAGAGCCTGAACTTGTCTCTTACTCGTCTTCGGTATCTGCCTTGGGAACTCTTGGACTTGTTGAAATACCCAAGCAAGCTTCAAAATCTGAACATACACCCGAATCCCTTCGACCGGCCAGATCACTATGAACCTCTTATTACCATGGATATTGAGATAAAGAATCCATCTCTTGACGGGTTTACTCCTTTGGTAAACGAAATACTGCGCCTCGATCATGGGAAGCAAGCACGATTCTGGCTCGACAAACAGGACGGTATTACTGCAGAACCTAGCCCCTGCCATTACTTGAAGAAACCAAAGTGGGCGGCTGCTGTGCTTGCACGATCACCAGTGCAATACAGTGATAGCCGAGGAGTTGTCATCTCCAAGTTCCGGCTACTGGAGCCAAGACCAGATGTTCCACTTGAACAAGGATCATCGTCAGTTCGATCCATCCAAACCGAAGATCTGTGTTCAGCACCCGCGATGCCCCTTCCCGCTAGACAAGACCTTCCTTCCACCACAAGTCGAAGCCGCGTGCCATCTTTATTCGAGCTAGCTCTCCAGTCTTGCATAAAGAGTGGGCAGCTCCGCGACCTGCCGTCCTTCTTCCCGCCAAACTCACCACAAAGTATCATCGATGCGCTGAATCGAGTCGCCGAGCAAAGCGACGCAAACGCGAACTCGGGTAATCTAACTTGCTCGGTGTGCAAGCGACGAGTCGCGGTACCTATGACTGAGTGGATTGAGTGGTGTCTAGTTGGGGATATTAATACCGATGCGGTGATGCGAGCAGAGAAGGCGTGTGACGGACAGACTCAGCTTGCGGTTCCGTTCTTGCGACGAGGCTGCTCTTGGAAATGTCTACCGGAGGTGATGACGCCGGGACAGAGAGTACCGGGTATGGTGAGATTCAGTGTCGACTAGAGGAGCGACGTGGTTTATGATACCCCTGGCATGTTTAGGCCAAATAAAAAAGAGGAAAGGCGTAGTTTGAACCAAATATTCACAGTTGAGCTCATGTGCGGAAAACAAGGCTATTCCAAGGAACAAACGGACCCAATCAGTTGAGGAAGCTGTCATCGAGACAGCCAGACAGAAAAGGGGGCTATTGAAGCTGTTGGAGCAGTTGCCTCAACAACTGCTCCCATTGAAATATCATGTGTTGTAGCCGGGAATCGCCGTTTTGACTCTTTCCAAGGCTAAGAGTCGGAATCCTATGAATCATCTGTATTTGGCAATATGGCTGCTTCAAAATCGAACAATTGAACTGATGGCTCCTAGGCTTTGACGCTTGCACCAAGTGTTGATAGATAAGTTGATAAGTCGATTGCAAGAGTAAAAGCATTAAAGATGTGATCTTCTAAGGTCCAGCCCAACATCTATATATAAGGCTCGGAAAATAGTGAAACATTGTTTTAAAGGAAATTAATCATTGCAGATTGGGTTTCACGGAGCCTCTTGGTTAACATCCATGTTTCTGATACCCGTCCCGCCTGACAACTTAACCTATCCCGGGGTAGGTACTTGAAGATCGTCAGCTTGTTTGTAGAGAAGCACAATTAGCCTCCACGGGAAGCTCATTAAAACTGTTTGGCTTCTTGGATGTTGAATTACACCCATAGGCATCATCCAATCGACCATGTCCTTATTTTAACACCACATTCATGCACTTTACCCGGTAACTTGGGTCTACTATGCATAGACGCATATGCATGTCTCAGCTTTATCCATCAATCCTAGGTCCCAAAGTAGTCCTCGTGGAGAATCAAGCAGGTGTGGATATCTGGGGAAGATTCGTGGAGTGTATGCATCTGGAATCCGTTCTTTACCTATAAAGTCTCATCCCTAATCTAGTGATTTAAGATCTGGGGGGTAACTCTATGTGTAGGTAGTTGGTTTTCACTGTGCTGTTGATAGAAAATCATCTACGTACTTAGTAGGTACATAAATTGTGAATAGATGAAGACTTCGACGTCTATATAATGCAAGGGAGGAAAGGAATATCAAAGCATTATCAGAAGTGTCCCCCTTAATTCTCCGTATCGCCGTGACCTCCGGCTAGAGATCGGTTCTAAGAGAAGTCATATGAGATGGGTGGTTTAAGGGGTTAGTCGATGCGATGCCACTAACTAGATGCAACACAGGTCCATAAAGAACACAACCTCACGATATCAAACATCAATATTTTACTCATTTTCATTGCCTTCTAAGGTAGCATTGAATGGGGAGCTTGTTGATGATTTGTACAACTTGAAGCAAGTCTCAAGTATCGTGACCATCCGTCAGCCAAGCACCTCTACCTACCTTGGAACGTACGTCTTATCTCAAGTTTATGTAGCGGAAAGGCAAAAAGATGTCATACTCTGTCGTAGAAGTAGAGTATAATAAGTACCGTGCTGCGCTGCACGATCTCGGGAGGTCGCGTACTCCTCACTCGTCAAATACTATCAGACTAACAACCGCCGAATCCATGGCACGAGAACTCGGGCCATGTTTAAGACTCGGTCTCATCGGAGCAGCGAGCTGTAGGTAGTATTCTCAACTAAACAGATAACTCGGCTCATGCTCGGGATCGCGAACGACAAAGATATCAGACATCGGTTTCGATCACCGCAACACTTACTCCGGCGGTGTCGGGTAACACACTATCGTCCTAATGCTAATTAGTACTCACAGCGCGGGCCACATGATCAGATCATAAATCGGACTAGAACTTTTGAAAAAAAGGTTCTTTTCCCTTCCATGCAACATTAAGTCTGGGTCAGCGCGGGGCATTTTGTCCGCCGCAGAAAAAAAAAAAAGGAAGTGCAAAAAAAGATCGTTAGATCGTTCGTTTGTTTTGTTGGATCTGGAAAGAATCGTCCGAGGTTTCCGAGGCGGCTGGAAATTCGTCTGCCGACTTAAGCGGCTGTATGCGGGTAAGGGGCACAGATAGTGCGGTAAGGCGTGTGGTGGCCTGTTCGTACATCTATGCCAAAAAAAATTCAGAGCGTTGGAAAATAGTTTTGGCTATTCCTAATCTAGCAGTGGATATGCAGCTACGACTGGTAATTGTTAGACGAGTACATATGGTGATAGGCTGGCGATTAGCAAATTAGACAGGTAGTACATAAGTTTGTATATAGATTTACTTGTATAAGTAAGTACCTGCTGTCATTGGCAGCTGGAAAACCATGAGCTTGGTTTTTACCTAGATTATGTAAGTAATTCAAAACCTTGAGCAGCATACTAAATACCTACCTAATGTAGGAGATAGAAGGGATAAAAGGAAGGCACCAACAGGCCTAATAGGAATCGAACCTAAACTACCTTTTATCCCCTTATCCAGTATCTGTAGGTAATAAGTTAAGTCGTATACGACACGTTGGCTTGAAGTTTACTTTAACAACCTAACTGCTCTTTGTATAAATACCAACGCTAAGACTGCAGATATTAAGGTTGGGAATAGCTTCATATAGGTAGTACATACCGCGCAGTCAATCGCTTACGTAACATTCTACCACCTATTCGATGCTCAAAAATCCAATTGTTCAAGCATTCAATTGTTCAATCACTCAATCACTCAATCACTCAATCACTCAATCACTCAATCACTCAATCACTCAATCACTCAATCACTCAATCAATCATTCAATCATTCAATCAAATATACATACTCACCTAGCTTACCTACTTCAAACTCAAATCATCAAAGTAACATGCCCTAGCACCCAGTTTTATATGAGCACGCTTGTACCTTACATGTTGAGCCAAAATTCTAAAGTCTAAAGTCCGAAGTACTGACTTATCGACGCTAAATCAAAGAAATCTGGGGCTAAGGTAGATTCTTTACCCCTTTGGGCAAAATTCTTAGAAAAATATTTTTTTGGCATAGTTGAACGAACAGGCCGCCGTAAGGCGAGCTTTTTGGGTAAGTACATATGGTGTAACACCGATGTAAGTCACGCCGTCGTCTAAGCTGTAATTCGTTGGTGCTTGCTTATTCTGTACTGTCATCGTCTCTGCATATAACTCGATTATGTGAGATTCTTGTTCTTCCTTTGGTATCTAGGCAGGTTCGTTAAAGCTTCTACTTGGCCATACCTTAGGTCTTTTAACAGTGTTAGAGGAATAGAGGAATTGCGGAAGGTTTATATGGTAATAGGGTGGTACATACTTGGTACCGATCTTTAGACCAAGGACGTGGTTGCGATTACTGCCGGTGTTTCTTGGTGGACCAGGGCAAACTAACTTAACTTGTGGTAGACGTGCAAGGATCTCGAAAGCTTGTATGTAGAGCTTGTTTGCTGTCAGCCCTGCCATTGTGACGGCGATTGTGCTATTAAGCGTTCATCGACCAAAGTCGACAAGTCACAGATACCCAACTAGACGAGCTACAGTACGCTAAACTTGATGAAGCAGAGTGCAGGGAATAGTGTCTTTGAATCATTCCTAGTTGGGTTCATATGCATGCGCAAGGGATATAATAAGACCCAATTTGCTGAATCATCGTCTGATCTGGCATATGGCAATTTGAAATACTGATTAATATGTAATGGAGAAGTGAATGGTATCTCATTGAAAGTAGCGGTGATTAGTTGTTTATCCCCGGATCTCCGAGATAGGAGCTTATGGTCCACGATCTAGTGAAGGTTCTGGTTGGCTGAGTAATAAAAAAAGCTTAATAAGACATAAGACATTGGCTGGTTGAAAGATGGAAAGTGGAATAGGAGGGGAGTTCCTTCACCAACCTCACTGGTGCGACTAGAAGTAAAATTACACCATGGAAGGAGCCCATCGGAGTTCCGCAGAACGCCAGCTCCTTTTATTCGGCAAAGTCGGCCCAAAACGAGGCTATCTTCGTCACTTGCTCTTTTTTTCTTCACTTCTCTGCTTGCAGAATTCCGGTTTTTGTCGTCTTTTGATCGCACATTCCAGAGGAGAGATACCAACTAGGTATCGTGTATCTTCATATTACCATGCAGGTGTCATGGCGGCTCACATGGGAAAGAATCTTACTAAAATGCTACGGACAAGGCAAGGGTCATGTCCACCAGACACTCTAAGACCGCATCGAGAAGAAGGCACATTCCGAGCTTTCCGACGGCCGCTGCCTTTTTATATTACCATAGTATACTAGTGCTACGTACCTAGGTCCTCACTGTGTACATTGACGCAGATGTAGCCTGCTTACAGCTTACAGCTCCCCTTACCCTTCTTTCCCTGCGGCCGGTTCGGGAAACCATTTTTATTTATATGTGCCAAGGAATGCAAGGCCGATACCGAGCTCAAGCTTGCCTAGAGAATTATAAGTACTATATTAATATCTACCTACTGCTTCGTTTTATGTCTTGACTTCTCCTTTGTTTTTCCTCCTTGGGGGTTACCTAAAACAGTAGCTAGGTCCTGGAACCTCCCGGCATTGCTATTATCTTCATCGCGATCGTCGTCACTATTATCATCGCGTAGTTCTTATCACATAGTGCCAGTACCTATTAACAAGAATGTCATCGTCGAAACTCCATACGAAACCTCCAACGCTCGAGGCCTTTGCCCGCTGGGCTCGCCTGAAGAAATATCGCATCGAGGTCACCTATGGCGTCTATGTCTACACACCAGTAGAGAAGGCCGTCTTCTGGACCATATTCTGCTTGCTGTTTACCGCCATCTCCTTCGCCGCCCTTGTATACACCAAACGGAACGTCACCTTGCTCCTGAAATACGCGTCCATCTACGTGAACCGTGATGGCGGCGCTACTAGTGCAGTATCCAACCTCTTCCCCAGGACTCACACCGCATTATCGCTCTCAGAGCAGGGCATAAAGTCGCTCGCAGAGACGATGGGCAGCGCAACAAACTCCCAGATCCCGTAACCGTCCGAATAGACAATTCTGGCATGAATTGTCTATTCAGTAGGGGGTATCGTTGGAAGTACCGAGGAAAGTGAATGCTGCAACACTCGTTGAGGAAAAAAGCCGGAGTTTGGAGAAGGGAGGGGCTGGGTGTAGTCAGATGCGGAACTACCGATCCAACAGCGTCCGGAAAGCTCGCTAATTTCCCGGAAAGATTATGGTGAGACCGGGAATGCTCCGGCTTGGAGGGCACGAAAGAACAGCGAAAACCGAGCGTTGCTCGGCCATGGAACGGAACCCAGCAGCTATTTGGCGACGACAACAGAAGTCCATAGCAATTCAATTGGCGCCTAACTAAGGACCTGGGCCCTAAAGGCGAGGAGCAAGAAATTCATGAAAAAGGGGGAAGCAAAGGGAAAAAAATTAGGAATTATGGAATAGAGGGGCTGCCCCTGAACGCGGTGGAAGCTTGGCGCAACCAAATCACTCTGGGACTTGGTCGAACGACGCACATAACGCATTAAACGACTTGCATGAGCTGGATTTGAGGTGTTCTCGGTGTTGAAAGGCTTAAAGCCTTGGTTTTTTTCAGAAACGGGGAGTTCTATACCTTTTGTCAGCAGACGTAAGATCCGTTTGGATCCCTAGGTTCGCTTTATTGCATAGGAGGCGCGGATCTTGGATATACCCTCGCTCGAAGGCGTCTGGAAGTTTCTTGGGTTGATTAATCCCGGACTTTACCTACCTTGATTATATCCTAATTTCATTTTTTAACATCAAGGAGCCCTGTTAAGTGTTTAGAATATCGTGATATGAGGTCAAACCTCTAGGATATAATTCTATAACGCTCCAAGTATGCCGAGGCCTAATTCTTGGCTTCCGCCTTAGGCTCCCCTTCACCTGACGAAGGCTCCGTATCAATCAAATCTTTAGCAAGTTCCCGCAGTTTGAACTTCTGTATCTTCCCGCTCGCCGTCTTCGGGAATTCGTCAATAAAAAAGACGTACTTCGGCACCAGATGCCCCGAGAGATGTTTTTCAACCCAGTTCTTCACCTTATCCTTCCATAGTGCCTTCTTTTGACTCTCTTCCACCACCTCCTCTGGGCCATACACAGGCTCCCGCCTGTCAGTCCTAGTCCTCACATCCTTGTGCACGGCAACGAACGCGGCCACAACCTCTCCGTACTTCTCATCCGGCACCCCCACGACGCTCGCCTCGCGCACCAGCTCGTGCCGCATAATCGCTTCCTCGATCTCGAGGGGGTGTATATTCTCGCCGCCCCTGATAATCAAATCCTTAATCCGTCCCGTAATCTCAACGTAACCCTCCTCGTCCATGCGCGCCTCATCGCCGGTGAGCATCCACATCCTCCCCTCAGCTTCCTCCTCATCCCCCTCCCTAGTCTCCTCTTCCTTAATCAGCACCTCGTCCGTCCTAGCCTGGTCCTCAAAATACTGTTTCATAAGAAGGTATCCCGAAACAGCCAACTCGCCACACTCCCCCCGCGGCAGAACGCGCGCGCTATCGTTTCTATCCACGATCTTAACCGCCGTATGCGGCATCACGCGTCCCACGCTCCCCGCGCGCTTCGCCGGCGGGTCCGCGGGACTCGTCATGCAGCTGACGGGGCTCGTCTCCGTCATCCCGTAGCAGATCACCAGGTCCTCGAGCCCGAGCTTCGCATTGAGCTGCCGCATCAGCGGCTCCGGGACGGAGCTCCCCGCCGCGATGCCCTTGCGCAGGCCCGTGAACAAGGCGTCTTCGGTTCCGCTTCTCTTCGCTGCGGCCTCGCGCAATCTCTCGACGAATTCCGGTGACTGGAGAAGCTCGAGCTCCGCCGCGAACATGGTGGGCACCCCGTGCAAGCCCGTCGCGGCGTGCTCGGCGACCATGAGCAGCGTGGCCGTGGGGTCGAACGCGGGCGACGGGAAGAGGATGGCGGCGCCTGTGGTCGCGGTCGCTTGGAGCCCGAGCACGCAGCCGAAGCAGTGGAACAGGGGCGGCGGGCACACGATCCGGTCTTCCGGGACCAGGCCCATGCGGTCCGCGACCAGGCGTCCGTTGTTCAGGATATTGGCGTGGCTCAGCATGGCTGCTTTCGGGTTGGACGTCGTGCCGGATGTAAATTGTATGTTAATAATTTCGTCGGGCGAGAGGGGGGAGTCCGGGACCACGGGACCGGGGTGCGGGAAGAGAGCCGGAGAGGGTCTGAAGTGATAGTCTACGGAGGGGAGGAGCGAGGAAAATGGCGTTATTGCGGAGAGGGCCTGGAGAGGGGGAAAATTGGGGAGGGGATGCCAGGGCGTGTTGTCGGCTACGATTACGGATCGTAGTGTAGGCACGCTGGGGGACTCGATCTGGCCGCTGCTCTTTTTTAAGTCGGGGATGAGGGCCTTCAGGAGGGCATAGTTACTACGGCCGCGGCACGGCTTATAAGCTAGGTCCGTGACGGCACCGATGATCAGGACCGAGACGCGGAGATGCGAAAGCGCTGTTACGAGTTGTTTCTCGTTGAAGGTCGGGTTGAGCGGGACGAGGACGGCGCCGAGTTTAAAGAGGGCGTAGGTTGCTATGACGTGCTCGGCGACATTACCGAGACTGAGGGCTACTCGCTCGCCTTTCTTGACGCCGAGAGACCTTAGGGAATGTGCTAGGACGTCAGAGTGGATGTCGAGGTCCTGGTATGTAAGGGTTATTTTCCCGGGTCCACGTTTGAGGCCATGTGATTTGTCAGTTGTTGGGACCCGGAATATAGCAGCTGGACGGTCACCGTGTTGAGAGACTACGGAGCGAAAGTGTTCTGGAATTGTGACGGTGATCAGTGGTGGCTATATAATGTTAGTATGGATTTATTTTATTTTTTATTTTTTTTGGAAAAAAAAAAAAGAGTTCGTGATTTTGGTACTCCCACATATACCCCTAAATAAACTCCCGGACTCATTTTGGCGATTCGTAAAGCCAGGGCATTACTCTTGTCTTACTATCTTGGATGAGGTAGTGCCAAGCAAAAATTATAAACTGGACAGAAAGGACATACTTCCTTAGGCCCCTCAGCATAACTCAGACTCGAAGTGGCGATGCCTCTTTGCTGCACGGCTCGTTTCTCTATCGATTGACAAGTGAAAATTTCCCGCTCAAGCTGTTCATGTATTCTATGATGTAAGGCAACACATCTCAAAGACCGATAGCGTAACCGAGGTACATGCAGTGCATGAAGCGTCAGTGGACGAAACGATGATTTCATAATGCCCCGAGTACTTAATGCTCACTGAAGGCCAACGAGGAAATCAGAATATTTCCGGGGTCCTAAAATCGGGAAGCTGTAAAATCTTCAGTAGAAAAAAGCGTCCTTGTATCCCTTGCCTACCTAGGCCGTGGTACTCGTGCTACTCACATTCAACCCAACATCTAGTATGTAGTAATTAGGCGACTAAGGGGGGATGGTTGAAGCACCCAAGTAAATAGTCTGTATGTCTCGATTTTACCTACACATACCTCCAAATATACCTAGATTGAAGCTAGGTCGTGATATTGCCGGCGCTGTGTGGGGAGACCTGCGGCTGACTGAGGAGAAAACGCGGGGAGAGCTATTCTGGGGTAGGCTGGTGCGGATAGTCGGGCAATACCACCTAGATTAGTAAAAAAGGAGTCTCTTGCCTCTTTCAAGAATATACACACAACCCCAGTTAGCAGCAAGATTTGGAGGACAGACTAACAAATATGGAAGACAGTTCATCATTAAGATTGATGAACTAAGTTTGACGAGCGAGAAAACTCGGACTAATCAAATATCCACCAAACGCCACAATCCATGCATACCTAAAGCGGGTATATGCAATTGGTCCCTCCTCGGCGGACGGTCTATCCCGAATGCCTCTTTTTCTTCGTTGCGCCAAACACAGCCGTGAGCGTTCTATATCTCTTGTGCGTATGCCCTCCCAAGAATGTCCGCACCAGGCGCCGATTCCTATCCTCGGAAACAAAATAATAGGAGGACTATTCGTACAAACTGGGGGATAGCGTGCTAGGAAACAAATAGATCTTCGTTCAAGTCAATCCCGACATGAATTTTTGCAATACAAGCCAGAAGATTGACTCAGTAACCAGTTCCATGCAGCATCCCCATGAAAATCCGGTATATGTAGTCCCATGAGAGGTCGTTAACTTCGTGATGAATAGTTTTACAAACTTTGTGTACGATCGCCGAGTCCGTAATATCGGAATAGTAAGTCGATGATTTCCAACGATTGGCAGAGCTGGCTTTTCTTTGATTGAAAGCCAATTCCTCAAAGGATCACAGGGCGATAGTCCGAGGGTGATTTAGGGCATAAGAGGCGCCATAAATAGCCTCTAGTTACCCGACCCACCTATATGCCGTTCGTTCTCGGGCTTCCACGTGCCTATTAAAGTTAGCAAAATGCGATACTAATGCAGACCCGAAATCTTACCTTCGAAATCATGCTTAACGAATGCCATAGGATCATCGTAGTCCTTCGCCCCCATCTGTTGGACACCGGGCGAAAAGCTCGTTATAGGGAGCACGACAACATCGCCAACTTTCTTCGGGCTATCTATTCCTGTGAAGTTCAAGTACGAAATGTTGCCCTGGCTGGTTCTCATATCGAAATAACGCGGGTCGTTGAAGTAGTCGAATATTGTATCGGTCCAAACGGCGGGGCCGGTAAACTCTACTACGCTCTTCTCTTTTGACAAGAACAGACCCTCGCGCTTTCGCTTCAAAGTTTCTTGCGTGATACGTGAGACGATGTCGCGCAGAACGGGGTGACCCGGCTTCGATTGAATGGTCCACTGGCAGAACTGTATCCGTCGACTATACCAATCCTTCCAGTCCGGTCGGTCGGGATCCGCCTCGATACCAATAACCAGACCAATGCTCTCCTTGGGTACGGAATCTGGAATCCATTCCAAAGCACTCTTTATAGCAAACGTATCAATGTCAGAGTATATTCCACCACGAGCGAGCAGGATGAGATAGCGGAAGAAGTCAGCTTTTAGCACGGGCTTAGGTAACGCATTGTACGCCTCGAGAACCTCAGGAATAGGGGCATAGAGCAGTCTGATCAGGTGGACGGCAACTTGATCGGTGATAACTTCGTGGACAAATCCCGGGTGCTGCATCGTCCAAGAAGCTTCCTCGTCCCGAAATGTAAATTCGCCATTCGCAGGCGTCCATTTCCACGTCTGCCAAATGTAGGCCGGGAACTTGGACTCGACATCGTACGGATATTGGTATGCTAGCTTATCATACAAGGACATTTTAGATATATCTTGAATAGCCTTCTGTGCGGGAACTGGCTTGTCTTTCAAGACAGTATCGGTCTCCGGGGTGTAGGAGGTAGTAGAAGGATCATGCTTCGCTCCGGCATGTTGATCGTTTGCGGCTGCAGGCTTCGGCGGAGGTTTGCGAAAAGGTTCGGGATCGCTAGCGTTGGTGTGGGATCGTCGGAGTAGTATAAATGCTATCAGGAAGAATACTGCGAAGACTACAGCCCTCTTGAAGGACAGCACCTTGCGACTCGCCATATTGACACGATTTTGGTGGTGAGGTGTGGGAGTCAGAAATTTGCAAGATTACTCCTCAGGTAACCTAGGACGAAAGAACTAAGATGATCTTAGAGGCATGCGGCAAATCGGGAACGAGGAATTGAAGGAGTTAGGTGGTATATCGTAGGAAACCCTGAGGGGTAAGGGTTGGAAATGAATGTATGTAGTTAGTTGAGACGACTCATAGATGCAAGATGTGTTCGTAGGTTACAGATTGAGGAGAGGATGAAGAGGCTGAGAGGCTCTACGGCCAACTTTCGAAAGCTTCGAAAGTTTTACGTTTACGACAATAATATGAAATAGGGAATCACGGAAAAGTCTTGGCTTCTTCTATTTCAAGGCTACAGGTAGATTGCCCCCACCCCCCTTTATGTGATTTTACGGGATTACATGGATAGCAAGGATTCGTAGTTTCTTGGCCGCAGCTTCCGACTGCGCGGATTCGGCATAAGATGTTCACTACCGCATCCTTATAAACGCATATCTGCACCTCAGCTGTTGATTAGCGCCGTTAGTGCCGTTTTGCGTCGTGGCCTGTTGCGACATCTGTGGCTTAGCGGTTTCGCGTTTCGCCGTTTCAGCCCTTTATCGATTAGAAACAACGTAATCTTGGTTGACTCTTTAGATGCGGAGGTAACGTTCAATGGTAACTCAACCTCTATTTTCCAACGTATAACGGTCCGATTTGATGCCCAATTTATCTCATAATTGACCGCACATCTATCTACCTAGTAGGCAGGTAGTTGAGAATTAAGTCTGCTTTGTGTTTACTCAGACATACCAAACACGAAGCTCATTTCATTTATCATTTTACATTTCGCAATACGAAGATCTCTTCGCGATATCTCCACTCGCCAACCCATAAGATCGAATAGTCCCACCACCATAGCCTATTACTTTACCGAGAAGAATAGGAGTAACTTTGGTAAAGCGCACAGCAATACCAGAACTGTCCTAGATCGTTCAGATTGTTCCGATCTTCCCACCCGCTTTCTCGGACGGTTATCGTTTGTAAATTGTGCCGGCAGACGCAATGGGTGGATTGAGTGCCATGCGAGTCATGCTCGCCCACCCTGAACACTGAATTACAGGGAACGGCTATTGACATCATTACACCTATATTATTCTAACAAAAGCAAAGTCTAGAAAGGTAAGACAAATGACGTTATTCGATGGTTTAAGAAAATTCGTACGCATCAATATGTTACGTTTAATATCAATTGTCTCAGATAGGCTATTGTACCGTGTTTTTCTAGAGCTATTGATTACATCGACAACCTTGTTACATACATATGAAAACTACGTGCGCAGCGTCAAGTATCTACTACTAATAACCAAGATCTAACATCCGTTACTACTACGTACGTACCTGCTACTTCGATTCTTAGTCCACGCACCGAGTCATTAGCCGAATTCATAAGCCTGGGGTTCTCTAGCAGGTACAGCATACGTCTAGAACCCCGCTTCTCCATTTTCTATAGCCACGCAATGGCAATGCTTCTATAGGGTTAACGCGTCACAACCTACTGGAAGATAAGTCATCTACCTAAATTTAAACACATTGAGCCAGGCAAGTAACAAACGAGTATATTCATCCTGAATCATATCAGATCATATAGGTATCCCACTTACTCAATAAACGAATAAAACAAACCCAGTGCTAATCTTGGGCCTTTCCTAGGTACTCTCACTCGCTTTTAGTGGTAGCGTCCGAGCGAGAAGTTCAGCGTGGCGCTATGTTAAACATCGTAGTGTTGGGTATATTAGCGCAGTCGAGATCATTATCTCTGCTGCTTAACATCGTTGAGTTGAGTTTCATTCTGAGTGACTGCCCAAGAGGATGGAGGATGTTATCGTTGACACTCTCGACGGTAGTGTCATAATTGATGGTGATACGGATTGATCACTGTACCTCATGAGCACGGCATCAGCCTCCCTCTAGCAGACTATCAGCTCCGCATTATCTCTCGAGGCTATCATTAGGCATGGAACATCATTACCTCAGACATATTAATAGTTCCCGAAGATTGAGATTATGAGGTAAACAGTCGATTCCTCGGTTAGGCGCGCGTCGACCAGTTTTGTACCGTTCTTCAGGTCCTTACCAGCGAATGCTAGGCGTTGGCGGTCGGAGGCGATTCCCGACGAGGTCTGGATCTTGGTCTTGAGATCGTCGACTGTGTCAGAGGGCTCAACACTGATGGTCAACAGTTTGCCAGTTGCTACGTAGAACGAACCATGTCAGTACTAATGAAACATTTTCGGGTTAGAGTATCGTACGGAGTTTAACGAAGATCTGCATCTTCAATTTAGGTATACCCGTTTTAGTTATGAGATGAAAGCGTTCAATGTCGGGTAGGTTCCGTTGAGAGATGTAGTTAAGGTACCCGGGAGTTTTGAAATACAGGGAGAAGCTCTCGGATGATGGTTGAGTACCATCGGGGTCCTATTTATCATCACGGACTCAAAGCACAGGATCGCCTTGCAGCACTCATATTCATACTGAATTAGGCACTTCATGATAGTATCTGACCTGGCCTCGAATGTCAGGAATTAGGAGTGACTGTGTCGTGATAAACCCCCAGCCAAGGCCTGACTGGGTCACCCCGATCGCTGTGATACAAAGCTGGGGAAGTTGCCTTTGAAGTGGAACCCACAGGGCAATGCGATGCGACCCGTCCCACACGGCCCGTCCCTTGAATCGGAAGCTACTCGACTACCTACTTAACGAGCTAAGCTACGAAATGTCGTGGTCGCTGCCAAGCACAAACACTGACCTGTTGTGTCACACGGCAATTTTGTTCCCAATAGTTCGACGGCAACAGTCAGTCTGAATCACTTCCTAGATCACCGAAAGGAACGTGGGAAAGGGCTTAGGACTAGGATACGCACCAACAGCACTTATACTCGGGGCGAGAGGAACATAAAACCAAGCGGAATTGGCAAGAGATCTAGAAGAGTTCCTTGAGATGGGTGTACTCGAATAAGTTCTTGTTTCTAGTCCTGAGGTATCATTTATCTAACATTGCTGCGCTAAAGCTTACAAGGTAGTAATACAAAGGTATAAGTAGATATCGTTTCCAACCAAACACAGGTCATTTCCTAGGCATAAGATTCGTGACAGATATGGTACATAATTGCAAGGAAATTCAAGACAGATAGATCAGGCAGATAAAGCATGTGTTACATGTAGGTTTAAAGAGAGGTTTAAGCATCACAGGTTAAACGTCGTGACCTAGAAGCCGTTAACACCAACAAACATTTCCGAGAAGGTGGATCCAGGAATTTATAACTTACGGCCGAGCTGCTTGCCCCGCTTCGAGACTTCGCGGGCGTGGTACTGCTTGATCTTGGCACGGCGGGCCTCCTCAGCGGCCTCGAGCTCCAGCCTCTTGACCTCGGCCCGGGCCTCGCGGACGCGGATGCGCGCGGATTCCAAGGCTCGGTCGGCGTCGCGCTCCGCCGTCTCGGCTTGCATGACGCGCTCGCGCGCTTGGATGATGGACGGGTCGATGTCCGGGTTCGACGTGTTCCCGTGGCCGAAGGTGCGTTGGAGTACGCTGCGGTGGCGCGAGGGGGATGTACCGTCTGTAAGGTGGTTTTGGGTTAGGTATTTATGTTATATACTATATTGGAAGATGATGATATATAGAGTAGGGCTTACCTGAGTGCCGCGAGCCATTCGTGCTGCTGGTGCGAGCGCTGACCGGAGGAGAGGGGCTGCGATGACGGGAGCCGAAGAGACTGTGTGAGTGTCTCTTTTCGGGGACGGGCTGCTCCTCTACGACTTCCTCTTCGGGTTTGCGGCTAGAGAAGAGAGGCATTTTGGTGATGGTTATGCGTATTTATGTAAGAATAAGCTTGTATAATAATTGTGTATAGAAGTTGATGACTTTCTCGTAGATGATATATGCCAGAATTCACCAAGTAGGATTCGTAGTTCTAGAGTGAGATTTGATTGAAAGAAAAGCCCATATCACATCGGCGGCATTCCTCCCTATTTCTACATTTTGGATATGCTGTGTATCCATCTCGATGTCCGTGACGCAAACCTGTTTCTGTTACTGGCAGTGGTGATGTATAATAGTAAGGGAGCAGATCGCTACTATGACGTAGGTGAAGCCAATCAAATACTATTTACCTGTGACTGGCCAATGAGAAGGAGGTGGTGACGAAAGCGGACCTATGAAGGACCCCTGAAGTTTAAAATGCAGGGACCATCATGGCCCTCCATTAGCTAAGCTAGGGCTGGCTAAGGCAGGGACTATGGACAAGGATAGTGGACATAGCGGGGATTTTGACGTTACTCAAGTGCCATCATTTCGTCCAATTCTATTTTCTCTCCTATCACAAAGTCACATCAACTTGGGAAACTTGATATTATCCTCGTCCATACCTAAGGGGATCTACCGAATACGGCATAGACAAGACACCTTACCCAGCCCGACGGTGCGCCATTTGAGCTATAAACCGGCAGTTGTTTGTCAGTTTGGCAGTCTGGCCTAGAGGTTCCAGCCCGGTGGCATCGAAATAATCTTGGAACTTGGCACACGGGTGTTTACCTCATCGTGCAGGAGTCTTATCTCGATCGCATTGCGTAAAGCATCACAGCCTGACAGCCTGCTATGCAGTAGCGTGTTAAACCTTCCGAACCCTTGACTTCTCTGTGCGTACATCGCATAGTTTCATTGAGTCGATCTCCGGTTGCCATTTCTGGCTGTCAACCGGCTTTGGATTGGTTGATAGATAATATTGGGCCTTCACTCCACGCAATTTGGAAGTGTCGTTCTAGAATTTCCGGGAATAGTTGATTCCTACACTACGCGAAAACTCCAAACTCCAAACCCTAAACCCCATACAAACGAACTAACCATAGAGTTATCCTTTTTTTAGTCCTCATAATACTTCATCTTCCCGTATTAAACACATACGGCTTTTCAGCTTATTCTATATGCACTATACCGAATGCCGTTAGTTATCGATACAATAACAGCGAAACCAGAAAACTTACTCATATACAACCTCTAAACCTTTCCAAAGGCAGCTTCCGATCCACAAGCCGGTATTCAATTTCGCAGCATACCTCTCGTCCGATGTCTTCATCGTGATAAACACCCTAAATGGACACAATCTTGGGTTCGCCTCTCGCGACGTCTCGGCATCTTGGAGCGCCTTCACCAACTCGGGGGACCCGGTCATATTTCCCCGCGTTTTACATTCAATACTGATACCTAGGTCAGCCTTAACGATTTTCGTTTTAAATTGACAGACGCACTATGCTGGTACTTCATCCGCAGTCTGTAGTCGATGAGTAGCCTCCACTTGAGTTGCTGCCGAATTCCCGTAAGCAACGTCTTGGCTTTCTTGTCCGCCATTCTACGCGAGGTCAGTTTTTCGCGCTACAGTTCTTAGATGTTGGATAACTCACGATAACGGATCCGTATCCAAATCGACCCGCAAAGGTACCGTCGGAAAATGTTGACCACTTCTTGAAGCCGTCGCTCACGGCGACAGAAGCTGATTGGGGATTTAAAATGACCCTCATCCGGAAATCGAAGTCCAGTTGCGGGGTTGGGATGGACATATGAGGATAAGGGAATCGCGCCATCGCTTCACTTGCTTCCTTCGTGATTTCACTTGCGATACGCTTGTTAGATCCAATAACAAAGGGCTACCATTCTAACGATTACCTTGGTGGCTTTGGACCTCTTTGCTGGAGGGCCTGGTTCTCAACCCATTTTCGTTCCACGGATTCCCATCCGCTGTGTCGTCTCTCCGACGCGACTTTCATCCACTCATCCGTCACGACTAGGGCCGTATCCCACTCCGAGTCTTCGCCTATGTCAGGCATACTCGATGACGATTGCGTCGGACCTGCTACCTCGGGTTGGTATGCATGGTCGCTCAACGGTGGGCGGCTGTGCCAGGAATTCATCGATGTTGAATTGACTGACGAACTTGTGAAAAAGGCCAATTACAAAGAATAGGTAGCAGCGGGAAACAGGAAAGACCGGTATTGCGAAATGGATATATTCTCTTGTACCAGATGCGCAATCGGCGATATGATCAACCCCGATGTTGGTGACACTAAAATCAATTATTCCCAAATCGGAGATGATGCAGCAGTGAGCTTATAGGGAGTCGGATGAAAGTCAGGCCGCAATGGGCGGCAGAAGTTGCACCGAGCCAAGTCCTACAGATCCCAAAGGAATGGTCCGACGAGTAAAGGCTTCGCTTGGTGAGAACGGCGGAGTACCGAATATCTGACTCGGAATCGGATTGCATGAGTACTTAGTCTACTCGGCGCATCTCCCTCTTTATGGTCCTCGGGCGCCCGTTGGATGAGACTGTGATGATTCCGTGGGATCATCGACAACCCGTTTGCTAATTGAATGGGACATGAATTCGAAGATCCGCTGACCGGGCCTGCATATTAGGGCCAACACCGACTTTTAAGACCTTTACACAAGATGTTACATCGATGATTCTACGGTATGAACTATTCATGCCTACCTATGTGCACTATGAAGGCTATTACGAAGGCCATAATATTTTCGCTTAGATTTTGTTGTCGCAGTCAGAACTAGATGATATTCTTGGTATTCTACTTGGTAATGAGGCATGGTGTTTCTAAATATGCTTGGTACATGTCTACGGTATGTATTCGTCCGCCGTCCCTCGTCCGTCGTATGCTGTCATTACTAAAATTTAATAATGAGCAAACAGAAAATATTCGCATGATGCATTCATAACCCATAAAACAATGCCTCCCAAATGCTGCTTCATTCGTAAAACTTAATAACACCCAATGCCAATTCGATACTCGTCGACGTATCCCTCCGCGGTGTCCATCCTAATATGTACTTCGCCAATTCCTACCAAATCTTGCATGTGAATGCAAAATGGTTCATGGTGCTTTTACCCTCGACATTTTTAAGGACCCAAGCCTTTTGCTTGCTGCCTAGATGGTGTCGCGCAACCTCAGCTGAGCATATGGAATTGTCTCATGTTGCTGCGATAACGGTGCTGGTAATAGCTCATGTTGACTGATGCATCTATGAACTTCGGTCGCTCGTTGCTTCGCTGTATTCATCCATCAGAGAAGACTGCGTGGGCGGTTGGAAAGGCATCTGTTTGATTCGGAGTTTTCAATAGGCGTGGACGGGTATGGGTAAGGCTCCGGAGACGGTGCTCCCGAACGCCTACCCCTATCCGGGTCAGAATTGCAAGAAGGTAGTTTGATGGTGGGTGGATTTGGCTGACCCATAGTATGACTCTAGGGCCTTGAGTATTGCAAGGTGAGGTCTTGATGCGGATCTGAAGCCATAATGATGGAAATGCCCTCTCTTTGTATGTTTTCCACACCAAGCATCGCGAAAGGGTTCATGCAGACTATGACTCCTTTGTTATCAGTCGCCAGGCAGCAACAGCCCACCTTGGATCCGGATATAAATGATGCCAAAGACAATGAGTGGTGAAGGTGGTTTGAATAAAGGTTTGAGGTATGTAGGTATCCTTCCAAGTTTAAGAACCAATCCAACCATTAACAAGACTTGTTAGATCCGACACGGGAGAAACTCAGCTTGATCCTATTTTGCGCGCATTTAATTTTCCTTTGTGAACCAACCTATTACATATTAATGATTAAACATTATGCTTTCCTCCCTAGTATGGGGGACTGGATTATTGGTTCCTGTTAATCATGGTACACATTTACTGTGAACGCTCAGCGTTCACATTCACGCGCTCGCCCGCCGCGGTGACCCACGGCCTGAGGTCGTTTTCGATTTCCACCCAGACCAGGTTTAGCTGGTGTTCACACCAGCTGTGGAGCCATATGATATCCCTGAGTTTCGCCGCGAGCACGTCTCGCTCAACGATGCCGCGCATCTGGCAATAATTCTTTAATGCGTTCACGAAGAACTCATGCTGGTCACCCTGCAGGATTGGGGAATCCAAAGATACCGGGATGCGGATGCACGACCCGATGAACAGCGACCAGAGCAGAATGTTAGCGTGAAGCTCATCTTTTGGCGGCCGAGATACGTTGGCTTGCGCAAGCTCGGATGGAGGGGCATATGTGGATATGCTGCCTGGCGGGGGCTGCACCGTGTTGCTTCGGTCTATCTGCGATTCAGGGGTCCTGTAGTCCTTGGATTGCGATAAGAGGTCCAATGCTAGAGCGGGATTGTAAAGGGCTGACATAAGTGCATCTCCTAATGCGCGGTGCCGCTGTGCTGATGGGGGCTGGCCTCTGATAGCGAGGTGCAGGAATAGATGCGCCGCATACAACAATACTTCTGATAAATCAGTCGGCGAAGGGTACCTCCTCTCCGTCTCCTCGATCGACGTCAGCAATGGAACAGAGCCAGCTCTCTTCCACGAATTCTGCGACCGCGATATCTCCTCGAGATGGCACAGGCGCCACTCGACCATGTAGATGGAGTCGCTGACCTGTATCCGCTGGCCATACGTGCTCTCGAGGCTGGCGTAGTCGAAGTCGTTGATGCACTCGGTGATAGAGTACAGCAGCTCGAAGAGCTCGACCGCCTCCCGGTTCTGGATCGTCAAGTCCTTGAGCCCGAGCGGCTCCATATTCGCCAGCATCGACCGGCTCGTAAACCGGTCGTGCAGGGCGAGCGAGGACGCGAGCTGCGGGATGAAGGGGAAGACTACGGGTGTGTGCGCCGCGGTCGCGTAGGAATAGTCGGCCCTACGGTGGTTGCGGTGGTTAGTGGGCAGGAGTGATAAGTGATATGGGTGTGTTTTACTAACCATGATATTGATCGTTGAAGGATAGTGCTGTGTTGAAAACCTTCGACGATACCCCCCCTGAGATCGACCATTCTTTTCAGGCCGCTCATGTGCGCTGCCGCTGCAGCTAGCGAACCGATGAAGGCCTATACCCTGTTAGTCTGACAGGTGACTACCCATTGAGTTCTGTTTTCTAGCGACAACCTACCTCAATGTTGACAAGAAGAGCAACGGCAACGACTAGACCGTCCGAGATGGGTTTGCTATCATCCTTGCCCTCTAGATTCAACCGCTCGTTGATAGACTTGACCGCTTGGAAACGGTGGAAATCGATGGTACTCGTGTCGGCCCACATTGCGAGCGAGTTATGCATCGCCGCTATCATGGCAATGAATGCATGCGTAGCGGCCTTGTCAAGTTGAAGCTATCGCACGTTAACCCCAACCGCGTGACCAAGCAACAGGCGGACTTACAGCTTGGACCCAAGTCCCCTCGGGGTTCATCGCGAAGGCGTTCGCAAGAAACCCGGAATAATCTACCCTCATTCTGTCAACGACCTCGCTTCACACTTGAAGAGGTCTGACTTACATGTGTTCAAATACGTCGGCGCCCCGGTGCGATTGAACCATTTCTCTACAGCATCTTCCTGCGGCGATAAGCATACGGCCATACAATATTTGAGCAGGGACTCCGTCAAGGGGGTCTTTTCTATGTGCAGCAGCGTGAAGTTCGGGAGCTCCCTCGCGACGCTTACAGCAAGCCAGTTGGTTTTCTTCAGCTTCCTCTCGCTCCTCGACGCCACCGCGTCCTGCTTGCCGCTGCCGCCGTTGGGCTTCAGCCGGAATTTCGACGTGTGGTCCTTTTGCGACCCGGACTTCTTGGTTCCCTGCGGCGGCTGGCTGGGGCCATGGGGTAGCTTCTGCCGCCGCGCGTGCGAGCGCACCTTCCGGCGTGTCTCGTCATCGCGCGCTACCGTGTTGATGGAGGTGATGAATTGAAAACCAGAAGGAGCTTGGCTCGGTGCCATTGCGCAGCGATGACGGGTGAGTTTTCTAGCGTAGGATGCTAAGTCCCGGGACTTTTCAGATATAGACCAATCCTTCTCAGGGTACCTATATATGACTGTAGTACGGTGACAGTGATATTGCTGACACCCTTTGTAAGCGCCGTATCCAAAGTTATATATGGGTTGGGGTTGTCTTACTCGACCACCACATGCTAAGAGCTAAGAGCTTTTAAATTGCGAATACCAGATTCATCGAAGTTAAGCTTGCATTTTGGCATTTTGCTCCGAGAGGGAGAGGAGCGTTGGTTCGTTTATTAAAATAGGAACACGCAGCCGCTCGGGCTACGAGATGTAGTACGGAGCAACATGTTATTATTATTGCGCGGTTGCCCTGGGGGGTTTCGCATGTATGTATGCGCTCTCTGGAATCGCTATCATCGTCGTTCTATTATGACAAATCTACCTATATCAGAACCGCAATCCGCGACCTTTCTCGACTCCCACCCCCTCTCCCCCCTTGGTCAATAACTATCGTCGAGTCGCAGCCGATGGCTGCAAACAGTAAGCTCCGGTGCAAATCGAACGCCCCAAAAGAAAGGGACGCCCCGGGGAACCGCTATTTACCAACGCAACCCCATCGCGAAAAAAGAACCCCTGGAGCTGCTTAAATTTCCGTCCCTTTCCCTTTTTCCCCATCCCCAACTTAATGACTGAGTGACGGGAGAGATGTATGTACGTACAATGTAGGTATGTATGTGTGGTTACCCAACCCCACGGCAAATCCCGCGTAGGTAAACGACCCCTTGTAGTGTACCTGGCCATGCGGGTGGAGCTATCATTTTAGCAGCTTCAATTTGGGGGCTTCTGCTCCGCCGCTATCCCACGTCAAGTCGAACGTCGTAGCGGTAGTGGTAGCCCACCCCTAGAGCTACGGGGCGGAATTAGGATCTCACGGCCCGTACGGACGGTTTGATGACGATGATGGCCATTGAAGGATCGACTGTTGATAGGATCGGTACATACCTCCCGAACTACACACATAGGTACATACATGTTACATGTCATACTTACCTATGTAGGCATGTAACATGTAATACAGCGTACTAAGAACGTTGATGACAGTTACCGCATGGCGCATGATAAATTGAATATTGATGTTGGGGGCTGCGTCGTAGAGCGTATTAAGGTGCCGCATCATGACTGATCTCCTGCAAGCTCCGGGCCTGGCTGAGGGTGGCGGAGCTTTTTTTCGATATGCATGTTCGTCTGATGACAGTTCCGAATTCCAGGTAACAGCATGCAGAGCATGATCTCCGTCCATACCTTACCGATATAGCGACATGCGAGGTGGGTCCTACCTAACCTTCGACGATCCCCGACCACTGGACCATTCAGCCATTTTACCTACATACACTACCAGACCTACATACCCTAACATCGTGTTGTACATATCGTTCGCGCGCGCGCGCGCTCGCTCCTTATCCCGGTCCTAGCCAGGGGAGTTTCCTCATTGTCCCGAATAGGAAATTCAGAAGGTCTTGGCGACATCTTGGCGCGAGCTCAACCGCTCCCGCGATATTTCCCTGAACTGCAACCCAGACCTCTCTCTGCCTTTGGTAGAGCTTGGCCTGGCCTGGCCTGGCCTGCCCGTCTCGCGATTTTGGCTGGTCACCTGGCTTTTGGCTTTCATTAGTAAATTCTGCGTAAGGGTGGCTATTTTGGGTTTTAGGTAGCGAATCATTCATGTATGTGCATTTTTTTCCTCCCGCCGTATCTGTTCGGATGATTCCGCCCGGTCAACAGTACGCGGGATGTAATGTGAAAAGCTTAGTATCGGGTGTATTACTTGCTCTACCGAGTTCCCCATATCGTCTAGCCTCAGAACGTATCTACCGTGTCACCAGATCTTGCAGCTGCTGCTACTTTAAACACCATTAACATTAATGTAGCGTATTGGTTGCTACGCCTAGAATAGTCCAACTTTTGCATATCCAGGACACCTCTTGCAATACAATGTGTCCATCACCAGCTTCTCTGAGTAGGTAACTCGTTAACATTATTAGGGTGAGTATCGACCTGCTACTTTGGGAGTTGATTATATTGACT
The DNA here is from genome assembly GCF_022578515.1 of Annulohypoxylon truncatum. Taxonomy (NCBI): domain Eukaryota; kingdom Fungi; phylum Ascomycota; class Sordariomycetes; order Xylariales; family Hypoxylaceae; genus Annulohypoxylon; species Annulohypoxylon truncatum. The sequence goes on along the minus strand of NW_025953794.1, from coordinate 365,344 downwards.
TCGATATTAACTCCTAGTAACTCATCACTCTTGCTAGGTATAAATGAGTTCAATTTGTGAGGCTTAGGTATATGGCTGATCCTGTCTGTGCGATAGATAGGAGAACCATTATCCCGCTGGCTTGGGACTCGACGGTTGTGTATGTACATCATACTGGCACTCCTGAAGTCTGTGACATCGGACGAAATTATCGGCTATTGTTGATAAGTAACTTACAGACGTTGGGCGATGAGCCTCGAACGCCAAGATCAGGCGGATCTGTAACCGTGTGGATTGTTTGGTAGGTAATTACTATGCTTGTTCTTATTCTCGGTTATATGTAGCAACGCGTTGCTATAGCGTCGCGTAGCTAATAGTAGAGGATTTGAAGACTAGGCCAAGTGGCGCGAGATTTGCGTCCTGAGACGTTACTTGGTTTGAGTCAAAAATAGCGTACCTTTATTGATTACTGTCGAGCTATCCTCAACCCGGGATTTCCTATACGCATGATGAATAATCGGCGTTTTTGTCTAATCCGAGTATGGCTGGCTCAAGATTATCGTCTGAAGTGTTTTTGGCTTAATGATCGTATCCTTGTTCACACGATGTTGACTGTGGAGCTCAGCCTTAGCTGAGTAACTTATAGGTGGAGGCTCTACTAAGCTAACGGCCGAATCGTTTATCCTAGTATCCACGCGGCTATATGCCATATGGTTAAGAGTGTATCACAATCTCTAACGATCATGAGAAAAGTTTCCTAAGAGGGTAATGGCCGTAATGACATCCCCGCTTGCTGGCATCCGCCTCTGAGGTAACCAAAATCCAACCAAAATCCTTCGTGGCATACTAACTGCCGGAAACGCCTCAAGCTCGATATTTCGTTAGGAATGTGTCCCTGGATAATCACCAAGGCAGTACTAAAGATGACGTTAAATCTGATACTAATTCCGACCACTACTCCTATTCGCATGTAGGAGCACACGCGAGACTCGCTATTAAATCACGAGAAACCACCTCGAAACTAGCATTAAGATTAGGCATTGATGACTTTGACTACCGCTGGTGTGATCTCTTGGGCGGTTATCGCATGAGAAACCCGCAATGTCGTAGGTGCCATGAAAAAGGGGTTCTGTTTTGTCTGGTGAAGTTTGTGGTGGTTGATCTAGTGAGAGCACACTGACTCGTATTACACCATCATTACTAATATGATTTCTAAGGTCCAGTCCGTTAGCAAGCAAGCCGTTGAAGGTTTGGTCAGATCGAAGTCTGGCCCATAAGAGGCGTGGTCTGTTGGGAGAAGACCTGTTGGTGGCTGGTCTTAGGACAACGTAGAAAATAAGCTTAACTTTCAAGTTCACCGTGGTCCTAGGTAGAGTACCTGAAAGCTGCTCATGTCGGTCTTTCTACACTCACAGGTCTCTATCCCGATTCATGGATAGGCGGAAAACGAAGATGATGTCGATACCATGACTATAATGCTGTCACTGGATATGGCATCAAACAGGTCGCTAAATACTCCGAGTTTTAGGCCATGGCTTAAGGCTTAAGTAAAATAAGGCTCTTGTAGAGCTAAAGGCGGAGTCCCCGCAAGGCTTAGGCTAAAATAGCCTTCGTCGTTTAGCTTAGACTAGACTTCGGTCTAAGTGAAAACGTCAATAAGTTGAAGCTATCCGCACCCACTTCTGTACAAGCAAACCACGCTGATATTATGCCAATTTCATGTCATGCTAAAGGCTCCAATAGACTTCGGGCGCTTAGGAGGTTCTCCGTATTTCTCAGGCAGTCTATCAATGCTCTTCCGAAGAACCCCCAGGTCAGATTTGAGACGATAGGCTGCCGATATCTAATGGAACTAATATCTTGATGAAGTATTCTAGCAGCCCGTTATCAGCAGCATAGCCTAGATAATATGGGAGCAACACATGTTGAAAATACGTTGGGGTTGAGTTCATATATGACGCGTGGCTGGCTCTTATGAACATAATAAAGTGTTAGAAAAGCGTAAATATTGAAGTGGCGTCTACCTCAAAAATCGGAGATAGTCTAGTTCTATTTCCCATATAGAACATATATATGGAGAACACCCAACATGAGATTCATCAAATACCAGCTAGAAATCGGTTCGAAAACAGAATTAAGCTTGAGAAAAGATCTAGATCAAGCTCCACTCAGAGACGACGGCAGGAAAACGTGTTGCTGGTACGTACCTCTATGGCCCACTTTATACTTAAAATGTGGGGCTGACTAATAATGGAAGAAAAAAATTTCGAGGGGCTGCCCGATAAGGCTAATTATTTTTTGAAATGGGCTTTTGGAAGATAACCAATCTCACTTTTCTCACAATCTCAATTTCGTATTAACAAAATAAGACGCTGGTTCACCGACAAACCTTCCAGCGCCCACGATCGAGGGCATTCCGGGCAGTTTCGGCTCGCCCTTCTTCAACGCTCTGCGACGCCCATTCCTAGTTTTAAGCAACTCGGGCTGTCTTTGTCTTATTCTGCCTAATCTGTCAACACCGACCGCTCACGATGCCTCACCAAGTCTCGCCGCCGCTAATGGTGGCCAAATCCGGCGATGCCCCTCCCCCGCCTTCGCAACAAGATATATCGTCAATTCTGAATACCATTTTCACTGCTAAGACTTCTGCTGCTTCAATCGATGCCTGCTATGGCCTTTGCGAACTACTTCTAAACACTGTCGGTTTTCGTGGTCTCCATGAATACGGCATAGTGGCAGAACTCAAGAAGGCTGCTTCCGACAAGAAGAGTGGTTTGCGACGAGAGAGCGCCCAGAATCTTCTTGGCGCCCTTTTCGAGAAATTCCCACCCCGACAGCAATCAAGCGAAGTCGTTTTCCTCGTTCAAGATGGCGGTCTAGTATCAATTGCCTTAGACGCTTTAGCCGACAAAGGCACGGTGGTTCGTGATGCTGCGCAATACGGTCTTGATGCCCTCTTCGGCTTTTTGAGTCCCGAGGCCATGGTCGTTGGCTTGTTGCCTGCTCTTGTCGCGTACCTGTCCAAGAAGACTGGAAAGTGGCAGGGCACAGTTGGCGCCTTAAAATTGATGCAGAGGATGGCTGACAAAGCGAAGATGGAGATTGGTTGCACGAAAGAGCAGGCTCAGGAGAAGGATATTCTCAGAGAAGCTATGGGAGCAAAGCTCGCTAGTTTGATCCCCATAGTCGAAGGCAACATGCACGATCTTAAGTCCGAGGTTGAGAAGCAGGCGCTTATCACGATGCAGTCCCTTACCACATTGCTGTCCAACGATGATGTCGCTCCTAGGATTCCTCTCCTTGTCGACACCATGCATCATCCCTCTACCCAGACCCTCCAGAAAGCAATCCATGCTCTTTCCCAGACGACCTTTGTTGCCGAAGTGACATCTCCTGTCCTCGCCCTTCTAACACCCTTCCTCGAGAGAACTCTCAACAACCCCACCACTGCTCAGGAGGTATTGCGACAGACTGTCGTGATTACGGAAAACCTGACCAAGCTGGTCCACGATCCTATCGAGGCGCGTACATTCCTACCTAAACTTCAGCCTGGTGTGAAGAGCGTCGTCGGGCGCGCTCCGCTACCCGAGGTGCGAGAGATAGCGACTAGAGCCTTGGATGTTATGGATAAGGCTATGGGTAATGATAATGCAGTGGTGGAGAGATGCTCTGCGGAAGATGTCGCCAAAGTGCTTGACGCCGAGATTAAGAAGAACGGAGGATTGTCAGGTGACCTGGAATTCTACAAAATCGCTCGCCCTTACATCTGCGAGATGGTGACCGAGGATGCCAATCATCGCCAGGTTGATCGAATTCCTGCTAGGATTGTGCCCTATTTAAAAGATTTGATGCATCAGCCTGGTGCCAGTGAGGCTGTTGCCTCCAGCGTCCATGAGTTCTACGTTGCCGAGGACCACCGCAAGTATGGTGTGCCAGAGAAAGAGGACGACGGCGAGACCGAAATCGTCAATGCTGACTTTTCGCTGGCCTATGGTGGTATGCTTCTTCTGTCTCATACCAACCTCCGCTTATTGAAGGGACACCGATATGGCCTTTGTGGTCGTAACGGTGCTGGAAAGTCTACCCTTATGAAGAGCATTGCTGGCGGGAAGTTGGAAGGCTTCCCGCCACAGGATGTCCTTCGCACTTGTTACGTCGAGCATAACCAAGGAGAAGACGCCGATATAAGCATCTTAGAGTTCATGGTCAAAGACCCTACAATCGCATCCGAAGGCAGGGAGAGAATCTCTGAGGTGCTTGCTGAGTTCGGATTTACCGCAGGCCCCGAAGGTAGACAAGCTCAAAAGGTCGGTTCGCTTTCGGGAGGTTGGAAGATGAAGCTCGCTCTTGCTCGGGCAATGTTGCAAAAAGCCGATGTTCTGTTGCTCGACGAACCTACCAATCACTTGGATGTTGCCAACATTGCGTGGTTAGAAAATTACTTGAAGACTCACACAGATATCACTAGTTTGATTGTTTCTCACGACTCAGGTTTCCTGGATAATGTAACGACTGATATCTACCATTACGAACCCGGAAAGAAACTCGGCCATTTCAAAGGCAATCTCTCGGACTTCGTCAAGGTCCGCCCAGAAGCCAAGGCTTATTACACTCTTTCTGCCTCCAATGTCCAGTTCAAGTTCCCACCTCCGGGTATTCTGACTGGTGTCAAATCCCAAACGAGAGCTATCATTCGCATGACTGGAGTTTCTTACCAGTATCCTAAGGCGCCTAAGCCATCGCTCAGCGATGTCTCTTGCCAGCTGTCTCTTTCATCCCGTGTCGCTGTGATCGGGCCCAACGGTGCAGGAAAATCAACTTTGATCAAGTTGTTGACAGGAGAAGTGATTCCGACTAGCGGCAAAGTCGAGAAGCACCCTAACCTGCGAATTGGTTACATCAAGCAACACGCTCTTGAGCACGTTGAGATGCATCTCGAGAAAACGCCCAATCAATATCTACAATGGCGATATGCCAATGGAGATGACCGAGAAGTGTTCTTGAAACAAACTCGTATTCTTTCCGACAAGGATAAGGAGCAAATGGACAAGCGAATTAACCTCAATGACGGAAAGGGTGAACGGCAAGTCGAGGCTCTTGTCGGTCGCCAGAAGTACAAGAAGACTTTCCAATATGAAGTGTAAGTTTGCTGCCAATATTCCGTATGAAAAAAGCTAGTATTAACAATATATAGGAAATGGAGGGCTTGGCTACCAAAGTATAACTCGCAAGTGTCTCGTGAGACCCTTATTGAATGGGGCTTCGACAAACTTGTACAGGAATTTGACGATCACGAAGCGTCTCGTGAGGGTCTTGGTTACCGAGAGCTTCAACCGGTCGTCATCTCTAAGCACTTCGAGGATCTCGGCCTTGATCCCGAGATTGCTAACCACAACGAAATTGGTAGTTTGTCGGGAGGTCAGAAGGTCAAGGTTGTTATCGCTGGTGCCATGTGGAACAACCCACATCTACTCGTGCTTGACGAACCTACCAACTTCTTGGACCGTGATTCTCTCGGTGGTCTTGCTGTCGCGATTCGAGATTTCAAGGGCGGCGTGGTCATGATTTCCCACAATGAAGAATTCGTCGGTGCCCTGGCCAGTGAACAATGGCACATCAACGATGGAAAGATGGTCTTGAAGGGCAATGCTTCGATCGCCACAGACCGCTTTGAGGATAGCAAACCAAACAGCGGTCTTACTAGCGCTATCACAAGTGGGGTCAATAGTACAGCCGCTAGCAGCGCCGTGAGCAGTGCTGTGAATTCCGGTGTTGAAGATAACTCGCCGCTGAAGTTCAAGTCCAAGAAGAAGAGGAAGAAGACCAAGAAGGAGCTGAAGGAGCAGGAAGTTCGCAGACGACTACGACATATCGAATGGCTCAACAGTCCGAAGGGTACTCCACACCCTCCCGACACCGATGACGAAGAGTAATGGCATTTCACTCTTTTCCCGCACGACACTTTACCTGAGTTTGGCACGCATTTCTTTCTAGCAGGTGGTGGTTTTCTTTTCCTTCCGGGCTTGGCTCCCGTAGATGAGGTCGTCCATAGAATCGGGGACGAATTGGAAATTGGCATTTTAATCGACCGCACAATAGAAGGTCTCACAGGCGTTAATTTAGACGGACGGATGGCATGATAGAACGAGGATACTTAGTATTCGCGCGGCTTGCTAGAAGCTAGTAGATGAATGAACAGTATTATACAGATGATTCCACGTCTCGCGGCTTGGTTGGGTGTGATTGCCTACGTGTGTTATTTATTCACTGTAAGACATGTTATGTGGTAGGTAAAATTCAATCGTCCATCAATTAATTGCACATGCGCCTTCTAATGTCGATTTGTATGCGACATTAATTAAAGCAATAGTTTGATTGTTTGAATATAGGTATTTCTCTGACACAGTTCGTTGATAGATAACACTTGACCATCAAAAATTCAATTTCGAGAAGACCAATTTCTTCACCGCGCCGCGTTGGAACGAACACGTAAGATAAGAAAGGAGGGAAAAAATGGAACTGTTGGAGATTTCTCTTCGGAATGAAAAATAAATTGCCCACTACTGGAATCGAACCAGTGATCTCATCATCACACTAGATGTGGTACTAGTGATGCGCTTTACCACTAAGCCAAGCGGGCAAGCTATCATGTCTGTTGTGCTGACTAAGTGACTTGCTGTTGAAGGAAATGTGCGATAATGTGGTAGATATTGCATGCACAAGCATTGTTGTACGTGTCCACAGGTAAATCGGACAACTTTCGATCAATCGGAAAATCACTGCATGTTGGCTAACTTCCATCTTGATTGGCTAACTCGGAGGGTTACTCCCTGTAACTACAGGAGGATCCCCGCTATTGTGAGCCAATGAGCGCTTGCTACTTCGTACGGAATAGGATATTATCGAGCACGTCCGTTCGTCAACACCCCTTTTCTCAAAGTTTTCCGCTTGATGAAGATTTGAAAGTTGTCGCTATGCTTGTCTGGGAACGGAGTCTTACAAGTGAGTATCTTGTCAATTATTTTGCTTCACTAGTCAGTGTGGAGGGTTTCGCATTGAAAGTAGCATTATGAGATTTTTAATTGCTACGTCCTTGAATTTATGAAGTGCTCTGCCTCCTGAACACCGTTTAGAGAAAGCGTCAGTTAAGGAGATACTATAGGTTCATCCCAGCGATGCGTACATGCTTGCGACCACGTACTATGCTGCATTGTTATTGTGAGTCACACTACCCCCTTCATTTCCTATCCAAGTAACTTATACGCTCTTTGGTGGGAGTTGATGCCGATTACGTGATATGGGGGATAGTCGGACATACAATCCATTCTAGCATTCTACCCCGTGTGAATTGACTAGAAATCAGAAGAACAAATCATTATATGTATACAATATCATAGCTTTCCAAATCTTTCCAGCGCTATACTTTGGGCGTCACTTTGTTTCGGGACCTTGCTTCTGACCTCTGTCTGCCGTCTTGGTCTCGTCCTTGACTTGGCGCTTTGCCTTTGCAGCGGCCGATGTTAACTCCATTATCATTCCCATGGTATTGACCAAGTTCTTATACGCCTCGTTCTCTGCGTCGCCCTGTGTCTTAGACTCGTCTCCTGGGCTCGTTCTGCCCTCGGACGGCTCCTTTTGTTCGTTTGTGGGATTATCTGACATCGTTCCTGCTTGGGTAACGATATGGTATCGATGGAAAAGGCAAAGGGCTGTACTAGCTATTTAGTTCAGATGATAAGATCGCACTTCTTTCGGGAGAGTTTGTAGATTCTTGAGAATGAGTTATGTTCGTTCCCTAGAGTGTTAAGTCCTGTGTTTTCTTAGCGGAAATCTGATGTCCTTCGTACTTCTAGAGAGAAACTAAAGTGATAAAGATGCTATCAAAGGATGGCCCTGTGTTAGGGAACGCCCTTTAAGGCTAAGGAAATCACTGTATCAGATTTAAGATCGCGAGTGCTCTACATGACTCCTAAATCAATCATAAACTACGTAGAATCTCACAAAACGTGCCGTATTATACAGCGTAGGTAATACAGATGTATATTATTGGGATGGCAGGTCTTCAATGATGCAATTCGTGCAATTATAATACGTATCATCTAGGACTCAGATGAGCGACATGTTACAATATCAAACGTGTACTGCGGTGCAGATACCTTTGTCATGATGGGATTCAAAAGGACAACCTTGAAGGTTGTCGCGTATAACAAGTGCTACTACCTCTTCATTCTTTCCTTCTAGGAACTCCTTCCTCCTTCATCTCCCAACATCAAACCTTCTACCACTAATAACAGTTGATGATCTAAGCTTAAGGGGCCTGTGGCTCAGTGGTAGAGCGCCCGCTTAGCAGATCACCTGCGGGAGGTCCAGGGTTCGATTCCCTGCTGGTCCATGTATAGGTATCTATATTCCTTTTTTGAATTCCAATGTATTTCGACATACTAATTTTATATCCAAAGTAACAATTTTCTTCACGTAACTTAGTAGGTAGACAGAAACTCCCTTAGTATTAGCAGTGTTGCATCACCCGAAAGTTGTCCTCGCCGACCCCTTACCCTTCACACCATCTCTTGCAGCTTTACTCAGTCCTAATCAGGCGCTACTCAGGGGAGACTCAGCCCTTGCTCACGACAGCTCAAGGAGAACATCAAAATGAGATTAGCGAGGGAAATTATTTCCTGAATCAAGGGAGGTGAAAATGAAATGTCAACTTTTCGCGAGGTGGCAGCTTGTTGGGAACTGAGTTCAGAAACGGGACCCTGTAGTCTACAAACACACGCCAGCCTTATTTACACATAAAAGCCTGGTTTCTGTCTTGAGCCTCTTCGACTCTTGCCTTATGCTCATTTCTTCTTTTAATTTCCTATTTTTCGTCCCGCCCACATCTAATAGGCGATGAGCTTCCTATCCCAGCACCTTAGCTGTTCTGTCGCCACGCACCTAACCTAACCATTAGATCGTCAAAGGTCGTCAAAATGGGTAAAAATCAAACAGCAGAAGAGAGGAGGAGATATGCAAAGCAGAATGGGTTTGAAGATTGTCACGAGGCGGAACCAAGAAGCTAGGGAAGAACGACGTTGTTGCGCGAAGAGCTCTAACTAACCCCTTCCAGGGAACGCGGTATACATACATGAACCTTCCTTTGTCTATAGCTAAGGGCTAGCTGCCAACAGGGCGGCCTCGTACAGGCCGACTCCCGATACCTCTGACTACCAGCTCTCATGGAGGAAGCTTCTGACAGTCCTCTCATCCATGGCATAACAGGTTGACACACAGTATGTCAACATTGCTCAGTGATTACCCTTGTGGCTTCTTAAAACAAGTTTTAGAGGTCCTGGGGCAGCTGTGAAAAAGTCGGTCGTTTGCTTCAAGACTGACTCCTTGTCTTCCCCCGGAGCAAATGAAAAATCAAACTCAGTGACGAGAAGAGCGACCGCAACACGCATTTCCATCAGGCTAAAATTCTTGCCGAGACAGATATGTTTACCTATATTGCATCGATTTATTAGCGAATGGGTCATTTGCTAATAAAAGCATTGACACCTATGATCCTCTATGGTATTAGAGATCCAAAGGCGCATGTGTTGTGTTTCTAGCTCAAGATCAGGTATGTAAACTCACCTATTCCCCACGGCATAAAAGCCCTCTTATCCAATATTAACTCGGGCCGTGTCGTAAATCTTTCTGGTATCCAGTCATCCGGCCTGGAAAAATTGCGCTTGTCTATGATCAAGTCCATGATTAGCAATCTTTGGATTTTCATAATATGAGAAATAATAGGTACCCACCTCGTTGTAGACTATACTGTGGCGTGACTATCGTCGTCCCATAGGCTATATAAACTCCGTTGAGAGTTATCCCTCCGTGGGGAGGAAGACGGTAGCTTCCTGACGGGACACCTGGGTGTAGACGGAGGGTTTCGTATAAGCACGCGTTTAAGTGAGGTTGTATTTGTAGGGCTCGGTAGTCATGTAAGTCGATGAGACTTAGTTCCTGGCGAATGAGGCCAACATGATTGGGCTCACGGGTAAGGTAATACATGAGATCAACCAGAGCTTGCCATGGCGGGTCGCTGGAAGAATTAGATAAATTTGTCTGTGAATCAATATCCATCTTATTCAATACGTACCTGCCTGCTACCACCGCGATGATAAAGTCGCCAAACACATCGTTGAAGTTCCGCCCAACACCACCATGTTTTATAGCATCTTCAATAATATGCTTCATCACGTCTGTTCGGTCACTATTATGATTGAGGTTCTGAGCCTCAAAGTCAGCATAACAAGTCATGTGTCAGGCTAGAAACATACTTCAATATTCTTTGCCAATTGATCATTTGCCCACTCATTGTACTGCCGGAGGTCTTTCATTCGCGTGATAAAAGGGATGCTCATGAAGAGGTGCTGAATCCACGGTGCCGGCGCGAACAAGCCCAGGTTCCTATGGGCCCTACGAAATAGTGAGATGATGGAGTCCTCGCACCTAGAAAGGCCCCTAAATCTGACACCCATTGAGACCAGACCCATTAGATCAAATGTATAATATTCGAGCCATTGAGTCATATTAATGATCCCATTCTCTCGGTATCGCAACTCGTCAATGAGCTTGTGGGCGAGTTCGTAGACGACTGGCTCGAGACGTTCCAAAGCTGGGAAATGTTTAATACTTAAGAGTAGAGGGTCAAAGTATAGGCACAGAAGAAAAAAACATTTAACTTGCATTTTATACTCATTGCTTGATCCCACACCTTGTGCCGGTGTGCATGGACAACAGGGTCTCGTGTCGTCTGTACCGACACCATAGGTTTAAGGATATCATAGTAGGCAGCTTTGGTGCAGGTTGTATCTGAACCATGAACCTGGAAGTAGGCATCGGTACCAAAGACCGTTACCTCATTGGGGCCTTGAAAGAGGTCAATATAGATTGATTAGAACGTCTAATATAGACAAAGTAACTCACCAGTGCGTACTACATCTCCATACTCGCGTTGGAGCTGGTGTAGGTCTTTGAAGTTCTGACCTCGAGCTGTATCCCATACATGTGTCAATTTCGTCCATCGAAGTCGTAAAGGACCTGGAATATGACGCAAGGGCGACAGAACAAGGCGAAAGGCGATGATGCTAAACATGAGGCTTGCAAGGTAGGCTAAGCCAATGGCAAGACTTTGATCAATAGCATGCCATATTGATAGCTTTGCGAGACTCCATTCCGAGTAGCCTATTAGGATGCTGAGTAGAATATGAACTCGGGCGATATTTGGAGCCTCTAAGTCATGTTCGCCATGAATGAAGTACGTCCAATGGGCAATGAGCCCGGCTAGTACAGCAACATATAATTCGCTGTGATATAGAAACATCACGGACATTTTTGTGAATATCGAATAATAGGCGGATGGTCTGTTTCTTTGGGATAGAAACAAGAGAGCTGTAGGTTTCCAAAAAGGGGAAGTGCTTGCTATATGATAGCAGCATCCCATATCTACATACCTAAATAGTAGGCAACGGTACACTAACGTTCAAGGAGTATGAAGATATAAATAGGGTGACCTTAAGAGCAGGTAACTTCGAGGTAAGAAGTAGATATGTCAAGGTTTGTCTTGGAGTATTAAAAATAACCTACGTAGCACTTAGTACGTACTAAGGTGCCTACAATGAGGCTTCGCAAGCTCGTGCTAGGTTTCAAAAGGGACATAAGCAAAAAGTAAATATAAAATGGCTCCTCCTCTGTACGGTCAAGAGATCCGTTTGAATCTAGGTTCTATCACCCAAGCCCTCTTCAAAATAAAATGTCGTCAGAGTTAAAAGATAGTTACGTTTTCCCAAGGGATCACGTCGATAACATTCGGTTTGTGAACGTTTTCCTCGGAGGCCTACCTTCTAACACTTTTGATAGGTAGATTGCTGACTCTTTGTGACAAACACCATAGAATAAACCTGCAGCATTACCTTTGGGTGGCGCAATTCGGATACCTTACACATCCAAAAATTCCCCTGAATGGCGCTCACTTGAAGATTGCGGATGTTGGTACTGGAACGGGGTAAGTCGTCTTCAAGTCTCCCTCGCGCCGCAGCTTGATTAACTCTATGGAAATCACAGAGCCTGGCTTATGGATTTGGGGTCTCGGTTGCCCGAGTCGACGCAGCTGAGCGGGTTGGACATATCATCCGACGCTCTGCCACCGGACGAATGGCTGCCCCCCAATATGACTTTCCGGAAATGGAATATCAAAGATGACGTTCCAGAAGATCTGGTAGGACAGTACGACATCGTTCATGTGAGGAACTTTGTCTATGTGCTTCAAGATGATGAAATTCCGAGAGTACTTGACAGCCTCGTGAAGTTGATGAGTAAGCATACCCCCCTGAGTCGATGTTTCGGTAGCTACTAGGTATATATGGATTATTGACTCATTTGCGGGTAGAACCTGGGGGATATCTCCAGTGGGGGGAGGTGGACCCAACGTCGTATCGTATCACCAAGACCAAACCGGGCAACAGGGTTGAGGAGCTTGATCGGCTCATGAAGCTGGCGCTGAGTTCTAACACGCGGCTTACCCCAACGTGGGTCACCATCCTCGGAACTATTTTCCAAGAAGGTGGTTTGGAAGGAATCGAATGCGACGTCCGCGAGGCTCCGCCCCCACATATCAATCTCGCGGTGCATGAGTGCAGCCTGCTGATCCCGGAACTCCTCATGCGTGCGACTGAGAACAAAGAGCTCGCACAGCGCCTGGCTGACACCATGCGGCAGGCTCTGGAACAGACTCGGGAGGGGGCGGCGTGGACATTTACGCGGTTGACTGTTATCGGTCGGAAGTCAAATGTAGTGTGACGTGATGTGTAGTATTGGTATTTGAGAGGAACCCAATCAAAAGAAAGAGTTAGACAAGTGCGAGTTTAACCTACATATCAGTATGCATTCTTCAATCTGCACTACCTTCAGATCCAATACTCTAGCTCACCTCGCAAATAGGTGGGTAGCAGTGCATAAAATCGATGTAAGGTAACCTAACTGTGTTTCACGTAAAGGTACCTACTTACCTATGTAGTAGATACCCACGGGGAAGTACTACGTAGGTAGGCAGATATTCCTCGGGTATTACTGTTGGCTGTTTCTACGATATACTTAAAACTTAGATTAAATGTAACCATCAACATATTGGTAGGGAGGCTGCCTACCCAGGTACCTAGTACGTATTTGGAGAAGGTCGAACGAGAATACAATATGGATTTACCTAGGTAAGAGACGATTCAAGATACTTGTATAGTTCTTTTGAAAAATACCATCCAATGTTAAGCCTGGCCCAAGTGTCTATGCCTCATGCCATGCCTTCCTCGATATCCGCCGCGACTTTATCAATAACATCAATGATATCATTTGTCGCAGTTAGGTGTGGACAGTGGTCCGTATCTAAAGTAACCAGATGCGGATCCTGAAGGCCAAGCTCTTTCACTCGTTCCAACATGAGTTTTTGACCGGTGTATGTCACAGTATTGTCATTAGTGGTGTGGATATATGTGACTGGAATGTCTTTCCAGGCACAATGTGAGAGGGGTTGAGTCATAGACTTGACACTCCAGGGCACAAGTGTTGCGATGTAGGCTTCTGCTTCGGCGTCGTCTTTGACACTGTTGATTAACTGTCCCCTAGGATCTATCAAAGTGCAGTAGCCCTCACCGTCGAAGGCGAGTTTCAGCTGCATCGCTTTCACGGTCTCAATGCCTCGCGATTTGCCTTGGTCTAACGTAGACCAACCTTCGGGTAAGATAAAGGCGCACATATAGATTAGATGCGACACGCCACCAGGCAGTCCCTGCTTTATGCGTGTATGGCAGGATAGGCCATGGAGGGCGTTGGTGCCTACTTGACCGCCGTAGGAATGCAGAAGAGCAATGACATTATGGCCAGCTTCGACGAGGCTCTCCACACACGAACGGATTAACGCGGTGTCGGAAAGGAGGTCGCCATCGGGAGGCCTCGTGCCGTTCGTGGACGGGAGGTGAGGGATATGTACTTCATAGCCAGCGGACCGAAGAATAGCCACAATCTTGTCGAAGGAGGCTGGGACATGCCAGGCGCCGTGGACAAGAACCAGGATTGGCTTTTTCGGAGCCATAGGACCATAAGATATTCTTGATATCGAATAGATATGAGGTAGGTTAGAGGCGGAGAGAAATATTCGTGAGGCTTGAGATATATCTCTTATTATAAATAAGACGACATATCAATCAGTAACGCCGGGATCGGATTATATGTCGCACGTAAAGTAGATAGATGCCTAGTAACTAGAAGGCGACAGCGTTACGTTGGTGATCGATAGTTGATAATATCTTGATTCGTTACGATATTTCGAATGCTACTAAGTAGGATCAATGAATCACGTGTCAGTCAACCTTTATATCTCTCTACAAGGCATCAATGAATGTACTTATACTTATACTTACTAGGTACTTACCTTGAGAAGTAGATAGGTACACGTAGGTACATTGTATATATGTACCTGCCCCCTACCCAGCAACCGGTATGTTTGCGTGTTGCATATGCAGAGTGACTACAGCCTCAACTGGACGGCGCGGACGATTATACTAGTATAGTTGATTGGCTATACGCGTAGGTGCGGCTAGGTACCTATCTACCACTCACATTATTCTATATAAATGTCACCCACTTAACTTTGTGAGCCATTTTCTCCTGCCTCCCATAGACCTCACTATAGATGAATCCTCTGGTGAAAAGTCGGTTCCATTTTCAGCCTCCTACAAGTTCTTGTCCTACAGCCAGTCTATTTTAGAAATGAGCTACCAGCATCTGCTTCCTTGGACCCCAAGTAGGAACCCGAGATGTATCGCAGCTTCGGGGAGGCGGTTACGCAACCTACTGGTCGAATTATGCTACTTATCTATCTCATAACTTTACATACATCTGTGAACAGCACACTCGTCATATAGCATCTGCGTTTTTCGAGGCTACCTCAAGTAAGACAACAGTCTACTCAACTCTGTCCGTGCCCATTCTCTAGTTTAACGAAGTCCACCAAGGCATCATCTTATCAAATGGCAGAAACACTCATTAAAAGCCTTCATCCCAACAAAATCACCCAAAGTCACATCAACTACTTGATAACAGCAAGTGTTATGTGTTTCGCGTCCACGCTCCTAGTTTTACTACGATTCATTCAACGATATAAACTAGTTGCTAGGAGGACATTTTGGTGGGATGACTGGGTTATCCTGGCGGCTCTAATCTGTGCCTATGGAAATTTTGCAAGTGGTATACTAACTAGGTGGACTGGATATCACAGCGAACAATACTCGGTCGAGGAGCTTAACACGTTTGCCAAAGTTAGTCATTCCAGAGTTTTATTCCTACAAATGAAGATTGCTAACCTGAGACCACCGGAAGGACACCCTCGCGGGAGAAACACTCTACAATGCAAGCATCACTTTATCCAAGGCCTCTATCCTGTTTTTTTACAGTCGCATATTCTCTCCAGATAGGAAAGCTCTTATAGTCTTACGCGTTGTTGGCTTCTTTCTGTTCGGATTCTGTATGGCAGCCGTTTTTGGCCTCATATTTGCCGATCACCCTGTCCAGGCCCAATGGAATATCCTGGAGCCCCATACAAGCATTAAAAACAAGAACTTTTGGATCGCGATGGCTAGTATAAATATCGGTCTTGATGTCACCATTCTAGCCATCCCTCAGGCTAAGGTGAGACAATTGCAGATGTCTAGGAAGCGGAAGCTTCTTTTGCAGGGCGTTTTCCTGCTTGGGGGCTTGTGAGTATAACATCTTTTCCCCTTGGCATAGGTATCTTGGGGTTTGAAATTAATGATAACCTTATTCATGACAGTGTTATCATTGCGAGCATTGTACGGATTATATATCTTTGTACTATTGATCTATCAGATGTTACTTGTAAGTCTAATTCCAGTTAATATATTTGCCGCTTAGGGCCTTTGATATTTACAATATTTCTAGACACCATCAACTTGCCAGCAATTTGGACAAACGTCGAGATGAATATGTCGATCGTTTGCGCTTGTCTTCCAGCTGTTTACGGCCTCTTCAAATTCCCACAGCTACACTTTGACGGTTCCCAGTTACGCCATAAACTTTCCATGGCAAGTTCAATTCGCAAACTATTCGGAAACAAGAGCGACGCATCATATACTGATATTGAGCACCTTTCGGGCAATGCAAATCACATTTATATGGCTAGCATACATGCCCCGGGGAAGTTAAATAAGGAGTCTCATGATGCGATACCATTAGGAAAAGTGCACGTCCAAAATGATTTTGCAGTCGAATAGCGCTACGGCAGCCGGGCAGCAAAGTTTCCCATGACGGGTAGGTAATTTTTTATCACAACGCCCACGGAAACTTCTAGACGACTTACCAAGTCTTGTTCTCCCTCTAGAGGAATGAATCATGTCACATACTATATTAAGACAATTTGATAACTCAATCTTTCTATATATGATTTGTACCTACCTCGCTAGTTGGCTCTGACGGCCAGAAACATGTCGGTGTAATAACGACTATAGTAGGAGGTGGCTAAATACCAGCTTTATCCACTGTAATACCGTGATTGAGATCCTAGAACTTTCTTCCATAAGAACCCATTAAGCATTCTAACTCCCTATATTACAGTGGTCGTACACCTATCACGAACCCACCTGTGAGTGTACGTGAAAGCCGTAGGAATTCAGATATTTTGCACTGAGTGGAATTTTTCCCCCGGTGGCTCAGCTACCTAAACTATTTCGGTATCCACCAGAGCATAACGGCTTCATCCACTAGATTATAATGACCGAGTCGCCACTAGACTTATTAATACAGTATCTACTTTCTTCAACAGGGGAACGTAAAAAAGTAGAACTTTTTCAACATCTAACCTAAAGACTCGAAGCTTGGCATGCGTACAATGAAGGATTCCATGAATGCCTCAAACGAGACCTTAATCTTTGATTCCGCGTTGAGTAGCACGAGCTGAAAATGTGTAGATAAAATTTCGCATATCTAATACGCGTCCTAATCAAAAGGCATCCTGGTTTGTACACCATAGGTGCCTATGGTATGTAAGAAGATAGGTGATTGGCTCTATTTAAAGCTTTGCTATCATATCTCGGATTGCGTTAGCAATTGCCTCCACTTCGGAATCTTGGGATGGAACGCCATGTCCCGCGCTATGTAGGACCTGAACTCGATTCTTCTCCTCACACATCTCAAATAACTGCTCTCCCTGACCAGGGTAATCGACATCCTCAGGACTCCAGGCGTGTACGCTCGGAATGTTGATCACTTTGTCGGTGTCACGGGCAAGAAGGAATCGCAATTTAGATTGCTCTAGCTCACCCCAATCACACGGTAGCGTCCCACTTAGAAAGACTGCACTTCTGATTTAACGAGTGGCCGAGTGGCTACCGGGTTGCAGGAGGAGCGTGGCAGCGAGCGCAGCGACGGCGGACGATAGTACCGAATCCGCCAACCCGCCAATTCATTTTATGTATTGCGATGTATACTGTATAAATACATAGTAAGCTTTAATTATTAATATTATATTTTATTATTTATAAAGGTTATAACATTAAAAGGCGTTATAAATTATAAAAAGTTATAACGTTTTTTAATTTATATTATTTATAACGTGTTAAATTTAAACGATAAGTAATTTAAATTTAATATTATATATTAAAAATAGTTTTTTATTTATTTCGTTTAAAAATATACATTCATTTACTTTTAAAATATATTAATTTTATTTAAAAATATATATTTATTTTTTATTAAAATTATAATATATATTAAATAATTAAGTAAAAAATTTATTTTAATTTTTTAATTATAAAATTAATTTATTAATTATATTATAAAATGTTTTATTTATTTTATCCTAGATTTATATTTTTTTTTTATTATTGTTATTTTTTATTATATATTTATATATTTTAAATATAAAATAAAAATATTTTATTATAATAACGAAAAAGATTTTTATATTTATAATTATTAATATTTATAATAAATGTAAGCGGATATTTTATTAAAATATATTATTTATTATTATTTATTATATATGTTTTATTATTATTATTAAAACTTAAAATAAATATAAATAACTTTATTGCGGAATTTTTTTTAATAATAAAAAAAATAATATATTTTAAATTATTATATTATCTTAAATAATTAAATTTAAAAAAATAATTAATAATTTTTTTATTAATTATAAAATTAAAATAAAAATATTTTTTAGGAAAATAACCTTTAAAATAATTATTATTATTATTAAAATTTATATAATTAAATATCGTATTATTTCGATTAAAATTTAATAAATATAAATTTTTATTTTCCTTAATTAATTAACTTTATTAAATCAAATATCGCTAAAATACTTTAAAAAATAAATTTATTATAAATAAAATTATATTATTATTATTAAGAATAAATTATCCTTTTTATATAAAATATTATTATAATTTAAAATAAATATTATTAATAATTAAATTTAAATTCATTTAATTATTAAATGATTTAAATTAAAATTTTAATTATTTAAAACCGGAAGTTACTTCGTTAATAAAAATTAATTTTAATTTAAGTTTATAAAATTTATTTAACTTTAATTTTTTTAAAATTTACTTAAAATTTTTATTTTCATTTTTTTTTAAAACCTTAATAAAATAAATTTAACTTTTATTATTAAATAATAAAATGGTAGCGTTGAAAAAAATAAACCATATAAATTAAATAAAAAAAAACTTAAAAAACGTTATTTTTAATTATAAACATTTTTAATTATAATATTTATAAAAGATAAAAAAATTAACAATAAATAACTTAATTAAAAAATAAAACATATATATCATTAATTTATATTTACTTTATATAAATTTAAATATTAATATAAAATAGTTATAATTAAAAAATTAATAAACATTTATATAAAAACGTAACTTATTATTATAATTATTAACTATATAAATGGAAAAAAAAAATATTAAATATTTTCATATACGATTTAATTTAAACTATTTTTTAATAAATTTTAAAATAATATAAGCTTTTTTTAAACTATATAATTAACTTATAAAATAATAAAATTCATTATAAATAATAAATATAAAAAAATTAATTTCTTAAAAAAAATTTAAAAATAAAACATGTAATAAAAAAAATATAATTTCGTTTAATAATTAATTTAATTAAATAAGAAAAATAAGCGTTATATACCTATATTAAATTAAAAAATTAATTTAAAAATTGGAAACATTAAAATTAAATTTAATATAAATGACTTGCTAAGTTTTAAAAATTTTCGGGGGAAATAATTAATAATTAAAACTTAAGATAATAATGTAAAAAATTTATAAATTTAAAAATTTATATTAATATATTAATTAATAAATAAAAATATAACTTTATATTATAAATATAAACCTTTTATATAAGAATCCTTTACGTTAAATGTATTAAATTTTTCCTAGGATAAACTATTTTTTTTATAATTATTTTCATTATAATAATAATTACACGGAATATAAAAATAATATTTAAATATTTATAAAATATTATTAAATAAAACTTAAATATAATTTTTAGTTTAATAATTAATAAAAAAAAAAAAACTTTTAATATATATTATAATTTTATTTCTATTAACTTTAATTTTAATACTTTTCTTTTAATTATTTTTTTAAATATTTTTAATTATAATATAATATATATAATATGTGATATTATAATAAATACCTTTATTATTAAAAGCATTTAAATTAATAAAAAAATTAAGATTAAAATAATTAAGATAATATATATTAATTTATTTTAAAAGTTTCATTTTATTAAACCCGGTTAAAAAAAATAAAAAAATAAAGTGCGGATAAATTATTAAAAAATTTAAATCCATGACGGATTTTTAATATTAATAAAATAATAATATTATTATATAAATTAATTTATATACAAGTAATAATCCTTTACCACAAGTAAAATAATATAATAAATTTAATATAAATAAAAAAATTATTTACTTAATTAAACGTAAAAAATTATAAAAAATAATAAAATATATTTACATCGATATAAAACTTAAAAAAACTTATACCGGCTTTAAAAATTAGGGATAAAATAAACCCCCCATAAAAATTTAAGCAACATAATATTTTTCGTAAATTCGGGCATTTTATTAAAGGATAAAAAATTATATAAATAATAAATAAAAATAAATAATTATCGTTAAAAAACGTTATTTTATTTATTATTTATAATTGTAATTATAATTTACGAATATTAATTAATTAATATAATTAAATTATAAATAATATAAAATAATAAAACATTATAAAGTATATTTATTATATAATAATTTTATTAAATAAAAATTTAATTATTACCCGTTTTTTTAATTAAAACGCAATGTTAAAAATATAAAAAAATATTATAAATTAATATTAATACGTGTTAATATTTCTTTTAATATATTATATAAATTATTTTTAATTAATTTTAATTAATATAAGAAAAAACTTTTTCCGGTTATTATAATTTTATTTATATTTAATTTTTACATTATTACTTATTTTTCTTATATTTTCATTTTTTAATATAATTAATATATTTTTTTATAATAAAATTTTAAAAACCTTTATAATTAATAATCCCATTTTTAATATTAACTTATAACATTAATATTAATTTTATAATTTAAATTATTTTATTAAGTATTTATATTTTTTATTTTAATTATTTATATAATTATAAACCATTATTTTATTTTTTTATTATTAATGATAATAATATTAATTATAACTTTGTTTATTTAATTTATTATTTTTTAATTAAAAATATATAATTTAATAACTTATATTTATATTTAACGGAATCCGTTATTATTAATATAATTCCCATTTTTTAACTTAATAATAATATATTATATAAGAAAGTATATTTTTTTTTTATCCTAAATAATTTAAATTATAAAATTTTCTTATTTATTTATAAACTTATATATTTATTATTAATTTTTTTAAAATAAAATTAACATAATATATAATTACATTAACTTTTAATTATTAATTATTTCTTTATAAAAATTTATTTCGTTTTTAATAATTATTTATTATTTCTTTATTCTTAATTTTTAAAATTTATATAATATTAAAGTTAATTTATAATGCCGTATATTATTGTAATAAATATTATTAAATAATGTAAATATATTATAATATTTAATAAACTTATATTATTTTTAAAGCTTACGTAACTTGGTTTAATATAAATAACATAAATTAATATAATTATAAAAATTTTAATTTCCCGCCGGTAAATAATTTAGTAAATAATATAATACTTTATTTTAATATTTATTATATATTTAATTAAAAAGAACTTGTTTTATTTCTTAAGTTTATAAAAAGTAAATATAAATTAATATTTTATTTATTACATTTTAAACCATTTATTTTTTTCAAGTATAAATATTAATATAATTATAAATATTATACATTTTATAACTTTTTTCGCGAATTTTTATTTATTTAATTTATATGGATTATCTTTAATATATTAACCTTATAATTTTTTATAACCCGTTACGTAAATTTTAAAATTCATATATATAAATTAAATATTATTAATAAAAAACTTAAAATAATATATAAATTAATTAAATTAAGTTCTTAAATTCGATCATTTAAATTAACTTTTAATAATGGTTTTACGTAAAACTTTTAACTTATTAATAATAAATATCGTTAGGTTTTTTTTATTAATAAAAAATATATAATATATTTAATTAATAAAAAAAAAAGTTTTAATAATAATAATAATTAATTAAATAATAAAAAACTTTAAAAATAACTTTTAATTTATAATTTAAATAAATATATGTTTTTTTTTTTATCTTTATTTAATAATAATTTTAATATTAATGTAATTAACGCTATTAATAATAAATATATTAATAATAATGTTTTAATATATATCTTTATTTTTTATTTTAATATATTTAAAAAATAATTTAATTATTTTAAATATTAATATTAATATATAATTTTATATTATAATATATAATGTTAAATAAATATAAATATAAAGAAAAGTTTTTAATTAATTAAATATTAAATTAATTAATATATTAATTTTTAATATAATATAATAATTTAATAAATTTTTAATTAATTATTTAAACATTTAATTAATTAATATATATATATGTTTATATAATAAATTTATATATAATAAATAAATGATAATATATTTTTATATTTTTAATATTTAAAATTATATATATTTCATTTATTTATTTATTTATTATTTTATATTATAATATTTATTAATATAATATTAATATAATAAAATAATAAAAATAAAATGTTTATATATATATTACTTATTATTATTTTTTTAAATTATAATAATAAAATATTAAATAAGTTTATTATTATAAAAACTTTTATCGCTTATTAATAAAATTTTTATAATATTTAAATTTAAATAATTTTAATAATTTACGAATATTATATTTAAAATTTAATAATTTCTTAATGGTTTAAGAAATTAAAATATTATAACTTTTATATATTTTATTTTATTAATTTTTTTTAATTAATATATTTATTAATTAAATACCTTTACTTTTATAACGCGTTATTAAATTACTTTTGTTTTTAAAATTAATACCTTTAATTAAAAGTTAATTAACTTTTTATTTTTTTATATTTATTTTAATTTTTAATTAATGGTTGTTAAAGAAAAATGTAAAAAGTATCTTATTTAACGTATAACAATAATTAAGTTTTAAAATAAAAAATATAATAATATAACTTATATAAAAAGTTAATTTTTACCCGGTTAAAAGAAATTTAATTAAGTTTTATTATACTTTTAATAAATTAACATTTTAAAATAATAATTTATATTACTTAAATTAAATATTAATTATAAAATTAAATATGTTATATTTTTTATTAAATAATATATAAGGTTACTTTTAATAAATAACTTAATTAAACATGTTTTAAAATTTATTAAAAATGGGTAGTATTTTTATATTAACGTTTCGTGCCGCATTATTAAATATAAATATATTTTTTTTAATAATTATAATAAGTTTTTTTTTTTGCGTAAATTTTAATAGAAAATTTTTTTTCATTTTATTCATTCCTAGTTTTAAATAAAAGTTAAGTTATTCTTTTTATAAATTAAAAGTATATAAACTTAAAAATTTATCTTTTATATTAAATAAATTAATAATAATATTAATTTATTATTTTATTAAAAGGGTGGTGGTACGTGTTATTAAAGCATATCTTTTTCCATAAAATATTAATAATTAAATGGATCGTAAAAATAACTTTAAAGAATTTATTATTTTATTACGTTTTAAAATAAACCTTTTTAAAATCTTGTTTAAATTTAAAAAAATAAGTTATATTATTTTAACGATTAATAATAATAGGTTAAACTTATTTAAAAATTTTTTTTATAATATTTAAGTTTTTATTAATAATAAAATAATTTTAAACTTTTTATATAAATATATTAATTAATGTTATATATAAAGCTTTTATTTATTTTTATTAAGGAATAAATTTTCCATTTCTTTTTTTTATATTATAAGTAATAATATTATAAAAGTTAAAATATAAAAATTCGCTTAATATTATATATGAAAAAATAAATTAATTTAATTTTAATATATAACTACGTAAACTTTAAAAGTATTATTTTTAATTTAAAGTTTTAACTTTTTTTAAAGGTTTTTCTTTTTATTAAATAAATTATTTATTATTATTTACTTATATTTGGCAATGTTTACCATTAAAATAATCCTTTAATATTATTTTATTAATATAATTTCTTTAATAAATTTTATAAAATGGCTTTACTTAAAAATTATTTTTTAATTAAGTTAATATTATTATATAATATTAATAATAAACTATTTTTATAAAATAATATCTTATTTTAAAATAAGGACCGGAATATTAATTTATTTTATATAATATATGTAAAGATAATTTTTAATTAAACTTAAATTAAATTTATAATAATTATTTTATTTAATTATTATAAATGTTATTTTCGTTCCATGCTTATTAATATAATATTTATAAACGTATATATTTAATTATATAATCATTTTATTTTTTTTCTGGTTATATATTAAATTATTTATTATAATATTTTTAATATATTTTTTTTTAATAATATATCATTTATTTATTATTTACGTGCAAGTATTATTAATAAAAATTAAAACATTATTATTTTATTTATTTAAATTAAGTTTACTTTATTTATTATTAATAAAAATAAAATAAAGTTATATATATTAAAAAGTGTTCCCCGGTTTTTATTTTATTATAAAAAAAATGTTGGAATTATGGTATATAATAAAGAATGTAGGGAATGTGGTATGTGATAAATTTAAAATAAGTTATAAAATTAACGGGTTAATAAGTTCCTTATGTTTTTCTTTGTTTTTACATTTATTAATAATAAAAAAATAATAAAAATAATAATAAAAAAGGTAAATTATACGATTTTATTTTAATAATTATTTATAAATAATGTCGTAATTTAAGTTAAAGTTTTTTTTACAAATTTTTAATAATGTAAATTAATAATTTTCTTTATATATATTTAAAAGATTTATTATAAATGAAGTTATTTTTAAAAAAATAAAATTTATTATATAAAAATATTAAATAAAATTAAATTAAATATAAATTTATATATTATAATTATATAAAAGATTTAATTAAAAATAATAAATATTAAAAAAATTAATATTTATTTTAATGTTGCCACTTTAAATCTTATTTAAATTTTATTATAAATATTCGTTTTATTTTATAACCATAATAATAATATTATGTAATTACTTACCACGCGTTATTATATAACGAATAAAATTATTTAATATTAATTAAACTTTTTATTTATTAATATTTAATATAAAAATTAATATAATTTTAATTTAAATTAATTTAAATAAATTAATTAAAATTACGAATATTTAAAATAATAAAAATATATATATAAAAAATGGAAAATTATATTTAATTTTAATAAAAGAAAAAAATAAATTTTATTATAAAAATATATTTCCATTAATTTAATTACCGATGGAATTTTCCCCGCAATTATAACTATTTTTAAATAAAGGTATAAATTTTTTTATTAATATTAAATTATAATAAAATTAAATAATATAATATACTTAAACATTTATAAAAAACTTAATTTAAAGAATAATTAATATAAATAACGCGAAATAAAATATTTCTTTAATTAATATAAAATTAATATAATTTTTATAAAACCGGTAATTATATATTAATAATATTATAATAATTTTTAAAAATGTTTAATTAATTAAAAATAAATTTTTATAAATGTTTAATGAAATTTAAAAGTTATTAAAAATATATTAAATTTAATTTTTTAATCCTTAACTATAAATAAAAAGAAAATTAAAATATTTTAAATTAATTTTCATTATAAACTTTAAATATTTCATGGAAAATATTTCATATAAATTATTATACCTTAAGTTTAAATTAATATAACGTTATATAAAGATAAGATTACTTATTTATAATTAAAAAAAAGTAATTTTTAAAAAAAAATCCGGGATTTATTTTTAAATAAATATAATTTAAACGTTAATTTTTAAATTTTTTAATATTAATTTAATAATTAAAGCTTTCGTAAAAATAAATTTAATATTAATATTATTAAAGTAAAAATTTACCGGCTTTTTAAAATAAAGTTATTTTATTTTTATATTATAAATTATTTAAATAAAAAACAATTAAAAATTAATATATTTAAACAGTTTTTAAAATGTAGGTTAAAAAAATAAAAAATAATTTATTACGAATAAATTAATTATATTTAAGATTTTTTAAATATTATATAAAATTATTTTTATAAAAAAAACTGTCGTAATAACTTAATTTTAACTTATTTATAATATTATTATAAATTAATAATTAATTATACCTTCCTCGTTTAAATTTAAATAAAAAATAATATAAAAAAATAAACCGATAACCCGAATTAACGGTTACGAAATATAATAATAATAAATTAATTCATTAAAAATTATAAATAAATATTAAATGTTTTTAAAAAATTAAAAAAAAATAACATTTAAAAATATATTTATCGATATGTTAATATCTTTATTATAAAAAATAAATTATATAATATTTATTAATAATAATATTTAAAAGTTATATAATAATGTTATAATAATAAATTAAATTATTAAAAATAAAGATATAAGAAATTTATAATTTTAAGGTTTAATTATATATAGTTTATGAATAATTATATAAAGTTTTATTTTATTAAATTTAAAATTTATATTTATATTAATACGTATTTTTATAAGATTTTATAATGTAATGTTAATAAATTTAATTCCTTTTTTATAAATGTATTAAATTAATATTTATTTATTATTAAAGAATTAAAATTTTAATTATGGTTTATTTAAATAAATTACGGGGTTAAAATATTATTTATAATAATAACGTATTTTTAATTCGTTATGTATAATAAATTAATTATAATTATAAAAAATATGGACGGTATAAATTACAACTAGGTATAAAGTTACGTATTATAAAATTTATATAAATAAAAAATTAATAAATAAAATAAAAAAATTAAATAATAATGGAAATAATTATTTCGGAAAGTTATACGTTATTAAATAATAAATAATTTAAATTTTAAATATTTTTTAAATTTAAAATTAATATCGTTAAACGTACTTTAAGTTTTTTATTAATATAAATAAGTTTAATAAAAATTCGGTATTAAACCAAATTACGTTATATATAATATATAAAAATATTTTATAATATAAAATTATTTAATTTATTAAAAATTAAAATATTTATTAAATTAAATATTATTTAAATATAAACCATGTTATTATTAATTAAATTAATAAAATGTAAAATAACTTTAAAAATATTAACGTATTAAATTATAATTAAAATATTAAAAGTAATTTAAAATTATAATAATTAATAAAAGAATTAAATGTTTTATTATATAATTATAATTTTAATAATTTTCTTACGTTAAAAACGTAACGCTTTTATAATAAATAACTAATAAAACATTTATTAAAATATATTAAAAATTAAAAATATTTATATATAAAAAATTACTTTAATTTAAAAACCCATTTTAAATAATATGTAATTAAAAATAAAAAATTAAAATTAACATTTAATAAATTCCTTTATAATGGTTTAAAATAATATAAAAATTAATTAAATATTTATAAAAAATAAATAAAAAAAGTTCGAAAAAAAATATAATTATAAAAATATAAAATCAATAAATTTATTAATTAATTTAAAAAAAATGTTTATATTACATAATAAATAAATTTAATTTAAATTTAACTTTATACTTAAATTTATAAAGGATATTATATTATTTAAATTCTTATAAAACTTTAATTTTATTTTTAATTTTTAAAATAAATATAAACTTTTTTAAATATTAATATAACCATAAATAAATGGTTATTATATAACATAAATAAAGCAAGGTTTACGATAATTTTTAATGGTATAATTTTTTAATTTTTTATAATATAATTTTATACCCCCCCCGTAATCCCGTAATTATCCATATTTTTAATACACTTATATTAAACTTTTTATAACTTATTTTTTTCCAACTTATATTTTATATAATTAAATTTATTATATAAAATTTTATTTATATTATTTATATATTAATAATATTAATATTTTTAAAAAAAAATTATTAAATATATAAGGTTCCCGCATTACGTAAATATAATACCCCCGAATTTATTTAATTAAAGTTTAACCGAAGCTTAAATTTTAAGATTTAATTTCTTAACCTTTTAATTCTTTTATTATATAACTTATAACCGGTCTTAAATTTTTATGCCCCGTAATCCTATGCATTATATATACCGCACTTATATATTTTAATTAACTTTTTATTTATTTATATTAAACCTTTAAAACTTATTTATTTTTTATTTATATTTTATATAATTAAATTTAATAAATAAAACTTTATATACATTACTTATATATTTAATTTTAATGTTTTTAAAATAATATTTAATATAAAATAATTAATTTAAAAATTTACCGTTTTAATAATAAATAATAAAAAATTCTTTTAATATATTTCATATAACTTATAACACTTAATTATATAAGCCAATCATTTATTATTAATAATGCCATTATATGTTATTATTTTTTTTTTTTTAATTACATTTTAAAATTTTTCGTTTAACTTATTTTTATTAATATAATAAGTTTTAATTAATATAATTATATAAGAAAAACCCTTTCCGAAAACATTTAAAAATATTCCTTTTTAATTAAATTATAATCATGTAATAAAATTATTAATAACTTCGTTTTATATTATAATATATTATAAAAACGAAACATTTATTTTTTTTAATTTAAACTTTTTATAATAATTTTAAAATCTTTAATTATAAATAATATTTTACCGTTAAAAAAGCATTATAATTCCGTCGATATAGTTAATTTATACCCTGTAAAAAAACTTAAACTTAATTACCAGCTTTAATATTATTATCTTTAATAATAATTAACCCTTATATTATTTAATATATTATATTCTTTAAAAAATTATTTTTAAAAAGTAATATTTTCATTTTTTATTATTTTTACGTAATTAAAGTTTTTTAGCTTTAATCTTAAAATAAATTATTAATTAACCGCTTTAATATTAAAGTTTTTTACACCGCTACCACTTAATAAACCTAAAAACTTTTTTATTAACTTAAAAAATTTCATATTAAAATTTATATTTTCTTTTATTAAAATATTATATAATAATATATTTAAAATGGATAATAGTGTAAAATTTAATTAATTTAGTACCAAAGATTATTATAATTTTATTTATTAACTTTTATTTTAAGTTTAAAAATTAAAACGGAACTATATTTATTTATATAAGATTTTTTATGATTTTTTAAATAATATTACGGTAGTTATTAATAATATAAGGTTTATATATAATTATTTAAAACTTTCTTTTAAAGAATTAAAATATATAAAATCGTTTATTTAAGGTTATAAGCGGTAAAATAATAAAAATAAAAATAATATTAAATTAAATAATAAATAATATAATAAATTATATATATTAAATGAAAAAAATAATATAAAAATATAATATAAAATTAATTAAACTTAAGAAAATAAAGTTAATAATAATTAAAATAAAATAAAAGTTTTAATTTTAAAAAATAATATTAAAATTACATTTAATAAAACTTTATTAAACACCGTCTTTATATAAAATCTTAAATTTAAAACCATTAATAAAATTATTATAAATCGTTAAGTTATTCTTTCGTTAAAATTTAATAAAGAATTAAAAATTTTTACTTTAACGTTCGACATTATTTTTAAGTATTTTTGCACGTTCTTATTAAAATATTTTAATAAAAAAATTAAAGTAATTTAAGTTAATAATATATTTAACTACTTTTTTCTTACGATGAAATTTAAAAATTTTAAGATTAATCGTTTTAATATTTTATAAGTAAATATAAATTAATGCATAATAAGATTTATTACTTGTTTTAATATAGTTAAAAAATTTAATAATTTAATAATAAAATTTAAGTAATTAATTTTAATTATTATTATTTTTAATGTTATTTCTAATAGTTTAAAAATGTGTTTCTTTATGTTATAGTAGGAAAAAAGTAAAAATGGTAATTATTAATTTATCGTTTATTTATTTAAAGATTTTTTTTTTTAAAAAAAAAAAATTATTTAAAATTTTATATATATATTTTTAATATTTTTAAATAAACCTTATAAAAACAATTAATATTAATTAACTTTATTAAATATAAATATTTTAAATAAGTAATAAATAAAGTAATAAATTTAAAGTTAATAACGGAACATGAAGTTTTTTTTAATTAATTATTATAAAGCTTAAAACGTACGAACCGACCATTTCATCGTATTATAAATATATTTATTTCTTGCAAAGCTTCAATTATTTCAAGCAACCAGGTAATAAAAATATCTCATTTTAAAGGTCGGAAAAACTAAAAAAATGTTTTAAATAAAGCTTAATATAAGTTTTATATTTATTATATTTAATTAAAATTTATTTTCTATTAAAGAAATGGCACATAAATCATATTTTAATTTAATAAATGTGTTATTATTTAAGTATAAAAAATCATTACAATTTATTTTAAAAAAATTTAATTTAAACTCATGAACCCGTTTTTAGTTATACCTTTTTAACCACATTAATTTTTAATTAATTAATATTAAAAAATTTAAAAAAACATTAAAAATATATTAAAGAACGCTATACCCGCCCTATAAATACATATAGCTTATTCCTTAAAATCTTAATTTAAGTTTTATTAAAATAAAAAATAATATGTATTTAAATTTTAAAAATACTTTTATTTAATAATGCATGTAATAATGTTTTACATTATTTTAAATAAAAAATATTTATTATTATTAATATATTATATATATTTTAAACCTTAATAAAAGAATTTTAAAAATTAAAAGGAATAATTTTTTTTAAATTTATAACTTAACTTATTTAAATTAAAAATAATTTTTTTATTACTTTTTTCTAAGTTTTATTATTAGCTTTTTTAATTTTAAGGGCGTATAATTTACATAAATTAATATTATTTATACGAAAGTTAATTATATAATTTTTAACACCCCGAATATATAATAAATTAATTATAAAATTAAAAATATAAATTATAATTAATATATTATCGTATTTTATGTTTTTTTATTTTTTAATATTAATATTAATTTTTAATAAAAAATATAATTATTTTTATGGTTAAGTTAAAACATTTTTATAATCGTTAATATTATTACCTTTAAAACCGTTTTAATTATATATATTTTCAAAATAATTATCGTAATAAATTAAATTAAAAATGCTTTAAAAAAGAATATTATTATTATATTCATTTAATAAATTATCGTTATTTTATACTTTTAAATAAATATATTTTTTATTAATTATTTTAATCATACGAATCTTATTTTATAATTAAAGGTAATCATTATTAAATTCCTTAAGGATTTTTTTAATGCTATTAATCTTTTAAGTTTTAAATATATTAAAGTATATATTTACGTTTAAATTTTTAAAAAATAATAAAATAAATTTAATAAATATTATTTACGTAAAACAAGTAAAAAAATATTTTTAAAATAACCTTTTAAATAAAAAAAATGGTTTATTATAGTAATAAATAATTATTTCCAAATTATAATTATTTAATTTATCCGGAGCTAAAAACGTATAAAACCGGAAACGAAATTAATTATTATTTTAAAAGGTTAAATTCTTTTTTAAGAAAAAAATAAAGTTATTATAATTAAAGAATTAATAAATATCCTTATAAAAAAGTAAAAAATTATAATAATTATAAAATAAATTATTATATAAGTAATTATTAAGCGTTATGTAGTTACGTATATGGTTTCTTATAAACTATTTTTTATTATTTTTAAACTTTAAAATAATATAACAAAGTTTTAATTTATATAATATTTTATTAAAACGATAAAACTTATTATAAACATTAACAATTAAAAAAAGGATAAATGGGTTAATAAATTATATTATTTATATAACTTTAATTTTATTAGTTTCATTTAATTTATTAATATTAAAAAAATTAATTATATTTTATATTTTTAAAAAAAAATCGGAAAAAAACTAATAATTAAAATTTAAAATAATAAAATATTAACTTATTAAATATAAATTAAAATTTATATTAAATGAAATAATATAAAATAAATAATTAACTATTAATTTAACCTAAGATATAAAAATAATATTTATTAACTTTTAATACTTTATCATTAAATATTATAACTATAAGTTTTTTAAAATTTAAATATTTTAATAAAAATGGTTTATCCCTCCGATTCCGCCCTTCATTTATTA
Organism: Annulohypoxylon truncatum; assembly: GCF_022578515.1. Lineage (NCBI taxonomy): Eukaryota > Fungi > Ascomycota > Sordariomycetes > Xylariales > Hypoxylaceae > Annulohypoxylon > Annulohypoxylon truncatum. The sequence continues at coordinate 333,325 of NW_025953794.1, read as the reverse complement.
TTCATATATTACCAATTATAATATAATACACATAATATATAAAAAAATAATAAAAATTTTCGTTTAAAACTTATAAGTTTAATAATAAGTTTAAATTAAAGTAAGCGAAATAATAAATATTAATATAATAAAACAAGCTTTTAATTTTTTAACTTATAAAAAAAGTTATAAATATAAAAAGTTTATAAATATTTATTATTTTTAAAACGTAATAAATAAATTATTAATAATTTAATAAATAATTATTTAAAAGTAAAAATAAATAATGGTTAATATAATAATATAATAAAATATCGGAAAAATATAATACCGAACGTTTACATTATTTAATAAACTTTAATTAATTATTTTTCTTTAAATTATTAAATTTAATATAACTATAATGTACTTAATATTACTTTTATTTATATTTATATTTATATAAATTAAAACTTTACACTTAAATAACTTTATTAAAAATAAGATTATTTATTAAATATTAAAGCTTTAAATAATTTTTAAAATAAAAAATTAAATAATTTAAAATATATTTAATTTAAATAATTTTATATGTTATTATATATTTTTAAAATAATAAATTAAATATTTAACTATATAATAATATTTATTACATGACACGTTTTTTTTAAAAAAGCATTTTTAAGGTTTTAAAACTTTAACAATCTTTATTTTAAAATTTATATTAATTTAATATTAATATTAATTAAATCGTTTAATTAAAACTTATAAGAATATTTCTTTAAAAAAATTTATTACTAATATTTTAAAAGTTATTTAATTTTAAAAAAAAAAATTAAATATAAAAGGTTAATTAATAGTTTTAATAAAAAAAACTTTATCGATAAAAAATTTAATTAATTAAAGATTACGCGTTTAGATTTAAACTATATTATTAAAATGTAATATTATTAAAATAATAAAACTTAAAGAAAAATTATTTTAAAATATTTATTAAAATGTTAATAAATTTTTTTTATTTATAATATTATAATAAAATTATAACTTACGTATAATTTTATTTAATTTTATTATAATAATAATAATTATTTTAAAAAAATGTAATTAATATTTTTAAAATTAAAATTAACATTTATTACTTTTAAATTATCCTTTGTTTAAAAAATATTATAATTATATAAAGGAAAAGAATCCATTTATTAAAAAAAAACGCAAGCTTTTATAGCAACTTTATTAATAATTAACCCCTTTCCCATTTAATAAATTATATTTATTCGAAAATTATGTTTAATAGAAAATATTAACGCCATTTATTATATTTATATAATTAAAATTTTTTAAAATAAAAAATTCATTAATATTTAAAAACTTTATTTTATTATTTCTTAAAAAACTTTAAAACCTTTTATTTAATTTAAAAGATTTCATGTTAAAATTTATATTAATTATTTTTAATATATCTTATAGTAATATAAATAATAATAAATCTTTTTAATTTATTTTTAAAAATTATTATAACGTTATTTATGAATTTATGTTCCGAATTAATAAATTAAAACGTAATTATATATTCTTTTATAAGGAATTATAGGGCATATTAAATAATGTGATAAATATATTTTAAATTATTAATAAATAATTTTAATTTTTAAAATTATTAAAAAAAAAACTTTAATATATAAAATTAATATTATAAAGTATTAAATAATTAAGTAATAAGGTTAAAATATAAAGCGAATAAAATATAAAGTTATTAATTTTCTTATAATGCGAATAAATTAACATGGGAAATAATAAAAACTTAAAAATATATAATAATATACATGAATATAAAAATGAAAATAATAATAATAAATATAAATATAAATTTATAAATAAAAAGTATAAAAATTTAAATAAAAATAAAAAATAAATAAAAGTTATATTTTTAAAGGATAATATAAAAATTATATTTAATTAAACTTTATTTAATAATAATTTAATTTAAAATCCTAAATTTAAAATTATAAATAAAACTTTTATTAATCGTTAAATTATCTTTTTTTTAAATTCCATGAATGTGTTAAAACTTCTTATTTTAACATTAAACACATTTTATAATTATCCACGTACATTTTTATTAAAAAATTTAAATAATAAAACACGGGCGTTTTAAGCGAATAATATTTTTAATTATTTATTTTTTATAATAAAATTTAAAAATATTAATATTAATTATATTAATATCATGTAAATAATTATAAATTAATATATTTTAAATTATGTTATTAATTTTTATATAATTAATAAATTTAATAATATATTAAAAACTTTAAATGGATTTTTTTTTATAATTATTACATTTAATATTATAATAAATAAGTTTAAAGTAAAACTTTTTATATCTTAACGAAAAAAAAGCGACAAGGGTTATAAATTTATTATTTATTTAATTAAGGATTTTTATTTTTAAAAAAAATAAAATTACTTAAAATTTTATATATATATATTAAATATTTTTAAATAAACGATAATAAAAAAATTATTACTTATGAAATTTATTATAAAAAAATATTTATAATATATATTATATAAATTATTTATTAATAAATTATTACGTTAAATGTAATTTTCATAAGGTTCATCTTAATACATTTTAATTATTTTAAATAATTAAAAACGGAAACCTTATAAATAAAGTTATGGAAAATATAAAAAAAAAAAAAAAAAATAATAATATAATTCATAAATAAATATAATTTTTATAAAAACTCATAAGTCATATAATTTAATCGTTAAATTTAATTATATTTTATTTTTAATATTTTAATATATACGTTTATTTTTTATCTTAATTTAAATTAAATATAATTAAATAAACGGATTATTATAACTTAATAATTATTTATTTAAATATATTATTATGTAATAAAATTTAAATTATATAATTTTTTTAAATAAAATATATTATAATTAATATTTAATTTTAATATATAAAATAATATAATTAATATTAAATATATAATTTAACGTATATATTAAAAAATGTACGTTAAAGTTAATTTAACATATATTAAAATTAATTTAATATTAAGTTTTCTTTAAGGATTAAATATTAAAAAAACTTTATATAACTAAAACTTTAATTTAAAAATTTCTTTTAATTTATAAACCTTTTCGAACTTAATCGTTATTACTTTATAAACCTTTTTTAACATATAGTTATATTAATTATTATTTTATATTTCGTTTATAAAATTTAATATTATAACCCTTAAAAAGAATATATTAATAACATTTATATATAATTTATTTTATAATTAAATTTTAAAAATAACGGTATAAATAAAATTAAATATTATATTTTTATTATTTTCTTTTTTTTAAACTTTTTTAAAATTAATAATAATTATTTTTATATAAAAATTAATTTTAACGGTATATAAATTTAAAAAAACGATTATATTTTTTAACATAATGTTTTAATGTATATAATTCATTTTATATATATAATAAAAAACACGTAACATATTGCAATAAAATTTTAAACAATATTCTATTATTTTAATAAAGGTATAAATAATTAAATCTTTTTTTAACTTTTTAAAATATTTACTTAAATTACACTTAACTAATTTTATAACTATTAAACATTCATCATTAAATTTTTTTTTATAAAAAATATTATTATTATAAATACACCATTTTTTATAATTAATAATAAAATTTAAATAAAAATATTTAAAAAAATATTAATTTATTTTAACTTTACGCATTACGTTTTATTTATTATATTAATTTTAAGTTTTTATTTATTTTATAACCACGGGTTTCCCGGTTTTTATATATATAACTATAATCGCATAATTAAAAATATTATTTTTAAATATATATTTATATAAAATATAATCATTATAATAACAATGCGTTTTAAAAAAAACAGGATTAAACCTTTTATTAATTTTCGAAATAATTCTTAATTAAAAGTTTTTTAAAATAAAAAAAATTTATTAATAAATATTTTTAAAATAAAAAAAAGTTTTAAATTTTAAAATAAAACGGAATTAAAAGTTTAATTAATATTCGAATTTTATCCCGAAATGTATATAAATAACTAGTTATTAAATTATTATTTTTTAATTTAACTTAATAATAAAGTTTTTATTATTATCCTTATTTAAATATATAATAAAGTAATTATTATTTTTAAGTTTAAATATAAAAATGTTTAAATTATAATATACGAAAAACGTGCCGTTAACCTTTAAATTAAAATTTATATCTTTTTTATATCTTAAATATAAAAAAATGTTATAATCATATAACGTGGTAAAGTTATAATTTATTTATTAAAATAAGTTTTTTATTAATTATTTAAAATCGAAAAATAAAATTAATTTTATTTACTTTATAAAAATATTAATTTAAAAATATAAAAATTAATATAGTTAACACTATTTTATATATATATATAATGTTTTTCGTTATTTATCCATTTATTAAAAATTTTAAATTTTATATAATAATTTATTCCTAATTTATTTAAATAAGTTTTAACATTTAAATTATTAAAGGAAATTTTTATAAAAATTATTTAAAAATTAAACTTAATTATAAAAGTTTTTAATATTATACATTATTTTAAATATAATAAATTCGTATTTAATATAAATATAAAATATTATTATATATATAAAAATTATAATTATTATTATTTATTACATTTTTTTATTTTACATTAAAATATTATTATTACGTTTTATTATTTAAAAACTTTTTTATTAATAAATCTTTTATAATATTATAGCAAATAAACTAATTATTATTTAATAACTTATTTAATATAATTACGTTTAATATTTAATATAATCGTAATTATTAAATATTCCGATATTTTAAATAATAACATTATTATCGCAATATTAATTACCTTTAATATTTAATTTTTAATTATATATTTTTATTAATATTATCTTATATATATTAATATATTTAATAATTATATTAATAAAACGTTAAATGCTTTTTTTAATATTTTTTAAAAGTTAAAAACGTAAAACTTTTTTATAACGGATTAATATTTATTATTTAAATTATCCTAGCTTTAAATTATTATTTAACTTTTATATTTTTAATAATAACGGTGTTTATTATATAATAATATATTATATATATTATATTATTATTAAAAATTATTAAAAAGATAATAAAAAGCGAATTAAAAATTAAAATAATTTTTTTTTATTTTAATTTCTTAAATTAATTTTAATCGATATATTTAATAATAATATATTACATGAAAAACGTTATTACTTCCATGTTTTAAATAATAATAACGATTTATATTTTATTGTATTATTTTTTAAACATTAAATATTTTTTAATAAAATGTTATTATTTTAATGTAAAATAAAGATACACGGACTTAAAAATAACAAAAAAAGTTTTAATTTTAATAATAAATTTTATAATAATGAATTACTTATAAATCTTAAGTTAATAATAATTAATTTTATTTAATTCCTTTTTTTTATTATTTTTTATTATAATAAATTTTATTATATTTTTAAATTATTAATTAGTTTTAAGATAACATATATTATTCCCGTAAAAAAAGGTTTATAATTTAATTTTAATTATATATATAAATATTATTTTTTTAATGCGATATATAATAATTTTTATAATAATAATTTTAATTTAATATTTTTTTTTATTAATATCCATTATTTTTTTAATTAAAGTTATTTAATTTGGGTTGTTAAATCGGATTAAAAACCCCATCTTTAAATTATAATATAAATTATTAATTATTAAAATAATTGTTAATAAAATTATTATTATTCCATTAAGCTTATAAAATTTAGCCATGTTTAAATTTATTTTTAATCGGTTTTTTATTATAAGATTATTAATTTTTAAAAAACAAATCGTTTTTAAATAATTAAACTTTAAACAAGTGTTTAAATTTCCGATTTATATTTATTTTTTATATATGTGATGTAACCGTTAAGAAAGTTAAACGATGGTAACTTTAAAATAATCGTTAATTATTAAAATCTTTAAATTTATCTTTTAAAAAATATCCCCCGTAAATATATTTTTATTTATTTTATTTAATCCTTTTTTAATAATATTATTATTTTATTTTTTAATAATAAAAACATTAAAAAAAATTAATTTTTATTTTTCTTTGTTAATAATTTAATTAAGATATTTAAATAAATGTTAATAAAGTGAAAAAGGGATTTCCTTAAACTACGAACCGGGATACGTAAAAATTAAAAAAGCGTAAAATACCGTCGTTTTAATAACTTTAATATAATTAAAGGAATTAAAATTTATTTTTACGACTTTTATAATTTTAAAATTTATAATATAATATTTAATAATATTTATAATTAATATAACTTAAATAATAAATTTAATTTATTATTATATAATAATCGTTTAAATAAACGATTTAAATTATTAAATTATAATATAAAAATAAAAAAAAAATATATTAATTATATTAAACTTAAGTGGGTTTAAAAATTATAACCGTAATATATTAAAAAAGATATGGAATTTATGTTAAAGTTAGTTTCATTTTTTAAAAATTTTAATAATAATAATTTAATAAATAATTTTAATATTATAAATTATATAATTAAAATAAATAATAAAATAAATAATAAAACGTATTATAATATTAAGAAAAAATTTTTTAGTGTGTATTAAATAAGGTTAAAATAAATTATAAGGCGGTTATAATGTTATAAAGAAATTTTTTATTATATATAATAATTAATTTTTATTTTTATTTTTAATTATTAAACGGCAAATAATAAATAATAAGTTATATAATAAATAATGAATTAAATAATAAATAATTTATTAATTATAAATAATAAGTTTTATATTAATTTTCGTTATTTTAATAATTAATAAACTTTATAAAAAAATTTAACCTTTTTTTTATTTTTAAATATAACCTTCCGCAAGTTATAAAATTTTTTACCTTCTTAAAGTTATAAAAATTTTAAAAATAAAACTTTCTTAACGGAATGCCATTTAAATATTTTATAAAAACAAACATATTTTAATTAATAAACGTATAATAAGAAAAAAAAAAAAAAAAAAAAATAATATCCGTTTAAAAAATTTAATATTAAATACTTAAAAAACTTTAACATAAATAATTTTTCATAAATTCATTAATTCATATATATTAATTTAATTATTATAATAATTATTTAACTTACTCATTAATAATAAAATTAAATAATAACATACTTATTAATTAATTTAATAACTTATTAATTTTCTTTAATATTAATATTTATATTTATATTTTTTTTATTTTAAATAATTATTTAAATTAAAAACTTTATAATTAAATATATAATCCACATAAATTAAAATTAACATTAATATTAAACATTTAAAAATTATAACTTTTTAAAAGTAATATAATAAGTTTTAAAAAACTTTATTATAAAATTATTACTTAAATATTTATTATTTACGTTATTATTATTAAAATTAAAGTTTAAAAAAAATAATATTAAAAATATAAACCTATTTAAATTATATATTTACGTAAACTTTTAATAATAAAAAAATTCCTCGTTAACATTGTTATTAATATCATTTTTATCGTAATATTTATTTAAATTTTTTTCCTTATTAATTAAACATATTATCTCCCTTTTTTTAACTAAATAAACTTAATAATAATTTTTATTATAAAACCCGTTATAAATACGTTTATTTAAACACTTAAAAAAAAGTAGCGTTAATTTATTAATTTTAAATAATAATTAAATAATTTTAAATATAACGTTAAAAGAAAATTTAAACGCTATAAATTTTTATATATAAAGTTAAAAATTATCGCGTTTATTTAAAAAAAACCGTAAAGTATATTCTTAAAAAATAAACCAAACAAAATAAGTAAATCAAAACTTTTAAAATATACCATATAAATTTTAATACTTTTAATTTTAATATAACGCATTTTACTTAAAAAAATAATAAATATAAAAATATAATAAATGTAATATTATTTTATATTTTTTATTAATATATTTTAAAACTATAATTATTTTTATTTTATTTAATATATAATAAATATTTTTATAAATTAAAACACCGTTACTTAAATTATTTATTAACTTTTTAATTTCATTTATTATATTTAATAAATATTAAAATATTTTATTTACGAAAAACCATTAATTAATAATAATAAGAATAATATACGTATGTTTTATTATAATAAACAATTATATAATTTAATAACACTCATCGTAAAAAATAATAACGTTTCGAAGAATTTTCGGTATTATTAATAACTTATATAATAAAATATCGTAAATATTAAACTCACGTTATATTAAAAGTAAATTATTATGAAAAAAAACTTAATAATTAAAATTAAATATAATAAAGTATTTATTTATAATAAATATAATTAATAATAACAATTAATTATTATAATTAAATATAAATAAAATAATATTTATTTTTAAGAAATTTAAAAATAAATAAATAATATTCTTTTTTTTATAAAACGTTATTAATAAAGCGAATAACATGTATTATAATTTTAAAAGTAAATTTAATTAAATAAAAATACCGAAAATTATCTTACTTATTATAAGGCTAAGAATTATTAATTAAAATATAATAAATAAAATATATTAAATTATATTTAACGCCGTTATTATTTATTACCGGGAAAGTTAATAATAAAAAAAAACTTTTAAAATAAATAAAGTAATATATTTAAATTATTAAAATAATAATTTATACCGTGTTATTAATATTTATAATATAAATTAATACCGGAAATAGTATAAAAAGGTTTAAAAAATTTTTAAATTACATTATAAAAAAATTTAATAATATTTTTTATATTAATTATTTTAAATTAAAAAAATAATAAAATTAAGTGTAATATATTTTTCGGTTAAATAAAAAACATTATTATTTAAGTTACACCATATAATTTAAAATTACCCGAATATTAAAAAAAAAGTTATTATATAAAATTAAAAAAATATTTATATTTATATATAAATTTATATAATAAAATATATATTAATTAAATTTATACGAAAAATGGTAAAAAAATAATATAATATATTGCAATAATATTTATATTAATCGTATATAATTTAATAATAATAATTAACCATATAATATACTTATTTAATTTTATAAATTATTAAATTATTTAACTTTTATTATTAATTTTAATATTTATAACTTACTTAATTTATACGTTTTTTTTTTTTTATATTAATATTTAAATATATTTTTTATGTTTTATATTAATTTAAGAAATTTAAACTTATAAGTTTAAAAGTTTTTCTATATTTTAAAGGAAAAATATTATTAATAAAAATAAAACTAAATACTTTTTTATATTTTTAATAAAAATAATAAAAATATATTTTAAATAATAAAAAACCATGTTTAAATTATCCATAAAATATTATTTATAAAGTGAACAATTCTTTAAAATTTAAATTCGGATTCGTTTAACTTTTTTTACGCATAAAGGTATAACGACGAATTATATTATAATTTTTATATATGTGTTTATTACGGTTCGTTATAAGTTATTTCACTTAAATAATAATATTTTATTTTAAATAAAAATTCCTTTAAATAAATATAATTAAATTTTTTTAATTAACCGCTTATTTTTAAACATTCCGAACTTTAATTACGTAAAGAAAAAAAAGAATATTATATGGTTTTAAATTTCATTATCTTATTATTTTACCATTAATATTATCGCCCGGTATAAAATTATTTTTAATAATTAATCCTTTTTTAAAAAACCCGTTTTATAAAACGTTTAATTATAAAATAAAAGCGTTAAATAAAAGGGTAAGAAAATTAAAAATTAAATTTTTAAATGTTTAATAAAAATAATAAGCTTTACCACGTATAATTAATTTTTAATAATTAATTTATTAATAAATAATGTTTAAGTTACTTTTATTAAATAATAAAATAAAAATTAATGCGAAATAACGGTAAATTTTAAACCATAAAAAATGTTTTATTAAGGTTAATATAAATGGTAAAAATAATAAACTTTATAATTTTTTAATTAAACGCTTTTAAAATTAAAGTTATTTAAGTAATTTTAATAAAAGTTAAGTTAAAAATAAAAATATAATCTTATAAATTTAAATTTAAACCAGGAATCGTTTATATTAAGTTTATTTTTATCGTTTTTTAATAATTAAAATAAAAATAAATAATACTTATATTAATATTAAATTCGGATTTAATAATATATTTAAAACTTTTTACGGTAAATTTAAATATTTTACTTTTTTAAATTTATATCGCGTATTTAAAATAGTTTAAATTTTTTTTATTTAATTATATTTTAAGTAATAAATTTACTTATAAGTATATTTAATAGTTGCTTATTATTTATTTTTTCTTATTTATAATGTTTTTTTTTATTTATTAAAGTTATTAATTTTATTATTATATAATTTAATAATTATAAATAATTTATTTAATTTAAGTTTATAATTTATAACTTTTCTTATATTAATTATAAGTTAATTTTTATGATTTTAATAATAAATAATAATAATTAAAATCTTTTTAAGTTTATAATTATAAAAGAAATTCATGTATAAACAATTTATAAGTTTAACTTTAAATGTTTATTTTATTATAATACGCGGGAAAACTTTTTAAATATTATAAAAAATATATTAAATCTTTTAATAACATATATATTTAAAAAAATTTAAATAAAAGCTTAAATTTACCGGACCGGGAAACCTTGCTTTTTTTTTTTTTTTTTTTTTTTTTTTTTTTTTTTTTTTTTAAAGTTTATCATTTATTTTATTAAGCAAAAAATAACAGCAGTTATCCGTTTTATTTATTTAATTACATATTTTAATATTTATAAATGCGTTATTAAGTTATAATTTTATTTAATATAATGTTAAATTTAAAGGTATAATTAACTTATTTCCCATTATTTAAGATAATAATTTTTAATTTATAATTATTAAATTAATATTATTATATTATAAACGTTTTAAATATTACCTTTTATATGTTTAAATATAATAATAAATTTATATTAAATCTCGTTACTTATTTAATTAATATTATCGTTATAAATTATTCTTTAATTTAATAATATAAGTTTTATTTATTAATCGGTTTATTTTACGTGTTTTAACTTATAACTTTCTTATATTATATTACGATAAATTAATTTTTAACATAAATTAATAAAAATTATTATAAAGAATTAACGTTAATGTATTACTAAATTCTTTATTAAAAGATTTATTAATGTTAAAACTTTTTTAAACTTATATATTATATAAGAAAAAAGGGTTAATAACATAAATTTAATAATATTTAAAGTTATTTTACTTTTTTAAAAAATGTTTTTACTTTTAAAAAACATTTAAACATATTTATGGGTTATTAAAAAAATAATAATTAACTTTATTTTTAAAATAAATGCTAGTTAAATAATTTTTTAATTCCTTAAATATTAAGCTTATTTATTTTTATAATATAAAAATTATAATTATTAACCACTTTTTTAAGTTTAACCGGATTATAATTATCACTTATATTAATTTATTAACATTATTTTAAATTTTATTCTTAATATAAAACTTTTTCGGTTACCGGTTTTAAAATAAAAATCTTTTAATATATCTTTATTAAATATTAATAAGTATAAAAGTAGTTCCCATTTAAAAATATAAAACTAAATTAATAAGTAAATTCTTATTTTATTTTAAAAATATAGTTTATATTAAGTAAAATTTAAAATAAAAAAATCTTATTTTTATCGTTTTAAACTTTTTAAATATTATTATTTAAGAAGAAATAAATAAATAATGGTTAATTTTTCTTTTATAATATTTAAATTACTTTTATTATATGCTTATATTAAGTTAAGAATAATAATAATTTCTTATAAAACAATTTAATAAAATTATATTATAAAATATATTTTATTAAAAACATTAAGAAAAAACTTAATTATAATATTAAAAACATGTTTAAATAATAAGAATATATTTTTAAAAAAATGTGGCTTTATAATAATTAATAAATAAAGTAAAAAAATAAAATATAAAACATTTAAAAACATTATTATTAAATAATATATAATGACTTACTTTAATATTAAAATTTAAAAAAAAGTTAATTATGAATTTAAATATTATTTAATATTACCGAAAAAAGTAAATAAGAAAAATAATTAAAATGCTATCATTTTTATACCAAGTTAAATAAAAAAGGTACCATTTTTAATAAATTAAGTAAATATTTTAAAAATAAAGTTTATAATGTATATTAATATTATTAATAAGAAATTATCACCTTTTATATTTTTTTTATATTTCGTAATATATAAGTTATATATTTAAAATATTATAAATATTTAAGTTATTTAAAATAATAATGGTTTAATATTAAATCGTGTTAAAAGGATTTATAAATAAAAAATTAAACTTTATAAAAATGATATATTATTCCGTTTTAAAAGGTTTAAATTTTAAAAAAGTTTAGTTATAAAAAAGGTATAAAAGCCCGTAATAAAAGTTTTAAAAAAATTAAGAAAGTTAATATTAATATTATTTAAGTAATAATAAATAATTATTAAAAGGTTTGTTTAATATTAAAACAAGGTATATACCCCGTTTTTTTTTATTTTTTTTTTTTAATTAAGGTTGTTACTTTTTAATATAAGTTTATATATACATTTAATCCATATATATATATTTTTATTTTTTTTAATAAGTGAATATTATTTTAATTAAATATATAATAAATAATTAAAATTTTAATAAGGTTATAACGAGATTATTATATTAAGTAATACTTATAATTATTTTTAAATTTTTAATTATTTAACCCGTAAAATTAATTTCCTTAATTAAATTCCATATATAATAAGTAAATAATGTTTTTATTTTTAATTTTATATTAATACTTAAGCTTTAAATATAATTTAATTTAAAAATAATTTATATATAATTAATGTTATTATAAAATATAATATAATTTAAAGATTTTATTAACTTTATTTTTATATTATGTAAATAAAATCCTTGTATATTATTAATAAATTTATTATAAAACTTACCGCTACATTTATTCATTTATATCCACTTGTGTTCATTATTAAATTAAATTAATCCTTTTTATAATATTATTTTTTTTAATAAATTTTTTAAATTATTTTATTTTAAAGTTTAATTAAATTAAGGAAAAATTTTAAAACGTATAAATTATATATTTAAATATATTTATAAATAAATGTTTAAATAAATATAATTTACCCTTTTTTTTTTTTTATTTATTTATTAATATTAAATGTTTTATTTTTATTATTAGAAATATTTTAAATTTATTATATTACGTATATTTTTTATATCTTTCCGATATAAATAATTAATAATACCCGAAATTTTTATTATATTTACCATTAAATCGCATTTAAGGATAATAAATTAAAAAAAAGCTAACTTAATATTAATTATTTATTTTTAAAAACGAAAAATTAATATTATTAAGTAAAATAATGAATTTATTAACTTTTTAAAAAAAGAATTAAAAGCTTTTATTAATAATAAGTTAAGTTTTAATTAGTTTTAAATAAAAACCCTTAACTAAAATTCGACGAAATATAAATATTTTTTTATTTTATTTAAGTTATTTATTTATAATACGTTTATTAATAATAATAATAATTAATTAAAAATAACGAATAATATTAATTTAATTAATTATATTATTTAAGTTTTTACGAAAATTAAAAAAATGTTTATTAATAAAATTATTATATTAATAGTTTAAGATTTAAATATATATATTTATTTTATTAATTTTTATTAATTTAATAAATTTAATTAATTATAAATATAACTTTAAGTTAAGTGGATTTTTTTATTTAATAATTAAATTTATAATTAAAAACGTTATTATTAAAAGTTAAAATTATTATAATATTAATTATTAATTAATAATTACAAAAGTAAATTTAAATTAATAAATATCTTTTAATTATACTTATATTTTTTAATAAATTTAATTATTTACATTATTATAGTTAATATTATTTTGTTTTTAAATCGCATTTATATAAGTTATAAAATTAATTAAAATTTTTTTTAATATTATATTATTTTACTTAATTATTTTAATAATATTTATATTAAATATTATTATAATAATAATAAAAATAAATATTCGCATTAATTTAATATATATTAATTTATTTAATAATAAAGTAATCGTTTTAATAATAATAAATTTAAGTAAGCGTATTTAAATAACCGGTGTATTTAAAATTATCCCTATTTTATTTTTATTTTAATTAATATTTAAAAATAATATAAGGAATATTTAATAATAATAATATATTTTAAATGTTACTTTTAAAGTAATTATTAATTTAAAAGTTTAATTATTTATTATAATAAATAAAATTAAAGATTTTAAACGTTAAAAGTTAGTTATAATTTCGTAAATAATAATGTTTAATATATGTTAATATTTTTCTCGCAATTTTAATTTATAAAATATAAATAATTTATTAAATAAATAAAGTAATTAATTTTCATGTTTAAAACTTTTTATTAAAATATAATTTTATAGTAATAATATTAAAATAATCGTTAATTAATTTTAAAAATTATTTTAAAATAATTTAAATACGAAACGCTTAAGTTTAAATAAAATAACTTTAAATTTAACACGTTATAAATAATATAAATTAAAAAACGTTATAATTTTTTATAATTTATAACGCCTTTTAATGCTATAGCCCTTATAAATAATAAAATACAATATTAATAATTAAAGTTTACTATACATTTATACAATATATATTATAATATATAAAATGAATTAGCAGGTTGGCGGATTCGGTACTATCGTCCGCCGTTGCAGCCCCCAAAGAAAAACCGACGACGCATTCAAACGGACCATTCTCCTCCACGTAATCCTTCAGATCCTTCACTGCTGTCAGCGCACTTCGGGCCGAGCCGTCGAAGTAGGAGTAGCACATCTGCCGGTAACCAAACGCGCGATCTATCCCAGGCGCAGCAGGCCAGGGGTGCTCCCCTTCAACGAAATCGTATAGGAAACCGTTGCCTAATCTATGGCGGATCGCCGCTATGAGCCGGCCGGGAATTACCAGATTCTCATATGGCCAAACTGAAGATTTGTTGCAGGTATTGAAGTCAAAGGTATTTACCTGTCTGTACTTTAAAAATCTGTGTTGGTGGCGATTAGGTAAGTTAGACCGTATCTATATCAACGGCAAAATAGAAGGAGAGACTGGAAGGGCTTACATCGCTATTGGTTCCTATACCGTGTAGGAAGAGAATCTTAGGCTTCGTCATGTCAGATACATGTGGGAACTCCATGATACCAAAAGTTTTCCTTTCTATGTCTCGATGATCCGATCAATGCGTGAGCGAGTCCAATGAGGACCTGGAAATTAGCTGAACAACAGTTTTTATAGAAACGCCATCCCCTATATTAAGCTAAGTATATAATGTACTACTACGAATTACTACCTCGCAATAATCTGACCTTTCAGTATACAAAAATGGTACCCATGAGCTGCGCCAAATCAAACATGCGCCTTTGCGGTAATTAATTTACGATGCTGCTAGGCAAGCATTTAAGATGCTCCCCTATTTTCAATGACACCAACATTACAATAGCATCCACACCTTGTTAGAAAATAGGAAACAACTCCTCATCAGAAGCCGCCTACCATCTACCCTACGGCTTCGGTACTAGGTATGTTTCCCGAAAAATAAAAATAACTTCATAGCCTCGTAAGAAGATCGGACAGTATGCCTTGCTCGGAGTGTTCATAGGCATACAGGCAGTGGCGTAGTAGTATGGCACTTACCTACCTAACTACCTACCTAGGTAGTACATAATTAGTATTTGAGGTCTCACAATTGAGCCCCTTCTCATCGCAGTGACCACGAACTATAAAGCATTTGGGAGCCATCTGTATTCCTCTTGAATAAATCACTATCTTGTGGCTAAAAGTCCGAATCTTTCTATAGCAGTGAAGGTACCTAACGAGAATTCAACGCTCTACATAGTGGAAGCCATGGCGAACAAACCACCTGATGAATTCAACAAAGATGACACATTGCCACTCGCAATAGTCGGTTTGGCCTTTGAATTTCCCGGGGGAGCTGCTTCGGAAGAGCGCTTCTGGCAGATGCTATGTAGCGGGGAATGCGCAAGTGCCGACTTTCCTCAAAGCCGCTTAAATATCGACGCGTTCTATCACCCGGAGGAGGGCCGCCCAAGCTCGGTAAGCCGTCTTTTCGATACCTAGGTACCGACTGAGAACCGAGGAAGAATCTAAGAAGAACTGACTCATGGAGTAGATACCTCTCCGGGGTGGGCACTTTCTTGATGAAGATCTAGGTGCATTTGATGCTCCGTTCTTTTCTATCACGCCCGGGGAAGCAATGTGTATGGACCCACAACACCGCCGGATGCTCGAGGCTGCCTATCACGCTTTAGAAGATGGTTAGTAGCTACCTCAAACCCCTATCTCTGAAGTCAATGTGGTAGATTGTATTGACGCGAAATCTTAGCGGGTATTCCAATCGCCAAATGCTCTGGCTCCGATACCTCAGTATATACTGGATGCTTTACGAATGACTATCTTAGCATCCTGCAGCAAGATTATGAGGCAGAGCAGAGACACGCTGTTATGGGGATCGCCCCATCTATGTTAGCGAACCGCGTGAGTTGGTTCTTCAACTTCAAGGGGACATCGATGAATCTAGACTCTGCCTGTTCTAGTAGTCTTGTCGCGCTCCATCTAGCTTGCCAGGACTTACGGGCGGGTACAACGTCCATGGCACTAGTCGGGGGTGCCAATCTTGTCTATCACCCTCATTTCATGAAATTTATGTCTGATTTCAACTTCTTGTCACGCGATAAGTCGAAACACCCTCTTGTGGGCCACCCCATCGTGGGCCACCCTTTTCCCATACAAAACGGCTTAACTCCGATGCTTATAGTTAATTAAATAAAATACTTATAAATATATAATTAACGGTTTATGAGTTTATAATATTCAAGTATTAAAGATTTTAAAGCGGCTTAATTTTTGGAATTTTCTTCGTTTCATAAATTTAAATAATTATAAAGATAAAATTCGTTAACATTTTTTCATATAAAATATATACGAAATTGTTAAGGCTTATAACTTTATAAAAATAATATATAATATTTTAATTTTAAATGTTTTAAATATAATAAAATTTAAACTTTATATATATATAATAAAGTTTTAATAATTAAATTTATTAAGTTTATTATAATAAAAAAACGGAATTTTTAATTTTTAAAAAATATAAAAAAAATATAAAAATTAAAAAAATCTTTATATTTTAAATTATAAAAATAAAATAAAATACTTTTTTAAAATATTTCACTATTATTATATAATTAAGTATTTAAAATATTTAAAATATTTAAAATTAAATTTATATATTAAAAATCCGAAGTGTTATAAGCTTTAACAGTTTTCCGTATATTTTATATGCACATTTGTTAAAGCAAAAAAAACCTTTCATTTAAATATATTAGAAAAATCTGAAAATTACAAAATTAAATTGACGCATATAATATAGCTATAAGAGTGTGAAACTTCCATCCATATATTTTTATCTATTTTATTTAATTAATTATAATAGTTGGATTTTAACGGTTTTGTATGGGAAAAGGGTGGCCCACGAGGGGGTGGCCCACAAGAGGGTGTTTCGACTTAGTCGTTGTTGGAGTTTTGACGAACGTGCAAATGGCTATGCCCGCGGAGAAGGGATTGCCGTACTCATTATAAAGCGTTTGTCGGATGCGCTGCGAGATGGGGACACAATTCGAGCAGTGATCCGGAATACGGGGTCTAGTGAGTCTTCCCATTCTAACAATAGGAGGGGCCTATTCATCTATACGAGTTTACTATAACACTACAAGATGAACGTATTTACACCACGTCCTAATCTAGAACTGATTGCCTTAAACTAACGTTAAATACAAATAGATCAAGATGGGAGAACGCCCGGCATCACACAGCCAAACGGGGACGCACAAGTCAGCCTCATTAAGCAAACATATCGGCAAGCTAACCTCGATATGGAACCGACCAGGTTCTTTGAAGCTCATGGGACTGGCACACCAGTTGGCGATCCTATCGAGGCAAATGCAATCGGCACAGCATTTCGCCATTGTCGAAGCTCGAAGGACCCCCTCTATATTGGGGCCGTGAAGGCGAATATTGGCCATTTAGAAGGCTGTAGTGGCCTCGCAGGAGTGATTAAGACCATTCTGGTTCTTGAAAACGGAGTCATCCCTCCTATTTCTGGCTTCAAATCATTGAATGGCTGGATTAACTCGCATGAACTACATCTTGAGGTGAGCTTTGAAGTCGTCCATGCGGATCTAGTAGGGACTAACCCCTGTTCTCCACTAGTTTCCAACGAAAACTGTGCCGTGGCCAAAATCATCGATCCGTCGAGCCTGTGTTAGTACTTACCTACCTAAATATTTAAACATTCGAAGTCTTCACAGAAGCTAAACGATTCTATCAAATAGGTTAACTCTTTCGGATTTGGGGGCACGAATGCGATTTTGATTATTGACGATGCTCGTAATTATCTACAGCTCCATGGCCTGCATGGCTGTCACCGTACACGAGAAAGCATAGCCCTGAACGGCTTTAGCTCAGATTCCAATTGGCATCAAGACAACATAATCACGGAAAGCGAAGAATTCCAAACACATCAACCCAAGCTGCTTATCTGGTCGGCCCATGATGAGTCGAGCGCACTTAAGTTATCCGATGCTTATCGTCAATTTCTCACCCGAAACCAATCGGGTATTGATGACTTGGCATATCACTTGGTAGAGAAGAGAAGCAATCTTGGCTGGAGGGTATTTTCCGTCATGGGTACGGGTAAAATTGATGCGAAAACCATAAGAGATGTAGAAATCGCTGCCCCTACGAGGGCAACGGATGGGGTACATGTTGCATTTGTGTTCACGGGACAAGGGGCACAGTATTTTGGTATGGGTCGCCAGCTGCTTACTTTCCCTGTCTTCCGACAGAGCCTCGGTGCTTCGAACGGCATTCTCAAGAATCTTGGTTGCCGATGGTCTATCTTTGATATGATGGAAACCTGTCATGACCAGAAATATGAGGCCCTAGTCAACTTACCTGAGTATGCCCAACCGCTCACGACCTGCCTACAAATTGCGCTAGTGGATCTTTTGGAGAGCTTTGGCATACTTCCCTCAGTGGTCTTGGGACATTCTTCCGGGGAGATCGCAGCAGCTTATACATCTGGAGCGCTTTCCCAAACTTCAGCCATCAAAATCGCCTATCACCGAGGCGTCTTGTCGTCCAAGCTTGCATCTAGGGCCTCGGGCCTGACCATGATGGCTGTCGGCCTCTCAAAGCAGCAAGTAATCCCGTATCTGAATCGTTTAGAGAAGTACGATGGCTCACTCCGAGTTTCCATCGGCTGCATCAACAGTCCTAAGAGCGTTACGTTGAGCGGTGACGCTGTTGGACTTACAAAGCTAGAGCAGTGGCTTCAGGATGATGCAGTCTTTTCTCGAACACTTCACGTTCCTATTGCTTATCATTCGAGCTTTATGGATTCAATTGTCGATCAATACACTTCTTCACTTGGTGAAATTGATAGAGGATCCGGCCGCGTCTCGGGCATGACGTCTGTACCCATGATTTCATCAGTCACTGGTGACATTATCACAGCACAGTGGCTTGCCACCCCTCGCTATTGGGTATCAAACCTAACCTCGCCCGTTGACTTCGAAGCGGCAATCCTCAGACTTCTATCTCAGGCAGGCAAGGCCCCGCGCAAAAAGCTTGGGAAAGCTGCGTTTCTCAACCCAACTGCTACGCACTTCTTGGAGATTGGACCACACAGCGCTTTACGTGGTCCAATACGCGAGAACTTGGAGACGTTTACAGGTCTCCAGAAGCCGACATACCTTTCTTCCCTCACACGTAACCAGAGCGCTACAATCTCACTGCTTCATGCAGTAGGAACCCTCTGCAGTGCTGGCTACCCGGTAGATCTTATGGCAACTAATAAACTTAGAGGATCGTCGCCGAGACCAACACCAGAAAACTTGCCCAGGTACCAATTCAATCATTCGCAATCTTATTGGCACGAGGGCCGCCTGAGTAGGAACTTCCGATTTCGCGAAACTGCCCGACATGATCTTCTTGGGACGCGCTCTCTTGACTGGAATCCACATGTAGCGCAGTGGCGTAACGTCATGCGCCTAGCTGAAGTTCCATGGATTGAAGATCATACCATTGGCGATTCTATCATATTTCCAGCCGCCGGGATGGTCATCATGGCCATTGAGGGTCTCCGTGAGCTGCTTGGGGTTTCAAGCTTGGCTTCTATACAAGGATTCCAGCTTAAAGACGTCTCTTTCTCCCACCCCATTAGCTTCCCACGCGATAAAGGCCATGTCGAGGTCCAGTTAACCATATCAACGTCTTCAAACCCATCTAATTCAGCAGCACCGTCTCAATTCCGCCTGTTCGTATTAGAGAACAATACCTACGTGGAATGTAGCAGTGGTTATATTCAGGCCGTCACGACAGATACGGGCAGGCAAAAACTTTCTTGGGTGTCTACGGCCAGCTGGATTGATCAAGTTTCAGGGGCTTGCCAAGGATTAGACTGCCAAGACCCCTATAAAATGTCAATGGGGACCGGAGCGGCACTCCGGTATGGGCCAGCCTTTCAGAATATCGAGGATATGCGCATTGGAAAGACAGGTGAGGCTGTTGCTCGAATAAATACAGAGTCATGGAAACGTAAAGCTGCGAATTCGGACACATTCGGCCCTCACTACGTTGTTCATCCCTGCACTCTTGATGGGCTGGCACAGTTGATGCTGCCAAGCCTGACTGCGATGCACCAGAGCCTCCCACCCATGGTTCCTATCCACGCCGATGGCATTTGGATTGATTGCAGTAGCCCTAGCTTGCGCAATGGTTTAATCTCTGTGACTTCCAAATGCCGTCTACGAGGTTACCGTGGCGCTTCAGCCGATATTGCAGCAACAGCTCCTGGCTCTACGACTCCTCTTATCTATCTAGACGGGATGAAGACAGCCTTCATTGGTAGCACCGAGGCTTCGGATTCACAGGGACTCAGCCCGCGAAGATTACATACGAGACTTATCTGGAAGCCCGACGTTGGCATGATGGATAATGAGAATTTGCGCCTTTATTGTCTGTGGCAGAGGCCTAAGCAACCCGCAAACGCTGCCCAAACATTCCTTGCAATAAACTCCGTCATCATGTATACTATCAAACGGGCGTTAGAATTCCTAGACCATCACCCGGAGTCAACGCTTCCCAAACATCTCGGGCTGTATGTAAGATGGATGGAGAATCAGCGGCAGCGACTCCACAATGGAGAAGCGGCAGTTTCTCCAGCATCTGTTCAGCAACTCGAGGATGGCACCTTTAGGGAGCAGCTAATGAATAAGATTGACAATTCAAACGCTGAAGGGCATTTCTTCATCGAGTTTTGTCGAAATCATTTAGGAATTCTGTGCGGTGATGTTGATCCTCTTGATGTTATGTTTAGAGATCAATTATCTGAACGCTATTACTCCGAAGTCCTCGCCAATGACATCCACTCTTACCCCACGCTAAGGTATATGGAGTTGCTCAGTTTCAAGAACCCATCCATGAAGATTCTAGAAGTGGGAGCAGGCACTGGTGGTCAAACATTACGTCTGTTAGAGGCGATGAGCACCGATGATGTCAGGAAGTGGGCTCAGTATGATTATACCGATATCTCGCCCGAGTTCTTCGATCAAGCTCGAAAGAAGTTTAGTCAATATCTCAACCAGATGCAGTTCCGCGTTTGCGACATTTCCAGAGATCCAGCTTCACAATCATTCGAGCTAGGAAGTTATGATCTTGTAATCGCGTCACATGTCTTACACGCGACAGACGATCTAGACGAATCATTGCGTAACATCCATAAGCTTCTCAAGCCATGTGGCAAGCTTCTATTGCTAGAGACCACCGATCCTGAGGCAGTCCACGTTGGCTTCGCTTTCGGTCTGTTGAAGGGTTGGTGGAATCCTCTTGGCCATGACACGTCCCGCTCTAAGAACAGCCCTTGCTTAACAGTCGAGCAGTGGCATCAGCGTCTTTTGAGAACAGGATTCTCGGGCGTGGACGTGGAATTTGCAGGTCAAGAGAATCCAGCATGTCAATATACCAGCATCATAATATCTAGTGCCGTCAGTAATGATGCACAGCCGAATGGAAGCACAGAACAGTCTTTTATACCGCAGCTCCAAGATATAAATGTGTTGGTCGATGGAAACATAAATTCCCAACACAGAATGGCCAGCTTTCTCCGCGACCAATTCCATCCATCCCTTTTCGTATGTACGACACACACACTGATCGATTTCAGCAACACGGAACAGCCCACCGACCTTGGTCTCAAAACCTCAGTTACCATCTCCCTCTTGGAGTTTGACGGTTATTTCATCGATGGGATATCCAAGGCGGATTATGATCAGTTACAATCAGTTCTACTGCTGTTTCCTAACGTGATTTGGGTAACCAGAGGAAGGCCACGGGATCCTCGGCACTCTCTAATAGAGGGCCTCGGCCGAGTCTTGATGTCAGAAGATTCCTCGCGAAAATTTGCCATCCTTCGCTTAAGCCAGGAGGAATATGGAGGTGATTTGCGTCCAATCTCACATGTCATTCGTGAGCTCGCCCAGCGTCTCATTGACTCATCGGTTGAAGACCTCGAAACCAACTATGTCATTGAGCGGGGTATCCTTCTCATCCCGCGTGTTGTAGAGAATTCTTCGCTAGATAGTACCATTTCTCAGGCCATCTTGCCATATCAAAAGCAAGAGTGTCGACCAGATGGGAAGATACAGCTGTCGCTTCGACAAGACTCACTAAAGCATCTTAACACAGCTGGGTGCCAATGGGTCGAGGAAGAAGTCACAGAAAAAAGCGACGCCGTTCATTTCAATGATGACGAAGTTCTCGTTCAAGTAAGAGCAATTGGTCTTACGTTCAGAGATTATCTTGTTATCACCGGGGAATTGGACCAGGTCGGACTGGGGACAGAGTGCTCAGGGGTCGTCCAATCAGCCGGCGGCTCCTCAGGGGCACGTCCAGGAGACAGGATATGTCTTATCGCCTGTCCGACGACGGCGTCCACAGTACGTTGTAGAAAGGGTGCCTTCTCGCCAATACCCTCACAAATGAGCTTCGCCGAGGCTGCTTCAATGCCCAGTGCGCTGTGGTTAGCTTATCACGCCCTCGTCCATGTAGCCAGGTTACAGGAGGACGAGACCGTCTTGATCCATAAGGGCTCAAGCTGCGTTGGTCAAATGTCGATACAACTTGCTAGGAGGCTTGGTGCGCACGTGTTAGTTACAGTCAGCTCAGAATCAAGCCGCACCCTTCTCCGCGACCATTTCCACGTGCCCGAGACGGCGATCCTGCAGATAGATAGCAATGATGAGTGTGGCTCATTGATCAAAAAGTTATGCCGAGAAACAGAGGGGTCCGGAGTTGACGTCGTCATGGGGCCACTTACAGATGCAACTTGCAGCTCAGACGACTTTTTGCCTTGTCTCGCACCATTTGGTCGGCTCGTAGATATCAGTCTCCAAGGCACAAAGTTGAACTCACGGTCGCACGCAGGTGTTATACCGGAGCCAATCAATACACCAGCGAATGTCTCACGAGCACGTATAGATATGGTTGACCTTTTGCGGCGCAAGCCCTCCATGTTCTACAGGACCTTTCAAGAAGCTATAAAGATTGCTTTCTCCGAGGACTTCCAGAACCCACAGCCTCTTCGTGTGTTTAACGCAAATCAGATTAATGCTGCGTTTGATCATTTCATTGCATGTAATACGATCGGCAAGAGGATCATTGAGCTTGATCCTGATTTTCCCATCCTTGCAGACGTCAAGACGAGATCTAGATACACCTTTTCTGCTGATGCTACCTATGTCATTGCTGGCGGCTTTGGCGGTCTGGGTAGAAGTATTGCGCGATGGATGACAAGTCGTGGGGCTCGACACCTCGTTCTCCTTTCCCGTTCCGGGGCTCACCGGCCAAAAGCTAAGGCTCTTGTCCAGGAACTGGAAGAAAAAGATGTTTATGTTTCAACGCCTGAAGCCGATATCAGCGATATCAACAGCCTTAAACGCGTACTTGAAAATTTGAGAATAACCATGCCCCCTATCAGGGGTTGCGTCCAAGCCACGGTGGTTTTGAGGGTTCGTATTGTTCTCTCCCCAAGAACACTTCTTGGACACTACAGATTTAACTAATATTCTCCCATTTCAGGATAACTTATTTCAAAATATGACCTATGACGATTGGGTTGCTAGTATGCGCCCTAAAGTAGCTGGTTCCTGGAATCTCCATGAACTTCTCCCTTCAGATCTTGACTTCTTCATTATGCTGTCCTCCATCAACGGCATTTTTGGCGGCCGCGCACAAGCCAACTACGCGTCTGGAAACACGTACCAGGATGCGCTAGCTCACTATCGAATATCGCACGGACAAAAAGCGGTATCTATTGACCTTGGCATGATGGTATCGGAGGGTGTGGTATCCGAAAATAAAGACCTTCTCTCATCGATGCGACGTATTGGCCATCTTATGGACATTGAGCAGCAAGACTTCCTTGCGCTGCTAGATCATTATTGTGACCCTAACCTACCTCTAAGCGACACTTATGCCCAAGTTCTCGTTGGTATTGAGATGCCTTCGGCCATTTTAGAGAAGGGTATTGATCTCCATCACTCAATTCGCCGCCCCTTGTTCCGTCATCTATATCGCCTAGGATTGAAGGAAAACGGGCAGGCTACCACTGGCACCAGCCACAACCTAGTTACAGCGGATAAAGGGGCACAGTTGCAAGGGGCAGTGTCAGAACAAGAAGCCATCCACCTCGTCACGGAATGGCTCTCAGCCAAGGTAGCCAGCATCCTAGGCCTTCCCGAGACAGAAATTAATCCCAGCAAGCCAATCCATACCTATGGGATTGACTCTCTAGTAGCGATTGATCTGAAAAATTGGTTCTCGAGGGAGATCGGAGCTGATGTGGGTGTTTTCATGCTGATGGAGAACATGCCACTCGATCAGCTTAGTGCAGAGGCAACCAAGAAGAGCCGGTATCGACAAAGCAGTTGCTAGTAAATAGAATTCAAACGTGGTAAGGCGTTCATGAATGCCCTGAATTTTTTACGAAGGGGTTTTTATACATAAGAATCGACAATAAGATCGTACGCGCCGGTGTCTGTGCCTTGAGGCGTTGAAGAGCTAGAGACTAGCTTTAAGCAGGGGAAAAGGGGATCGATCGTTCCCTGCTGAGAGTTAAAAAGTTCCTTTAAAAATTGGATTGTTTTTAGCATCTCCCTCAGAACCAATTACGTGCAGAATCTTCATTTCTGGCTGTTTGGAGGTTAAGAGCTCCAAAAAGCTTACAAGAAGAGTTTGGCCCCCCTGCCAAGATCCCTTTATACCCAACCCCGGCCTCCTCCAAGAAGCCAAGTGGGAAGTAAGGGATGACAAGACTCTTTCCTGCAATTCATTTTGAACGGCCTGTCGGGAGATGCATAACTACCTCAGTACCTCAATACCTAGTAGCTTAGAAGCCAACACCTAGAGCTCGCACTAGTATGCAAGGAACGTATTGCTCATGGTCCAAAGAACACCAACACAACATTCTTATCCCAGTGAATTAGCCCCAAACCTGGACTAGGTACCCGCTCTAGGGCTGGATACATCCATAGGTATTTGTGAGTACCTACATATACAAAGTACTCAAAGATCTGCCTGCCTAGGTGGGTACCTGTACCGGTACCGAGATGGGTAGCTTTGTATTAGAGTAAATAAAAACTTCACCCGACGATACGGTTGTTCATTCCCGATCCCCACCAACCACTCACTCCAATCTATCATATTACATAGATCTACCTATGAAAACAAAAATGTTGTCTGAGCGGCTCTATAAATTCTGCCCCAAACCCCATTGCCTTGCTTGCCCCGCTCCCTTTTAGCTAAGCTCTATCTCCCACCTGTCTAACGCAGCGAACTTCCTACTAGATGCCATGGTCGAATCGACCCCAACCAAATTCCGCGCCATCATTGTCGGCGCGGGACCCGTGGGCTTGTACCTGGCACATGCCCTTTGTAGAGCAAATATCGATTACGTGGTGCTTGAGCAGCATGATACGGTGCTTCGATATCAAGGCGCTGGCGTTCTCCTATACCCACAAACGCTTAGGCTGCTGGACCAGATCGGCCTTTATGAGAAAGCCGAGAAAGACTTCATCATAAACCACACCCACACAGATCTGCTGACCGGGAACGGCCGGGTAATCAAGTCAACTCCCCTGTGGTCGATACTAGCAGAACGGTGAGTACCTAACTCTGCTACTTTTGCGATCTTCCAGAAATAGCCGCATATCTAAGTCTCAATCCACCAGTCATGCGTATCCGATGGCGGGCCTCTCCCGCGGGCAGTTGATTGCCCTCCTCTATGAGAATCTACCGGAGAAAGAGACGCGGGTAAAAGCTGGTGCAGCTGTCCTTGATGTAAAAGTACATGAGAAAGGTGTCAAGGTCCATTTAAAAGATGGCAGGACAGAAGAGGGTTCTATCCTGATCGGCGTCGATGGTGTCTACAGCAAGACGCGCCAGATAATGCAACAGCTAGCTCAAACACCGCCTGACACATGGCCTATGACTGCCACCTACCAGGGCCTCTACGGGTGCTTTCATTCCTGCCACGGCTTTGAGCCGGGTACCTTCTACCAATCACGCGGCAGTGGAATTGTTTCGCAGATTATGGTCGGTGCAGACAGAGGGCACTTTGCCATTCTGCGCCCCATTCCGCCGACAGCAGGGCTGAAGCGGTATACAACTGAGGATCGGGACCGCCTCGCCGAAGAGCTTTCAAACATCTCGGTCGGGCCCGGCGTCCGCTTTCAAGATATGTGGGAGCTTACCGTTAAGGAGACCGCTGCGATGGTGAATCAGGAGGAAGGATACTGCGATAAGTGGTATCACGAGCGGGTTGTGCTTGCGGGCGACGCTGTGCATAAAGCTACATCTGTAACGGGCTTGGGCGTGAACACCGGCATCAATTCAGCTGCAGTGTTAGCTAACGAGCTTTACCGCACCCTGAAATCCGAACCCGACCCGGGCACGGGGGCGATCGAGGACGCCTTCGCCCGGTATCAGCAGATCAGGGACAACGAAGCCAGCCGACTACATGCCGTTGGTAGAAAACAGATCCGTGGCGTCACCTGGGAGACCTGGGCGGACTGGTTCTTCGATCGTTTCGTCAATCCCTGGATCGGCGTAGACAGAGTGGTGGAAATCATCGGGAAACTTATCAAAAGAGGACAGATTTTGGAATACGTACCCTTCAAAGATCGAAAAGTCCAGGTGCCTTGGAATCATAGCCCTACTGCTCAGGTGATCCGAGATCCACTGTCGTGACTATCGTGGCGTTTTGCCTTAATAAGATTACTAATAGTTATTGTATGGTTTTTTTTTCGGTCGATTCTATACACGGGCCAAGCTTGAGCTTCAGCTAGGGTATCATATTTTGCGGCATTACCCCATTTTAAGTCAACTTCGCCTGTTCACGGAAAAGGCGCTACCAGGATTGGCTTGTTTGTTAGTATAAAGTCGGTTGCACTACTATATTTGTTTCGCATATTAACGGATAGTAGTTTGTTGTGGAGTAAACGTTGTTGTTATTCTAAAGTTCTAGAAAGCTGATTTGAAACGAGAGAATTTGGTCTTATCTCATACATTACGTAATAACCCTACAAGTTCTGAAAATTCGAATCCATTGCTTCTGGACCTAATTGGATAAACGACCTTAATGATCCTTTTTTAGACTTAGTAATCAGCTAAAATGGAGCGGCAGGCGGCTAACCGCTAATGCCCGTCCGCGTTGCACATGGGAACCGGGAGCCTTAATCAGCAGAGAGTATCTGGTGCCTGCCTGCAAGGAAACCTTCACAACATCGAGAAGGTAATCGCAATCTGTATTTACAACCCTAATGCCCTCAAACCCTAAAACTCAGAACAAAAAAGGTTCGCCAGGATTTCTCTCTTTTAATTCACGAATATACGTAGTATCCATCGTCTTATCCTGTGTTATGGACCAACCAGGTTACAGGTTGGTGCCCCACCCAATTCGGATCGGAAGAACTATGGGACCGGGATGGGGCCCCCTAAGGACAAGGGGGGCCCCCGGGGCCCCTGGGAGACATGGGGGGCCCCAGGTACCAAGGTACATCGTATAAGCTGTATAGCTTCAAGCACTCCTTTAGTATAAGAAGGGCAGAGCCCTTATTCCTCTTGTATGTAGGACTACGACAGTAGTCAATTTAAGCTTATAGTCACTCTTTGAATTCTATAAGGAGTTAACCTCTGACGATATACTCAACCGCCTGTTGTTACCTTCAAATCAGGACCCCCTAGCGATCTATCGTTACATCCTGCCCAAATTTATCCCACCTTTCGCCAAGCAATCGAGCAGCTCGATAGCATCAATACATCATGGAGCAACCGGGGACAGAAACACCACTCAAATGCTATAACTACAGATGTGCCAATAGCTCACCCGACAATTCCCTCTACTGTTCTGGGTGCAAGAAAGTTCGCTACTGCTCCAAGGACTGCCAGAAACAGGACTGGAAAGAGCATAAGTCCTTCTGTAAGCACGTATCGACTAACGGCGCCAGCTCTGCGTCTCTTGGTGACCTAGAATACTATCAGAAAGTCGCAGCGCATGATGCTAAAGCACAGGCCCTTGCCAATGAAATTGGTCTCGCCCTTCCTAGCGCCACCAATAAGTCATCTCTCGCACTCAAGTAATAACCTTTCGCTTTAGGCATAAGGAATTCTGCTAACAAATAACCGTAGCCTGCCCATACGACGTCTCGTTCTCACAGGAAAAGATACACCAGAGAATTTCTCGCTTTTCTTCGGCCAGAACAAGACAGATGCGGTCACCAAAACCCATAAAGACAATCGCCTGGAAGCACTCCTAGAACCACCTAAGGGTTCCCCCATGGACGTAATGGCAAGAGCCAGAAAGTTTGATGAGAACTGCCCTCCTCGTAATGTTCGTCGGCCTTCTCATGCAGAAGCTGGAGAAATCAAGAAGATCAGAGACATGCAGGAAACTATTCGTCAGCATATGGGATCTCGGGGTGTCGAGGACGTTAGCTCTAATGATATGCGAGACATCCTGATTAATAACTTTGGTAATCGATGGGTAGAAGGACTCGAAATCTATAACCACGCTCTCAATTCGATGGATCGCAATGTAAGGCCACCGGGGATCTACGATTAACGGAATGCTTGACTTAGCGACTTCGATCCCGTCATGGCCGCCACGTTTCAGAAGATGCATTACTGTAGTGGAATCTTGGAGTGTCGAGGATCAGGGTCAGGTCCAAGTCGTTATTTTGGAGGTTAAGTACGAGCGAGAGGTGTAAGGCTATGCGCATGGGCAAGGCTCAATTTCTCTACGCTACGTCGAATTAGATGTCAAAAGGCGAATTCCAAGCTGAATAATTAATGCCAGAGGATTGTTGTGCCTTCTGTTCCTTGCACTTGTCATCTCCGTATTTTAGTGCGATAAACACTTACCGAATGCAGTTCTCGCTTACATCGGTTATCAGGGGTACTGCTTGAAGGTGTAAACGGATCGGTCTTATGGGACTTATCATCGCAAGGAACCAAGGGTAGCCATCTCTGAATGATTTCGGCGATATAAATTAAAGACATGCGGAAGGGTATGCGTGTATAACGTACAGCATCATGCGGAGTAGGATGAGCACATCTTCCGGGGTTTTCGACAGCTCCATTTGAGAAAACCGTTGTCCGGTCCCGGCTGCAAAACGGAATATCAGCGCTTAGACGCAAAAGGCCGACCCATGCTAAGTCACATTGAGTCAGCAGACACCATCATGCCGCATGTTCGATATTGCGATATGGGTTTTCGCCGGATGAAAAGGGGGCCCCTCGACAGGCCAGAGCCAAGGTGATACATTTGAAAGAAAATATAGAAAAGACTTGGGGCACCGCCTTTTCTAACCAGTGCTCTTTATCTTCGTATCTAATTCCAAATAGGCTTTCCGTCATCGGGTAATTGGTCCACCATCTCGGCCGTCGATGCCCCGGCGACCAGACGTCTCAAGTTTTCCCGTACACTTAGTCTTATATACGGGGTCCCTGCTCCTCTCGCATAACCGCCACCCTGTCCTTGAATGTCCGAAGCACCTCCCTTGGCATAATGATGGCTGAATAGGGGTGGTTGTACTGTGAGACAGACAGGTCGGACCCCTCGGCTCATAGAGATAGCCTCATCATCGGTATCCGGTTCTGGTGTAGGTTTGGACTTGTCCCCAATAGTGTACCCCCCTTCACACCATTTCTGCAGCATCAAGTCCCATTGAGTATCGTAGTGAGACTCAAATTTCGAGAGCAAGTTTCGGGCTCCTTTATGGCTGACTGCGTAGGCAAGACTACAGACGGTTCCGTTGGACGCATGCACGACACGTGTATGAGGTGGGTATATTTCGCCTAGCCTGTCCCGTGAAGCAAATGGGTGAGGTTTGAGGTGTTTAGGAACTGGGACTGTGTCGTCTCCCGGTATTGCAATTCTCAGGGGGGACAGCTGAGACTTGTCAGAGGGAAAATCGGTACCACAGTGCCCAAGCCACAGAACGTCCCAACCATCGCCATAAGCAGTTCTATGAGCAAGGCCATCAGCACCCATATTATGATCCAGTTGGATCGTGTCCTTCCCAGATTCCATGTTAGCTGTCCCGTCGTCCTCTTTCTGAAGTGAAAATGGAACAAAATCGAGCAACCTAACCGGGTTTTCTTCAGACCTGGATTCTCTTAACCAAGTTCTCGAAGCCGACGCAAAAATCTGGAGTTGTGATTTCAGGCGTATATCCCAGTCGATATCGTCCTCCAAAATCAGAGCGCTTCCAATACCGTTCTTGACGACGGCTTGCAGTGCGTTCATATGGGATCTCCAAGATCCTTTCGCGCCAGAAGAGCGTATTTCGTTTTTAGCTGGTGCATTATCATGTCCTATTTGATCGCTTGACACGCCGTCGATCCAGGTGAAGGTGAGGTTGCTGACGGCTCCCGCCAGGGCCATTGCATCTCGGCGATCTGTTCGAGACGGGAGATTGATGACGAATATTTCTGAAAACTGTGCGCGGTGTTAGTATACAAAAACTGGAAACCCATGAGGAGGAGGATTACGCCTAAGGTTCTATTAAATATATCTTCAATGAGAAGCCTGCCTCCAAAACCACCTAGTGAACCAGGTTTTGTGAATCTCCACCAATAGATATAGAGAAGAGGGGTCAGGACACATGCGGCCGCGAAAGCTCTGCGGCAGGGCGGCATCGTGTCTACCTAGAAGATACGCGTTTTATTATGTTGCTACGCATTGAAATATGGGTATCTGTCAATAGCACTCATATTTCGTACTTGCGCAGATTTCGGGTTTCGGTATCGAAATCTTCAATGTGTCCAAAGACGGTTATGCGGCTCGTTCGAGCTAATGAAGGGTTCACGGATAAAAGGGCGGATAATATTCTAACAGCGATCCGCAACAGGGATTCCAACGAAGATATTTATAAGATTACATAAACATTTAAGAGAATTCAATTTGGAGAGAAGATATTATTATGTAAAGTAGCTTAGGACCTAGGTAATGCTGGACACGACGATCCAAAGGGGTATCACGTGGCTTCTCCGGTAGCGGTCCGGATGGCCGGCCGTGCTTCCCGGCAGTAGCACGTGATATCATATACATCAATTACTACCTTGACTCCATAATATTTCGATATATAATTATTTAAAGACAGTTAGATGGATTTATTGAACTGGATGCTATGGTTAACGCCTTTGATTAGGAAAATCTGCGAAAAGCCTGACCTACATTCGCTAGGTACGTATTTAAGAGAGGTTTAAGATATGAAATAGGAGAAAAGTCGACCTTACATTTGCGATGATTGCTTCCTAGTAGCCTACCTAGAATAATGCTTTGGATTTTATCATATAGCATTGTGTAGAGTGTTATCTTTCATATTAGAACGCAAAGAAAACATCAGCAGAATGCTTCACTTGGCAGCAAGCAACAAGTTACGTTAACAGTGCTGACATCCCAGTCATAGGCATATGGAATGCCAGTTAGGAGTGACAGAATGCAGAAACTCCGACTTAGTCATAGCAGACCCAGGATTCAATCACTATGTAAGCCGCGCGTACACTACATTCTACAAATGATCCTCACAAGCCTACAAGTAACGATCTGTAGACGCATGAAAGAATGACTGGCGTCAAATGGAATAGCTTTGGTGGTTAAGCGTGACAGGGAGCACATTTATCTTGGTCGGTAGATTTATCCATCACAGCCTTAAGAAGAAAACAAGGTTGGTGCCCAGGGAAAGAGAAAAGGACTCATGATTACTACCCTAACGCCATCAATATCCCAGACAAAGAGCTGCCGACGGGCAGCCGAGCAAATAGTGAGGATTCCTCATAAACCATTATTCCTCCGCGGACACATTTGGGTCCAGGTCCTACTTATCTTCGTTAGTTAATTGTTAATATATCATCAACTAAAAGAATAATGTAGAGCCCACTTACTCAGGGTTGGCCTTCCTTAGGCTGTGCTATTGTGAATCTTGAGATGACGTGATAGTTCAGCATCATCTCGGAACTCTCGGCTGCAATCAGGCCAATGGCATAAGAATTGATCGGAAGCGTCACCAACTGCTCCATATCTCTGGTGTGTTCGAATATGCTTGAAAAGCTGAGTCTCGTTGCCAAATTGCTCATTACAGTCGCCCCAACGGCATCGTGTTCCAATATGCACAGTCAACTTGTGCTTTCGAAGTATGGTGATCGTCTTGAAAGACTTGGAGCAAATGGGACAGCGATGTAGGCTGCATTGACGGTCGGCGGTGGTGTGCAGCTCTTCAGTTGTCGGCGGTGCCGGTGCCGGTGCTGGGGATGGCGATCTCTGGGACAGTTGCTGATGCGTAGATGAGATCACAGACGTTCCGCGAGAGAGCATAAGTGGGCTGTTGTGCTCGTCTGTGTGCTGGTGGAGGAGATGAGGTAGCTTCATGATGTGACCATTGGGGTGCACCTTCCACGGAAGAGGAGTGCGTCCTTTTCGCAGAGCCTTGGTAACCTACACGGGCTCTGCGGAAAAGGAGATACTCGCTTCTTCGGGATTGGCATTGGTGGTGCTGATGATACGGCCATCAAAAGATGGGTCCGACTGGACGTCCGGCTGCTGAACAGGAAAGGACATTTTGTTCGGTCTTAGATATCGCTAATAGCGCGAGTAGATTCTAACAAAAATCTCAATGTCAGTAAAATGATTACGAGAGTAGGAAATTAGCCTGCCAGGGCGTGAAATGGTTGCACACCAAAGTTGGTGGTCGGTGGATGATCTTGAAAATCTGAGGGATATGAAGATGACAATATTCAAGTCAAAGAAGAGAAGGACAATAATACTTACTTCCGTCGGTATGTTGCACGGGTTTTTTTGTTGACGGATTTCGTCAGGTAAGTTTTCTGGAGCTTCGCGTCTACAAAAAAAAGATTTGTTGACGATAGCAAGAAGAAGTTGTGGTGAGATTGGTGAATGGAAGTAGGAAGGAAAGTTGAGGTACAGGTTGGCTTCCGAGAAAAAAATAGACAGCAGCGTGAGAAAATCTTTTATCGCGGATTAGCAAGGTAAAAAGATGGGAGTGGGACGATTAAATAAAAAAAATACTATCAGAGTTGTAGGCATCTATATAAGTACCATGTACCTAGGTAGATACGGTCTCGTAGCTGGCTGGCGTTCACTGGCAGACTGACGGCTGCCTGGCAGTCCGTAAAATCAGACAGAGACCCACTCAACTATTTTTCATATACCTTGATCGTGCGTATACCTGCTATATAGTACATTTCCCAATACAAATGCAAGTACCCTTCCGATCTAATAATTTCGTGGACGAAAAGCGCACCAACGAATCTTGGATATATATATATAAGCATCGTATCATATGTACGTAGAACAAGTATCTATGCAACTAAGCTATGTGAGTAATAGCTGAGTGATTGTTCGTCTGATTTCACCAAACGCTGTCTGGAGCAAGCCATGGACATTATTACGCCGTACTTACGGCGGACCTTACAAAATACTAGGTAAACCAAAGAGCCAGACAGCAAGGGCATAGTGACGCCCGATTAATCAGAAATCCAGCCAAGTTCCCTACAAACATGCCGCCAACTAGTAGTAGCCAAACTATCGAAGATCTCTTTGAAAACGCTGCTCTTCCATGGGGAACACGTTCATACCTGAAACCTACAAGGTAGTTGATTATTAAATGTATAAGCCAGTAAATCTATGTAGAACTAGGGCTCTTACCTGCCTTTCCTTTGCTATGATATCGAGGATTTCAAGGTGACGCGAAGATTCACCGTTTTACCTTACTAGGACGCCAAGCGCAATCAAACCTGTGGCATAGATGTCACGATGTGGAACCAAATAGTGTGGAAACAACAATATTCGTTGATGAGCAGCTCCTAACCTACTCTCGCCTAGGAGACACGGTATATATACAGGAAATGCCCTTTGTCTACTCTGTCCCAGAGCTAGCCTTCAATAGGACCAAACTCCCATCTTGCTAAATCCCTAGCTACTAGTCCTCTAATGAACTAGGCCTCCGACACGGTTGCTACCCCGTGGGGAGTTTTGAGGTGCTTGTAAAGGTTGTCTTTCCTGTCGAGCTCTTCAGAGTTCTCGTTTAGGTTATGGGGGAGAGACAGTGCCTTGCAAGTTGATAGACGTTAGCAAACCATACACTATAATAAGTACCTAGGTGCTTGCACAGGCTGGAAAGGCTTACAATGAGTCTCTTTACGATGATTTGGCAATATTGCACTCTCGCAGAAGCATCGAATTGTCGACGGGGTGGAGTATTGTGTTCCACCCGACTAAAGATGGATGTCCCCGACACCTGGGCAAGATCGTCTGCAGCGATCTTGATCACATCTTCCCCAGTAGCACTTTGTGCCAATGTGAACCGCTCGCATGTGACGAGCGCGGTTGCCATTCGACTTGCGCCCTTTTCTGTAGATCAAATGATCTGCACTTTGGCAGAATGTCTCCTGGCTAAATAAGCCGGAGTGCATACGCCCACTCAGTCCAGAGGACTAGTAGTCGTAGCAGTAGGTTCTAAAAACTGGTGAGATGATGAGCTTTTTAACGTCTGAGGGACGTAAATACCACCGAAGCGTACCTATGTATATCGACGCGCACCGATTCGCGCATAGGACGTCTGGAGTGTCCTCCCTAGGTAGGGAGGGTAGAGCCAGAGTGTCGTGCGATAAAGGAAAAACTAGGTCCTAAGAAAACGTGAACGTCAGAAAGATATGCAGTCATCATACAAAAAAGCGGCTTATGAGGTTAAGAGACCGTCGAAAAGTCCAGCATACTACTAGATGGGATGAATAAAAATGAATGATGCTTACCTTTACGGATACCTCTATGCACCTTTCATTATTGGTGAATGTTTGTGTATAAAGTGGTCGTGCAAAATGGTGATTTTGTTTACGTCCAAGGGACATGTTTTGGGAAGATGAAGGATGAGATCCTGATAGGAACGTTAAAAATTAGTAGAAAATTAGAAAGACGAGTTGGCCCCGGAGAAATAAATAGATAATACTGATAGAAGCCTGATAAGGTACCTTAGAGTAGATGTACGAGGGGCAAAATTGTAGTGGGAATTTATCCGAATTATAGTGATCCAAGGATACATTGTCTCTTAGGTGATGACTTAAACCCAGTCGTTCATTCACATCACTGACATCGCTGACAGATAGGGTTTAATATGTGATATGGTTCCCTGAAGTACCTGTATTCCAAACACCTAACTTACTGTAGCTAACTTTCACCCACTGGATTACTTATTACGCCGTACTATTAGAAGGACCTTAGAGGGTCCCTTACGAAGTAAATAAAGTGATTGGGAACCCGAAGAGCAGTGTTCTTTTTATTAACTGAATGCCGAGTGTTGATCATAAGCACATGAATGCTGCAAAATTGCAGCTAAACAAACAGAAAACCCCAAAGACCTTGTTCCTCCATCTTTCATTCCTTCGCATAGAACACATCTACATTGAACCCTAACGGCTAGTTAGCTAATTATCAACGTGTAATTTTGTAGAGCTTATTTATATACCTGGGCCATCTTAAGTTGGGCTATTGTGATGTCTGATGTGTCGCCACAGCTCACCCCAGTTGGGGAAGTGTCGAGTACAGCCAGGGAAATGGCATAGGAACTGACCAGGTTCGTCGCCGACAGCCGCGGTGATCTGGTGTGCTCGGAGGTGAGAGGCTAGCTTGACGGGGTTATTAAATCGTTGTTGACATGTGCCCCAGTTGCAAGTGGTTCCTAGGTGGATGGTCTTGCGATGGCTCTTAAGCGTCGTGGTCGATGCAAATGATCTGTGGCAAAGATCACAAACTGGACGAGGCTTGTTCTTGGGGCCTTGTCCTTGGATGGCTGCTGTCGAGTGCGCTCCATGCTGCGGAAGTGGTCGTCGTGTCTGCGGTGGGGCTGGTGAAGGTGATAAGGGGATAGACCAGACAGAACGCAGTCGTGCTGGTGCTGGTTCTGGTTCTGGTGCCACTGCCGGCGGTGACTGCAGCATAGGCATCACACGTGGGTGTGGGAGTTGAGAAGCGTTAACGCTTGTAGCTCCATTCTCGACCGAAGGTGAGTGCGCCGCGCGACCATCCTCGCGAGCCTGAGCTGCCTAAGCAGGCTCGCGAGGAGTGGCCACGGGCTGTGTTTGGCCGAAGTCAGCGGGCTCTAGTAAGGGTATAGATGTCAGTAAAATACTCATAGGAGCATAAAGAAGTATTTTGTATGATTATAGAACAGTGGTAAAGCATAGTATAAAAGGATGAATGAAGTTTGCCAATGAACATGCTGACTGGAGGGACGTGAAGGGGGCAGGAAGATATGAAGGGAATCGAAGAATATCAACAATGCTTACCTGTGCCGCGCTGATCTTTATTCATCTTGGTCCGTAAGATGCGTTCGCGTACTTTAATGAAGTCGTTCACGGCTTAATGGCTTCGTGTTAGAATGCGATAAATATTCAGCAAGGAGTTTGTGCGAAAGTAGGAACTTGAGAAATGTGTCAACAAAAAGGTAGGGCCACGACGGTGATAAAAAAAAGAAGGGAAGTAGAAGTTCTCGGAGTTGTACTGATCCATATATAGTATTTCCTCGTCTCGTACCTGGTAGGCTACTGATGGTAGTCATTTGCCAGATGGGAAAGTTTAATACTTACGGGTATGTACGATACAGCTGCCTAGGACAGCTGGGTTTCCGCCCGAGCAGGTGTCAAGTGACGCATCACGTCCTGATTGCAGCACTACACTTTGCAAACCGAACCAGTAAATATCAGCCACATTCAATTAATTCAAATCAAGTCATATCTACAGAAAGTTGATCCATTTAACCTTGTATCTGATTTTGAGATGGATTAGTAATCAGAAAAGAGTGGAGAATACCCCTAAACCCCTATCTCTATGCCCTATCACCAAGCTTGCCGTCGCAATACCTAGAATCCGTAGCTCAATATTATTCCTAAGAGATGAGCGATTGAAGGTACATATCTACTTGGCTGGTACAAGTCGGAAATCAGAGATTAGAGGGTAGAACGCATTTAAGCACCCAGAGTCTGGTTGTCGAGGAGCACTAGTTTATAATGCAGAGCGTTGCTGGTACAACTGGCACACGAGGCAGATTAAGCGTAAATACGTGTGCTTTCTACGTATTGAGACTTCCAGTATAATATATCTAGTTTACTAGCAGTATCCTACCTTTAATCCCTAGCCATTGACTTATGCTAGTCAAGGAGATAATTCCAAAAAGCACGGTGAAATACCTATAACCTTACCTATGGGGCATGGATTGAATCGAAAAGGTCATAGAGAAGTCATATAAGAATCATCATGGGAATTTATGAAGGCTATGTATGGTCTGTATACTGCCACCAATTGATGGTACCCATCATAATGCGGTCTCTTCATCAAAAAGCGGGTGATACCTGATTGACACTAGCCGCCTCCAATTATCACCTTCCCAAGCCCGTCATCCTACGACCCAATATCATCCTCCTAGAAATTCGGTTCTCTTGCTCGTTAGACTGCGTATCTTGCCACGAGAAATTTACTCGAGAGGGAGGCCTAGTAATCCTTATTAGCTTGATTCTTAGGTATCAAATGATATGGTGCCAATCTATTTACCTCCATCATCGCCGTTGTGATTCTTGAGATGACGATGCATCTCCGCATTGCTCTTGAAGTGTCGCTCACACTCTCCCCAGCGGCACTTGAGTATGTCGCCATCGAGAGCCCTCGCCGCCTTCTCGTGCTCTTCAGTCAGATGCTTAGAAAGACCATTCTCACTGCCGAGGTCCTTGCCACATCCAGCCTGGTAGCACTTTGTGCCAATATGAACAGCTCGCATGTGACGAGCGCGGTTGTTCCACGACTTGAATACTTTCAAGCAGAGGCGGCAGCGCACAAGAGGCATAACCTCGTCGGCAGAGTTCTCGTTCTCGTTGGCAGAACCCTTGCGCTTGTTGAGGGCACGTCTGCCCTTTTTGATCTTGCGGCGTTTCTGATTGTCAGAATTGCCCTGAGCAAGGTCGCCTTGAAGATTGCCAGCTTGAGCGTGGCCAGGTTGGGCCTGATAACCATGGTACTGTCCGGGCTGGGCATAGTAGCCTTGAGCCAGCTGCTGGTTCTGGGCCAGGTTGTCTTGGACTGAGGGACCGGCAGCGACATGACTTCCATCCTGTGGAAAACCAGGCACAGCATACTGCTGGTGGGTGGCGTGTAGCCACTGGTTGACTCGCATGAAGGGGCTGGGATAATACTGAGATGCCGGAGCAGGAGCATAAACAGTGGCCACGGGCTGTGCTTCAGTGGTCACGAGGTAGCCTAGCAAAGACATAGACCTTAGTAAAATAATACGAAAACATAGGAAATGACCCGGAAATAATTTTCTTGCGAAAGTTATGCTGCGACATGCGATATCACGAAGCTGAGAAATATTGAGAATACTTACCTCCAGCGTTGAAGCCGTGAGTGGGATCCATTGCGAAGAAGATATCTGTCAATTTGACAATTATCCTTCGAAGCAGTATTTTTGAATGAGGTAGACAAGATTGAAGTATTTGCTTGGATGATGAGATTACTCTCGAGTGGTTGATGGGTGTTGTGCTGGGTGGGTTTGTGAAGTTTGAGGTCAGGCCCGAATAAAGTAGAAGGCCGTACCTGGGTGAGGTGAGAGATTGTTGTGGTGCGAGAAGAAGAAATGAGTGGAAGTTGACAATGGGATTATATAGTTTTAGATTTCCTTTCCATCCCCCGGGCTGTTGGTGGTAATCACTGGCAGATAGGACCTAGCAGCTATAATACGACTGTTTGTAGCCTAGGTCCTGTCGACGGCCATCTAGGAGGGAAGGAGAATGTGTTGAGAGCTCAAGAATAGTCATCAGACTAGGCAAAGAGCACTGTCACCCCAGCTGCTCCCAGCTGTTTCATCAGTTCTCCGTGTTCTTTAGTTCTAGCTCCAGCTGGACTCAGTCAGCTTCGTCCAGTATCTTGACTTGTGGGATGGATATCGGCCACAGTATCCAGCTGATGTGACGATGATATGCTCCAGAATGCGTCCCATGGGCTTCGTGCTGCCGCCATTGCGGTCAGAGCCACGCCAGTGACTAATTTCTCATTGAGCCCGCCACCAGCTACTGCTTCTGCTTGATGAGCTTTGGTATGGCTATAGAGCTTGTAATTCGTGCTGTAATGTTCAACATATGAACGAATGGTGACAAGCCAAGTCTTGTTGATTAGGAGCCTTCTCTTGAATTCAGGCCTCAACGCTAGATAACTGGTATTTCAATACAGTAGAGAAACCCGGCGCAAATGTGAGTGTGCGGTCCGTAATGAGAATTCGCTTCTTATTAACGGCTTGTGTGGAAGATAAGACGTCACTTACGTCCTATATATGGCGACGTGAAACTATCGCCTGTGTTTCTTTCCTTCTTGCTACTGCTCCATAGAGCATGAGGTATGTTAGAAAATTGGCTATATAAGTATGGGAACACATGTTAAATAATTAACGTTAGCGGGGAAGTGACTAAGAAGAATAACAGGGTAATCAAAAATAAAGAAAACCTACCTTCGCCCGCAATGAATGGGGAATTCATTATAGATAAGACATAAAACTCCTCAAGTTTTCGGGTATCTCCTGATGGTGTAGCAGTCAAAAGGATATTGTATATTCAAGGGTACAGTCCACTCATATCTGTATATAAATGCTCCTGGTGGCCCCTTTTCTGTGAAGGAAAAGGAAAAGAGAAAGGACTTTAGGAACTTCCTAGGAAACTGTGTCAACCCCAAGGGCAGCGAGGAATGACCTGTTGACGCGTCCTAGGATTATACTTGGGTAGGTATGTAGCTAAGTCTCCTTTTACTGTCGCACTGCTTTCTAATCATATTGAGCTCT
Organism: Annulohypoxylon truncatum; assembly: GCF_022578515.1. Taxonomy (NCBI): domain Eukaryota; kingdom Fungi; phylum Ascomycota; class Sordariomycetes; order Xylariales; family Hypoxylaceae; genus Annulohypoxylon; species Annulohypoxylon truncatum. The sequence continues at coordinate 292,618 of NW_025953794.1, read as the reverse complement.
TTATACAGATGCTGTGTTATTAGTGTAACTGCTTATCATTTGACGTCCCCTTTTCTCTTAATGGGCGCGAAAAGAAGAGTTGCTATATAAAGCCTTCCGAAATACTCTCCCCTAGGCACACGGTATGCATACATGAGTCTTTTGTCTATTCTCCTGAGCGTTAGTTCTCAGCAGGTTTCACATAATATGCCTCGACCAGACGTTGAACCAAATAGTCCCATAAATATCAAGGGCATTCGAATCCTATGAGGTTAAGGCCTAATAGTACTTAACTACTATTACATTGAACAATTTCTACCTAAGCAACATTCTTGTACGAAATACAAATAATTGATACATATTTGCTTGACTACAATGTGCTTTTTTTTCTCCCAGTATCAAACTGAACCTCGTTGCAACTCTGAATACTTTGTTGGACCATAGACCAATTATTTGATCATTGTCATATGAGGATTTAATGTGATTCCTTGTGAAGGCACTATGATATATACCAGGTAGGTCAGCATTTTGCATAGATATGGAGGATGTAGGTGTAAGATCCTATGATCATAGTTACAAAGGCGTACCGAGACAACAAATCGATGAGTGACTTACCCACTGACTCAATGGTGTAGAGTATAAAAGAATAAATAGTTTAAATAGGCAAAACGCCTGGATATTATGTCTATTATATACGTTAAGAATTCGCGTTGCGGTCAGAATAGGGAATATCACATGACCGGAAAGGGGTTGTCAATACATTACTTCAGTCTAACACTCGCAAATAGCCCGTGCGATCAATTACGAACATATGTCTTATATAATTAAATTTATCCATACCTAATATATAACAAAAACAACCTTCCACATGCTCTTTATGCGGGATACGCGGCAGCGAGCGCATCATATTCAGCCTGCGTCAACGGCGTCACGCTTCCATGCTTCAACCCCGAAGGAAAGCCGTTCGTGCTCGACGCCGTGTAGCCTCCGGCGCGGATATTCGTCGACTCGTAGGGCACGTACTCTGTGTAATCATCCGCGAGCAAATGGTACAGCCCAGGCGTCACGTTATCCGCGAAGCTAGCCGGGCCCTCGCGCGGGATATCCGTCGTCGCGTACCCGATGTTCGTCCAGGTGCCGAACAGGCCGCCTGTGGTAATGTCCTCGACGATCTGCTGGGTCGTCTCGTTCTTGTAGAAGCGGGCGAAGTTGCCCGGCGTCCCGAGGTACTGGAATTCTTGGTCGATTATGGGGGTGTTGGAGATCGCTAGGTAGTCCTGCGGCGCGCTGAAGGTCGCGAAGTCCTTGGTCGTCGCATACCGAATCTTGTCGAGCGTCGCGCTGCCGGTGTGGGCGGTGTCGGATTCGGCGTACTCGCGCGATGACCAGAATACGTAATACTGGGATGTCTCATCGTCCCAGACGGCTGAAGGAGCCCAGGCCATACCTGCGGTATCCGCTTCGACACTGCATGGCACATTGCTTTTTAGAAACCATAGAAACCGTCAAGTGAAAGAGATTATTACTCACGTTACTAAGGAAGATCCGGACCAGTTGACCAAATCAGTCGATTTCCAAACGACGATGCCGCGGCTTCCCTGTCGTGTGGCCACGTCCCATGAAAACCCTGTTGCTTCAACATCGAGGTCTGTTCGACAATTAGCTAGAACGAAATGGACCTTGGACTTGAATGATCTGAGTACGTACCGGTGCCAAGAAGATACCACTCGGATCGGGCAGAGTTCGTCGCGAGGAAGATGTCTCTCACGGCCTTCGACCCCACGGTCGAAGTCAGGACAGGATTTCCACCGTTTAAAAAGCTGAATTCTGTTGCGCTGTTGCCCTCTGAGAGGTGGAATTGGACCTTTGGGACGGCATCGCTGAAGGTCGAGATAAGGTATCCGACATATTCAGTTGCTCGTGGCGTAGGACTCGCGATTGCGACGCCGGCAAAAGCCGCGGCAAGCAGAATAGAGGGCGCGTGCATCTTGAGAAATCGGAATTTACTACCTGTCCTGCGTGAACTTTACAGGAACATTCAATTGTCCAATGGCATTTCCTAGAGCAGAATAAATAGGCATCTTCGGCAAGATGTGGGCACAGGAGTGGATGCCATCGCAAGATCTCCAACTGTCGTTCAGTGGACGGAGAAATTGGAGTAATTATAGCGGCAACGTCCGTGGTGATGCTACAGTAAACCCGGTTTGGCGACGCCGTTCCTGACTCCACTCTACTCAATTTGGTATATACGAGCTGGTCATTGCGGAGAACCTGGTCCCTCTCGAGATGCGCTCCAATCCAATCCGCGAATAAGCCCTAATTGGGAAATCTATTTCTAGCGTCATCGATCACGTCTTTGGGGTGCCAAGGGCAATGAAACGAGCTGTAAGGCTTGTTATGTGGAGATGCACGTTTACAAACCGAGGTGGCATCATCATCGCCAGCTACATCAGATGTTTCGTCCAATAGACAAAGTAATCCAGTGTTAAATGTGTCATATGCTAATGCTAATGCTTATGCAAGTTGAACATAGTGAATCCCGCCTCTTTACGAGGTCCCTAGCCAGGGTATATGCCATCCCATGAATAATCCCGTGAATAAAAAACCGGCCGTCCGTATCCCTATCCCTATCCCTATCCGCCCCCTATTCCAAAAGTTTCTCATCCTCCTCACCCTCGAGGAGGATTTCATGCCCGCTCCCTTCGTAAATAAACATCGCAGATCCGCATCCCAGAGCAGAAACTAGGGCAACGGCCCACCAACTTGCGCCGACCATTCCCATCTCTAGGCCTTCGCCGTACCACCAACCGCCAACGACGGGACCAACTGTCCGGAAACCGGCTGAGACGCTCTGTCCGAGGCCGTGGACGAGGCCCAGCACGCTTGGGTGCGGACTGCAGTTGTTCAGCAATATGATGCTAGCCGGCAGCGTGATGGTGCGCGCCATAACTTGGAGTAATTGGACCAGGGTCATATAAAGCCAAATGACGGGACCGGATGCGGGCGCGGGCGATTCAGTAGATGAAGGAAGGACCGCAAGATACGGCGCAAGGAAATACGCCACGGGGAATAGGAGTAAAAACCACCGAAATCCACGGAGAGTTCCTAGACGCGCATGGACCGGGGGATATAAGAAAATCTGAAGAGCCATGCCTAGAATTCCTAGGATGGATGTCGCGAGACCGACTGTCGCGGCGGGCATACCCAAGCCGCCGGTGAATACCCACGGAAGCGATCGGGATGCCGCCTGTTCCAATGAAGAGCGGGGCGTAGATAGAAAGAGGGTCCATAGGTTTGTGAAGGCACCGAGCTGGAAGTCGTAGAAAGCTTCGGTAATAAGAGTGAAGATAACGTTTCGCGTCCATACACGACTGAACGGCAGTGTTCGTCCGTCTCGCTTAGGTTGTTGTAAAATAGGAGGAAATGATTCGTCTTCGCTATCCTTAGGTTCTGACATGGAGTCGGGAGAATCTAAGGGTTGGAGTTTGAAAAAGCCATACTCCTGAACGGACTTTCCGAATATGTATCCCTTTATTTGGGATGCAAGGCGTAGTCCGACGTCTTCTTTACCCTTCCTCTTGCTCGATGTTTCTTCGAGGGCGAAAAACACGATTAAAGTCGTAATAGTTAGTGTGATGGCGTTGAGGACGCTTGGCAGCGCATAGGGGTATTTTTGGATCCAGTCGAACCCAAAACATGCACCCTCGCCGAAGAGACTTGGAAGACTCCTTGAGGTATCTGCTAGCAGACCTCCCATCACTAAAAGAGGGTTAGAATCAAAATGATGATGTTGGTGGTGCGAATGACTTACAAGGTCCAAGTGTATTCGCTACGCTGAAGCTAATAGGGAGTATCAAAAAAGCTCGCGACTGATACTTCCTTTCTACAGTAATCTCTGCAATCATGGTCCGTCTAAGTGGGATTAGATGGCGCAATCTAGGAGATATTCTAAACGTGGTTTTCAACTTACATTATTCCGACAGTGCCATTGATGCCGCCCCCTGCAGCGCGAAAGAATACAGCCCATGCGAAGCTAGTCGAGAATCCATAGCCCAAGCACGATATGGCTGTGCCGAAAAGTCCAATAAGGAGAACCCGCTTGCGACCACACCAGCTAGCATCCGCAGCTTTACCCCAGAGGAATGCGGTCAACACTTGCGCACCGGTGAAAGCACCTTGTAATATTCCAGCCTGACTCGAGACCTGGGCGTCGGAGAGAGTGCCGTCAAGGCTCTTCAGTTGGAAGAAGACATAAGCCTGTAAGGATGCAACTTGTAGGAAATCGACCAGTCGGCAGAGGAATAGGATCGCTAATTGGTCTTTTCTAGGTAAGGACATCCATGTCGTTTCTGTCGAGCCGCTCTTTGATTTCAGAGACTCGGCGTCGCTGACACTGTCGCTATCTATATCGAACTCTCCCGGCGCTGGTAACCTGCTTTCGGCTGCTCTCTTCTCCATAGTTGCCAAGTCTATTGACGTCGTTCTGGCAAGCCGCATCTGGCCCACGCGTTTCTCCATGGTCACCTTCCTAGGTATACTATGATACACGCCAAGAGAAACAAAAATCGTCGGTAATGGTAATGGTAATAGTGTAATGATGTCAAAAGAGGGACATGAAACTCGAAAGGTAAAATGAAAGAAAAGAAAAAGAGACACAATAGAAGACAATCAGAGCGCACACTGATTAGTAGACAATAATTTCAACATTCGGCAAGAATATGAAGATGAATAGTATGGATACAATAGTATTATAACACCTACCTACATAAGGAGGCATTCAGAGAATAATAACAAAAGATGGATTTGGTAGACTCCGAGGTCTCCCGCCACTTAACGTAGAAACTACGTACGCAGCACCCGCCCACGTTATCGCCGACTGCGCGGCATCGAATATCGAGACTGCGTAAGCGTCGCATGTTGCGCAGGCGACCAGCAGCAGCCACTGGTTGGCCCGCCCACAAAATTGTACAGGATGTCATTTGCGCCTCAGGAAGTTATGAATCTGACCGGGATGTGGTTAGAAAAAAAGGTGGGCGTGGAGCCGCCGCCCTAGATTGGAAAAAGATCTTAGCAGGCCGCGTGTCGACGCAATGCTTGATTCCAATAGCATTGTGGGGACGAGTCGACTCCAAACTGCTACCACGCTGCCACGGTCCAGGTCCCGAAACCCATGCCATACCACCCTGGGGCCGTGCTAGAAATCGTAATCACCGTTTCGAAACACCACTTACAAGCCACCTGAGCTGCTGAGCTATGCTTAGAAAAAATATTCTAAAGTAGTCCGTCCTATCATTGGCCTCGACAATATGTGGGATCAGACCAATGTACGTATCATTGAGTTACGTAGCATGCATAGCGATAGGAGTAGGAGGTTTAGAATTATGTCGAAGGGATGTGTGATGGATGTAATGTTCATTATGTGGAATGTCCCCAGTATCCCGGTGCTCATCAAATTTCACACACCCTCTTTGTGAAACCCCTTTTTCTATTTCTGTTGATGCCTTTCCGATGTTGATGTCGATATCGATGTAAGGCGAGGTAATACAACTCTACAATGTGGTCGTCATGGGCCTTCTTTCTTGTCGCCGTCGGCGTTGCCAGCGGAAGACCGTCTAAACCTACCGACGGTTCCTACGATTTTGGTTATGAGCACGATGCATATGGCGCGCATCCCTTAACAGTGTTCAAGTCGGCTGCCGAGTTGGAGGTGCCCAAGCTCGATGTACTGCAGCATAGCAAGCTATGCGAGTCTTCGCTATACACCCTTCTAACCCCACGAGGAGGCGCCACGAGAAAACCGCAAACTACTATTCTTGACAGCAATGGAGATTTAATATGGACTTCGGAATGGAATGGGCAGCAATTATATAATTTAATGGTACAGGAGTACAAAGGTGAAAAGTACTTGACTTTCTGGGCGGGCAACGATGCCGTTGGTGGACATGGCGCTGGCACCATAATTATGGTAAGATATATATACCCGAACTCAACATGATCACAGGGCATCGATAATAACAGACGACAGCTGGACAAAACATATACATTATTTAAAGAAGTGAGAGCAGCATATGGGTTAGATGCTGACTTGCACGACTTTCGAATCACTGAGAGTGGGACTGCTCTAATCACAGTATACGAAATTGTCCAACGAGATCTGACTGAAGTCGGGAAGAATCATATCGGACCCGTATGGGATTGTCTCATCCAAGAAATTGACTTGGAAACAGGAGTCGCGGTATTCCAATGGCGGGCGCTAGATCACTGGAATTTAGTCGATACTTACAAAGAGATCGGCGGCGACGGGGAGGGCGATCGTGCGTATGACTTTTTCCACATGAATAGTATCGACAAAGATGCACGGGGCAACTACCTTACCTCGAGTCGGTATATGCATGCCTTAACATACATCGACGGTACTACTGGCGAAGTAATATGGATTCTTGGCGGGAAGAGAAACATGTTCCGAGACTTGTCGAATGGCACGGCGACAAACTTCGCCTACCAACACGATGCGCGATGGTCCGGCAACGACACCATCACGATCTTCGACAATGGTGTCGATGATGTCCATCGCGACATCGCGGATACCCGGGGTCTGAAACTGAAGATCGACGAACAAAACATGACTGTCGAGGTGGTGACCGAATACTTCAACCCGCACAAGATCCACGGTATTTCGCAAGGGTCTTTCCAGTCATTATCCAACGGCAATGTTCTCTTGGGCTACGGTAATTCCGCAGCATTTACGGAATTCGCGAGCAACGGCGACGTCCTCTGCGACACGCACTTCGGGCCGGAGAGCCGATTCGGATCGGCGGAGGTGCAATCATATCGCGTGTACAAGTACGAGTGGCACGGGTGGCCGAGGACGACTCCCTCGTCGGCGCTTCGAATAAACAGCGCGAGGAGCTGGAACTTCTTCGTGAGCTGGAACGGCGCGACGGAAGTGTCGAAGTGGATTCTTCAGGGGTCTAACAGTTCCAATGCTACGGAAGAAGAATGGAGGGAACTTAACCGAACGAAGAGGACGGGATTCGAGACAGCATTCGAGATACGCAAATCGTATCCTTCATTCTTGAGAGCGGTAGCTGTGCACTCGGAAGGACACATGCTAGGTCGCAGCGAGCCGCTCGACGTACAAGCCATAAAGGACGAGGTGAGTCCGGACCTAGTCTCACCCCTAAGTCCACAACGACCGGCGATTGACCCGACGCAGCTGCAATACACATACGGATTCAACTTCACGGACGACGAGGTCTGGATAGCGCAGATCGCGTTGGCATGTGGTGGAGTTTTGGGCATAGGAGCACTTTTACGGATGGGAATAATTGCATGGAATACCCGGCGGAAAGCCTACCAGCGAGTTTCGACTGAAGATAGTTAAAATATTTAGAACTAGACTACAACATGAATTTACTATGTTTTTGAAGTCATCACCATTCGACTCTTAGTGCATTCCAAAGTGACAATAGACTGACTGCATGCTGCAGCATACTACATAGCAACACATAGTAACCTCTCATGTCTCAGTAGGACAACATCTACAACTCCGCAACACTACAACCCTACAACCCTACAACCCTACAACCCTTTGCCAAGACTTTGCTCTCACGAGGGTTGCTGACTTCCAAGAAAGTCATCTGATGTCCAATTCATTTCCGAAGCATTGCGCGGCATGTCTTGCATGCTCACCGTTCCTTGGAGATGCCGACTCACGATCACTTGCTCATCGAGTTTGTCTCCTGAAAACCCAGTATTAAATCCGGAAGTTGGAAATGAACGTCGGCGCCTTTAATTTCAATCCCTATCACTGTTTGCATTCGCCAAATTGTTTCGATTCGCCAAGACACTAGAAGCTTAAGCGGTGGATCTTCCTATTCAGTCCGATGTTGCAATCGTCGGATTTGATGTTGTAATTCAATTGCAATTGTTTCAATTTCCAACTCTTTTTCGACTTCAACTGATTACTAACGACTTAGACGAGGCCTCCACAGGCTTTGTGCAAATTTCTCTGAGTGCGTTCACTTGGAAATGTTGGTCGTAGCATCGTTATCTCGCAAAAAATCAGATGTCGTCACATCCAACGTGGATTGCAACAGTACGCGTAAGCTATTCGGGGTTTCTATTCTCTTCGACTAACTGACTTCTACATAGACTATTATAACTGATCGCAAAAGATCAACTTACTAGTATCAGTCTAAGGACTACTGCTGGTTGCTAGTTATCAAAATTTTAATTCACATCAGCAACGAAACTACTCTTATTATCGAATGACTAGAAATTATCGTGGACTCGTTGTATAGGCGCTCTAATAACCAAAAGTGAAACGTCTAAAGACGCTAGAAATTCTGCACCCCCCCATCACCCCCATTCGTAGCAGAGTCCTCCACCAATGACCCGGGCTCATCGCGGGATTAAGCCGGGTCCATCACGGTTACGCGTCCTCCGTCCCCTGGTTTCAAAACCGCAACTCGTTTAGCGGTTCGCGATCTGTCGCATTCTCATACAGTACCTAGGTTCATCCGTTCACGATTCAAGTGGCGTCCTCGTCATCAAAATAGTTGCTAAAAATTGAGATTTCATTGGCCTTGCCGCGTCATGGTGCTCGATGTGGAGTTTCAGCCCGCTTCAATACTAGACTTGAAAGTATGGGCCTACCGAACCAGCCGCTCGGAGCTTAGTAGGCAAAATTAGATCTGATAAAACCATTCATCACGCCCAAACGGCACTAATATCGTCGTTACATTGTGGCTTTGCAATCCAATCACTGCCAGATAGAGCTGTTTCGACCCTAATTGGGGTCGAGAATGTCATGCACATACGTAGTCTTTTTATTAAGTAATGTGCTGGAGAGACTTATCGAAACATATTGGACATTTTAACTGGACCTCTTTGCAACGTACTCGTAGTCCTTACGTAGGTACCTACCTAGGTAAGGCGGATAGGCGAGATATAGGATCTATCTTCGCTAATGTAAGTCAGGGGTTAAGAAACCTGTTCCATACATATATGTAGATCTACAGTAAAAGGGGAGCGACCGCGGAGACGAGTAGTTCTTAAGATCTATAGAAGACTTGAGGCTTTGCACTGAAGCATCCCATGCAACATAGATTATTTACTCTCGACACTTCAGACCGCCTTATTCCTGTACACTACCTCTCCTATTACCGGAAGTGCTAGATATTTTCCTTCAAGATACCCCATAGTATAATTTCTGTCTTTGAACTTTCATAGCCCATATACCCTTTTGAGATCATTCGAACTTTCGTACCAGTATCAAAATAGAGAACAAAAACCTCGACAAAATGGCCTACGCCTCGAAATACAAGTCAAAGCCCATAACGGACATCTTCACCGCCGACACAGACATTGACAGGCGGCAATGTACCCGAACAGTTCCCATGAAGGTCCTCCTACTCGGCTGCGGACGAACAGGAACAACATGTAAGGCTCTCCTTCTCTCCTTCACATTCCACCTCCCCCTCCTAATCTAATCCAATTCCAATCCCGAGACCCCAAGAGTATACTAACCACCGCCCACCCCCACAGCCATGAGAGCAGCAATGAAGCAGCTCGGCTACGTCGACACATACCACATGATGAGCTGCTCGATCGAGAACCCGCCGGACGCGCTGCTCTGGATGGACGCGCTGCGCGCCAAGTACGACGGCGTGGGCGAGCCCTTCACGCGGAAGGACTGGGACAAGCTGCTCGGCAACTCGCAGGCGGTGTGCGACTGGCCGGCGTGCGCGTTCGCCAAGGAGCTGATCGAGGCGTACCCGGAGGCCAAGGTGGTGCTGACGGGGCGGGACGTCGACTCGTGGCACGCGAGCACGATGCGCACCGTCTACTGGCGCGCGACCGACCCGGAGCTGCGGCTCCTGTCGCACTTCAGCTGGGCCGCGGGAATGTACTACCCCATGCTGAAGAAGTTCTTCGACACCTTCTTCGAGGGCGACTTCCCCAACCGCGGCAAGCACATCTTCACCCGCCACTACGAGGACGTCAAGAAGATGGTGCCCGCCGACCGCCTGCTGGAATACAGAGTTACTGATGGTTGGGAGCCGCTGTGCCGGTTCCTCGGCGAGCCCGTGCCCAAGGATGTGCCGTTCCCGAACGTCAATGACAACAGGGACTTCATCACGCGCTCGCGGAGGCGGAATAGGCGCCAGATGATGAATGTTGGCGCGCAGATCCTCGAGATTATACTACTCGCTGGCATAGTGCTGTACTTGATATTCTACGTCCAGTGGCGACTGTTTTAGCTTTCGCTTCGGCGTGCACACCAAAATTTACTTAGGGGGTTTTCAGGACGGGGCGCTGGGGCATTGGGTCTTTTTTCTTTTCTTCGAATAGGTATTCAGCTCTGGCAGTTTTGTCATCGAGGCATTGAACTGGTTATAGCATAGGTGTAAACATATACATGCATGGAGGGTTTCAAGCAAAAATGGGAACCAAGCCCATGGGTTCAATTCGATTAGGTACATAGAAAATTCAGAGAATATTCTCTGTTTACCAAGCGTCGCTAATGTCTGCAAATGATTGTGAATGGTTATATCTCCGATTGGATGGGTTAGAGAATAAAAATATGAGGCGAAAACAAGGATGGCTATTCCAATCGTGCTCTGTTCTGGATGGTGGATGAATCGTGTAAGATGATTGGTTGGTGGGCAACTCAATAACCCCTATCTAGCCCCTTTCCCCTGCCAGGGGCATCGTGACAGCAGATGACAGAAAAATACTTACTATAGAAAGGTGAAAAAGAGAACCCTCTTCAAGGCCCAGCCTAAGATCTGTTGATCGGCTCTTAGCTACTGCGCCCCCGCTATTGGGAATTTCTTTGCCACTCTTTTTCAAGATCCTAAGATTGTGTTCTGTAGGAATCGAACCCTAGGCCATCCCCATCTCAGAGGCGCCGTTACTAAGCAGGAACGATGTGGTGTCTGTGACACATCCACTTGACCACTCCGTATGTTGAGGTCGTGAATTTGGTGCCGCCGATGGAAATCAGTGCCTCTACTGTGCTATTTAAGCTTCACTCTGGAGGAGGTGCACAGTGCTCATAGTTAGTCACCGTCTTCACGTAGAAACGACGGTAACTATGGTCCCTTTATCTACCGACTTCTACAAACTAGGAGAAATACATTCTTAAGCAAAAAAACAACGATGGTACGTAGCCAAAACGTACTTCTGATTTTAATCAACGGAGACCACACACTCGAGACCATTCTTTTTCATGCTCTTATAGGAGAATATACAATGGATATATAATAGTGTATGATTACCTACTTACATAGAACGAACGTACCGGCCATTCTACAATCATGTACACACTTGTGATGGTAATTTCAACCTGTATTCCAATATATATGATACTATAACTTCTCGAAGCTGACATCAACGAAGGAAAATATTTAGACACATCATTGATTTAGTCCCATCTGAAAAGGGGTCACACTGGAAATATGTTGCCCTTATCTTGGAGAAGGGTGTCCAGATCGAATAGCCGCCTCGACAAGCTGATGGAACATCTACTGAGGAATTCGAAGTACGCACAGTGAAGCTACCAAAGGCACGTTTTACCGCCTCGCAGGAGGATACTACAAGGCTGCGATTATAAAAGATGTAGCATAGATGTTCTATTAGGACTACATAGATTGGGGAGGTGGCCACGATCGATTGAAAGTGGTTAAGTACCACCAGTTATTTCCTGACTTCCCGGTCTATCTCCACGGCTGACCATGAGAGAAACATAAACAACCTCAAATCAGATCTATCGAGACTGGTAACAGCATTAGCCCGCATACCTCCCCCATACCAACAAGCAGCATACATATGGCGAAACTTTCGGTTAGGTACACAAAACCGTTTGCAAAATACCGTCTTGTCCCGCTCTCTATTGAGCCATTACACAGATAGGAAAGGGTACCTATGTATTAGTAATTATATGAAGATAATCAGTTTAGATGAAATGGCCGAACTCAACACGACTGCGCCATGCAAGAGCAGGTAAAATTTCGGTACGATCGCTTGCGTTGAGCTTCCTGTATTGTCTTAGGTAATGCAGAATACCAAAGAAAGATTGCTGGTCAACGTGTCGACATGTCGATTTTATTTTTGAAATGCCTCTCAAGGTAGTAGGTACCTAGGCACTAACTAGACTTGCTGGAGGTAGTACTTTGTATCAATGACTAGAACTAACTCCGCGCAGGACAAAGTTGAAAGATGGTGGGCTCGAATGTCTCAAGCATAGGTAGGTATTTATGTTAAATTTGAAGACTAATTAGTAGGGGTTACGAGCAAGAACTATGCGACAATGGGACTTACGATTCCAAGTATGATTTGATATTTATAACATGTATATATCAAGACCCTAGTTTGAAATGTGATAATCATTAGAGCCGCTTCAGATCAAATGTGACGCTGCAGAATGACATGTATTATCTTGGTACCCTACCAACCCCCCCCCCGTTCCAGCTACATGTATGTATTGAAATATCCAGCTTGTGATAGGCTCTCGCTGACCACCAATTCGCTAGATTCAATGAGTTACAGGCGCGGCATAGCTATTGCATCTTAGCCTGCAGCTCTATCCGATAGTGTACAGAACTCCCCTCATGATCGGCATACCTTGCGCACGCCACGGCGCTGATTCTCTTCCCAAGTCGATTCAATATTAGACAACCCCACATGGCGCATCGGAAAAGAAAGGGAAGAGAATAAGAAAAAGGAAACCAACGATATCATAGAGCAAATGGGAAGCTATACCGTACTGTATCCGAATATCTTGGAAACTCGACGGATCTATCCAGCTACTCCAGTCCGGTAGGTAGGTAGCAATAGATCGAATTGAGCGCGTAGCGTCGAGACAACTTTGCCGATTTCGATATTGGACAGAACCATTTTGCCGTTGTGTCTCGTTGCTCAGCATGCTTACCCGCTGCACGATGAGTTGTCTAAGGAAGCACAGTCGAGACGGCTTCGTACTGATACATGTGACGTAGAGGGCGTGTACCGTGTGCATGCAGTTGCGGTGTGACCTGAAACATCGTAGCTATCCGTCCTCTTAATATTAATAAACTCTGGCCCTGTGGCTCTCTTGTAAGTCATACCTCGTACTCTCTTTCTCCCTCCTTTCCAACTCTTCAACAAAAAAGACACCATGTCTCATCCGATCCCCAAGCCTCCAGGCATGCCCCTGCTGGGCAACGTCTTCGACATCAACCCGGCCAACACGTGGGAGTCGCTGCGGGAGCTCTCCGAACGGTACGGCGAGATATTCCAGATCCAGGTGCTCGGCAAGACCGTCGTCTTCGTGGCCGGCGCCGCGCTGGCCGAGGAACTGTGCGACGAGAAGCGGTTCCGGAAGTACGTCGGGGGCCCGATCGTCGAGATCCGGTACGCGGTGCACGACGCGCTGTTCACGGCCTTCGACGACGAGCCGAGCTGGGGCGTCGCGCACCGGATCCTCGCTCCGCGGCTCCAGCCGGCCTCGCTCGAGGGCCATTTCGTCGAGATGCGGGACTGCGCCTCCGAGCTCGCGGCGAAGTGGAAGGGCCTAGGCGCTGATAACAACGAGATAACTCCTATAAACGAATTGAACAGGCTAAACCTCGAGGCCACGACTCTGACGATGTTCGGCAAGAAGCTGAACTGCCTCTCCGGGCCGGAGCATCCCATGATAAAGGGGATGGAGGACTCGACGTCGGAAGCCATGATGCGCCCCACGCGCCCGGGCTTCATGAACTGGCTCTTCTACGGCAACAAGTTCAAATCGGCGACGAACACGATGCGCGCGTACGCGCAGGATTTAGTAGACTACCGCAAGGCGCATCCGACGGACCGCCAGGACTTGCTAGCCGCGATGATGAGCGCCAAAGACCCAGAGACGGGGACCACGCTCGCGGACTCGCAAGTCATCGACGAAATCGTATCGATGCCGATCGGGAGCAGCACGGCGCCCGCGCTGCTAGCCACGGCCATCTACCTGCTAACCAAGAACCCAGACGCCGTCGCCAAGGCGCGCGAGGAGCTGGACGCGGTCATCGGGCAGCAGGGCGGCGGCGGCGGCGAGTTCCGGTACGAACACCTGGCGCAGCTAAAGTACGTGGAGGGCATCGTGCGCGAGTCGCTGCGTCTCTCGTTCGCGGCGCCGGGTTTCAACATCGAGCCGGTGCCGAGCGAGAGCAAGGCGCCGGTGCTGCTGGGCGGCGGCAAGTACCAGGTCGCGCACAACCAGGCGATGATCGTCGTGCTCGCGGGCGTGAACAGGGATCCGACGGTGTTCCAGAAGCCGCTGGCCTTCCAGCCCGAGCGCATGATGGGGAAGGCGTTCGACGAGCTGCCGTCCGGGGTTAAGAAGTGGTTTGGCAACGGCAAGAGGGAGTGTATTGGCAAGCATTGGGCTTGGCAGTGGAGCATGACGACGCTGGCGAAGCTGATTCACGAGTTTGATTTTGAGAGGGTTGATCCGGGGTATGTGTTGGAGCAGGATGGGTGGTTTAACTTAAGGCCGGTGGGTTTCCAGGTCAGGGTCAAGCCGCGGGTATAGGGAATTAATGATTAATGAAGGGTTGATGTTGTGAATGGGGACTAAACGACAGATACCTACTTATGACCTAGGATTGGAAGGACTTTACCTATATGGATAGGTCTTAAAACCATCGTTCAGATTAATATGTCACTAAGGATATGTTGCAATGGAATGAAGCCTCTTTTCGTCGACGCTATACTTACAGCCCATTTCTTGGACCCTCGCAACCAGGCAGTATCAGTTAGCTGTGAAACGATGACACTGTCTCGCCTAGGTAAAGGGATATTCATCGTGCCTCTAGTAACGATAAGATGTCGTTGATATATGAATACCTAGGTCCTAGGAGCCCAGGTTACGGGACTGAGTAGAAAAGTGAGAATATCATTCTTCTAGCATTTCATCGTTCTACTTCAGTGTCTATCAACTCGTCACTTACTCGCCCTGGTCCCCTCGATATACGCATTCACTTAACGGCTCCCGTTACCTGCGATTATTGGATCGTGTATTCCTTGCGCCCCAGGACTTTGAAAATGAATTTACTGATGTAGAGTTGTTTGAGTGAAATAGGCAGTATGTAAATATGGAGCTGCACATAAAGCTTACATAATCTGCACAATTCCAACCCGATTTATGCACTCATACAAAGATCACGTGATACTACGTAGGAGGTACATCGCACATTCAACCCTCACAGTATCCGTCACCGTAAGACACGATGAATCTATCCAATTCGCACGGTGAACATTTTCCGGTGGCATCCATCAGAAGCTCGGGAATTATTTCGTACAGCAAGCAGAAGACCAAAGGTCAAGAGCGATATAAAAACCAGCCCAGCCCAGTCCAGCCACGAACCCGACAACCATGGGCTCGAGCTCGTCTAAGCCGGAGGCGAGCCAATCCTCACATGTGTGGAAGGCGTAAGTTTAAAACCCGTTCATCCTTTTTCGAAGCGTCCGTCAACTAACTCGCTCTCCTCGGGTACGAATAGATCCTCGCCCATAGGCGTCTCCAACGAAGTCGTCGAATCCCTTCAGTCCAGCAGCGAGGTGAGCCGCGTCCTCTCTCTCCATTATACACCATAACCCATCCCCAAAAACACAAATACTCACACCCGCCACCAGACAGACACCTCCCGCGCCCAATCCCTCGAGCTCGCCGTGCAAGCGCGCGTAGCCTCCGAACTCCGAAAGCTCGAAGCGCAAGAAAGCGCGCTCCTGAAGGCGGCGCAGGAGAAGATCGCCTCCGCCGTCCCGGACGCCAAGGACGAGGCGGCGGACCAGCAGCGCAGCCGGCAGGCCGTGTCGAAGGAGGTCGAGGCGCTGCGGGCCCGGCTCGACAAGCGGAAGCAGTTGCGGCCCGTGCCCGAGAGCGTGGAGCTGGCGCGCGGCGAGGTCGTCAAGTGCCTGATGGAGCACGACCGGCGCCCGCTCGACTGCTGGAAGGAGGTCGAGGCCTTCAAGGAGGAGGTCCGGAGGCTGGAGAAGGGGTGGGTCGACAAGGTCGTTTCGTGAGCGTTATTCGTTCTGGTGCCGATACGATGATACCTATAATGCGGAATATCTGTGTTTACGACTGTCAAGAGGGGGGGAGAGAGGGGGGCCGGATTACCTAGAGAAAAAAGGAGAGACGGGCTTCTAGAGAGTAGATAACTCTGTTGTAACAATACTCGACACTACACTACCTACGGCATAGCATTACAGGAGCGCTCGGGATAAAGAGCTGTATAGATGATGGATGAACACCCAATTCTGTAAATTGATTTGTGCGTGAAGACTGATTTACGTGAGATTTACATCTAGAGGTATATCTAGGACTTCATCCTCTACATCTATAACTTTAGCATCGTCACATTTACTTTTCTCTAACATCTCTCTCCTCCTCAACCCTTCCTCCCTCTTCCTCCGTCTCCGGCTTTCGGCGTCTTCCCACGCCTCTTCGTTCTTGTTAGAAGGCTTCGTTGCCTCCGCGAGAGCCGCACGGAATCTCTCGATCCTCTTGGTGTTCTCGACAAATCGCTCGTTGCCTATACGGATAAGCGTCCGCAAATAGGCTGACGATACGGTACAATGGATCTTATCACCGCCGTCGCCAGACTGATGACCGATCAAGGACTCAAACGAGAGGCCCATAGACCGAATGGCAACCATCGGGGTGGCGTGCTGCTCTCCCGCCGGCGCAGTCAAACTAACGGCGCCGCTTTCTCTAAACCCAGCCTGCAAGCCGCATCGTAGAAGCAACTGAGCATGTTCAGGGGATGCGGTTAGGACGTGGAGAATCTAATGGCATTTAAGTCAGCAAGGGGCCAGAAAGCCATCGTAGAATAAGGAGCCAAATAAAACAAGTAAGTCGTACCATAGGTTCAAACTTTAAGTGAACCAGCCTTGTAGCCGTCACATCCCTTAAAGCACCGTCTCCCTGTCCATCACCAACCTCCTGGTTCTCCGTCTCACGAATTCCCTTAAGACCCAATAATGTCTCTAAATCCCGCTCCGGCTCCCCGTCCCCTTCGAGCGGAACCGGATCATGAGAAACGAACAACCAATTCCCGCCTCCACCCTTACCCCCTACCCCCGCCAACTTCCTCCCCTCTCCCTCTCCCTCTGCCACCCCATCCCTATCCCCATTTCCCTGCTCCAGCCCCTCTTCCCCATCGCCAACTCCGGCTCCAGCTCCGGCTCCGACACCAGTACCCTTCCTCCTCCCCTCGCGAAACACACTCACCCTCCCCGCGCAGCTACTCGTCGTGACGAACCCCTCCACGCCGTTAATCTCGTCAATCAGCTCCCTGATCCCCACATCCACCGATCCCTTCGGCGAGGCGTCCGTGTACTCTTGTTCCGGCACCGCCAGCTGCGCCAGTATCCTCTCCTTCCTGTGCACGAAGGAGGGCGGCGAGGCTGGTAGGGTGAGGCCCTTCATTTTCTTTTTTTTTCTTCTTCTTGTTTCAAATAACCCCCCCTTTCCTTCTTTTTGCTTTTATAAAGCAAGAGGTTTGTTTTACCCCGTCCGGAGTTTATTTGTGGAGGCTGGGCCTTCCTTGCCGCACCTACGGGATACTATTATTCAGCTATCACTTCCTTCCAAACTGGCAAAATGCAAATTTAGGTTAAAGCGGCTCGTAGTTATGAGCAAGTATGAGTGAGATGGTGGTAATATGAATAATATGGCTCTTGAAGTATAACTGCAATTAGACGCTCTTATGGCAGTGAGTTTAAGTAAATAAATTTTGCAGTGTTCGAGTTAGCTAAATCCAACCAATAGTGGCAAAACCACGGCCTTTCGTGATAATATCCATGGCAAATCATCAATTGAAACCACAATCATTAAGCTAAGGTTAATGATCAGAAACGGACCATTTAAAATTCCTGCTATATGATTTGGCTCCTGCCTACTCTAGGGTGTTCTTCCATTGGGAAACTACATACGTAATAGGCTTGGCAGAGTAGTTGGCCACTCCTTCATTCGCAGTCATGTCACGATTCACGCTATTATCGG
The DNA here is from genome assembly GCF_022578515.1 of Annulohypoxylon truncatum. Classification (NCBI taxonomy): domain Eukaryota; kingdom Fungi; phylum Ascomycota; class Sordariomycetes; order Xylariales; family Hypoxylaceae; genus Annulohypoxylon; species Annulohypoxylon truncatum. Next base: position 274,611 of record NW_025953794.1, on the reverse strand, counting down.
TCATTGATGAGACTGTTCTGATTTATAGGCAATACTATTGTCGTAGAACTGAGAACGAGAGTGCCTTGCAAGTCCAAGCCATCCATAGTACCTCATCTCTGTAAATAAAAGTGTCGAGTAACACGTTCCTAAAACGAGCCTCAACCTCGCCAAATCGCATCCGAAAGCAAGGAGCCTCTTAGAATTCAACAAGGGGTATCATGTCCTAACCATTCCGTAAACGCCTTGATCGATAGTGCAGCCCTTGGCACGATGTAACGAACAGCTATCGATGCCGTCACATAGCAGTCGGCGATACTGACGTATGCAAGGCTGACCATCCACTTGCGTATTTCGTGATCGGTAATAGGCGTTACGGTTGGTGCAAGAACATGGCTGGCTTAGAATCCGTGGACCTTGATAGTCTTAGGATCAAGCTCTAGACCGTCCTTCTTGTCGACGAGGAACTCCTGCACATCCTTGCGCTGGTCACCCTGCAGCTGAATAACTTCACCCATCTCGGTGTCGTTCACGATGGTTCCATTGCAGGCTATCACGGACACGTCAAGTTAGCTGTGAATCATGACAAAATACCCATGGTGTACGACAGAATGAGACAACATACCGAACTTCTTCTTGATGACCTTCAGAATCTTCTTTTGGTCGAACTTCTTCGGAAGACCCTGGACAGTAGTCAGGGTTTTACGTCCATTCCGCTCTAGAAATTTCAAGTCAGCACAATGGTTTCACATGATGGTGTGAAGGCGGGGTTGGGGAAGAGGCATCGTGTAGGTCGGTCACACGCCATGTATGAGATGCGAGGGTATCGAACTTGTAGAATACACGTACGCTGAATGCGGATATGGATGTAGTTCTGTGACTGCTTGGATTCACCTGTATCCTCATCGGCTTCGGCGAAGGGGTCTATTGCATTGTCCGTTAGTACACGTTACCAAAACAAGGGATACGTTTCATCAACTCGAGAAAACAATGGCGAGAAAGGTGACAACAACTCGAGATCCATCTTGTAGGAATTGCTATTGGACTCGAGCATTATACACAATTCTCCTAGTTGAATTGGAATTGGGAATTGGTGCTGGATTGCACGTACCATAGGTCTTGAGGTTTTCGATTGACATAAACTCGAATTCACGGGGGTGACTTGGGGAAATGGTTTGTTGAGATAAACTCGGAGTGCAGCGACAGACGACTGTACTAGTGGCCTCGCTGTGAGTTGGGGTGTGTAGTTGTTAGATGTTCACGATTGTTGATGGGACTGGCGGTGTGGGTGAAGGATGTTTTTATGTGCGGATTGTTTTGTTGATGATGGATGAATGTTTAAAAGATAGAATTGACGTTGCTTGTTGGTGGGTGGGTTCAAGTAGAAAAGAGGGAGACGAGAAAGGCCGCAATTAGCAAGTGGCAGTGAATGGAGGGGCAACATTTGTGGGTCATTTTGCAAATCGGCAAGGGGTGGTGTGGAGCTATTGGCACCTGGCAAGCTGGGTTGGCTGGTCTTTCCCTGTCCTAGCCTCACGTACGGTGGAAGATTTGTGACTCCCATGGAAAAATAGCGGCCTTATCAGGCAACTACTCGCCCCTACCGTCGCTTGGCCCCTAACCTTTTCTAACATTTTGCGGAGTAGGCGAAAGTACCCAGAAGTATCTAAGTACAGCGCGCCTCCTCACTGGTTAAGTTCCAGCTTTTGGGGTCATTTGGAAGTTGCAAATGCCGGAAGTATGCAGCAAAGCACATGTCACACAATTGAATTGCACAATTGCCAACAATCGGATAGCGGCATGTGCCACAACAAAATCCTAAACCAAGACATTGTCTGTTTAGTACGATTGGAGATCTCGAACATTACCTATCTGCACTATCCGGGCGTCTAGACAATCAATCCCCTAGGCTTTCATCCTTATTGGGAAAATCCTGCCCCCATTGCAACGAGGATACCTACCTTTATTAGCAGCTGACCCCCTGCACGACTGCATGTGGCCTGCTTGAAAAACGGACACATCTAGACTTTCGGTCTAGTCGTTGATAAATTCAACTGGATAGCCGTACTTATGTCAGCTTGCCGTGTCTGATGTCCTCGGGCAACTTATCTACCATCTGCCTATTAATATCCCAATATTCGCATGTCTTGCAGATAACATATATTGAAGGCGACCTGTCAGATCGTGCTTGGGTATATGATGGGGTTCGAGGCGGAAGAGTTTACCGAAGGTTCCCCAAGCCTAATCGAAGATTCATCCGGTTCAAGATGGACTCCTCTGTTCCAAAAGAGTTGCGAGTTCAATTCGAAAATTTTCTTCGACGTTATGATGAATTTCATTCGCAACCCGAATATCAATTCCAACTGGCTATTCCGGGCTGACATACTGGTCGAGCAAAATCCTGATCAACTGATATCGACTGATCCCTTGATCACACGGTCAGCTATCCTCGACTTCCAAAATATGCACCTTGATAAGGTATTGGTGCGGAAACTTATTCCCAGAAACACCCTAAGAGATCAACCTCTAGATCAAACCTGCCTAATATACCATGGTAGTGGACCGGGTAATATAGAGAGGTCTATGGTCGTTTACAAACCCCATATCTCATCTCCGGCCGACATACCATTCTATCATCCTAAAATACAAGGTATGGCATTTCTTCATGAGTGGAATGCCGAGAGCAACGAAGGCTCGGTGTCCATTCATTACCATTTCTTTGATAACGAAGACCATTCGCCAAAGTTGGTGAGAACCGGTCTCAACCTCTTGGGAACGCTCCACAAGCATGGAGAAGGGACAAGAGCAGGGTACGTCAAGCGAGTTCACCACGATACCATCATCCCTCAAATATCTGTTCAGAATACGTATGCTCGACTAAAGGAAAAATATGCCCGACAACTTATCCAGACCTGGGCTGAGGTTACAGATCCTTCCAAGCACGTATTCGAGGATTTGAGTATTGCGGCATTCCTGATTGAACTCTGGGCTCAGATGTACCAAAGCTCTCCCTTCCCTGGATTTGTTGATATTGGCTGTGGCAATGGCCTCCTGGTGTACATCCTCCATGAGGAAGGTTACTTGGGATGGGGATTTGACGCACGGAAACGCAAATCTTGGGAGAATTATTCCCGCGCAATGAGCGGGGAATCTGAGCCCAAAGAGACTCTTCGACAGCATGTCTTGCTCCCTTCCGTCATCGGTCGTCATCCGAATGTAGGAGATGTAAGTGGCGAGAACGGCGAGACCGTCTCCGGCGTAGAGAGTAGTAATATTATCCACGATGGCTTATTTCCTAGAGGGACTTTTATTATCTCTAATCATGCCGACGAGCTGACTCCATGGACACCAATACTTGCCACCTTGTCAGACTGTCCATTTATTATGATACCATGTTGCAGTCATAGCTTGACAGGAGCAAGATTTAGAGCACCTGCGCCGAAGGCTCAGAACAAGTCCTCATCAGCATACTCGTCACTTGTTGAGTGGGTAACAAAAATTGCAACGGATTGCGGGTGGGAGTTGGAAACCGAGATGCTGAGGATACCAAGTACAAGAAATACAGGTCTACTTGGTAGGAAAAGAAGTTGTCCAACTTTATCCGTGGATATACAAGATATCATAGCTAAATACGGTGGCGCAGAAGGATATAGAGATAATGTGATGAAGCTCGTATATAATTCGGCAAGAGGCCATTGATTGATTATATATGGAAAATCGAGAGTTAAAATAACAAAACACACCTATATTTAACATCCTATACAGCAATGCTACCGGCATCTACGAACAATAAAATCGCCAATAAATGCAGGTAAGGCCTGGGTTCCATGTTATAAAAGGGGCACCTAGGTACGTACCTAAATGTGGCCTAAGTGGGTCTTCGGCCTTTATCATGTGACTTGGTTCAAGCAGTTGCAACGTCGCTCATTCCTTAATACTAGGAAACCTTATGTGGTGGCCCGAAATTATGTGTTAATAGAATTCGAGAATTAGACCAACGACCCGCGATTCTCTTCAACTTTCACCCTCAACCCAAGCCGTCTCACCGCCCACCATGAGCTACGGCAAGAAAGATGAAGATGCCGACCTCGGCCTGGTCAAGGTCGACCGCACTCAAGTTTTCCAAGAAGGTATGTCTACTTCAATTCCACAGACCTCTCTTAGCTGTCCTCTAAACGGTGTGAAGCTCGATTGTTCAACAGCTCCCCTATCCAGCCCCGAAGATGTCGCATTCTCTTGACCAAGATTGCTCTCCTATTATATACCGGGGAGAAGTTCCCAACGAATGAAGCCACCACTCTGTTCTTCGGTATTTCGAAGCTATTCCAAAATAAAGATGCCAGCTTGCGACAGATGGTCCACCTGGTCATTAAGGAGATTGCCCACTCCGCGGAGGATATCATCATGGTCACGAGCACCATAATGAAGGACACGGGTGGTAGCACCGACGCAATCTACAGACCAAATGCTATACGAGCTCTGTGTCGCATTATTGACGTGAGACTACCGGACATTCTAGCGGCCCATAGCCTCAACTCACCCTGCTGATGCAATATAGGCGACCACCGTCCAATCGATCGAGCGTGTGATGAAGACCGCGATCGTCGACAAGAATCCTTCAGTATCCTCCGCCGCCCTCGTATCCTCCTACCACCTCCTACCTATCGCTAAAGATGTCGTTCGACGATGGCAGTCTGAAACTCAGGAGGCTGCAGCTTCGACCAAGTCCTCGGGTGGCTTCTCCCTAGGGTTCTCCTCTTCTTCAGCCTCCCTTCCGGTCAACAACTCTACTATGACCCAATACCACGCCATTGGTCTCCTCTACCAAATGCGGGCCCACGATAGGATGGCTCTCGTCAAGATGGTGCAACAATTCGGTGCTGCCGGTGCTGTCAAGAGCCCTGCTGCCATAGTGATGCTGGTGAGGTTAGCTGCGCAATTGGCTGAGGAGGATCAATCGCTCAGGAAGCCTATGATGCAGCTATTGGACGGATGGTTGAGGCACAAGAGCGAAATGGTCAACTTCGAGGCTGCAAAGGCGATCTGTGATATAAGAGACGTTACGGATGCCGAGGTCACTCAAGCTGTCCATGTGTTGCAGCTTTTCCTTTCTTCGCCTCGTGCCGTTACTAAATTCGCTGCTCTCCGAATTCTACACAACTTCGCGTCCTTCAAACCACAGGCGGTCAACGTTTGCAACCCTGATATCGAGGCGCTTATCTCGAATAGTAACCGGTCAATCGCTACGTTTGCTATCACCACGCTCCTAAAGACCGGTAACGAAGCTAGTGTGGACCGATTGATGAAGCAGATCACTGGGTTTATGTCCGAAATCACGGATGAATTCAAGATCACTATTGTCGAAGCTATCCGAACCCTGTGCCTCAAGTTCCCAAGCAAACAGGCTGGCATGCTTGCTTTCCTCAGCGGCATTCTACGCGACGAAGGGGGCTACGAGTTCAAGCGGGCTGTAGTAGAAAGCATGTTCGATCTCATCAAGTTTGTGCCAGACTCCAAGGAGGACGCTCTCGCCCACCTCTGCGAGTTCATCGAAGACTGCGAGTTTACCAAGTTGGCTGTTCGTATCCTGCACTTGCTCGGTTTAGAAGGGCCCAAGACCTCTCAACCTACGAAGTATATTCGATATATTTACAATCGAGTTGTTCTCGAGAACGCCATCGTGAGAGCGGCAGCTGTAACTGCTCTTGCCAAATTTGGTGTTGGGCAGAAGGACCCCGAGGTGAAACGCAGTGTCGATGTTCTATTAACTCGATGTTTGGATGATGTTGATGATGAAGTTCGCGACCGCGCTGCGCTTAACCTTAGATTAATGCACGAGGAAGACGACCTAGGTGACCGCTTCATCAAGAACGGTGAGTACATCTTTTTCTCTTCGGGGCGAACTGAAAATTCTAATGAAGATCACAGAAAACATGTTCTCTCTTCCTTACTTCGAACACCAGCTTGTCATGTATGTGACCTCGGATGACAAGTCGGCTTTCGAGACTCCTTTCGATATCAGCCAGATCCCGGTCGTCACCCGGGAACAAGCAGATGCCGAGGACAGGACGAAGAAGCTTACGGCAACTACACCATCTTTGAAGCCGCCCAAGACAGGACCCACAAAGGCGGCAGCGACAGGCGCCGAGGCCCAAGCTTCGGCGGTTGCTGCGGCTCAGAAATATGCCCAAGAGCTTATGGCGATCCCGGAAATGAAGGAATTTGGCAGCGTCCTCAAGTCATCGCCTGTCGTTGAACTGACCGAAGCCGAGACAGAATATGCCGTATCTGTTGTCAAACATATCTTCAAGGAGCACATCGTACTCCAATATGAGGTTAAGAACACCCTTGAAGCGACAGTCCTCGAAAATGTGTCGATTGTGGCCACTCCCTCTGATGAGGAAGAACTGGAGGAAGTATTCATTATCCAAGCAGAGAAACTTGCTACAGGCGAACCCGGAAAGATATATGTAGCCTTCAAGAAAATCGGCGGCGAGGGATCATTACCTACTGCCACTTTCTCCAACATACTCAAGTTCACGAGCAAGGAGATCGACCCTACTACAAACGAACCTGAGGAGAGCGGCTACGAAGATGAATACGAAGTGGCGGACTTTGACCTGGCGGGTAGCGACTACGTGATACCCACATTCGCAGGCAATTTCAACCATGTGTGGGAGCAAGTAGGCGCCGCTGGCGAAGAGGCCGAGGAGACATTGCAATTATCAGGAGTCAACAGCATTGCAGGTCAGTACTTGCTATTTTCATCTCATTGCTTTACGGCTGCATGGCTAACTTTGGACACTAGACGCTACGGAACAACTCGCCAAGACACTTTCATTACAACCGCTAGAAGGCACAGACGTACCGGTCAACCAGACAACGCATCAACTGAAGCTTCTTGGCAAGACGGTCAATGGTGGAAGGGTGGTAGCCAATGTCAGGATGGCATACTCATCCAAGTCGGGCGTTACAACCAAGATCACAGTACGCAGCGAAGAGGAGAACGTGGCTGCGATGGTAGTAGCGTCCGTGGCATAATAGTGAAGGTTTCTGGAAAGGCGTTTCTGCAAAAAATGACGAGCGATGTCCTTTCGGTTTTGAGGGTATCTCACCGGTCTGCATATTTTTAGAGAATGGAGAAAGGGGCGGCTGGCAGGACTTGTGTTGACCCGAGTTGAGATGAGATAAGGACGGAATCCCCAGTGTTCATAAGAGAAGAGAAGGGAAGGAGAACGATGCGGTAGGCCTTTGAGTGCCAGAGCAAACCCAGAATATGAATTGGTCAATATAAATTTGATTTGATTCATATATGGGATGATTTGAATCAATTCGAACATTGAGGTTATACACTGACAAGGATAACAGGGGTTGACGGGGTTGATAGGGTCACAGGGGTTGCGATAGCGCGAACTTTGGGGACCCTTGTACCCCATTAACACGTCAGACGCGCAAATCAGTCGCGCTAATTGGAATCCACTAAAATTCTTGAAGATGGGTCTTAGATTTGACACTTGTGCACACCATGACGTTTTTACTTTTTTTCCATTACCCTAGCCAGTTCCAGTTCGCACGATAGCCTTCAAAGAAAAAAAGCACAACTTCCCTGTCCTTTTTATCTAATTGATGAAGATAGCCCCACTATCGACAACTGTGTCCCTCTTTGATCCTCGACGGCTGGCGTCTTTACACAAAGGCGACCATTCTGTCTTGCCCGAGACAGAATCATTCGCTACCATCCGTCGCTTAAAAGTCAATCAACCCAAAGCCTCGAGTAACGTCGCAACCAAAGCTGAAGCCTCACGTTCATTAGAGTAACAAATTAAGATATACCTAATTCACTGATCGACGGCATCGTCAAGTCAAGATGGTGTACGTACGGCAGGAATTCCTGCCGAATCTGAAGGCGTACAAGTACTCGGGAGTCGACCATTCATTGACATCCAAGTACATCCTGAAGCCGTTTTACACCAACTTCGTCATCAAATGCTTTCCCATGTCGATGGCCCCGAACCTAATCACATTGACCGGATTTATGTTCGTCGTTGCCAACTTCTTTACCTTGTTATGGTACAATCCCACGCTCGACCAGGACTGCCCTCCATGGGTTTACTATTCGTGGGCTGCCGGTCTGTTCTTGTATCAGACTTTTGATGCGGTGGATGGGACCCAAGCGTACGTGCTATAACAAACAATATACAATATAACGATATGGAAATTGGAAGCTAACGTATTGCTTGCTCGGCTTAATAGACGACGAACCCACCAGAGTGGACCTCTCGGCGAGCTGTTCGACCATGGCGTCGATGCCCTCAACACCGCCCTGGAAGTCCTCATCTTTGCTGCCTCCCAGAACATGGGACAGAGTTGGTACACCGTCGCCACGCTTTTCGCATGTACGTGCCCCCAAATACCCAAACTTCCCAGTTTCCGGACTTCCGAACTCTCCCTATACTATACAAGTGCTAACAAGCAGGCAAAACAGCCCTCAACACCTTCTACGTCCAGACCTGGGAAGAATACCACACCAAGACACTCACCCTCGGCATTGTCAACGGGCCCGTCGAAGGCATCCTGATCCTCGTCGGCGTGTACGCGCTAACGGGATACATGGGCGGCGCCTCGTTCTGGCAGCAAAGCATGTGCGCGACCCTCAAGGTCCCCCAGACCCTCGGCATCCCCGCGCAGATCTACGATCTGTCCTTCTCGCAGTGGTACATGGTGCAGGGCACGATCGTCCTCGTCTTCAACACCGTCGAGTCTGCGCGCAACGTCATCCGCGCGCGCCGCGCCCGCGGCGACCGTAGCAGATGGGCGCTTTTCGGACTTTTGCCCTTCTTCGGCACCTGGGTCTTGGTCGTCGCATATCTGTACTTGCAGCCGCTGATCCGCACCCAGCATCTTGTGCCGTTTGTCATTCTGGCGGGGCTCATCAACGCGTATAGCGTTGGCCAGGTCATCACCGCGCACCTCGTCAAGTTGCCGTTCCCCTACTGGAACGTGCTGGCCCTACCCCTTGGGTACGGCGTCATCGACAGCCTGGGTCCGGTTCTGCAGGAGCACGTCGGCTGGGCTTCCGGGTGGCCGAGTGCGCTTGGTGCGGATGTATACCAGGTCTCGTTCATGTTCTGTATGTTAGGTATGGCGATCGGTGTCTACGGCTCGTTTGTGGTTGATGTCATCGTTACGATTTGCGATTACCTCGATATTTGGTGTCTTACGATCAAGCACCCGTACGTTGAGGGTAAGGAGGCTAATGGGGATGGGGCTAAGAAGGTGAACTAAAGGATAGGCTACGGGGAGAGAGTATGTAATGGAAAACTAAGGGGGCTGAAGTTGAGGCTGTGTGGTTAAGCAGGAATGGGGGTAATGACCGAATGCTTTGAAAGGGGAAGGAGTCGGCAAAGGGGTTAACATGAGGTTCAAAACTCTCCTTGGGTTGAACTTGTTCTGATAACCATGGGATACGGGATGGATGTCCCCTATCCGATATTCCTTATGAATTTAATGCATGGGGCTACGAATTTTGCAGGTTTACTACCTACGAGGCTTAGATGGAAGCAATATCAGGTTCTAGGTTCTAGGTAAGGAGGCCAGAGGATACAAAGGCGGAATTAAGAGCCCGGGTCCTGGTTCTGAAAGGAGGTATACTGAAAGGCGTATACGCGGGATAACGATGGGACGACGAGCGCGAAGTGTCTAAGCTGCTCTGCGATATTCATTACGTTGCTTACATTACTTGTAATGATGATAGGTGCTTTTCGGAATTCGGTATACCCCTAGGTCGGGATTGGGGAAGTTTTGATGTCTACGTACTTAGCTAAAGGTCCAGGAGCAATAGCTCCTAGGAGGGAAGGGCGAATCCTAATGCCCGCGTCAGTTAATACCCATTAAATGATATTCTATAATCGTTCCAACGTGAGAGCGTGTGTGGTATGTCGAAAGCCCATCGAAGTTCTCAGAAGCCTATTTAGATATTCTTTTACATCCCATTAACCTCGGCAAGAACTGTGTATAAGGTATCCCGTATGGGACAAAAATACTCGCCAATCAGAGTTGAAATATCATAATCGGCTCGAAGTCTAGCTGCCCTGGTTCCGGCTCAATGTGGTACCGACCTGAGGCTACATGGCACGTGGGGATATAAAATCGAGGCGCACACGTGGTCATGTAGGCGTTCCAAGATACTACCATTATGGTTCTATACCTGCAAGTAAGAGACGCTTTTCACCTGCACGAAGGAAATTTGTTGAACACGAGTCCTCCGGCCATGTAACATGTCGAGCACGTAGGCCCAGCGTTTCATTCACTACCTAGCTATTCATGTCGGTCTAGTTTCTGGCCTCTCGATCGATGCCTACCTAGGTATTCTATTCATCATCATCTCCTCAACTCCTCTCCCCCAACAACACTCGACTGTCCTATCTCCTCTTCGCCACGGCCAACGAAGCAGCCAACGAAAGATCATCTAGATAACTACCCCCTTTCCCGGCCCAGATCCATTGCTCGGGTCTAGAATCTATAAATAGCTAGCTAGCTAGGTAACAGACAAGCACGGTCCTCTCTCGATCTGAAACGAAAATCGACTTCCCCCCTCCATGAAGACCGGTAGATAGCTCCGAGGAATGAAAAAGAAAGAAATTTCTATAGTCACAGGTCCGAGTTACAACGTCCTAAGTTACAGTATTGGCTCCGCCACTATCTGTATGATACGTAGGGCTACCTACATACATACATACATAACTCCCCTACATCTGCGCACACATCTAGCCTACCATTCGTACCTAGCCTATACCACTCCTACCTTAGGTAGGTAACCTGCCATCGAGCGTTACCATACAATAACCCTCCCTACGAGACCTAGCTCCCTATACGCTCCCCACATAACGATCTCCCACCAATATTCTCTCCCACACATCCATCCCGTCCCCCTTACCACTAACCGACGCGCCATGCCGTGACGGCCGTAGAAAAGGTTCGAGGCGAAAACTTTCGATCGCGGATTTATAAGCACGAGCCCGTACCCGCACGCAAACCGCTGCCAGAATTCTAGGCCCCGACAACGCGTACACGGTCCGCTTAATAATTCAAAATCGACCTACATACCTATCTGTTGATCTGATCTGAAAGCCATCACCCCCGGTCGCCGACCGTACCCCGATACCGTAGGATTCGGCGTTTCGCGGCAGATACACTGAGCTGCCAGTCTTACGCGGACCTTTTCGATGTTTGCCAACGCCCGGACCTTGGCGATGGCGAAAAAAAAACGTATGATAGCACCCCAAAAGTACCAAAAAAAGGGAGAGAAGGCACGGGCCGACAGCGAGCATTCAGAGCGAAGGATCTAAAGTTCCCGATGGCTTTCGAGATTGGCAAGGGAAACGTGTACACACCTAGGAAAGACGACAGATGCGACGACACGGCCGATTCGGAGTTCTAAGCTAGGTGATAGCTAGGTAGGTATGTTCGCCTAGCTCCAGGGGGGCCCCCCCGAGCTAGCAAAGTCGTATGGATGGCACGTAGGTGGGGAGGGGGCCATACACGATCTCGAACTTCCGCTGATGGGGTGGAACGTGGGCAGCGGGGGGAATATGATTTTAGGGAGGGGAGTATAAGCTGAGTTTTGCTCGGTGGGTTTGATTTGCTAGAGGGCTAATTTGCCCGTTGCCCCTTTAACTGATCTGATGCTCGTGGTGTTGAGAAGTTGGTGAGGGAAGTAGTAGACTCGTAAACCCCTTTCAAAATGAGAAAAGTTCTGTAGAACTCTGTAAACCATGGGAGGCCTCTCATTCCATTGCGATCCCATTGATGCAGCCTAGGTATCTAGTATTTCACCCGATAGAAGAGAAGACCGCAAGTTTTGTAGATTTCTCGAATTCAAAGCCATACCTAAGTACAAACATCTCCAAGCCCAATTTCCGTGACAATAGAAAGAACCAAGTAGCAAAAAGTCCATATCCCTTCTCAATGCACAAAAATAACCCAAAAGCCACGATAGATCGATACTTATAGATAGTTGTAAAGCTTCCAGCACCCCGTCAGTGCCCTATCCTTTAGTTGATATCCTGTTTTTGTTTGAGGGGGAAAAAATAAAAATAAAAGCACCTCCATATAGTGTACCTTTCGAACCAGAAACGCCCCATCCATGTTTGAGGTTTGCTGTTCCCGTAAATCATTCCACATACATCCTTCCCTTTGCCTTAAGCCGCTTCTTCATGACACCCGCTCATTGACTCTCTTTACCTACATTTTCGAATGTCGGCAAGAGCAAGTGGCGTTCACATCGATTCCGCAAAAACGTATAATCCAACTTCGATGCAAATAAACCCGACCAAAAATATCCAACAACAGTTGCTTCCATTCCTTCGTCAAACGTAAAACCCGTCATCTCAATAAGACTGAGATACAATTGGGTGAAGCCCCGAATGTGATCACGACTTTCGGCTACTTCTTCGTGTATTCGAAGGTAGCACATCTCTCCCATATGTCGAACCGTGTCACTATCTCGGCCAAGCCTTTTCCGCCTATCAAACTCCCGGAGAACCAGCTAGATAAACGTAGTTACTCATAACAGCTCATCACTACCGCTAGCGACGCTTTCCACGATAGCCTGGAGAACGACGCGCTCCTCGAAGACCGGGCCTTGTCCATCACACTTGGCCTGAGACTTGAGACGCAGGCTCACATCGCCAACATCTACCAGACCTTTCTTAAACAGTTCGTGGTTGATAATGTAGTCCCACGTAGCGCCGGCAGCTAAGAGGCGTTCGCCACCAGATTCCACTATGCGGTGGCTTGGGGTCTTGTTGGCATGGTTCTGAAGGAGGTCCGAGTAGAACTCCGTGGGGTTATACTGCATGGGTCCCGTAGTCGTCGCGGGTTGCGGCGACAAGGAGCCGTTCTGAGCTTGGACACTAGACGTAGCGCGCAGGATTTCATTCTCGGTGCTCATCTTCTGCAGATCACGCTTCAACTTTTCGTTTTCGCTAGCCGTCTGGTGCTGCTGCGCTTCTAGATTGGCCAGCTTTGCCTCGAGGTCTTTGACATGACGCTCCTTGCGTTCTCGGAATGCGCGCTGACTATGAATCAATTTTATGTTAGTCTAAGACCGAGTCTTTCGATATAAATCGACTGCCTGCTGGATCGTTCAATCCGATCCAAGTTCTAGGGGTCACTCACGCGGCCCGATTTTGCGCCTTCCGACGGGATTGGGCAGGTGTCAGGTCATCCTCGTCCGAATTAGACGCCGTCTGTCTGCTACCGTCGGGATCCGGCTTAGCCATCGGTAGTATATCGACTTGGCTGTTCTTCTCTGAACCGTTTACTTGAGATTGGCCCTGGCCATTCTGACCGTGCATGGATTGGTTTGGTGGTGTCGGAGGGCCCGGAGGACCTGGGAAGGCCTGAGGCTGGTGATTGAAATTGGCAAAGGACTCGAAGTTCTGTTGGAATTGCTCATTGTTCTGGAATCCATCGTAAACATCCTAAACGTCGCAAAAGGATCAGTGCTCCATTGCCAAGGTAGAGTCACATAGTCCTGAGGCTGAAACAAAAGTAGTTGAAAAAGAGCTAGTACTAACATGTGGAGAGTGGTTGTTGAACTCGTCTGATGCGGCTGAGTTGGAATGGGATGGGGTCAAGGGAGGAATTCCGATAAAGTGATAGGGATGAGCTCCACCGTAAAAGGTATGCGAGAAATCCATTGTCTAAGGTTGAATTGCAGATTCGGTCGCCGCTAAAGATCTATAATACAGATGGTGATTTGCGTAGGGGTCGGGAGTAGCGTGAAAAGAAAAGCAAAGAGAAGTTTCCACGGCGAGACCGGCGGCTCAATGGTGTTATTATTATTCTCGGTTCTCCCAGTAATATGTAAGTCGAGGGAAAGCTGATGGATGGTCCGAAGTAACGGGGGCCGGGTCCAGGTCCAGGTCCAGGGGTTACCACCTATCTTTCTATTTGGCCGTTCCCGAAGCCCAGGGGAGGCTTGCTACCTGTCTGCCAAACCTGCGTAGCGTGCTTGAGGTTAACACAGGTATGCAGCACAACAGCTCATAAAGTCGGATAGATCTCAGTCAAGTTACTTATGCAACTAGAAGTCTCTCCGTTTCCTTTGTGTCTCCTTCGGCCGACGGTCAAAATACGCTCGAGGTATTTGAGCAAATGGAGGGGGGGAGTAAGTTCGGAGGGTTGTCAACGGCACCCCCTATGAATGGCACCCTTTGAGCGGTATCCTTGTAAAAGCGGGCTTGTTTAATTGTTTTGGGTATAACACGGTATATTATTAAAAATAAATAAAATATTAGTGTATATTTAGGTTTAATTATTATTTTAAAACTAGATTTTTTATATTAATTAATAAAATTTATATATTAATATTTATTAAATTTAAATTTTATTTAATATATATAATATTTTTAATTTATATAAAAATTTTATTTAAATTAAAATTAATTTTTATTTATTTAACCGGTTTTAATTTTTATATTAACGTTTTTAAGTAATTAATTTTAACGTTTTTTTTAATTAATTTAATTATAAATAAATTAATATTTTTTTTTATTTTTTCGAAAATATATTATTTAATTAATTTATATATTTTATTTAAAAAATATAATTAAATAATTTTAATTATATAATATAATATTTTAAAAGTTAATAATTAATTAAAAAAAAAACGTGGGATAAATATATTACGCGAACGATTTTATAATATAAAATAAAATTAAAAAATTTTTTTATAATTTATTAATTAAAAGTTTATATTAAATTATATTTTAATTATATTAATAAAAATAAAAATTAATAATTTTATTTATTAATATAAATGTAAAAATATTTTTATTTTATTTTAAATAATATAATAAAAAAAAATTAATTTTATTTATAATAATTTTCGGTATTTACGTTTTAATAAATTAAAAATATTTATATTAAACGATTAAAACACGTAAATAATATAAAGCGGGAAAAAAAATAATTAAATTTTAATTTAAAAAACGGTTTATATAAATTTTTTTAATTAATAATTTTTATAATCGTTAAAAATAAATAATTTTTTTTTATTTAAATTTTATAAAATAATTTTAAAAATAAAAATTTTTATTAATTAATAAATAATAATTTTATTATTAATTTAATTATTTTTAAAATTTATAAATTTTTATTTATATAAAAAAATTAAATACGAATATTTATTAAATTATTAAATTTACACGTTAATTTTTTTAAAAATAATAAATAAGTTTATTATTTTTTTATTAATTAAAATATATTTTAAAATAAAAGTTTACGTGCGAAAACCGTTTTTTTCGCGTAAAGTTTTTATTTTTTTTAATTAATTAATAATAAGTTTATTAAAATTATAATTTTTTATAATTTTTATTTTATTAAAATTATAACGATATAATTAATTAATTAATTAAATTATAAATAATTTTAAATAATTAAAAAAATCGTTAATAATTATAAATATTATTTTTTTAATTTTAATCGATTTAATTAAAATTAAACGAAATATTTTAATTAAATAATATTAATTTAAAAAAAATAAAAATTTATTTTTTTTTAAATAATTCGTAATTATTATTAAACCGGAAAATACGTATAATTAAACTTTAAATTTAAATATAAATTAAAATTAAATTTAATTAATTTTAATATTTAATTTAATTAATTAAATTAAATTTTTAATAAAATAATAAACGTTATTTTATTATAACGGTTATTTAATATAAAATTTAATTATTAATTTATTTTTTAAAAATAAATTTTAAAACGTTTTAATTAAAAATAATTTAATTAAAAAATATATTTTTTTATACGATTTATATAACCGATTAAATTATTAATTAATTATATTAAAAATTATAATTTATTTTAATAAAAATAAAAACGTTTAATTAATTAAAAAATAATATAAAAATAATAAATATAATAATAAATAAAAATAAAAAAAAAAAAACAATAAAAATAATAAATATAATAAAATATATATTAAAAAAAAAAGCCCGTGAGTAATATAAACGTTTAATTAATTAATTTAACCCTTTGCCGCTCAGGGGTACCGTTCATAGGGGGTGCCGTTAACAACCCCCTAAACTTACCATATATATCCTCAAATCCCTGCCGCCACAGAAATAAAGGAGTTAGTCTTACTAATTTTGGTAATATGCCAAGTTCCTTCGGTTAAGATGGCAAATAGGAACCGCTTATTTTATCTCCACAGACGGGAAGGGTGGGATGCCCCGTACCCAACTTGACCTAGAAGGGATTGTATGGTAGAAAGATGCGGTCGACTTTTAAAATATCTCCATGTCCCACCCCCCTCGCTATTCCTAGAACATTCGATGATTCGACAACCCCAGGCCTTAGCGAAAGGAGAGACGACGAGTTGTTCGTTTCGAGGGCAAATCTTATATTAACGACCCTACTCTTCCCTCAGTCCCTTCTTGCATTTGGGCTAAACGCTTCAATTCCCATTGGATGGATACGTGTCCGAAATCGTAGAATATGGCTCAACGTCGTGCCATCTTTGGCGATGACGAGATTTGGGAATGACTTGTTCAATACATCAGAAATGATCATGGTTGAAGCAGGCGGGAATTCGGCCCCTCCGCAGAGTTTTCAGCCTTTGCGCACCTTTTAAGATCCTTCTGACCTCTTTTAATGCAGGATCTCGCACTTTGTCAGACGCAAAGACCAAGATTGGAGCTGCTGCGATCTTCAAGTCGCGTAGTTCTGTTCAACAACAGCCATAATTGATGCGCGGTATCATACCTGCCTGTCATTGCATGTTGCTCGCGGCCAACCGTCCCCACAAAACCAACTGTCAGCGCCGGATCGCAGACAGCCTCTAGGGTTATCGGTAGCACTTTGCACTCACTAACGTTGGACAATGTTTCCACCAGACACCCCTCAAACTTCTGGCAATCAGGTCTGCAGGCTGAGGCGGGAAACGACGAGGATCAGCAAGTCTCGATCCTTCCCAGCCACAGCGTCCCACCCTTGACAGTTTGTAATGACAAGACCCGGGCCCTAGTGTTTACTCATGTTCTGCGCTCACGAGTATTCCTCAAAATAGCAGGCCTAGACGCAAAGTTACCTATAAGCCATCTATCGAACCCCCTGAAATGCCAATCTCCTCTTTTCGGAGCCTGACGCTCGGTGCTGACTACGAAGGCGAGGTGGCTAGGTTCTCTGCTACCTACTCGCCAATCTCACGGGGTGTCTAAGACGCGTACCGCAAGACGTAATATGCAGAACCGTTTAACTCTATCCATGGTAGACAGCACCGAAGATAACTTAAGTCCGACGGTACCGCACCGGATCCTAGATGGATTACGCTGGGCTGTGCTCTCGTAAGCAGTGCTGCGTCTCCACGAGTTCTCGATGTGACTGGCGGGCTCGCAATGCATCTGTATCGTATTAGTTAGTGCGACAGTTGTACTATTCAGAAGTATCGACGCTTATATCACGTTACCAGATGATCTGGGTAGAAGTTGTACCTATGAGGACATCACGTGTTTTGCTACCCCTGACCTGCTACACCCTGAGTTCTTCAAGAAGCCCAAGAGGTACGCTTCCAGTATCTAGTCTCCAACTAATCTTGTATGGTCCTAAAGTAATTGTATGGCGGCGTAATAATAACACTGCCTTGGAGTAAATCCCTAGAACCGTTATTGGGAGGGATTGGAAGACGCCGTATCTGCAGAACTTGGGGACACATCAGGTACGTCGTTCACGAAGGAAAGTTCGAGAGCGTGGGTCCGATTCTGATGCTTGCAGCCCAACGGTCCCAGACGATAACATGGGGTTACCGTTCTCTATTCTGGTTGGTTGTTGTGATGCAGTCCCTACCATCTTCAACCGTCTTAGTAGGATCTCGACCGAGACCCAGCATAGAAGTCTGACCTCCAACATGTGGAAGAAGAGATCGCTTAGTTCCTTGTTGATCGCAACAGGGAAGCTAGCTCTCGTTACTATAAATACCATTCCATACCACAACTTATATAATAAGACTTTTCCTGTTCACTGACCAGGCAGATCTGGGCCGAGAAGGTTGCCTTATATCTAAGTAGGTTAGTATACGTCCCTTCATGAAATTCTTGCCGGCGAAGTGAACAATATAGGCTTATTAATAGAGCGGTACTAACTAAAAAGATGTAATCATAGGATATGTCCAAGTCGGTACGTAACTTAAACTATACTATAGATGCGAGTAGAAGATTAACCAGCATCGATAGTGTACCACGCTAAATACGGTTAGCAAAATTTGTCGAGAATATCGAGAGTTGGAGCCGAATGAACCGCCCCTGGCATATACCATTCGATGATAACATGGTACGCCTAACTTCTTCAATAGCGAGGAAGATGATATGAGTGGAATCACTTCGAAGCAGGCAACAATGCACGGTTTGTGATGGTTCGGCCCTCTCGTCTCAGTCAATATATTTGAATCATCAATAGCGGTGTCTAGAGACATTGTAACAGCGACTTGGCGAAGGCAAACTTTTGGCAGATAGAAGAACTTAGTTCACCTCATCGACAAACTTTTGCACCCTTGGTCGTTATAAGACTACCAGGTAGTTCTTGAGCTGGGGAAAGATCCGGTTCTAAATGCGACTTGTCTCCGAACGCAAACAACAGCTAGGGACATCGCATGTGATGTATACCTAGACATTGATGGATCGGAAGAAAAACCAATAATTTGGGAAATGGATGATTTATCAGATTGGCCATCTCCCCATCATTTACCATGTGACCTCATCCGAAGAAGTGTTAGGAACAGATTGGGACAAATGGGTGGCCATCTTCCAAAAACCAGTGCGGATTGGCCAACTAATCTACTAGGTGTTCGATCCGAAGTCGTTATCATGTTTGTCTCATGATATTAGAGTTGAATAAAGTAGATGAAGTGGGGAATCTATTGAAGATGTTCAAAGTGCTCAAAATAACAAGCTTTAGTCTATCTTCTTTAAACTTGTGGAAGGCGCAAGGCCAAGTTAGCAAGTGAGTTCACGACATCATCCCTTTAGCTATACCTTCCCGTTATATACTCCACGACAGTTGCCTTCCTCAAGCTGCTGCCAGACGACTGTATTGATTTACACCCAAACCCACCTTCCTCTTGAATTAATTAGACTTTTAGTGAAACGATCCTAACCAATAGATAGGTGCAATATCTTCATAGACTGGGCAGCTGCAGTTGTTAAGACGAACAAGGAGCAACTAGTCCCATAATACCGATGTATTTGAGAGCTCTTGCCGGCAACTCTAAAGTTAATAGATGAAAAAAAAGGTAAGGTACTGTCTTTCCTTTCTACTCAACTTCTTCACCATCATCATTTCCAGCAAAAGCGCGAGATATTCATCATCATACATTTCTTTCCATCCCCTGTGAATACACCCGATATTTCCCCATACGCCTTTCTCTCTGCCAGATAGGTAGTGTGAGTCACGTCAGTCACAATGGAGATGAGTCTGTCCCAGCAGTCATCGCAATGCAGTTCCACTCAGAAGTATACAACTGTCGGTTCTGTCTGGCACCCTCAGACAACTCCCATGCAGCCACCAACGCGTCGCGGCCGCACTCTTCGCTCTGTCGCGCCTGAACCACTTGACCACAACTATTCTGCCGCCACCCACCACCCTACACAATATTATTCACCCCTACAACAGAATTCTGACCGCGCCGTCAGTCCTATTCCTCCCGACCGTCAACTTTTCGCCCGCATTGCTGAATTAGAGGAGAAGCATTCTCCTTATTCGACAACAATGTCTCAGCAACCTTCCAACCTATACCAGCCCTCCAATGAACTTGTCCTTTCTGGTAAACAAAATGAAGGAAGTAAACACCACGATGGCGACAATGATTCCGACGTCGATGATGATGAAGATATGAACCTCAACTACCTCAACCGGATGCCTACCAAGAGCGTGACCAACCTGGCTTCTTATGCCAACCCCATGCAGAAGGCTGCTCAGAAGCTTCTCACTCGAGCTAGACAGACTCCCTCATCCATTCAGCATCAGAAGTCAGATATCACTCAGGAGAATCGAGGTTCACTTCCTCCTCCTGGATACGGCGCCGGTCTCAAGTACAATCGTTCTGACCCGCTTGGCGTAGAGGGCCTGCTCCAATCCGATAGAGTCGATGAATCCGGTCTTCCCATCCGACCTCTAAGACCTTTTAACTCGAACATTAGTGATTACCCTAACCGAGAGCGCGACAGTTATCCAGCTGTCTTGTCCAAGGGACCTGGCGCACCTCTTCCCCTGACCGCGGGTCCTCCTGGTCAACGTCAATTCCTGTCGTCCGCCTCCAACCCTACGAACGCCTTCCAGAAAGGACCCTCTGCCCTCAATCCCTCGATGGGTCACTGGCAAAAGGGCTTCGATCAGCCACGCGGAGCTGAATCGTTCGAGGATACGGTTCCACGCCTTCCACAGTACCCGTTTTCGTCCTTTCAATCACAGCAAGCTGCTCAGCCTATGAGTCAGCAGCCTACCCCATCGCTTTTAAGCAGAGCTCCCTCTGCTCATCAATATCCTGCGATGAACAAGGGTAAAGAGAATAGCGGTAGTGGCAGAATGGTTGACACACTTACTTATGAAGAGGCGAAGAAGTTCTTCCCGAACGGATTTCCTGCGGATTTCAATAACAATTACCAACCGATCCCAGACAACTGGGCAGAGCTCCGTATCCAGGAGCTGGAAGAGCAAGAAAGGGCGAAGAACCAGGTCAGAATGCAGGAATCGCGCGAGTGGCAAGCAGCTCGCCAAGCCTGGCTTCATCGAGACTTCTATTCTGGCAATGCAATGATTAACAAGGACTTTGAAGTGGCAGTCCATGAGAAGAACAGTCGCGATGTCGCTCGCGCCGTCGGCTCCATGTTCCAAGAGCCCGAGAAGCCCGCGGGTAGGGTTGCAAACCGAAAACTCTCGATGGGAGAGGTTAACGGAATGCCTACACATGAGCACGCCAAGCCGCTCTTGAGCGTAATGTACCAATCGCTCGCTAACAATCCGGCCATCACGCCTCACCCACGTCTTCCCAAGTATGTCGTTCCTCCGAAGAAAAAGAAGCCCGAGGACTCGACTGAGCAGGATGGTTCTGCCTGATTTCTTCCAATACTCCTCCCCTGAAGTTAATCGAAGTTTGCAATAGCATTCTGATGTGCGCGTTGGCTATGGAGCGGAGCAAGGAGTATTCCAGACAACAGGATGATAACGACTGGACATGGAATTGAGGGTGGAAAGGGATATTGAATGAGAGAAATAAGAAAACCCACGTAACCGATAACCGCGATCCGCCTGTGGATCTTGATACCCTTTCTTATTGTTTGTCGTCGAAATCTCCGGCGGCAATCAAATTGCAGATAACGAAATCATTGGCATTGGAAATCGCGCTGGCGGTGCATATATCCGTCTGACTGATTACGGGGTGTAATGGGCGTACGTTGGTCAGTCAGGATGATACTATGCTTCCACCGTTGGCACGATATGGCTTTATGGACCTGGCTTTGTATTCACGCAGATACGACTCCCCCTTGGTATCCTCGGGCGGACTGCCGCTAATTCACGATTGCATTCCCTTCCCCACAACTTGACTTGATTGAGATATTTTCTACCCTATTGTGATCAATGTGTGATATGTGCGATTGTAAAAGATTGCCTGGTGCGTAATGTAATGGTGGCAAAGCCCCTAGCTCCAAGTGAAATGTGGAATAGAAACAGTACTAACCCATCGATATTAGATTATCTAAGTGAAGCAGTTGCTGCTCTTAGAAGGACGAGTAGATTTTACCAAACTTCATTACATTTACCTCACCTAGCTTAGACTGCTTTCCCCTTCTCCTTATCACCTATTATCCCATAGTCTAATTCAACCCCTCTGCCTTCCATCCCCTCAACATAGGTAACTATGTAACGGGACCAGGATGAAAAAACAGCCGTACGACAAAAGTTAGTTCAGGAGGAATTCATGGTGTCCTTTGGAATCCCCCAGCCCCGTAACTGGAAGCGTCATGGCAGAGCAGCTTCTTCCTAGGAGTGCCGAGATCCAGATATATATACCTATGCACATGAACCCTAGCCCAGAACCACCCCTTTTCCCCTTTCCCTCCTTTGGATCTCGTCTAACCCTGCGTCAAGTTCGTAGCTACTACATAGACCAAGCATTCCCATCCAGTATACTTACCGTAGAGTTAAGATTAGGATGATATACTTGGTTATCATCGCTTATATGGTATACGCATATCTAGGTAAGAACAAGGGGCTGCCCTATATAATACCGACGGCACCCCCCCCCTTACATCCAAGCACATACACAACTCATACATATCGCCCTCGTTTCACGACCCCCAAGCCAAGCAAAGTCACATCACCTTATACATAAAACCCAAGTCACCATAGAAAATGGGAATAAAATTTCTCGAAGACAAAAAAGTCGTCTCTGCTATCCACTGCCAACCCCGTCCAACACTGCTCACAAGGTTTTCCGTATAAGTTATCAGACTACCACGCCATAGCAATAGCAATGCCAACAGCAGTTGAGTGAGTTCACCACCTTCCATCTCCCCTTTTCAAAGCCTCTGCTTCTGCATATTGTAAACATAGACTTCTGATCCTCTCCTCCCCCCTTTCCCCATCCATCCCCTGACCTCCTCATGTCACCTCTTCGCCCAACCCCCTGCCAAGAACTCACTCTGCACGTGGGATATCCTCAAAGCATCGACTAAAAGAAGCAGCAAAATTAATAAAAAAGCGCACAAGAAAAAAAGGTAAACATCCTAGCATTCGCGCATGAAGTAGGGTTGTAAGAAGCGGACCAAGAATATATTGAATTGCCAAGAAAAAAATGTGGAAGTTGTGATCCGTAAGTTTCCCCATTGCGTGCCAGCAATCGCCTGATGAGAGAGTAACTGAGTCTAGGTAGAATGTGTGGGAAATAGTGTTTGTCATACAAAAGAATTGAATGGTGGACATGGCACCATGAGTTGTGGTTTCCCCCAGACGAAGGCACCTCAGTTGCTAGTAGTGACGATGTTGTTGCTGATCGAGATGGAAGAAATTTTTTGTAGTAACCCGAGCCTAGAACCAACGCCCACGGAATCCTTTCCCTGCTTCTCTCTGGCTGATCAGAACAACGTCGTCGTGGTATATGAAAAATGAAAAATCTGAGTGGGTATGCTATGACAACAGTGAAACATAAAGCGTTGAAGAAAACGTGCTAAGCGTGGAGAGAAATGTCTCATCTACTAGCGGCCGGCCATTCAGCTTTCAGCCTCATCGACGTCGGGTCGCAGGTTGTCGGTGCTTAAGACGGCTAGTTCTCCATCCCTCATACCATTGTTCTCTGCTGGCCTCACGTAACTCGCCGCGCCACGCGCTGAACACAGCGTCCTTCAAGCGAGTGAAGTCGCAGTGCTCCTCGTTGTACGGATCCGCGAAACCCCAAGGGAACTTGCGACCAACAACACCGGGCTCGTAGATGTCGGGGCTGATGATAGACATTGGGAGGAAAGGAGACTCGTCATTTGCCTCTTCTTCAGATGACTTGGACCTGCGGGTGGAGTTATTCGATCGGCGTTTAGAGGCTGGCGAGACCCTGCCTTGGATTGGGAGATCGTCTTCATCCGCATCAACGTCGTCATCCTCTACTATAGCAGAATCTTCCTTGTCTTCTTTAGACTCCGCTGGTTCGGCCGCCTCTTCGCCCTCCCCATCCTCATCCTCAGCCTCGTCGATTCTGCTAGAGTCTGGCGTGGCCTCATCATCGTCATCAAGCCCTAGGGGTTCGAGAGGATCGAAATTTGCCTTCTTAAGACTAGCCCATACTGTCTTCTTGAGGACGGACATGTGGGCGGTGGTGATGGTGTCGGCTTTTGATATCACCGGGATCACCGTTGTCTTGCCTTGAAGAGTTCGCATGACTTGCAGATCAAGGTCTTCGTCTAGGACGCCTACGATGCGACCTACGTTCTGTTCATACTTTCCACCATGACCATTAACAGAGGCAGCTTTCTCAGCAGCGATGTTTCGGTCTAGGCGAGCCGGATCTAGGATGAGGAATACTGCGTGGATGTGCGTGTCCTGAACGCCGGGTGATCGAACCACCTTCATCTCCTCCGCGAACGTCTCCTCAAATTTGCTCTCTAGGAAGGTTGACATCTCTCTCAATTGTAGATCCACCACATTCTTCTCGAGACCCTCTGAGTCCCATAAGGTCAATCCAATACGTTCTCCATCAATCTCGCTCTCGAGGTAATGCGGTATGAAGTTGCCCGAAGGAGTGGCATTGGCGGTGACTTCCTGTTCGATCTCGGTCGATCGCTGAGATCGTTTCTTAGCTGGCAAAGCCAGAGAAGTCTTGAGAAATTCGAGGAATGAGGTCTTTCCGGAACCACGAGTACCCACAATCAAGACGCTGTAAATCAATTGTAAGTTTCAGGTTCAGCATAGAGGAAAAGGAGGACAAAAAAAACATACTTGAAAGGGGTAGGATCCTTCCTTCGACGAACTCTTCTAGGGCTGTTGATGGTGCTAACGGCACTACTCGCATAGCTATACCGGCCACGGTGCGTCATACTTTCGGTGCGGGCGTAGGGGTCGACCCAACCTCCGTTGGGAACAGGCGGCACTGGAGGACTGGCAAAAGTTGAAGACATCGAAGGACGGCCAGGGTCAATAGATGCTCTGGGAGGATAACGGTGAAACGAGTGGTCTGCGGTTCCAGAAACGATTGCTAAGGAATCTGGGCGGGCATCGCCTCCAAAACTTTGTAGAGGCGGAGGAGGTTGAGCACCATTGTAGAGAGCCGGAAGACGTGGAGGAGATTTGGGCACGGTTTCCCTGTGTTGGTCCTTCTGGTGCTTCTTCCCCTTGCCGAGGTCACCCGATTTACTGCGTCGAAGCAACATCCCGAAACTAGATCGACGAGGCGGTTCGCTCATAGTTTAATTCTTCCCAAACTAGCTAGCCTATGCTAGGAACTCAAATAGCTATCCAGGCTTCAAGGTTAGATGCCGGGTGCTATCGAAAGTTCAAACG
This sequence comes from Annulohypoxylon truncatum, assembly GCF_022578515.1. Taxonomy (NCBI): domain Eukaryota; kingdom Fungi; phylum Ascomycota; class Sordariomycetes; order Xylariales; family Hypoxylaceae; genus Annulohypoxylon; species Annulohypoxylon truncatum. The sequence goes on along the minus strand of NW_025953794.1, from coordinate 249,582 downwards.
TTCGTATAAACGACGGATAACGACAGGTAACGACGTAATGATGACGACTACCTTGGAATCCTGTCAGGGGGTAGGTATCTTCGTAGACGAAAATAGGTGACAAGGTACCGCAACTGGACGGTTTATAGCATGAAAAGAAGGTTTAGACTACAAGACCGATGTTTCCTTAATCTGCCCAATTTGCCAAACAACTTTCCCGGTGAGGGGGTTGCGAAGGTGTATTCGCAATTCTCTTGGTACTTTGGTAGGTACGGTGAAGGAGGGCGAGCTACTGAAAAAAAGGTTGCTGCTTGCGTCTGATTTGGGGAAAGAGTATTCTCCTATCTCGTATTCGATCTCTCCTAGTAGTTTGCACCTAAAGGTATGCGGTAGGTAGATCCGAGTTCGATGGAAGGTTTAGCGATATGCGCGTGCGAATCTTGAGAATCGGGCGTCTCGTCTCTTATTCCCAGTCTGAAATTGAATGGATGTTTTTATGGGTTTATACTTCGATAAACCAGTTGACTGATGGGTATCTCAACTTGGGCAGATTCTACTGCCGGCTAAAGAACGAGGGCAAATGGACAAAACCAAATGACAGACGATCAACGCAAAGTAATTCGAAACTACCTAGAAGTCGCAGGTATTAAAGTCAGCCAGCTGTTAAAATCGGAATCGGAAGGTCGGTCGTCTTGAGATGAATTGAAGCGAAGTTCTTGCCAATGTGGATGAGAATGACACGATTGGCATAGAACTGATGGAAATAACAAAAATTCTTAAATGTTTCTCGTCCCTCTTTTTTTCCCCTTAGAGACGTCTGGCGCATTAAGGGGATAAGAAAGCACCCTTTAGGATAAAAGATGCTACCTAGGTAGGGGTAGAAGGTGAACCAAGGAAGTTGCAGCAATTGTAACCAACTAGCTTCAAGCTCTCTTTTTTCCTCGCTTCCTACTTGATCTTGAATGGCGCGTCGGTAGCAGTGGGCGCAAATTGGATTGGACCGTATTGCACCTCAATTGGAACCCTCTCCGATGTACTACGTAAACCAAAGTGGAAGTCTGAGATGGAATGGTAGAATGGACCAATCGAGAGTTTTCCCTGTGATCTACTGTCCTGCAGGAGAGCGCAACAGCGTGAAGCAGTGCGATTACATACAACCCACACAAACCAGCTGGAACTATCTCGTAAAAGACATATCGAAACAGCTTGTGTACATGCGACGAAGTAGAAACGTTGCTAACGAATGAAATGAACCAACTAACCTTTCGAAAGAGAACGTAAATATGAATAGTGAATGAATGTCGACTCGCAAAAAAGTGGCCAGTTCGCGATTGTCGCGCCGAACAGATCTTGGTTAAAAGATGTGCGTAGTGCGTACGTGATGCCTTTGGGGAAGGGCGTTCAGCGGGTGGTTCGCAAAATTGGGTCGGTCGATGCAGATTAAAAAAAGGGTCTCTGTGCCGTCCCACGGATGCCGTTGAAGATCAGACGACAGTGCGATTTCGTGCAGAATTGAGGATTATTGAAGGAATATCCTACAGTTAACGCATAAACAGAGAAAGACAATGTTATGTTTAAAGCGATGAACTGTCACAGCTTCTTCAACAGGATCCGCTGGCAAGGGTGTACACAGCACACATCATCGAAGAAAAATCGATGTGAAGATTAGAAGATGAGATTGTCAAGCTTCAAACATCGCGACGTTTACACGAGATGAGCTCCTAACCTAAAATGTTTCCCTCTGCCAATCTGGTTCGAAAAGGGGGAAGTGCAGAAGTGCAGGCTAACAACATTTGAAGCTAACTCAGTGCCCATTAGCCTTCAGGTACCTGCGTACCCATGTACACACATATACACGCGTATCCACGCTGATGCCACGCTTTGGGTTGGTGGTTTCATGTGAAATTTGATTCGTGATTGGGCTAGGTGCGGCAACCAAGCAGGCCTAGCGCTGAAGCTAGTCAGAGTTGGTTCCGGGCCAAGTGGCACAGAAATATCCCGACGGCCTGGCTGAATGGTGGAGTCTGGAGGTACTTAGCTACCTGAACGAGTAAGGCGTCATAAAAAAAGAGCTTAGATTGCTAAGGTCTGATGCATGTAATAGCCACTGTAATATCCAATACTTCGGGGTCTTTACACATCTGGTAAGTATCTCCTGATTATACGCTGTAATCTTTCTTGTTTCTGGATTGTAAAATCTCGACCGTTACCTTAGGAAACAATTTCCATACATCCATATTAACGATTGCTTGAGGTTCGTAGCACCAACCATCCCAACGACTTTACCAAACTTGTTTCCTTACGCAGCTTACGGTAGGAGTTATCACACGAACGGCCACACGGTTACCTGCATTAATATATTGCTAGTATCCCGCTCAACCAGCCCAGTATCCGCGTGGGATCAAGTGGGCTCTCCTCCACGTGCGGGTTCTACTAGCAAATTCCTTGCAGAATTTGGGTACACGTAGTTTGTCTCGGCTAGCAACATCTAATGATCCTCTTCCAATATCCTATCATGTATGAATTGTCCACGATCTCGATACAGGTATATGCCTCGATCGGATCAAGACATGGCTAGGATAGGTTGGGGAACCGCTTTGTGAACCAACCAAACCACGCCGTTTCTAAGGTTCTACAATCGCTACAGATCCTATAATTATTCCACGTCACGGATATTCGCCAAAATCAATATAAGAATATTAAAAGAGGCTTCACCCTGTTATCACATAACGAATTGTTCATTCATAACGAACTGTTCATGCAAAGTGGGCATAATATTTTAGGGGCGGTTCCTAGTACCTTACACTTATAGTACAAGTCGGCCGTGTCTATATGCAGCCATATACCCCCAATCCGTCTATGCTTTTTATGATTCTACATGGTATTTTAGTTAGCAGAGATTTCATGTCCTCTAGATCTAGTCTCAACCGTCGAAAACCTCATGTTGTAGTTCGACGCCGAAGTCTTTCGCCATATCTTTCATCCGAGCCTCGACCTCATCTTCCATACCCCCTCCCCATCCAAGCCATTGTCTAAGCTTAAAGGTATAGAACGCCACATCGGTAGCAAACAAGACCGTCTTGAATAAGAAATGTTGCCACATGTTCACCATGCGTTCTCTCCACGGAAGGTTCATGTCCTGGAATAGACTCCGACTTGCCCAATTGCCCATCATCTTAACTCGGTTGACAGGGGATCCCATATATTGGTTGTTGCCCTAGAATGACATGTAAGTTGAGTTGGTTCGATGAGATTGATCCCAAACATAAAAAGAATTGCCATTTACCTGCACAATGCGCATATTGCGGCCGATGAAGATTAGCTCCTGGGGCCATTTCTCTTCGTCTGACAGTATCTCGCGAATACCTTGCTTCATTCGTCGCTGGGCTTCGTAATGCCGTTCAGCAGGCGTCTTACCCTCAAGTTCTTTCATGATATGGCCTCTCGTGCTATGATCGCCTCCGTCATAAGGGCGCATGAGTGTTGCGCTTGCGAATAGATCAGGCGCATTGATACCCCATTCCTTCGTGATCTGAGCAATAGTTTCGTTGTCGAAAGTCATGAGCGACTTCCAAAACAAAGCATATTGATGCTTGAACTTAGGTGACATGTAAACGTAGAGCCCGTGATCGATGAGGACCAATTCTGCCTTTCCGGATGGCAAACGTCTGATGAAAATGTTACCTGGATGGGGATCGCAATGTACAACACCCCATTTGAATATCTCTATAGTATGTTAGTTGCCTGGGTATGTTATTGTAGGCATATGAATATTGATATGTGCAGATAACGTATTTCATGGGCCATTTCATCCGGTAGAACAGTACGTCTAGAAATAGAAAATATGGGTTACTCACTGCCAACTTGTTAGTATATGAATCACCGTCTGGAAAAGAGGGGAGAGGATCCAAGGTTAACATGTTCTGATACATACCGAGCAGAAAATAGATCCACCATCGTCGTCATAACCTCCTTGCTAGACAATCCTAACCCGCCTTTGCCATTTCGTCCTTTCCACGTGTCCCGGTCGGGCTTTAACCTTTCCTTCATGGGGTTCTCTCGCAATTCCCGCCGAGCAGCCTGCCAATCGGCTTGGCTGAATTGTAACTGAGCACCGTGAACGCCGGGAGACCCAGAACCTCCCAACCAACGACCACCCGTTGCCTTCTTGTCCCAGAGCCTAACACCTTCGATCCACTCCGTAACTAGGACTCGTTTCGTCGTGAACTCCGGGTAGACTTGGGGAATGTACACCCTGCCTTTAAGGCTAGGCTCCGAGTTGACGAGCTGCCGCATCATCTCCGAATTCCTAGCTTCGGCTTCGAAATCCGTTTCCAGCAGCAAACGTTCCGTGATAAAGGGCACCAAACTGTATAATGGGATATCGAACCACCATGTGTAAATGCGCATCACAACCCTATCTCGCCAATTAGCATACTTTGACCAACACGCTAAGCCCGCCCAACAACTTCACCGGACTTACTTAAACGCCCACAGATCCCAACCGACTTGCTTCGCGATCTCCGGTTTCTGCAACTTAACCGCAACCTCCCTCCCATCCGGCAACCTCGCCCAATGGACCTGAGCCACGCTCGCGCTAGCCCTCGCCCTCCGCTCCATCAAGCCCTTCCCCTCCTCACCCGTAAAGCTAACCCCGAACACCTCCTCAACACTCCTCCCGCCAAAATCCTTACGAATAACCTTCTCCACATCCCTCCACTCGTCCTGCGGCGCATCATCAAACATGCGCGCGAACATCTTCTGAAACTCCGGCGGCAGCACCGCGCTCTGCATCGCAATAGCCTGCCCGATCTTCAAATACAACCCGCCATTCGCCCTCAGCACGTCGAAAAGCCTCTCCGCGCTGCGCCGGTGCAGGTCCTCTATCGACCCCCCGAAAGGCGGCTCCGCCCGGAAGTTGACCTTGTAGTCGAGCGCGACGAGCAGGCCCGTGCCGAAGGTGCGCAGCGAGCGCGCGACGCCCTTGGCGAAGAAGTGGTCGTCGACCGCGTACAAGGCGCCCGCGCCTACGGAGATGTAGACCAGGCGCCGGCCCCAGCGCCGCGTCCGCGTGTACTCGCGCGCCGGCTTCGGCTTGCCGAGGGAGGCGGGCGAGGGCGGGCGCAGCGGCTCGAAGGACGCGGACCGGACTTGGCCAAGCAGTGGCCGGGCGGCGAGGGATCGGGTCGCGTGGGGTTGGGCTACAATGCGGGCGTCGACGCCGTGCCGGGGCAGGACTTGGCGGGCGTAGAGCCTCGCTGCTCCGTTGCGGAACATGGCTAGGTAGGGGATGCTACTATTGCCTATAGCTGCCGCACGTGACAGGCTTCAGAGGCGGAAGGCAAGCTTCCGGCCTCTCGTGGTACATTAAGGTGATCTTTTCCCCTCAAGACGTTCTACGAGCTTGTAGTATGACGAACCTAGATAGGGTTTGCTGTTACGAGTGGGAAGAATCACGCAGGGAAGTCACAGACTGAGATCGATGACGAAATATGCTTTTTTTCTTATCTTTATTCGTTTTTTTGTTATCTCCGCTGACGCCGAGTCCGCCGTTGAACATGCCAAGAATCGGAGGACTTAGACCCGTTTGGCCGTCGGGGCCGATTCTCAATTGGGGAACTCTTCATCAAGTCATCTTCAATTGAGTTCAAAATTGAGTTATCAAGTTCTATTATTAGGTAAAGCACTAGTGATGAAGTGATGCCTCTTAACTTTAGAAGCAAATATTTCAGTGTTATTCTTGACTCAATACCACATGAGCACATTTCAATTCGGAGCCAATACGACCACTGCTGGCTTACATACCTGCCTGGAGCTGAAGGCTCAAGTCCTTGTTCTCCACTGTTTCGGGGAAACTGAAAATGAAAGGCCGCAAGTTATTATATGTCCGGAAAATGGGCAGAACTATTCGCTTGGTTAGGAAAAGTCGCGCAAACTTGTTCTTAATAAGAAAAACCCAAAATAACAATTCATAACACCTAAACTCTTCAGCCGCTTGAGGGTCGTCCCCTGTAATCTGAGGCTCTGCATTAGAAGCCAACGATATGCTGTAGCAGCGTAGATCACAAGTTTGGTCTGGGATCCCTGGAGGTTTGAGAAAGCTTACGCATTACGAAACGCGCCTCACCGGGTTGTTCCTCGAATTCAAGCGCAAATCAGAAACGCCGATTGGGAACTACCGTACCATCGATGAAGTAGAGCGCTTCTCCACGCTGTCTAAGATCATTTACCGGGATCCACGACCACTTTTTGTTCAATGGTCAAACTTCTAGCTACTGGGCAGCTAGGATTTCTCTCGTCGTTGATCGTATCTTGATTTATACCGTTCTCGATCCTCGTTTCTGTTTGGTTCATCTTACATGAAAGGTTATTTTCTATCAATTACGTTGGCACCCTACTAGGTAGCACCTAAAGTCTAGGTTCTTGATGATTAAAAGACTTTCATGAGAATGAACTCGACGCCAAAGTCTCGATCGAGTGATACTTTGGATTTAATACCTAACTATACCGGTATAGGTATGCTGTACGCATATCTCTATCACATATCATTAATTGTGGTTCGTGATCGACCTATGAATCCGTTGGCTGCTGTCTTTGGGTGGCTCAGTATCAACTTGTTTCGCAGATGGGATCAGTTCGCCAGACTTCAGATGACTAAGATCAGCCCGAGCAAATCATTCCCTTCCAAGGTTAGAAATGTCAATCTCCCTCGAATTACCGACGCTACAAGAATAGAAGATGTTTGCTTGTTTGTATGAGGTATATGATTAAGTCTCGGCTCTTTGAATCATATCCGTGGCTTGACCTATCCAATTACTACCATTGGTGGACTGCATCACGAAAGACATAATCTCAGTCTTCTTGTCGATCAATTCATTCTTTTTCCACCGACCTTCTTCTTTGAGCTACCTTTGTGTATCTCGACTGTTGGCCTACGCAGTGATTTAAGGGCCGACGATAAGGCTATTATTAGTCCTTGTAGTTTGTTAATAGTCATCTTAAGCTTTGTTCTCCGAGGCCTTGCATCTTCCATTTTATGGTGTGTATCGGACATGTTTGTGCTGAGTGGATAACGTAGGTAGTCAATAACCGTCTAAATCAACTATTCGGCTCATACCATGCCACTTGCCTTGTAAACCCTGAATTTGATAGAATGCAACATAATATCTTGTAGGCATGTAGGTTAGCATATATGTCCGGTTGAGTATTCTCCGACAGTCGAAGCATCAGACACATGCAATGGGTTCACCAAAGCACGTCAACGGCAAATCCCGTGCTGCCCGTGGCAGTCATGTTTAGCCTATCTGGAGGGCTGCAGCACTTCGGCTTTCTAAGTTACGGATAAGCTACTGGCCGCCAGCTCATCGCATCGATACGACGTGCGGTGACGGGAGCCGCCCAGGTAGGGTACCTAGCCTTATTCCGACGTTCGCTTCAGACGGGACTCAGGCTTCGACCTGTGTACCTCCAGGGCTAGGTTGTCTGTCACTGGTTCACTCATTGCGGTAGGTACCAAGGCGGCACCGTTTTCCGGCTTGTCGAAGCACAGCATCGCATAAAATTATCGTCATGATAATCGACTGCTTGATTTCAACGTCATTTGACCTGAACACTTCTCTCAAACTTGTAGACTGGTAGACTGGTAGGTTGGGTAAAAACGCCACATGACTAGCTTGGAGCTTGCTGTCCCGTTAGGCTGTAATGCTATGCCCTGTTTGCATGGAGGTATGGATGTCATGTTGCTTTTGTTAATATCTGACGGGGCTATGTTTGCAGTTGAGTCGCTCAAGATTTATCACCGAGCTACGGCGTAATGGTGGGCTTGTCGCATACGCTACTGTCGAACTCGGTGGTCCATGAAGGTCCTTATCGGCGTTGTACGTGTATTCATGATGACGAATTCTAGAACCGATTTGGATTATCTATTAATATGTATGTATGTAAATGCGGAGGATGAATAAACTAAACCAAGTGGAAAGATTCAAGATTCGAGATTCAAGCGCCAGGTATTAAGTATCAAGTACTGTAACTCTAGTGCTCTTTCTGCTAGATCTTTAGTTGAGACTTGTCACTTCTGGGCTCTCACCCGGCCCTACCCTAGCCTATTCCGATTAGCCCCGGCCGCTAGCCCTAACAGCCCAGTTCCCTAATAAGCTCTGCTAATCTTCTAGGCAGGTACGGTATCCACCGTCAAGACGCCTTCTAACGCATCTGACGCTTGAGCGTAGGGGAGTGCGTGGGCAAGTGGGCTAGCAGGGCTAACAGTGCGCTAAGCCACTCTTTTAATCACATCTGCAGGGGTATACAAGAGGAATACAAGGGTTGCCAGATCCAGACCAGCAAGACGGCCAAATCAATTGCGTGCGGTCCCTAGCAAATTCCCCCCTTTGTCCTTCCAGTCTTTCCAAACTCGACCCACTTGCATGTAAGTAATTTGTACCCTTCGTACCAATTGTCTCCAGTAAGGATAACCACACGACACTTTTACGTTAAAAAAACGACACCTTCCTAATTGGGGCTAGTCTGTGGCTGCAGCGCCATACCTAATTTAACACATGCTTTTATCGCACACCTTATCTAAACGTAATTTTACCAATTGTACACCTGTGACAAGATTAGTACGTGGGTACCTAGGTACCTACTTACATAATACACTCAATTACCTAATACACTCAATTACGTAATCAAACTTAATCGATTCTTGTCAGTTGAATAATTTACAACTAAGTGTCCAATACCACGCACTTAAATTGCTGGATATATAAAGGATTAAAACGTCAATTATATCAATTCGCAGGATATTACTATTAGTATAATGTGGGTGGTGCTGGTGCTATATTAGTAGCAAGGATAATAAGGTTCACGATGATTGTTGTTGTTTTTTTGGGGCCAAACCACCCACGTGACTACCTTACGTAATCCATATCCCAGCTAGGTCTTGCAGGGGCCAAACAGTACCTGCAATGGCAGTGGCCATACAAAACTAGTAGCAGGTGGCATAATAGGTACAACTTTAAAATTGAGGCTCAAAGTCAATTGAGGATATTAGGTAATGAAGTGATTACTAAGTAAGTAAGTGTATACTAGGTAATTTAAGGGTGTGCGACAAAAGTATTACTAAATTAGCTGGTGTGGCGTTGCAGCCACAGACTAATCTCAATTAGGAAGGTGTCGTTTTTTTAACGTAAAAGTGTCGTGTGGTTATCCTTACTGAATTGTCTCTCGTCCCACCCACCCAAACCGTCTTACAGACGCTCTTCCTTCCAATCAACCCCAAATCAACTCGACTACTCAAGTCGATTTCCCGATCTTCAACTCTCCGTCACCACTGGCACTGCCACCGAGCCAGTTTACCTAGGCAATCCGATCCCGCCACTCCGATCGATATCGTCCTTGATTACCTTTAGTCACTCGTTTCTGGAAAGCGTGTTAGGTTGACGATATTTTTGGGTTTCAACAATAGAAGAACTAGAAGAACAGGGTCTAAAAGGTCTAAGAAGGAGGAAATTAAGAAATTGTGGAACGAGTTCGCGTATTTGGCTATCAGGTGTTCATGACGGCAACAACATCGAATCACGAAGGCGCTTCAACGTGAAGACATCCGATCCCTCTACATGTCGTCGTTGTCGAGATCCGTTTATTTCAATTGGCAACCCTCGCATGCGCAAACATATTATTGCCTTTAAACTTTAGGTCGACCGGTTCTGAATTCCTATCCAACGAAGGCGACGACAAGTTCTACGGCGTCGCGACTCATCCGAGTCGGCGCACGCTCCTGAGCCGCCACCATGTTGCGACCGGCTACACCTCTGACGGTGCTGCTCTTTGCAGCATTCGCCATGTTGTTGCTCGCCGTCCTGTCGACTCCTATTATTAAAGCGATTCCTTTAGGTACCTACAAAGGCGTGAGCTTTGGAGTCTTCGGTTATTGTGACAGCAGCAACAAGTGCAGTCCCATAGAAATCGGATACGACACATGTACGTCTAGTTCTGTCTTTGTCCTCGTCGTGGGAGACTATTTTGGATCGTAACTAACAGTTTATAGCGAAACTCTTTTCTCAAGCAGACTCGGCTACTTTCGACTTGCCTGCTGGGACTCGGACAACTCTATCCGCTATTCTCGTAGTCCACCCAGTTGCATGTCTTCTCACGCTAGTCATGTTGATTCTTGCCATCGTCGCTCACCTTCATTCGCCTTCTCATTCTTCTCGTTATCTGTTGCTTCTTTTCATCTTCGGCATTATTACATTTTTAGTATGCCTTCTCGCCTTTCTAATCGACGTCTTACTCTTTGTTCCTCACATGGCATGGGGCTCCTACATTGTCTTAGCTGCTACTATTCTTGTATTCCTGAGTTTCATTGTTTCGTGTGCTATGCGCCGCACTCTGGTTAGCAGAAAAGCAAGGAAGAGGCGAATTGCAGAGAATGCCGAGATGAGTGGGGAGAATTACTACAATCGCCAAGCCCAGCAAGATGTCCCGTCTTCAACCACAGCTATTGCACGACAGCCGACTGTTCCCGTTGTTAGTGGAGCAAATGGCCCAGCAGACAAGATGGCCCAATTTTCTTCATATGAGAAAAGGGACGATCGTAGCAGCGACGAGCGTATGCCTTTAACTGCTAGGTCTCCGTCTGACAGGTCTCCGAATGGCGCTCCTGCTGATACCAGCATGTCCGGCACTACTTACAATGCGCCCCAGCGACAAGGCTCGAATACCTCAATGGCAAGGGATCAATACGGTAATCCGATAGATCAACCTCAAGATAATTATAATATGCGACGAGGGCCGTCTTTCGAAAGTATGAACTCGAGAGGTCGTGGTGGACCTCCGGCTGGATCTAGGGGACGAGGAGGCCCCGGAAGAGGTGGTTATGGACCCTACGGTCCCCCTGGTGGAAGAGGCGGAAGGGGCGGACGCGGTGGTGCATATGGGCCGCCGCCGGGAAGAGGCGGATATGGCCCACCCGGCCGCGGTGGATACGGGCCACCACCAAATGGACGAGGAGGCTACGGACCACGTGGAGGTTATGGCCCTCCTGGGATGATGAGGGGTGGAAGAACACCACCGCCAGCTTACCAAGGAGGCGCGCCTTATGATCGACGACCATCTCCGGCCAATACTTATGGAGACTACGGTCCGGCCCGACAAATATCTCCAGCACCGCCAGGAGGTCCGTATGCGATGGACGCTCCGCCTATGCCAAACGTCCCAACCGGCGCGGCAGAAGCGGGTGGTTTCCAAGCATACAAACCTGATCGTGTCAGTGAATTACCCAGAGCGGAATCCCCACCCCCGATGCCGGGTATAGACGATGCCCATGAAACCCCAGTAGGCCAGGCGGTGGAAATGGATGCTGCTACAGGAAGCCCAGCACATCCTCCTCGGGGTTTCGGCCAATTCAACAATCAAATACGGGACAGCGATGCAGATGTAGCTGGCATGTTAGCTTTGCAACAGGCAAGGACGTCTCCAGCACATAGACATGATACCTTCATGAGCGAAGGAAGCAGATATAGCCAGGAGTAAGTGAAATTTTCATGCGGAATTAAATCTTTCCACTAACAATTCATCTAGTAGCCAATTTGTTCCGGCTCGGCAAGCGTGGAACCAAGGGAACATGCGGCCTTCAGCCGTACCATCGCCTCTTCAAATTCCTACTAATCCGCAAGAAACGGGTAACAGGACACCACCGCCACCTATGCCGACGCAACAACAGCCGGCGAGCGGTGAGACAGGCAACTACTACGAAGACGTAGATCCTCGCTTCACTGAACCAGCATCCAGACCAATGCAACAACCTATCCACGAAGAGCCGGTGTCTTACGACGACATACCACCACCAAGAAGTCCAGCTATATCCGAACAGTCAGGCTTCACATCAGTCTCACAACGGGGTATAAATCCTCGGTGGAACCCACCTCCTGGCCAAGGGTACAACCCGGGAATGCTACCACGCAAGCCGGTCGGCCGAAACGAAGTGAATGTTCTTAATAGTAACCCGGACTTTCAGCTGCCATCGACCCGTGGAGGACCAGGTGCTGGAAGGGGAGGAGGCATGATACCTGGGAGCGCATACCCAGGCATATAAGACACTGCATTCATCAATATCCTTTCTTCGGGCCATTGGGGAATAGTCATTTCTCTAGGTGGCTTTATTTGCGGATTTGAATACTTCGCATACGATTCTTTAATAACGGATGCTGTTCAAGCACCATTTCTCGCATCAGGACATAGTCCAATCCGATCTCACAACTGACATCTTCTCTTTTATCATCAATTCCGATATACCCTCATACCTTCAGCAACATTTCTCTTCGACCTATGACTTTTTACGGCTCGTTGCCAAAGTCCCTGCCGGCGTCAGAAACATGTACCTATGCCTTGGTGGCATAGTACGGATTATGAACGGATAATCTTTGTCCTCATCATCTATGAATCTCGGGACAAACGGGGTTCATCGTCACCATTTTTATCTCATTTTTCTAAAACCCTTCAGGCAACGAGCAAATAATCAGTCTCTACCGCCATTGATTGGACAGGAGCTTGGAGACCGACCAAGTAGCAGTAACTGCACGGGACGAGGCATATACCCCTGTTCTGTTGTAAAAGTTATCTAGGGAATGTATTCGGGGGTCTTTGTTTTTGCTTTGCGCGTTGGGGTAATGCAAAATCTGAAAAACTAAGCTCGGCTTGCCTGATGTATGGATAGCGTACTATCTAGGTAGATACTTGGGTAAACTGAGCCGACTTGTATGTCGATCGCGGAGAATAGTAGCATACGAGTATGCTATTGCCTGATATGCGGATGCGCTGAGCTGAGCGGAGCTGGGCTAGGCAGAGCAGGGCAGAGCAGGGCAGAGCAGAGCAGGTAGCGCTGAATGCTAAGAATGAACAAAAATGGAAATGACTTGGTGATGATCGTGATTGTGAATGTTTGGCGTAGGGTGTGCTGTAGGACTAAAAGGTTCGTTTTCGATGTCTAAACTATTCATCAAAGTATGTGTAGTGCTCCAACTATTGGTCTTAGAGCGAAAGTGACGGTCCAGTATGTTCTGCTGAGCTGTCTTTGGTGAGAAAGGGAGCCCCCTTAATGAGAAGGGTTGAGGGGCGCTGGGTGGCATTAGGAGTTGCCAAGGATAAACTGGTTTGCTGCTCATGGGCTTGTGGACAGATAGAATGATATGATTGATTCTGTGTCGTACTAGGGAGCTCGTATTGTGTCTAGTATGGGGGCCACGGGAAAAGGGGATTTAAACGATAGGGTATTTTCCTCATATATAAAGTCCTTTCTAACAAAGTCCTAGAACGCTTCTTGAGTCTAGGCGTTGGAGAGCACGTCTCCCTCCTTAGGTGACTGGAGAAAGGATATAAAGGGAGTACCCGGCGATGGTCCTCTCGGCTTGTGTTGGTAGTTCTTGGTCCGTTTGTTCACGGAATGGCCACGCTATCCTCGCTTCGTAAGATGGCTACTACTAGAACGATGTATGATAACGACGACGGCTACGGATGCTGACATTGAATTTCTGTCTATGAGATGGATATACTTAGTTGGGAATATGAAGATAGATATTGGATCGGCCCCAGTATGTAATTTCTACTTATTAATAGTAGAATAGTAGACTCGTCCGTCCGTCCATTATGTGGATTAGTGGCTAATGGAGCTGTAGCAATTTCGATGTCTCTCTAGGGAGAGCCCAGTTCCACTCGAATATTGACATGAGGGGATGTAGACGACTATAGCCTCGAATATCCGGAACTCTTTACTGGTTACCTAGGATCAAGATATGTTTTTCGCGCTATACGATATTAAGACCTGTCACGTATCAGAGCAGCATTGTTAGCATTGGTATATTTTTGTCATTCCTCCAGGCTGTGCCTATGTCCCTCCATGCCTTGCCATGCACAGAAGATTGAGATTCCTGGCCACGCGAAAAACCCCTAATGCAATGAGAAAAGAGCAACCGGCAGAAGAACCCAGAAACACCACGCGACCGCCGCATCCATCCATCACCTTTCCCCTTCCTTAGATGGTCGTCTCGTACGCGATAGGGACAACTGTCTCGGGTTGGTTGTCCTTCATGGACACGGTGTGCGCCTCACGGGGGAGGGTAGCCAGTCGCTTAACGGTAAGAGTGGTTCCCTCGGCCTTGGCCTTCTTCTTGAGCTCGGCGTTTTGCTTGACGCGCTTGAGGAAGTCCTCTCTTGATCGGGATCGGCTGATGTGCTCGATGCGAATGTTGACTCGCTTCTCGATGTACCGGTGCTTCACCTTCTTGTAGATGATGACGCCGACTGCCGACTTGGTAACGTTGTAGACGACACCGGTCTTGCCGTGGTAGACCTTGTGAGGCATACTATTCCTCTGGTCAGCTCCTGTTCCTTAATAGCTATCTTGCTTCTCGCCAAATTCGCAGCTTTCGCCTATCTGGATTCGGATCGATCGCATTTTCGGTAGGATTTGGAATGCCTTACCCCTTCTGAACAGCACCATTTGCCTTGATGTCAACGATGTCGCCAACCCTGTCCAATTGTCAACATTTTTCCCCGGCGTAAAAAATTCCAAATTGAAGCGTACTTGTACTGGTGTAGGTATGTAGACAGGCGGATCATACCCTTCTGTCGGAAGTTCCGAGAGAAGGCATACTATAGCATTTGTTAGTTTTATTTCCCCCGTAAAATAAAATACAATCAATAGAAATTGTCCAGAATTGAATAACATACTCGAGTGCCAGCGCGAAGACCTGCGGCGTGACCCATCTTATCGGTGTTGTGGTTTCGCGAGAGAAAGTTATTTTGGTGATGGGAGTTGGTTGATTTCTCTCGATGGATGTCGCTACTCAAGAAATTCGCTTAGGAATTTTTTCGGGGCTTGGTTGCGGTTGTGGACGTTAGAAGTTACTACCCACCTGGGACACTGCACGCAGCTGCCAATTAAGCGAGGGGTACTTTGTCCACAATTGGCTTAGCTCCACACTTGCCCTACTCCATTCCACAAACCCACTTTCTTTTCTTTACAAACTTTGACCTCCAACTTTTCTGATTCGCTTTTCTACTTTGCGAAATCCCACGACAACTTCAAATTCCTTCAATCCCTCTCTTTCGTCAACACCACTCGAAAGACAATTGAGCCGTCGCAACCATGGCGCCTTTGTCTTACTCCAAGACCGCAAAGGTCCCCCGTCGTCCCTTCGAGGCCGCCCGTCTGTCAGTAATCACCGGCCACTGAGCTAGAGCTTGCCTCTACTTAAGTCGATTGTGAAAAATAAACTGACATGGTCGCGCATATAGTGATTCCGAGCTGAAGCTCGTTGGAGAGTATGGTCTACGCAATAAGCGTGAGGTCTGGCGTGTCCAGCTCACTCTTTCCAAGATTCGTCGTGCTGCCCGGTATGTTTTCCCTCCGCATCTTCGCATCTTCAATAAATTCTACGCGCATCATGTCTCATCATCCATACTAATTTTTATCCGAAATATAGTCAGCTTCTTACTCTCGACGAGAAGGACCCCAAGCGTCTCTTCGAAGGAAATGCCCTCATTCGCCGTCTCGTCCGTGTCGGTGTTCTCGATGAGTCCCGCATGAAGCTCGATTACGTTCTTGCCCTTAAGGTCGAAGATTTCTTGGAGCGCCGCCTCCAGACCTGCGTCTACAAGCTCGGTCTTGCCAAGTCCATCCACCACGCCCGTGTCCTCATCCGCCAGCGACACATCCGCGTCGGCAAGCAGATCGTCAACGTCCCGTCTTTCATCGTCCGTCTTGACTCTCAGAAGCACATCGACTTCTCCTTGACCTCGCCGTTCGGTGGCGGTCGCCCTGGCCGTGTCCGCAGAAAGAAGGCTAAGGCTGCCGAGAAGGGTGACGATGGTGAGGAGGAGGAGGAAGAGGAGTAAATGTAACGCCTTCTTCCATGAAATCATGTGGATAATTCGGTGGTGGGGAAAACTTTACATTATGGCGGTATGAAACAAGATCATACCTCACGGCGTTAGGCCATGGGATACGGAATGCATGAAGAACTTTCACCACCGTTTAATGATTTATGCTCTACGTGATATGTGATTTACTGATTTGACTCTTTCAATGTATTAAAGTAATCCACCGATGAGACCGATACTATCGCACTAACTCATCTTTCCCTAAGAACTTTGCCATAGGATCATCCGCCGCCGCTCGTTTCCTTCGGTACTCATCGAGCTCGGCTTCCGAAACACCACCCTTCATCTCCTCTATCGTGCGTTTCTTGCCTGCTTGTCGTGATGGTTCAGCCTCCTCATCAGCCTTCTCCTCGGCGGCTTTCTCTTCCTCCTGGGCTGGGACATCTTCGATCAAATTAACACCCAACCTCTGCTTCTCAGCCGCTTCCCAGGCCTGCTTGCCCTCCTCGCCCGTATAGTAGCTATTCTTAATAAACGAATGACAGCACGCGTAGCCCCATTTGAAATTAGACCACCAGCTGCCCCATACCGAGGTATGGTTGTTGATGTACACGTCTTCGGCGTACTTGGACTTGGCACTGGCCCTCGGCGCGCCCTTGATCAGGCCGGACTCGTCGTACTCGACGAACTGCTCTGATTCCGTGACCGCGGCTTCTCGTAGCGACGCGGGCATCTCGTGCGTCGAGCCGCCGTACTTTTCCGCTAGTATCCTCTGCCGCTCGAGTTTCTTCCGCTCGGCTTCCTCCCGCTCCTTCTTGCGGTAGTATTCGCCGGCCGTGGGGTTCGCCTGCATGTGCTGGCGGGTGTCGCCCGACTTCTCCTGCGCCTCCCACGCGTACTTCTGCGCGCGCTCGAACTCGGCCGCGTCGCCCGACGCGCGCAGGAACCCTTCCTCGGCGAACAGGGCCGCCGCCTTGTCGGCGGTCGCGCCGGCGTCGACCATCGTCCGCGTCTTGGGGTCGTACTTGGCGGACTCGAGGTCCAGGTTGAGCAGGTACTTGGCGGTGTCCTCGCGGATGCGCAGCTGCCGCGTCGCCGTGCTCTGGTGCCGTCCCATGTCCGACTCCTCGGCGTACTTCTCGCCCGCGTTGTCTTTACCGTCGTCTTCCTCGCCGCCCTCGCCGTCCTTGTCTTTCGAGTCGTCGCCGCCGCCGACGCCGCCCGCGAGCTGGTTCCGTAGGTCGTCCAGCTGCTCGTACCGCTCGACGACGCGGCGGTACTCCTTCGGATCGTACCCGTTCCACCGGTCGCGCTTGGCGTCCCAGCCCAGCTCGACCTCCTGCACGACCTCGTCCGCCTGGATGTCCTTGCCCGTCCACTTGGCGCCCTTGGCGCGCGGCCGGTTGAGGCAGTCTTTGGCCTTGTGCGTCATCGCGCCGCAGTTCTCGCACGCGCCCTTGCGGTACTTGGTCGCCGCCGGCCCGAGCTTGCGGCCCCGGTCGTACCATTTGGACTGGTCGTCCTTGGCCTTGTGCAGACGCTGGTGCTCGAGGTAGTCGGTGCCGTCGCCCTCCTCGCCCGCGTAGAACGGCCGCTTGCTGATGAAGGACGGGATGTAGATGTTTTCTTCCTTCGACGCGGCCGAGGCTTTGGAGTCGGCGCGCCGCGAGGGCGGCGGAGGGGGAGGTGGTGGCATGATGGTGTGTAGTTGCGGCTGCGGCTTTGATTCTTGAGGGAGTTTGATGGATTTAGCGGGATCGATATCCCCGGGAGGAGATTAGG
This sequence comes from Annulohypoxylon truncatum, assembly GCF_022578515.1. Lineage (NCBI taxonomy): Eukaryota > Fungi > Ascomycota > Sordariomycetes > Xylariales > Hypoxylaceae > Annulohypoxylon > Annulohypoxylon truncatum. Next base: position 231,945 of record NW_025953794.1, on the reverse strand, counting down.
GGTGGTCTATAGGAATCCGTCGTCGTCGTAGCGGTATCTAGGGAAAAGTAGATGATGATGTTTGGTTAACTGATGGATCTGATGGATGAACTTTGATAATTTGAGGTACGTATCTCCGTATCAGAATGTGGCTGTGCATCGAGCAGATAAGGTTTACGCTGCTTAGTCATGCTGTGGCTACTATTTCGCTACCACAACCTTAACGCCTATCCATTGTACCTATCTACAACATTGGACTACCCACTAGATACTACTAACGAAGCATTACCACCTACTTCATAAAGTTGAGAACCGCTCATATCATGTCAAATATTCTGATGGCTACAATTCCAACGCTCTATTTGACATCGACTATGACATAGAGTGCTACTTGCCTATGCCGTGAGAAATAGGGGCTATAAACCTTCCTCTGGGCACGTCTAACCATTGCTAAACAATTAAGATATACGAGGCAATGATGAATTGGAAATCTTGACCCAAGATATTCCTAAGGATATCAATACCTTATACTAAGGCGTCCTGGACTCCATCAACTCTAGCTATTGGGGCAAAGTGTTCAAAATACTTTGGCTCATCTGACGAGGAACTAGGTGTCAAATATTGTGGATTACTTGGGTTGATGAGCTTTTCACGCATGGTTTTGATTTTCCTATGAAATATGAAATTCGGGCCTACTCTGACATTGAATAGAAAGGCGTTCCGGGAAGCGGAGTTTCTGGTCTTGTAGGCCAAAGGTCTCTTGGAGTTCGGTAGTCACGGTCCCGCGAAAGGAATTCGACTAATTCCTTCTTCTGTTACTTCTTTTCGCCCTACCGTCCGCGAGTTTGTAATTCGGAGCCTATATTCGAATGGCTATCTTAGCGATGATTCTTATCTACCATCCTTAGGCTAAAACACGCCAGTTACTCCCTCTTCTCGCGCTTGTGGAGTTACAGTCAGTCATGAGTATCTTCGCGATCAAGTCCCTGAATATGAATATCGTCTCGCCGCGCTCCAGCATTCCCAGGCATTCTCAGGCATTCCCTGCAGAACGTCATGTCCGTATCATCGCTGCTAGATGCGCTGGATGGAACGTCATCCACATAGCCCGAAGCAAATTCTATTTCCTCGTAGGTAAATAGTGAGTGTAGAACACTCTCCTTAGTCGCCGCTTGTATCTTGCAGCTGGTGCTAATGTCCCTGGGTGGCTTTGAGCCGAAATCCCGCAACGATACAAACTTGTCAACTCCTGGCGGCAAGCAGAATCAATTAGAGAATGCCGATAAAGTATTAAGATTATCGTCACAATTTAATAAGATTGTTACTACCTGATCATACCCCTGTCGGTCATTGCCGGTCTCATCATCAGGGAGCGTATTTGACTTAGAGCTTATAATTTCTTGGTGTGTCTCCTTCGCCTGGCCAACTGTTTGGCATCTATTAAGGAATATCATTCAATTAAAAAGGGAGCTGGTGAGGTAAAAGACGACTTCCCTTCTCCTAGACTCGCCTTTGCCTAGTTCGCTAACTCCGGTGTTGACTGGCTGAAGAATACGTCCATAGTAGTAACAGAAACCATTATATTTGGATATAATAAAAAAAGAATGCGTTGGCTTCAGTAAATTCTGTAAAACCTTGTACAGTATTCAAGGAAACGTTGTGACGTGTGTTAAGGTACGGATTCTGATTCGTAAAAAGGGGCTCACCGGAAATATTTCTCTTTTCTTCAGACTCCTATTGTAGAGTCTACCAAGACATGTAACTGGAGCTTTCTTTACGGCAACAGTAATGAGACATTTCCATGAACTTGAGCTGATCTGAATAATACCCTCTGCCGACTTACCTAGGTAGCCTTACCACGCCACCAATCAAGCATTCATAAATGCTCGGGGGACAACACGTATCAGTCAACCATTTTAAGCTAATTTAAGGATTATAGAAATAACATCATGATCTTATCGCCGACTTGAGTGCCATCCTCAAGGTAATACATCATAAGCGTTATCGTGAATCTAGTCAAGTTGGTCCACCAGACGAATGCGAAAGTGAAAAACGTCATAGCCACAACTAATATAGAAATGTCATATTTCTAATTATACACCGCACTGCATTTAGTATTGTTTGCTTATCTGTGACTCAGCCAGATCGGGCGATTAAGAATCAAGCTGAAGCAAAAAGGAGGGCAGGTATTGGTGGAGCGGGAAGGTGCAGCTTCCAGCTGGACAGGTAGCCAGCCGTAGCTGCCTAGGAATTATGGATGTTATATCGATTCACGCACCTGCCACTTTGCAGAAAATATGACAAGGCTTTTAAGGTAGGCATACACACATAGACGTCATCTGCCTTGCTACAGGTAATTTTGTACCGTAGAACCGTAGAAATGCCGTGCATAGTCTCTACCTAGTTTCTTTAATAAATAATAATAACAAATTGTTCATTCATCCATCTTCCTCGAGTCCAACATGGAAGAACCAAGCCGTACTAGAGAAATGGTTAACTCGTCGGCCTCCTAGTTGTATCATCAATTACAGCCGAAGATTCCCGGTTCGAGTCCGGGGTGCGGTGATATTTTTTTAATTCTTTTTATTTCCTTTTCTGCCTTGAGGTTTATTCTATCCTGTTCTCTATTCTAGTAAGGTTCACTTGCCTGTAAGTAGATGTTTAAGTAGGGACATTGACAACAGCTTAACATGCAAACACCGATATATGATACTATTCACAACCCGCTAACAATCCCTGTAGAACATCATAGAGTATCAAAAAATGCCAGGATCTCCCTAATCACAACCTCCGGCTGTTCTTGCTGTACCCAATGTCCCGCCCCCTCCAACAGCTTCACGCCCCTGAAGCAGGACTCCTTGACACAATTCGGGTCTGTATATGACTCTAAAGCACCCGGTTGCTGGTAAGTACCCCAGTCCTTTTTCCCGCTAATAAACACGCACGGCACCTCGATCTTCCTGCCCGCACACAGGTACATATCCCTCGCCGACTGCGGCGTAGTCTCCGTCTGCGCCCGGTACCAGTTCAACGCGCCCTGATACCCGTTGCGCGTCCAGTCATCGCAATATACCTGAAGGTCCTGCTTTGAGAGCCACCGCTCCGTCTTGGAAAAGTCCTCGCCGTTCATGAGCGACATCACAGTCTCGGCCATCGATTTCAAGTCCCGCATGATGTAGTACTCCGGCATAACCGCCAGTTCCTTCGCGCTCCAACTCTTCAACGGCCGCGGGTCATTCCTGTCCCAGTCCGCGGACTTAACATGGAAATACCCGCGAAGAAACTTCTCTATGCCCTGAGGCGGGTTTTCCCAGTCGGATGCGGCGCTGCCGCCGGCGTTGTGCCACTTATAGTGACTCCGTGGCGGTTGCAGGTACGAGAGCTCGTGCTGGATATTAATTTTCTTCGGCGCCGCGGGGTCCGGGGGTAGAGGGGGTGGGTGGTGCGGGTGGCTCATCTGGATGGTAGAGCGGAACATGTCGGGGCGCATCAGCGCCGCCATGGCCGAGCCCACGGCGCCGAAGTCGTGGCCGATGATGCTGTGCACGCTCGTGTAGCCCAGCCCGTATACCAGGCACACGAGGTCGCGGACCAGGTTAGTCATCGTGTAGTCGCCGAGCTCGACGTTGGGGAAATACTGGTGCCGCTCCCAGCCCAGGGTGCGGCCGTACCCGCGCTGGTCCGGCGCCACGCAGTAGTACCCGGCTTCCGCGACCTTGGGCAGGATCTTGCGCCACGAGAACGCGAGCTCCGGGAACCCGTGGCAGAAGAGCACGAGCGGTTTTCCGGGCTCGCCGGCTTTGAGGACGTGGAACTTGAGGCCGCATGACGGGGTGCAGTCGACGTAGTCCGATGTGATGCCTTCCGGCAGCGGGAGTGGCCGGGGCGGCTCGTCTGGCTGTTTTTTATTCCTGAGCCTGGTACTCATGTTGGAAGTTTACGATGGATAGAACCTGGTGTATCAAAATGTCGACTGGAAAATGACTTTATTTGGGAGTATGGGGTGGGTTTCACATGGCATATAGCGATATGGAGGTTACCCATACCTACTTAAACTCCGTCTCGGTAACGCCTAGCCCCGCACTCGTCCCCGTTGTAACCGTGCCGTGATAGCCCGTTTCTCAGTTACGTCAGCGTAGAAATCCCGGTGTATTATCGCTAGTCACCGGTATGGCTTATAAGTTCCTTCAACCGAACGGAGCAATTCAGAAAGAGAATGGCACGAAGCGAATTTCTTCATGTTACCGATAGCTCATATAACTCTTAATGATCTTGTATAGCCATTTTGAATAAATTTGTGCAGTCAGCCGCCATCACAGGCTACAGAATGAAGATGAATTTACAAATATGTGATACGTAGGTATCGTCAACCATCCAACATATAGTATTCCCTAACAATCCTTCAAAGTACGAGTGCAACAACTTAATAAGTCGTCAAAAGCAGCAGTGCTGAACTGCTATCTGCTTAGAGATCCAAGCTCCATTCATTCCAACCCTTCTTTTCACCGGGCAGCCTTACGTTCTCCCATTCCTTCCTGGTGACGTTCTTCCACTCATCAACTGGGATCCAGCCGATGTAAGCCCTATCGCCAAAGCCGCCGATCCAGTAGACCTTGGTAACAACGAGTCTCACGAATTCGGACTCATGGATCGGGTTTCCGGGAAGCCAGTACTTCGAATCCGGATGAGTATCTACGTAGCACGATGCCAGGGCTTTCGTAGACGCCTCGCCGACCTTCTCGATGTAGCCCAGCAGGCTGTACCGAGGAAGGTTGACCGCGCTGTAAGGCACCCGGTCCTTAGAATCGTCGTCGCTTCCGAAGAACCAGTTGAACCAGGTTGACTTGATGCGCTTGTCGGGCGGGTACGGAGGTGTCCATTCCTGCGCAAGACTGATATTCGAGCCTGCATCCACATTCTTGAAACTAGACCCGATCTTGATGGCGAGGAAGGTCGGGTTGCCGTCCTCCTCGCAATCGGCTACGTACTCCATCAGCCCGAGAGGCATGCCTCCGAGGCCATCTGGCTGGCGGAGGCCGGAGGAGTCCGGGAAGACGGTAGAGAGCGTCCCAAGTGGAGTAAGAGCTAAGATGCGGCGGCCGAGCACCGCGGACTCATAAGAAGTCGGAATCTTGTAGCTGGATTCCGAAGCCGGAGGATTGCTGAACACATATTGCTGGTCCGGAACAGGCTCGGCCGCGTGGGAGCAGGCAGCTAAGTAGATAAACGATAGGCTGTGGAGGAACCTCATCGCGGTTATTGGATGTAGTACCAAAGCGGGTAGCTGCTAAGCTCTGCAAGGCTCTAGTAGAACGCTGAGGCGTTAAAGTCCGGGAGTATGGGAAGGACAATAGAGCTGAGACTTTAAATTCACAATTGGAAGATGAATGAAGGTTTTATTAAATGCTAGCACTATTTGATAGATGGCGTTTAGCGGTCTGTCGAAGCTTCATCAAACGAAGAAGGAGGCCGGTCACCGGTCTGAAGTTCAAAGTAGGTACGATCCCATGTGAATGATGTATCAGGTGGGACGACTGGGGGAATTGCGGGTCTGGGGCTTGCCTCAACCGTTTAGTCATCTGAAACCTATTACGTACAGTGAAGCATATGTATGTACCTTGATATCTATCCTTTGGTTAAAGAGGCAAATAATGGTAATTCCAAGAAGCGAAGATACTCTCAAGGGATCTTTAGTTTGTCTGTCTGCCTTTGTTGAGACAGAACGCAGGTATATTTTCGTTTCGTGGATTTGTTAATTATGTATATGTACCGTAAGTAGTTGACATGACAAACGGTTTACCTAGTTACAGATCACAGCGTCGGAACATGACAGGAGCTGCATGAGTGGAACATTGAGTTGGAAGTCTAGATTAGCCCCATTAAACCCAGCCGATCGGCCGATAATTGCCCTTTACTCTTAGTTACCTAATCATTCCCGTTCAGTAAAGTTCCCGCTAAGAGATTAACTCCAGGAAATGCGCTTAAACAAAGTCACATGACCAGGGTTTGCTTAACCTTTTGTGGAAAATTTAACGAATTCTAGGTGTCTAAGCTATCTCCGGTATGACTCTTCTTTTGCCTAGAAACCCTGCCACGGTCCACTCTCATACGCCGAGACTTGCGAATTCATCAGCAAAAACCATTTACCCTTTTACCTGCAAAACCCACCTGCAAAAAACCACCCACATCGTTTCTTCAACCCCTTCCCAACTTCATCGACACCACAACACACAGCCAACTTTTACGACTCCCAAAAGTTCGACAAGATGGGAAAAGTTCACGGATCTCTCGCCCGTGCTGGTATGTTTATTTCATCAGGTAAAAATTGATGCATCAAATGCTGACTATGCGACAGGCAAGGTCAAGTCTCAGACTCCTAAGGTTAGTGAACTCGAAATTATCAGAAATCCTCCGTTTCCACGATGAAGGAGCGCGCGCGTTCGACTTTGACGACGAATCATTCGATTGCGACGAACATTTCGGACATTTCGAACATTTGGAATTCGGCACGACTAGGCGGTTGATGGTTGATGATTGACGGTCGCAATGATTTGCCACTCGTTTCTTTGATGACCATCTCCGACCGAAAATATCTACAAGCGACCACATCTCCGATCATTCCGAACACCACGAACGCGCGCTTCCCATCAAATGACATTCCTATGCGATGAATCTGGCAAAGATGCAAGCATGGCGATACGGAAAACTAATACGTGGAAATAGGTCGAGAAGCAAGAGAAGCCCAAGACCCCCAAGGGCCGTGCTAAGAAGAGACTCACATACACCCGACGATTCGTCAATGTCACTCTGACCGGTGGCAAGCGCAAGGTACGCTTTACTGCTTATTCGGAACCTCGACATCAACAAAATACTAACATTCATGTAGATGAACCCCAACCCCGGCACATAAGCTTGGCAATAGCGCCCACCCCTTGAGAGCAGCCGTTGCCTTATTCTAGAGGATTTGGAAATGTGAATACACATCTGATTCGATATTGCTCTGAGCATCCACCTCTACGGCATCTGGCAGACAACAAAAACAGCCTGCTCAACCGCACTCAGAATTGAATGGGAGACGAAACGGTGGTTACGGATGCATATGGGTTTGCATCCTTCATTAGGGAGTCATACGGCATCATCGTTCTGGCTTGGTCATTACTCGCAAGAGTCTCGTCTGTACTTATGCAGCTATTGCCCGAAAAGTGGCAATAATCAGAGAATACCTATTCCTCTGAACACTGTTGGCGCCGGTGAAATTGATGATTGTTCGATACGTGAATCGTTGGCATATTCCGGATTACATAGACCACATCCAGTCTGATATCCATCAATATTCATTGTATTTTAGGCTCGTCGTTACCGTTATCGCTTTGGGACATACTAATTTCAGCGTACAAGGACATCCTCTCAACCAATAAGCCAACACATGGCACATGCATATTTCCCAACTATAACTCAACTATTCCTCCTTCTATCACTCGGTCTTTCTATATAAACGCTTGAAGAGCTCCTCCTAGATGTTTTGCCGTGCTCTGCGATCTACACGAGGTATAACTCTCGGGGGCTCAAGATATCTCGATTAAGAGGCATCGACGATATAAAATATGTTCTTTTCGAAAGCACCAGTATGTCATGACTTTACCAGTCATTTTTAGTAGCTATCTCAGTAACTCATCTTGGGAAGATATTTCCATTTTCATAGTACCCTCGTGTATCGTGGTCCGTTAATCAGAAATTATCTTGCCTTGACGGCACCTTCCAGAGAGCCTATCAGGAACGGCGTCTTCTGATAGCTATATAATATAGTATCTTTAATGAGAGTTTTCTCTTTGCAATTCACCCTCAGCTATGCTAAGAGGGTCACAGAAAGACAGACCTAGGCGTTATCGAGTGTCCTCACGTACTGGTTTTATGAATATGCCATGAGTGAGCTAGAGCTCCTCGTAGCCTCTTTCAGAGAAAGATGGCCTCATTATAAATGCATTGGTTCTTTCCAGCAGGGCATTTCCGTTCAGGGTTGTTCATGACCACATCTAAGAGCATGTCACTAGCATATATATGCCCTCTCAACCAAACTCCCCTTGGACCTCATCCACCAGTACACCAGCAGTCCGAGCCCTACTGCATTATTTCAATACGAGTGACTTGTTTTCTACGCTCCGCATCTATAGACCTATAGCTTACTTGACAAATCGCACGGCCTTTGTATGAAACAGTACTTCTACCGCCTAGGCGGGTCTCAAGAGCGGATTCCCTAACATGTAAGGAGGCCGATGTTAGCATGTGCAAGAATGAATACATAAGTCCCTTCGTGCAGCACCCTGGCTCAGTGAAGTAAATGCCGACACATTGACCATATATACTATGATGCAGAAGGCTAGTAGCGGCATATTACACTCTAGCTCACTCGTATTCACCGGCGATCATTTTCGTACAATATAATTACCCCCCTGCTCCCCCGGTACGGCGGGAAAATATGTCATAGGTATCCATTACTGACGCGCTCCAATCAACGACCGGAATGTTGGTATTCTCCGAGATCTAGATTGGCAAGCGTTAACGTGACGTAAGGCATAACAGGAAAGTAAAAGCCTATAGAGATATACACCTGCATACTAGCGAGGCAAGGAATAAATAGTATAGGATGAGATGCACAAGGGGGGAAGTAGGGGGAGAAAGAAAGCCTAGTCGAAAGAATCCCACTAGAGATAGATTGTAAAACCAACGAAAAAGGGCCCATCATCTGTTGGAAGGCAAGCGTCGAGTCATGACAGTTAGTATTCTAGAATTAATTTGTTTTTTAGTTGTCGACTGTTGCTACGAAACATCTAGGCTGTCCAACAGTGCACAACTACAGACCTAATAGAAAAAAGTATACCAAGGCGAGGGATGGGTCAAGTAGTATCGGGGTAACAAAGCGTACAAAAATAAGGAATAGAGAAGGATATAATGATACAAGCTATATACACCTAGATGTAGTCTTCATCTCCCCCCTATTCTTCCATTCCATGTAGCTACTCTAAGTATGAGAATGAGTATTAGTTAATAACCCACACTACAACGCACATTCGTCTCAAAAGACCCTCTCCTTAATCAAAGAAGCTCCCTACCTAAGCACTAATACCAAATAGCACGAAGCATCGATCATTCACGTCCCTTCAAGCCCATTTTTCACACAATCAAAGTGTTCAAGTACGTATAAGCTTTATTGGTAGTATATTATTCGTCTCCCAAACATCTACCTAGGTAAGGCGCGCGTGTAGGCGTATCATACTCCAAGAGCGGCAGAATCTATGTCTAGGAAAGCCTATAAGAGTCGTCTGCTTCAATATAGCGTACGTTCCGGACAGGTCTCGACGATTCTCGTCACCCGAATCGACGCCACTCTAATAACACAGCCGAGAAGCAGCCCTGACATTTGCTCTCATCTTGCCTGCTTCTGTGGTTGTAGCTCTGATAAGCTAAAAGCCGGCTGCTCCTAATGATTTCTCCCTCCTCTCTACAAGCCCGCCCTTGGCCTGTACGCCTTGTCTACAAACAACGACAATTGGTATCAATCCCGTATCTACATATCCCCCATCCCCTGTCCGAGTCCTGACCACCAAGGTAAAAGAAATAGAGAGCACAAAAATTCATCTCGTGTTCGTCTGAACCGTTATCCCCGTCAAGCAAGAAACCCATCTCGAAAGACTCATACTAGTAGACAATCGCGGTATATTCCGCATTAGAGTATAATTCAAACTCTCGTAATCTCGAAGACAACTGTTATGTTGCCTATTAAACTCGGCACCAGAGTACCGAGTATCCCAAGTATGGTACCATGGAAGTGAATAGAAGCGGGTAAGAGACGGAGAGGAGTAGCCTTGACAAATTCGTGGCGTAGGAATGGTATAAGTTTCTCCGGGTATGTTCCATTCTATAAAAGCATTTGCCGGTACAGATAGTCGGGGAAAACCTGATTCAATAACTCGACGTGCAAAATCCATAATCGACCAGAAAACCAACACCGCAGAGATTATACGGGAAAAGTCGCTTAACGTGTCGGTAAAGGGATGTACAACAAAAAAATCATGGTCGCTCAATGACAAAAAGTTATAAGATAAACCAACGCCGCCGTATGTATGTCGTGATTACTCGTCCTTCGTGCTGCAGCGGATTTCGCCGAGCCATCGTCCAAAACAAATTGATCTGACCACCCGCTCCATAATCGAGTGCAATTAATCGAAATCAGATAGCCTCCGTGCGGAATCCAAGCAAACCCGTTTGAATGAATGCACAATTGGGTAAGATCCAAACTCGTATTGTGAATAATCCCAGTAGGGATGTATGATAACCCATTAAGACGAATTAAAGACTCATCGTCAACCACTCCCATTCTTGCGGGCCATTTCCAGAACCAGAATTCATTACACCGCTGGGAGCCGTGGACATTCCGACCATTCCGGGTCCCATCATCGGCCTTTGGGTCATACCGAAGCCGTTGGCAAGTCCTAGGTTTCCTGGGTTCGACATGCTGGTATACCCGCTGGAAGACCCGGTGGAGCGAGCTGCTTCATTCGAACCAGTCGAATTCTCGGGGCTGTCAACATCCATGCCACTAGATTCGTTAGGACCAGTGCTCTTGCTGCTTCGGCGCTGGCGTTTGGAAGAGCCACTGGTACTGATGTTTCTGGGGAGTGAGGCGGCACCCGGTCCTGGAGCGTTTTTCGGAGGAGCTGCCGCAATTGGCACAACACCTTTGCCACCTACTGCACCAGTGGCAGAACCCGCATAACTCGTTGGTGTACTACCTGCCGTGTTACCACCAGAACCACCAGCACCACTTGCAGGACTTTCACCCTCGTTGACGCTGCCGGCTCTGTTAGTTGCCGGTGGTGGGGTTGTTACTTGTGCTGTGCTGTTGGTGGTGGACATAGTCAAGGTCGAGTTTTTGCGCGAAGCAGGCCCAGCAGAAGCGTTACCCGCCGCATTGCCAGCGTTCTTTTTCGATCGGGTGCTTGTCCCACCAACCGGCAGGCTTGCACCAGATCCACGGTTACGTTTCTTGATAACGTCGGTCTTTAGACTTAGAGGTCTCACAACCCCGTGAAGTTTCAAAAATAGACCGCAAGCGTTGCAAAGAGGCTGGCCCTCTGGGTTGCGACGCCATAGCGGCGTAGTTTGTGTAAAACAGTTAGTACAAGTAGTTGGCGCATTTCCGTCGCCTTGACCCGCGGCAGCTTGCAGGTTGCTCGTGGAGCCGTGCTTAGAACCAGGCGGGGAAGCAGGTCGACTGGGTGCCACGGAAGAGAAGCCCGATACGTTTCCTGATACATCACCAGGTGGGGAATTCGGGTTTGACTGAGCCAATTTGTCAAACGGATTTCCACGGCCACCCATATTAGCGTTCGGTGTAGAAGCCGTACGAGGGATCTTCTGGCGCCTATCGCCGGCCGACCGAAACGACTGAGACCTCGGTAGGCTGCCTTGACCGTCCCAATCACCGGAATCTAGATAATCTGTTGTTGTACCTCCTATCGTGACCTGCTTACGAGGAGGTCCACCAGGATAACGGGCTGCTTGCGTGCTGAATTGCCCGGGCAAAGAGGCATCCCAACCCAACGAGTTCTGATTACCCATATCCATATCATTATCAGGCGAGAATGCCTGATGCATTCCCATATTCCGATCGGCGAATGCACCCCCATCCTCGTCTTCGTTGTCAGAATCGGCACCGAAATTGAACATATTTTCGTGTGCCATTCCAACGCCAGGTGAGCGAACTGGCTGATCAGGCTGGAAAACTTGACTCGGATCAACGTGGCCAAAATTAAGAGTCTGGGTGAACGAGGCAGACGATTCCGCCCCAGTAGTAGCTGGCGGGAACATCGAGTTGCCATTATGTTGGTGCATAAATTGCTGGGCCATCTGGTTTCTCATTGATCCCTGGCCAGGGCGAAAACCTTGAGCCCTCTGATGACGAATGTCCATCGAACCGAAGAACATATTCTCATTTTCGGCCATCGGGTGAGGCGTAGAAACTGCTGACTGATACGCAGATCCCGGGGGAGAATAGTAGTCTGCGCCATTCACAGAGTTAGAAGCAACGTTGTGATGGTTGTAAAAGTTCGAAAAAGGGCCATGAGGCACCATTGGTGACGTCGAAGGCGAGAATGAGAAACCTTGCTGAAAAGGCCCCGCTGATGTGATGATGGGGTCATTCTCCATGGGGAAGGTGTCAAGAGGAAAAGGAACGCCCGGATGGTGAGACATAGGAGCGTTGCTGTTTGGATGTGAGCTATCTAACGAATATTCGTGGAGGTCGGAATCGGCATCCAACTCATTGGCGACGAAATTGGTGCTGTTGAGAGCAGAGACATGAGGGGAGAAGTTAGCAGGACGTTTCAAGTTCCGGGTCTGGCGCAGATTATCGTTAGCTCTCTATATACTTGCAGCTCAAATGACCAATGATAATATAACAAATCAGCCAGGGATAAGACGAAAGAAATAAAGCTTGTGATGTGATTTTACACCGCCAACTAAATATAAATAAGCTGCACTCACTCGTCTCTCGTCGATGCTAGTTTTCCTATGATGCCGAGTCACATATGCAAACTCGTCCTGATTTCTCTGGTGAGCAGGCACTGGAACAGATTGGGGAACGAAATGTTGCGAGGACGCTTTGCGGGATTTGATAGGGATGGCAGCTGCTGTGGTGTGAGCCGACTTTTCCCCCTCTTGTTTGCTCCCGTCGGGTGAGGGCGTCGCCGCTAATCCCGCCGGAGTCGCAACATTCTCGGGAAATATAAAATCGTCAAGATTCATAGGATCCGAATGTGCGAGATTCTGATCTGACGTCTTTCTAAGTTGCGCAATACCGCTGGGAATATTGGAATTATTCACTGCGGCGTTATCGGACTCACGAAGAGCGGCGCGACTGTGGGGACGGTTAGATTCACGATGCGCCTGCGTGCAACTAACATACCGAGCATCTTCCGCCTGCTGCTTCCTCCGAAGACTCAAGTGCATCATGCGCCACGTCAAGTTTACCATGCGCTCCTGACTTGGTAAGTTTTGCTTCGTGTTGCGATAGAACTTCCAAATTTGCGTTGCAAGCGGATCGTTTTCCTGCATCTGTTCCAAGGTCTCGTCGTTTCCAGCCGTGACACTCTGTAGGCTAGGGAAAGTCGAGCCGTGTAGAAAATCGAACATGGCCGAACTATCAGGTTTTGTGAAATCTAAGTTGAGCTCTTGTATGCGCAAGTCTCCGGGACTATTCTCGTCGGCATTCGTCTTGCTCAACTGGTTAGACTCGAAGGGTCTTCGCGGGAAACGGAAGTCGTGCTCTGTTGTTGTGGGATTCATCGCTGTGGAGGGATCTGAGATAGGTATTGGCGATGCTATACTGGCGGCCATTTGGGAGAATGGCGGGTAGAGAGAGTTGGAATCGAAGCCGCTCTTTTTTTGAACGGGATGGTTGGAGTCGTTATTTCGTATGTATTACGGGTCACTTTCCAAGATTCCCCACGTTCCAAGGTTTGGCCTGTCAGCCCAAGTTCCTTCGCAAGCCGAACGCTATCCCGAAGTTTGTTCTCCAAACTTAGCGCCCTAGGACAGCGAACAGCTTGCAAAATTCGAACTAGATAAAATATAAAGAGGAAGAGAGTGCGAGGACTCAGCAGCTCTGTGCTGAAGTCGTAGGTCTAGCGCGCAATTAATTGCTTTCCTTTCTTTTTTCCCCCGGCTCGTTCGACCTCGTGCGTTAGAAATCGGAGGGGGGTGTGATGTATGTCACCTCTGGTCGATGATTGTGGAGGAGGGCGGAGGAAGAGTAGCAGTTGCAGCGATGGCAGCAGTAGCAGGAGTAGTAGTGGTGGTAGTAGCAATAGCGGCAGCAGCAGCAGAAGCGGCGGCGGCAGCAACACAGCAACGACAACAATAGCAACTCGGGTAGTTCACTGTCGCATTGCCTTTTAGAATTCCACAGGACAGGTTGGGTGGTGGATTGGATGGTCACTCATCAGGCAGTTTGGATCGGCTCTTTGGCTGGGTGACATGGGTGTGGGTGTACCCTCAGACTTTGTAATTGTAATGGAGGTAGTGGAAGTGGATGCGAATGCAAATGCAGATGCTGGTAATTCCTTGAACGAAAGAGGGACCACTTGGACTTGAACAATGGACAGACACCAGACGTAAGGCCGGGTCCTCTCGTGCTGGGAAGAGCTAAGCTAGGCTTGGAACGATTCCGGTGCTAACATCCATGAGACCCAAGAGACCCATGAGAACCGGGCGATCCACGATTCCAGAGCCCTCAAACGGGGTTGTTTTCTGCAGCTTTTTGGTGTAGGGTTGCTAGGCCTGGTAGACCTGCTAGGTCTGCTAAGCCTGCTAAGTACTTGGGTGACTTGGGTGACTTGGGGTGGCTACTCGTGGGTGCTCGCGGGCTTGGATTGACGATTCTCGATGGCTGGCCCTTGCGACCAATCCCACGACGACAATTGGAGTTCGAGGGATTCCTTGTAGGTGCCTCCGCACTCAAGGGCCAAGACCCCAAAAGCTCCTATGCAGACGAAGCGAGAGACTTACGAGGGGTGGATCTGCACCGAAATTAAAAAAGAGAGACCTCGACCAGTGGGGGGTTTATTCGACGTCTCTTTTCGACCGAGTCTTTTTGACCGTTTCTGTCTTTCGACCGAGTGTCGCAAGACTGTTCCGAATATTCTTTTAAGATGCAACTTGAGTATGCCGAAAGTTGATGTTGGGAAGAGAATTAAGTTAATAATGATAATAGTATTTAGTATTTAATATTTAGTAGTATTATTTAGAAATATTTTAAGTTGAATCAAGTTAAGTCGTGGTTGCCCGCAGAAGTACAGAAGCACAGAAGCAGAAGCAGAAGCAGAAAGAGTAATGGTTAAAGATGGCTGTATGCGACCTGGTTAAGTGAAGGAAGGTACCGACAATGAAATATGTGGGTTGCTCTGATGTACCCGATACTTTCCTGCTTCCCAGGTCTTACACATGTAACCCTAGTCCTCGCGCTTCAGTTCTCGAGTTCCACACCCTCTCAACCGTCTTTAAACAAACATACCTAACCTTATTCCCAAGTATGTAGGTACCTATCAAGTAACCAAGTATCAATATAGCCTACTATATTTCACTTTAGGGATTTAGCGACAAGATTCATACTCGTGCACTTATCCACATGCCAGTCAGGCTTGACCATTGACTGACGACATGACACGAGGAAACACATACACCACCCAGACTACCTAGGTTCGCTATGTACGTCTGTGGGAATATCTGTGGAAATATCTGTGCAGTGTGGATCGTACTTAGGTCCTAGATCCTCCTAGGTTCTCGGTCCCAGGTGGTATAGTCCGTACTATGGCACAGGCAAAATTGGAAAGAAAACGGGAGGATGCAAGACCGGGAACTCGTACGAGCCGCTACCCATCAAAGAAGAATGTCCAAGGTACATGCATTCCTTTACGTCGGGTACATCTCATACATCTCATGCAGCCATGTTGCGTTCAGCGCCTGCAAATCTGCTGCGAGGTATTCGCCGTGTCCCGAATACCTACCTCTTCCTCCTCCCTCCCTACCTGCGCTTGCTACTATTGAGGTCCTTCGCAGGTTTTGCTCTACATACCTACCTAGGTATATACATAGTAGCTAGAGCTGCAACCGGTGCCCCTCTTTCGTCGGTCCAACAGCGAAAGTCATGTCAGTACCAATATCGCCGGTTTACCAACACAAGGCGGCCCGCCCGTGTATATGTATATACATACGTACATACACATGGTTGATGTCTCCATACGCATCTTGGTAATAAGCGTCTCATAGTATGTGGTCAGTTCATTCAGAGTCAGTTACCGATGGCACTAAAGACGCCGAATACGTCAACCTCGAAGACAACCCAGGAAGAGAGTCAGTCTAGTCAAGTCCTTGGTAACTCGGAGCTGCATGGTCGTTATAATAATATAGTGTTAAAGGCAAGGGTATTCCTCGTTTGCGTGGGAGTTTAGGGTGGTTTGTGGTTTGTGGTGAGAGCATCGTCCGGTCTAACGCCGATTTGTGGAGTGGCGGGAATGGGAAGAGCTTGCTTTAAGCGCTTCGCACTGAGAGTATTGAAGGTTCTCACGTTTTCGCGGCTCAGAAATCTTACCTACATACATACATGCCTACAGTAGTATGTATAAAGAACATCCTCGGACCCTGCATACCTAGTTACTAGTATCGACGCTATACTCACTTGGTGGGAACTTAGGAAGTTTGGATGGGGTCTCGGGAAAAGCCGGTAAGAAATCCCCCCTCTACTCTGGTAGTCGGTTGCTTGAACGGAACAGAGTATAGTCACGAAAGTATGCGATGTAGGTGATGAGCATAGCAAATGTTCAAATGTTGTTTCACTATTTGCTGTCATCAGCGGCAAGGCGAGTTTAGGCTCCGAAGCCGCAATGTGAAGTTCATTTCTAAAAGTATAATGTCATCCATTCATTGCGTTGGCCTTGCCCATTAATAATGAAAGTAGGGTAGCTTACAAGACAATCTCATCTTCCCATTCGACGGCAAAGAACTCTGCATGAGGTTGTGTCACCAGCCTCAAAAGCGCCCAAAAACAAGATGGCTTAAATGATTCCCAACGTATTTAACCTAGCGGCCTCTCATTTTTCAAATAACATGGGCAGCTCTAGATGTTCAGGCTGTCAGGGTGTTCTAACTTAAGAACCGTCGTGTTATTAAGGGCCACGCACCTAGGGTCCTAGACGCTTTCGACACTTTCGATGTCAATCTCGAGGCGTGTTGGGGGGTGTGCGGGATGGATGACGGCAAGGTCTGAGCGAGATAGTTGGTCCTATTTAGAATTACACCGAAGTGGGGGATCCATCAGCAACAGCTGTACCTTGGGACGAAGAAAATCACATGGGAGGGGGGGGAGTATTGATTCTTTCTTCTTCTTTACCTCTGTAATACTCGAATGTAATAGCACGAAACGTTCAAGGGCATCTCTCTTGCTGTTCAAGGTATGTTTAATTGAGGCTTGATGAAAGGGCTAGTTCACGATCCACAACCGGTCTGCCAGTTCCGATGTCGAAGGGAATTCGAGAAGCTCGACCACTTACAAGCTCTCGTCAGCTCTTTCAGTCTACAGCTGTGGGAAAGGGTTCGCAAGTGTACCGCCGAAGTAGAGGGTACTACGACGCGCAATGGCGCTCCAAGCCAAGGGTTAGACGACAAGGATTCGTAGTTCTTACATGGACCAGTATGGTTGAACCCCCACACTCTGGTGCGAACCCTTGAGAGCCGATGGCCCAAGGGATGTCGCGAAGACGAGCTAGGAAGGGGGTCCAGCCCACGGACCAATTTAATCCCCTCTCAAGCCTCTCTAATGAAGGCGTGGGTGAAATTTAGCGGCGGCGTGGCTAATAGGTGATGGATCATCTGGAGACGGCGGGTTCCCGGTCCAACGAGCGATGATTCAATTTGCCGTCCCCTGAACTCCATACGCACATACATAGTACATATTATGTATGAACTCCAGCATTGGGTCACCGCAACGTTCTGTTTTTGGACAATGGATCTCATAAGATCTGTCTAATATGATAATAGCACAGATTTCGATAGTTCGCTTATACCAATCCTGACCATCCTCGTTTTTTTTGGCGTCTCCATCGATGGAACACCTTAACATGACATCGGCGCGGCAAAAGGTCATCAGCCTCGCGACGCTTCCCACACGAGACGGAGGTAGGCTTCCTACGCGAGACTTCTTTAGGGCGTCGGATCCGACTCCCCGGCGTGCCCCGACGTTTGAAACAGGATGACGAAAAGGGCCGTCGACTCGCTGAGGACTATTGCTACGGGCTAGACGACTAGTAGAATCGCCACTGTTTAGTGGCTGACTTTGTTCGCGTGGTAGTGGATCATCCCCTCTTTGTTCGTTAGTTCGCGTTGGTAAGGTTCGTCAGTCACCCGAAGGAGAAAGGGCTGATCAGCAAGTCTCAGATCAGATTTGAAATCTTCAGCGCCCATTTTCGTATTTTCTTGGGCCGTGGTAGGAAGTTGGGCATGTGTCGGTGAGATGAATTCGCGTCTGTTACCATCGACAGAGTCTGGGCCATGTTTTCTGAGAGAATTAGATGTCTCTCCCTCTTCGAATAGTTCCATCTTCGACTCTTCGACATGCATAGCACGCTACCTACTGTAGGTAGGTAGGTAGGTAGGTAGGTAGGTAAGTAAAGAGGTAAGTACCTATGTTAATGGTCAACAATGTATACATACTCGAACTCTGTCACATGTCAAGTCAAGCCATCAGAATTACCTACAGACTATAGAATTATCTACTTACCTGCCTAACACGAGTAAGATGGGACCACAATATAGCACCTATTAGAATCGACGTCGCGATCCCTTAATATCTTTAAAAAATCTGATTAATTTCTCCTATTTGACGACTCGGCCGTGCCTAGAATCTTGCAGATTCGTTGTAACAGAAGCTTCGAAGTCGGCTTCTCACGTATTTCCTCTTTGGTCCAGTGTGATTTACCGCGTACGAGGCAGGTAGCACACGAATACATACCTACATACATACATACATACACACACACATACGTCCCTCTTAGAAGTTGCCTGTCCCAATTTGCACTCGGCATCACCACATTCATCTAGTGCCATTTTACGGAGTGCCTCAAGGAGCAACTGGATGGCTGCCCTGCATTTCAAGTTTGTGAACTTGCCAGGTAACTTGCCAGGTCCCTGAAATTCCGACGGAGTGGGTCGCTTGTCCAAAATAGCTTCAATTACTAGCGACGGATTCGTTCCCAAGTCCTTACTAGGTGTCAATTATAAGTTATAACGTGCCTGAGGTAATCAGAACGCATTTCACTGGCTCTATAGCATAAACTAAATCCGGTAGTTACCATAAGGGTGAAGTTGGAATTAACATGCCTCGGTCGCAATGCCGAATAGAGGTCATCGCGGGTTGTTGAACCGGATGCTACACATTCAAGGTGAATATAGCATGACGACAATAGATTAACTAATCTTGCAGTGCTATAGATAGCCGTCCCGCACTGTAAATAGATCAAATCACCGAGCCGCCTGGTTTTGACTCGAGCTTGCTAATCCTCGTGATGACTTACCAACAACCGCACACTAACGCTTACCAAATTCCAAAACCCGGTACCGAAACTTGATGTAGCTTAGCAGCTTAGGCTCCAAAGGGCCGACGATCTCGGTCGTACTAAATCGGCCGTGTTTTTCACTTGTGGATTCTGTCATTTTCACAAAAGAATCAACATTTCTTCGCCACCGGGCCGAGGGTCGCGCGTTCTTGGGGATATCTCCGTAGACCGTAAGGTTCAGCTGATGGTTAGATGGCAAACTTGACGATGAGCAAAAACAAGAATGAAGTGTGTTAGAAGAGAGTAAGAGAAAAAAAAAAAAAGACTTCCACGGTCTAGAATTGAGCAGGGTTGGCAGTTACTCAATGCAAGCAGAACAGGCACTGCGGTATTTTACCTAGAAAGAGTATGCGTGTGTGAGACGATATAGCAGACGAGCAGGCATTATTTTTTCTAGACTTTCGTGAAATTTCTGCTCGTGTGGCTACGGTTCAACGGTCTCGGTTTCCCATTCTAGACGCCGACAGCAGGCAAAAGCTAGACCGGGGGTGTCCAATAGACGAGATGACTCGGCGTGGGGGTTCCAAGGGAGGAAAACGCGTAAGGGTCGTCAGGGTTCGTCAGGGTCGTCAGCTGGTCCGAGAGGCGCGGGGGGTGCTCGTTCTCTTCTCGATCCTCTTGAGTTGAGCCGAGTCGTAGCGAGAATCGAGACGGCAGGACGGGCAAAGAAGGTAAAATCGCCGATTCATCGTGAGGTCATATGGTTGCTCATTGAGTGATCTCCGTGTGGGAGAGATGTTGTGCGACCCATCGTCTCCTGCTTCTCGTCTGACAAGCGTCGAGTGGCATCGAGCGGATGATGTTTGTCGTTCCTTCGAGTGTCACGGAGAGCGCTGATCTTTCCAAGCAAGACCCCGCGTAAAGCAGTCGAACCATTGACCAATCATCGTAGACCTGTATATAAGACGACAGCGAGCTCCAACTTGTCTGCGACTTTCCCTTATCGTCCTCGGCATTGGCAACGAGCGCTTGCTAGAGAGTTCCATAGGCTAGAGAATGCGCATTCCGTCTGACAGGCTGACAAGCTACAATGTCGGGAGCCACCTAAAGATATAGCCAGAGACAGAGGCCATTTTTGGGAGGACCGTGTGGACGATTGTACGTGCCTATCTCTCGTCCACGCTCCAATGCGGCAGGTGACTAAGGAAGATAGCCTCTCTATCTCCAACTCGATATCATCGTTATGGGTGTTTGTTAGATAGCATAAGATTTCCAGGTCTAAGTTTTCTAGGCAAACTGGACAGGCATAGTAATTTTTATATTTATCTATTGGACTATTAGACTATTAGGAAACTGGTCACGAGAGCTATTGTGATTCTGTTACCTAATGTTTCGCCAACTCGAGTCAGGATGTCGTCTAATTACGCCATCAGGGTTCTACTCCACCGAAAGGAGCACAGGGCTTCTTATCTAACCGTCTGAGCTCGAGAAACACCATGTTTGATGTTACTTATCAGATGGGTTCAGGGGCGTGTGCACATACATATGCACGGGCAGTGAGCATCTGTATCTGTATCTGTGCTGTATCTGTATCTAAGACAGATCTAGATAGAGATAGAGATATCGACACCGCTAGATGGATCGAAGCGGTAGGCTCAGCAGGAGGCTCATGTCGATCTATTCTTATCTCCCTATCACGCAATCAACCTCTTATCTCTAGAAATGTGAACACGGACATGTCCAATCTCCATAAAGTTGCCTAATCATCCACCTTTGTTCTTACATCTGAACCCTCTTCTGGAGTTTTCGCTCTCAGATCTCATCTCGGGTTTCGACGTCGCTGGATTCTAGTTCCGAATACTCCCGATAAACTCGAGGATAAGCTTAAAATACGCCACAACATATCACTCATTGCGAGTATTGAATACGAGCAATGGTTTACTCAATTGATGGGAAGGGACTTACAAAGCCGCATGCGAGGCGCGGTTCTTTGTTCGATATGGCCTCGATAACTATCCCTTTGTGTGCGGGTTGAGGGGGACGGGATGGAAATGACAAAAGCATACCGAGATTCAACGCCCTACCGGCTATCATTGACGATGGCTCACTACACACTACACGGCTTTTGTCGGTACGACATCGACGATGTGTTCGGTAGACTTCAGTTTGAAAAGGTTTAGTGTCGTGGTTCTATCATGGGGCTGTTTGCTCTTTGGAGCGCGATGTGATGATTCTTCGACAGATGGAGAAACATCAGAGCTGGGAGTGGTGGGAGCACCTGGCGTAGAAGTCGATACGGTTACAGTCACGACAACGATAGCGTTTAACCCAGATAGCAACACTGACGGGAACGGTGGCAATACTCCGAGTGGGAATACAGAGGAACCTACCCCGACATCTCTGGATACTGGGACTCTGCTATCTTCACCCACTTCTGCTGTAAGTGGAATCAAAAAGATCACAAGTTTGTCACAGCCTTCTGAGGTCCTGTCAAATTCACAGACAAGTTCCGATAAATCAAAGGAACCGACAAGGACATCTATGTCTTCGTCGCCACCTTACCCCTCAGCATCGACTTTAGATACCCCTGGGACACTCCCCTCATCTGCCATCGGTGCGATAGTAGGCAGTATATCAGGGGCTATCCTCCTTTCCGCTGCTATATTCTTATGCTTCCGGGCGTATAAGCGGAAGAAGCAGCGCGAAGAAGCACATGAGAGCATCGAGCTCGACAAGCCACATGAGGATAAGAAATGGCATCCTCGACGACTCATCCCAAGCGTGATCGATACCACCGGCCTTCGTCGACCACGTGACTTTGATGAGAACGATAGACGTGCTGCTAGAAATGCACGTGGGGGAGATGCAAACATAGGCATCGCGACAGATGGCACGGATTTCGTTCCTACGACACCGGCGCTCGAGTCCGGTCGTCGGCCTCTGACGGGTCTACACGCCCGGCGTATATCGACCACATCGCCCTCGGCCTCTAACAGGGATAGCCTATACTACAAGCTCCTTGACGAAGTAAAAGCCGGCCCCGCTCAACCTCAGCTCACGAGCGCAACAGCAGCGAGCTCAGCTGTAGACTGGCGAGACCTACAGACGCCTTCCACTCCTCTCGTGGGATCCTTCAACTTCGATTTTAACAGAAAACCCTCTGGTTCCGGTTTGGTGGTAACAAATCCGACACCGGCCGCCCGCCCCGAGGGAACGTTGGGTGATCGCGCTTGGCACAGGCGCAAGCTGTCTACGACGTTCCAGCCACCACCTAGCGGCCCGCCCTCCATGCCACTACCGCCTACGCCGCCGGCACGGACACAGCGATCTATTGATAGCGTGATGTTTTCATCTATGCCTGGATCGACGTCGAAGCCTAAGCAGCAGCCGGTTGGTAAAAGTGGTGAAGAGAAAATGGGAGGCCTTGCTTTGACCGGTTTGACTGAATCGACAGAGGCGTTGATACAGCCGCGAAGTTTGTACACACTTGACGAGCCGGCGAATATAAGTACGATAGCACTAGGGCCCTCGCCAGCTCCGACGCCGCCGCCAAAAGATGACCTTCTGACCTTACCGAGCACTCGCTATGAGGGATCGAAAGATGGGGGAAAAGGGAAAGGCAACGACGGGAAGGTAAGTGGAGGAAAGGATGCGCAATCGCCGACATTGCCTCCAATTTCTCAAAGTGGACAAGAAGGTGTAGGGTCATGGAGTAACATGATGCATGCGGTGGGTGTAGGAGACCGGGATACGGTTAGTAAAGAAGAAGGAAGAGAAAAACAAGAGCAAGGGCAAGAAACAACGAAGCGACCTGAATCATCAAGTACGATTGGAACGAGTATTCTGTTCCCATCGGAAGACGAGTCTCAAGACAAAACGTAGTATCCAGATGCTTGATTTTACTAGACGCTTGGGACTGGACAGGGAAAGATAGATAGCGGAAACAGAAAACGAGAACTGTATCATCCCACATGAAAATAAATGTTTCTAACTCTGTAAAAAGTTCTTGATATGGAGAATCTAGTCATTAACCTGGCCATTTCCCAGAAATATTATTTACATTAATCCTTCGCCCTTAAAGGGGGAAAGTCCTTTCATACCACATTAACCCATCTCTCTCCTTTCCTTCCCATATCCAGAGACCAAAGTCCAGACGCCCGAATCATTAAGACCTATATTTTCGAGGCCGTTTTTCCATGGTCGTGAGTACCCAAAAAGAAAAAAATGCAGGTAGGCGAAAAACACCAAAGGAAAGACGTTGGTTCGTAGGCCATAACCTAGCCGAAGGTATGCAAACTCAACCCAAGACAACAGAAAGATAAAAGGGGGTAAGTGGTGGTAAGTAAGAGGATAGGTAGATAGGTACCCATCACAACATCCCAGCAACAAGCAGCACAACCCCCAGCGCAACCCCCATCATCCCCGTAACCACCGACCCCTCGGCCCCAACACCACCAGGCCCACCTCTCCCGAGCGCCGCAGCCGCATTCTCGCTCCCACTCGTCGCCGTCGGCGTACCAAGCGTCGTACTCGTAGTAAGCGTCCCACTAACAGCCAGCGCGACGGCCGCGAGCCCCGTGCCGGTCGTCGTCGCACCGCCATCATCCGTCGTAGTAAACGTGACCGTCTCCGTGCTCGTAGGCCCCCAGCTCCAGCCCGAGCCCCAGCCGACCCAGCCGTCGAAGCCGCCCAGCCCATTCCATCCGCAGCCCGGGCCGACGAACCACGGCGACCCGCCAAACGCGCAACCGGTCACCGTCGCCACGCCGCCCGTCCACGTGTGGCTGCCGCTGAACGCCGAAGCCCAATCGCTCCAGTACTGTCTATACGCATCGCTACTCGTCCCATCATCACCATCGCTTCCATTCCCACCATTCCCGGGTAACCCCGGCGGACCCCCGCCGAAAGCCTTCGACCCCCAGCCCCCGGGCGCGGCCCAGGTCACGGGCCCGGCGCTGTACGTCACGGTGCGGACCCCCGTCGAGCCGGCGGACGAGCAGGAAGAATACGCGGCGCAGAGCGAGGACGAGAGCGAGGCGTAGGACGAGTACGCGGTGCTGGACGAGGAATCCGAGCACGCGGAGCTGATGCACGAGCCGACGCTTGACCCGACGTCGGCGTCGCAGTACGAGGATTGCGCGGGCCAGCCGGATGTTACGGTGGCGGTGGGGCTGGACCAGGCGGTTGAGAGGCAGGATTGCTGTGGGGGATGGGTTAGTGGGGGAGGGATGAGTAGATAGGGATGGGTGGAGAGACATGTAGGTAGGAGGAGGCGTGAAGAAGATGAGCGGCATAGGATACGATGTGACAGAGGGGCGGAGGGAGGGATTGTGAGAGCAAGGGATGGAAGTGAGAGATGTAAGGGGAAGAGAGTAGACATAAGAAGGCAAACTTACAGCGCATCCCGGAGCGCCTTTCCACCACTGCGCGGAGGCGGCTGAGGGTGCCAGTACGGCGGCGAGGGTTGATGCCTTCATCTTTCTTGTTTCAAGTGGCCTCGTATATGTATATTCTGTTACTTGGTCGTTTCCGAATATGATTCCGCTTTTCTGATATAGGGATAGATCTCAAGTGTTTTCTAAGGTATCTATAATACGACAGGATATATGACCTATATAGACGAAGGACGGAAAAAAGGTACGTAAGTCGAGAAAAGCAAGGCATATACTTATACGTATATCCTCCCCCCCTAGGTACATAACTAGTCCCAGTCGGCCGAACAAAGACCGGACGGGTAAGCAGTTGAGACTCGTGTCATGGACGTCAAAGGGGCGTCACGTAATGTGTAAAAGATGCGTCTGTCCAACAACACCGCAAACAAGAAGGAAGGCGAAGCTATTCGTCATCTCCCGCCTACGTCTACCTTAACTTTCGGGGGGCGTGTGATCGCCCCGGAAATAGAAAAGTGAGGGCAAGGAATAGAAAAAAGAGGGAAGGAAAAAATTAATAAAGTTGTGAAAGCTTCGGGCTGAGTTTGGCCTACCACGAGGTATATTGGCCAGGTAGGGATGTGTGGCTAAGCTTCCAGAAACATGCCACGCGCATCTTCTCTTGGCCGTCATCACCATTCCAATTGGGAGCAGATTCCTCGTGCGTTAGCTGGCGTCGAAAGCCGCGCGTCCGCGAAGCGGTTGGCTGCTTGCAAGGAAGGGTGATGAAGGATATGCATATGTACGACTATTTCCTGGGGCAGAAAAGCACGAACCGGGTTGGAGGATCGAGCTCGGAATGTGCGGTTTTACAAGAGCCTCCATGCTTGCTGGCGTAATCTCAGCTGTGTTAACTCTGTCTAGACTGACCGATCAGTGTAGGGTATGTAGAAGACGTAATGGCCTGCATAATAGATATTGGCGTATAGGAATGGAGACGGCTTGACGAAAAGCAGTAAGCCAAGTAACGAACTTGTGGCTGAGACGAATATATGCAGGGTAACCTACTTCTTGATTTTCCCACACCTAGTTCACTGGTATGACAACACAGCGAGTGTGTCTTAAGTTCAGATCCGGAAACAGATGGTTGTTACCCATTTCATCTACCCAAAACCGCGTGGCTAAACATTCTCGAGCTTCGTCAGTAAATATGCGAGGCTAGGTTATGTTTTGTGTCTTATGTGAATAGAAACTTGGAAACTTGTGTTGCGGGGTTGGATCTTGGGGACGTCCGGAAAGCTT
The DNA here is from genome assembly GCF_022578515.1 of Annulohypoxylon truncatum. Lineage (NCBI taxonomy): Eukaryota > Fungi > Ascomycota > Sordariomycetes > Xylariales > Hypoxylaceae > Annulohypoxylon > Annulohypoxylon truncatum. The sequence goes on along the minus strand of NW_025953794.1, from coordinate 206,189 downwards.
GGAAAAGCATCATGACCAATCAGCGATTCTCTCGGCCGTCTTGATAGACCTCGAAGGGAAAGTCTGGTAGTTGTCCGGTCCCGAACGTCTCGGATTCAGTTTGCCTTCTGCTGCTGTAATACCCCCCTCTGCCTCACTTATACTCTACAGCTGAGTTCATAGCTTCCTAAATATAGACACCACTTAACCTTAGTTATTTTATGACGGCATGAATATTCAAACACTTCGCTTCCAAGTTGAACGGATTAGGGAATCGGATGGATTGTTGGGGGATTAAAAAAAATCATAACATCAATGAACCGAGTCTTTCGTCATCAGAAAAACGCATCTGAGACCTCCACATCAGTTCATCTGGACCGCAGTTGTAGCTCATCAACTAGCATGGTCGATCTCACTTGAGGCTAAACCAACGCGGTCCGATGCGATAGGCCCGTACGACTGACATTACCCTTGACTCCCCAGACATCAAAATCCTCCTATGACTGCCTTCAGACCAAGACTGTGACTAGACGCGTATGCCTTCCATAAACCTCCTGCTCATAAACTCCTAGCACCATATGCATGCGACTCCTGAAAAACGCCCTCCTGAGGTCATAGCTGGCTCCCCGAGCAGCTTTTCCCCGACCGAAAAGAAAACAACACAAAGAAAGTTCTACGAGCATATCCTCCTGTGATTACGCCTTCAGTGTCCTGCCTGGAGACGACCAAACCTCACCATATTTAACTGCGGTGAGCAAATCGTCATGCTCGACGAAAAGGTGAGTCACCGCCTTTTGAATTTAGGCAATTGACGCCTACCCTAGAGCATCGTGCCAAAGGTCTCTTCGGTCTGGATTCGCTTGCGCGGGCTGCCGTCTTCTGTGGTAGGCTTGCGGTGACGGAAGGTAAATCCGACGAAAAGGCCTTTACTCATCTGTTCTTCTCGATCGGCCATGCTTTCAAGAGCCTGTTGTTTATCATGGACTTCCTTGTACTTGGCCATGTCAGCCTCGTTAGTGAAATCGTCGAAATACCCTGCGTCGGTCTCCGAGTCCAGCTCGGGAACGAACGGCGCCTTCGATTCTCTCAAAGTCTTCCAATCCACTTCGGCGAAATATTGATGCTCTAGAATGTCCTTAATGTTCGAGAATCGCCTGGATTTCGAATTGATGCACCTAGAATCCGTTAGTATTGTTATCCCGCAACATGGTTTGATAGGACGTACGTAGTGATAAAATTCCAAGTGCGGTTGCTCAGGAAATAGTTAGGGTCTTCCCAGACCGGGCGCTTGAGCACCTCCTTCCAATGCTTCAGGTTTTGCCACGTCTCGTCAGCCGTGGAACCGGCGAAAGGAGGGAAACCGGTAAGGGCTTCGAACAACATGCAACCCAAACTCCAATAATCGACAGTGTAGTCGTACTCTTCGCCGCGAAGTACCTCAGGTGCCATGTAATCAGGAGATCCTACTATGGATTTCGCATAATTCAGGTCCCTCTCGCGCATGGTCTGGTAACCCTCTCGGCGTTCTGCCACTGTTCGCTTCTCCATGGCCTTACCGAACGGAACTTCAGTCTCAGAAGCCTTCTCGAGTCGGATACGCATCGAGTTGATCTTTGACGATGCTACATTACCAGCCGCCAAACCAAAGTCGGTCAACTTAATGTGTCCGCTAGAGTCGATCAGGAAGTTCTCTGGCTTCAGATCACGATGAATGTAGCCGAGTTTGTGGAGCGCGTCCACGGAACAGAACATCTCCGCGATATAGAAGCGAGCGTGGCGGTTGGATAGGACACCCGTATTATTCAGCAGGGTTCTGAAATCACCACCTGGGACGTATTCCATGGCAAGATAGATATTCTTGTCGTCTTGGAAAGAGTACAGGAGACGAACAAGCCACTCGCTGTTGGCTGTAGTGAGAATGTCTCTCTCGGTGAGGACATGACGGATCTCATCCAGCTTGAAGAGCAACTTCTTGTTCATGACCTTGAGGGCACAGACTTCCTTCGTATCCTTCTTCTGAGCTAGGAACACCTGTCCGTATCCACCTTGGCCGACCTGCGTAAGGATCTGGAAGTCACCGTGACGAAGGCGAATCCGGCGCTTGCGGAGGGCTGCTCGCTCTCGGCCGGTGTACTTCGACCAAAGTTGGTCATACTCCTCCTGGCTAGTCTCGGGTGGCGTGGGTACTTCCGCCTTGAAGGCATTTAATCGCGTCTGTCTGGAACCGACATATGTGAGAAGATCGAAGTAATAATCTAAGAAGTCTTTGGGATGGTTAGTAGGTGTAGATACAATAAGCACAAGGATAAACTTACAGAGTTGGGTAACGTTGACCAAGCGACGGACGCTAGGCTTCTTCAGAATCTCCAACTCTTCAGCAGTTAAACCACGAGATGTGTTAAACTTCTTAGTGTTAGGAGTATTAGGTCGAGTGTCTCGAACTTGGTAAGGTTCTTGACGAGATACAGCAGCTTGGTTGTGCTGATAGACCGAATCTCTAATGGGGATCTTAGAAGGCGGGGTGTTTTCCTGGCCTTGTTTCTTCAACGGACTCCCTGTGTCTTTATGAATGATGCTGCTATCGACATTGGTGGGTGTACCGGCGTATATATCATCGGCAGGTTGAATGTTACTCTTGGCAGGTGACAGAGGGCTACCAGGCTGAGGTCTACCGAGCTTCACCGGGCCATCGAGGGGGACGGGATTGAGCTTGAGAGCATTGTCGAAGGCAGTTGGCAGCTCATGGGCACCGGGAGGAATAGTCTTTTTGCTGGGGCTGCCTTGGGGCGTCGCAATGGGAGTTACGAATGTGTTCTTGGTCGGAGTGCCAGGAACCTCCGAAGAGGTCTGCTTGCCGTCCTTCTGGCCCGGCGTGGGAAACATGTTGGTTAGGAAGCTCGACATAACCAATGGGTCGATACGATAGTAGATGTCAAAGGACTACCCAGTATCAATAATAAACAAAAGAGTTGGGGCGAAGTAAGGGCGGGGTTAGGTAGAAATGCGTCAGTAGAGTACGCGACGGTGGAAGTGGTGAAAGTAGTGAAAGTGACGAAGGCGAATAAACCTGATGAATGGGATGAATGTAAAGCGTACAAATTATTATGTACGAGGGCAAGAATCCAATTGTCCAGGGGATTGAATTGGGATTGAATTGGAATTGAATATGCAAGATGCAAGAAGAAAGATCCAAGTCCAAACTTCATGCACGATGGCAGATCAATGGCAACCGAAAGATGCTTGTTTTTTATTACATGCCGGTTGGAAGAATGCCAGGTTGAATGGTGAAGTGGGAAGTTGTGGGAAAGGTGGGATGGTTGTTGATTGGATTGAGGGATTGAGATTTGGACGCGGGGTCTTTGAATTGGTGGAGGAATTCAAGGAATCAATGTCAACAGCGTCAACATGAACACCGTTACCCCGGTAGCCGCTACTGCGCAGTCCATGTGAAACGTGCTAGATTTTGCTAGATTTGCTGGTACACACTGAGCGAACCCTGCTAGACGATACGTACCCTCTCAGCTGCTCAGGTACGACAGACCTACCAAAAATAGCCTCACTGCTAAGTGCCCCTGTAGAGTGCGTTCCCACCTGCCGAAATCTCACTGATTTACGGGTACATGCTTATCGTCTTATCATCGCCGCAGAATGGTAATACCGTTTAAATTGTAGACTCGGCACTGTGGCTTGATGTAATGCAATGAGAATTGCACAAGGCTGAAATCTCCTGCAAGAACCCATATTTCACAACTACGCGCCTACTTTAATATATCTTGCACAAGTCACCTAACGTCCAATTCATACGAATTCGATCTTAATATTTTGAACTGCGCAACTTTGACCAGCTTTTAATTGACTGTATCCTGCAACTCCTCGTTATTTGATAACCATGCTTGGAGGGAAGAACGTCAACCCCGTACAGGCCCAGCGCAAAGCTGAGAAGGCCAAGGCAATTAAGAAAGGTATGGATGCGTTTTTCATTTCCTACATAATCATCATACTAGTAGGGATAAAACACCTGTTAACAGTCTCTTCCAGGAAAGGCAGAGGCAGCCGCCCGTCGAAATGAGAAGTTTGCGAAGCGAAACCCCGACAGGATACAAAAGCAGATTGACGACTTGAAGAAGATCACATCAAGTGGTGGCAAGCTCACAAAGCATGAAGAGTCGGTATTAGAAGGTCTGGAACGTGATCTGAAAGTAGTCACCAAAGCTAGAGAAGCGTTAGGTGATAAAGCACCCTCCTTCGGTCGCAGCGGTGGCTTCAGAGGTGATGGTCAGAGAAACAATGGCGTTCTAGGCAAACGAAGAAGAGGCGACGATGATTCAGGCAGCGATAACGACGTGCCTGAAGATGTCAAGAATATACCAATGCCGAGAGACACGCCACCCCCGATTCCGAAGGAGATATTAGATCAATGGTATGCGAAACGCAGAGCAGCGCGCAATGCGAACGACACACCGCTTGGTGGTGGTAGGGACAACAGCCAGGAAAAGCAGCCGCCACCACCCGCTCCAGTGGAAACGAAGACCGTATACGAAGCGAAACCCATGGTACGCGATTTACGGAAAGAAGCTGTCAGCGCATTCATGCCCACAGTAGTCCGGATGAAGATGGAAAAGAGCAAAGGTCAAGGTGGTCTAATGGAACCCGAAGAAGCAGACCGTCTAGAGAAAGAGGGCTATCTCAAACCTTCTCTAGAAGCAGATGACGCGTCAGAATTTACGAGAACGGGGGGACCGCAAAAAGTTTCAATGGAGGAAGTCGAAGATGATCAAGATGATCAAGATTGAACCTGTTGAAATTTTTTTCTGATAATTACCCATCCGGCCTGTTCACACAGATGGCGCTTAATATCGGGTCAGTTCCTATTAGTTGGAGGTGCAGTATCTTCCCATCAAACCCCGTGGATACTGATAAAAGCGGCATGCCTGGGTTCGGTGGCACTTTGACTAAATCCAGGCACCTTCAGGCACCTTCGGGGTCCGAGAGGAAGAAAGAAGGATCGTGCCGTCCCTTTATTGCTGGTACCTACAGCATCGACGGGTCTCGACGCGAAGATAGCTCATAATCGGTATGATGAGTTGTAAATAGTCAGACGCCTCGGATTTAACCCCGGCTGGGGGCAGACCGGGATGTGTGGAGGTGAATGGTCTATAGTTGCCGCATACACAACGCATAGTACGAAATACCGGGACGTAATTCTTATGCAAATAGGGCGTGGTATCACGTCTTTCACACCTTTACGCCTGAACGACTGGGCCAGAGTGGGTTATAGCGGGGTCTAAAAAAATGTGCGGTCTGTTCGCTCCGAGGACGGATGGCAACCTTGATACTCCCCTGTTTCGGTCAACGTGAAGGCTAATGTGGATCCAGATAGTCGTGAATCTTAAAGTGCCAACATTTACGCCTAAAGGTTACATACCTATGTATCCCTTGCCGTTATTTATATAGTTCATACATAGTCTCGTACCTACCTGGGGTGATATAGAGATCATGATTCTCGACGGTTCGGGTTCTCAATAACAATTCCTTTACCTACCCTCATCTCTAGGTACACTCGCAGCAGCCATGGAGGAGATAGAAAAGTCCAGCTCACTTCCCCAGCCAGAGGCCCCGGATTCATCCTATCTCGAAAAGGGTCAGCCGGGTTTCGAGGTAACCGAGAAGCCTGACCCCTTTGCCCAGGAGTATTGTCCTACTCCGGACAAGCCTAGCGACGGCACCGGGCATGAGACACTACTAGGGGATGAGTCATACCCAGAAGGGGGCCGTGAAGCATGGCTCGTCGTCTTCGGGTCATGGTGTGGCTTACTCGCCTCCTTGGGCCTTATGAACAGCATTGCGACACTCCAGACATACGTCGTAACACATCAGCTCTCCGACTATGATGAGGGTACCGTCGGATGGATTTTCTCCTTATATACAGCGTTGTGCTTCCTCTGCGGCGTTTACGTGGGTCCTCTCTTTGATAGGTATGGGCCTAAATGGCTTATCATCCCGGGCGGCATTGGTATTGTTGCGAGTATCATGTTGTTGAGCGTCTGTACGAGTGAGTAACTTCCCCAACATCATCCTTTTCCCCTTTAGGGATAATGCTAATTTTCTTTCAGAATATTGGCATTTCATGCTTAGCTGGGGAATACTTAATGGAATAGCAACCTCTCTTCTGTTTACTCCATGCCTCACGGCCATAGGACACTTCTTCCGCGAGCGCCGTGGCTTCGCTTCCGGACTCGCTAGTACGGGCGGCGGCCTGGGTGGCGTAGCGTTCCCATTAATAATGCAAAGTCTCTTCGACAAAGTAGGATGGGGATGGACAATCCGTATCCTAGGGTTTATCTGTCTTATCCTGTTCACATTTGCCAACCTTCTAGTTAGGAAAAGATTGCCACCGGCCCAGAACGCAAGCCCACACCCAGATTTCCGCATTATGAAGGAGAAAAGATTTTTGCTCCTCACTATTGGCGTCTTCTTTCTGGAACTAGGGCTCTTCATCCCCCTTGCGTACATCTCGAGTTACGCACTAGCAAACGGCTTCAGTGAGAAGTTTGCTTTCCAGATTCTACCGATTCTTAATGCGGCGTCCGTGCTCGGACGGGCATTGCCCGGATGGTGGGCAGATAAGATTGGCCCCTTTAACACGAATATGATCTCTCTTTGCGTTACCATTTTTTCTATCTTTGTCGTATGGCTGCCATTCGGTCATACGATGGCGGGCCTGGTCATATTCGCTCTCATGTTCGGATTTTCGACTGGGAATAATATCAGTATCACTCCTGTTTGCGTTGGAAAACTATGCCACACGCAACATTATGGGCGATACTATGCCACTTGTTACACCATTGTTTCTATCGCTGTACTACTAAGTCTCCCCGTTGCAGGCGCCATCGTCAATGCTGTTGGTGGTGACTACTGGGGTCTTATCCTCTTCACCGGCCTCACTCAGGTGATCTCTGTCGTCGCGATGTACGCATCGAAGGCGATGAGTGTAGGGTGGTCGCCTTGGACTAATTTTTAGACTAGCTACCTTACTACGTATTGGAAGTAGTCTATACAATACGCTTTGATAGCTTCGGGGAACTGGTTAACTCAAGGAGGTTCTTGGGAAATCGGATCGGTATAAAAAAAATTAGAGTTTCGGGGCATGACATACGGCATATGATTCATGGCTCACGGAGAAATAGAGGGAGCCCGGAAAACTTACGAAGGTTCCAAGAGAAATTGGTTATTGAAATGGGGTATTAGATACAGGTAATTTTGGGGGGGCGGTGGCTGAATTGCGGCTTGGGTTTAGCATTTGGGGTTACGAATTAATGATTGTCCCTCTGATGGTCAGAGGTTAATATCATGATTTGCCTAAATAATAGGTAGTTCTTAGGTATATTGAGTGAGCTTATAGACTCGATAGACTTAGGTACTTTATCAATTCCGATATTTAATACAAATGTGAAGAAAATAAAGAAATGAAAAGGAGATCGAAGATTATGTAAACGACTTATGCAGTGAAAGTTGGTAATAACCCTTGGTGATGAAGTCGAATCCATCAACCGCTGCAGGTCTCTCAAATAGGTACATAGAGTGGGCAGAGTGGGGTACGAAAACTCGTTTCTTTTTAAGGTTCACTTCAGAACTTGGAATCTGCAAGGTTTCTCTCCACAAATATGGATTTCTCTTACTCATATTGGCAAATTTCACATTTAAAATAAAATACGTGCCTAATTAGATAGTAGGCTGGTACTACAAATGGTATAATGGAAGGCGTTGAGAAGCTACAACTTAACTGTTTATAGTGACTTCAGAGAGTAAGGTACCTTCCAAATAAAGTTTGCTGAGCCGCTTCACAAGCGTCCGATCTTATCTGAAGAGAAAACCTTAGAAGCTGCTAGGTACAGGGGTAAGCGCCCCCGCACAAACCCATAGTTTCCTCCCCCTCGGGTCTGACTTTTAACGACGTTAATCCATTTGTCCGATTCGGGATACTTAACCCATCACATAACCCCACAAAACTCATGTCAGCACGTCAGCGGCGAAAGCAAAGTCGACTATAATAACCTCATTCGGGGCTTGGGGGCTTACTGTGAGCCAATGATATTATTGCATACTCTGGTCTAGCTGTGTTTCAAGGTTCTCCGGATTATCATCAGAGCATCACAAGCCTTGTCCTTCCAAAAACCCTCAACCCATCAGCCCATCCTGCGGCAATTCTTAGACCACCGACAAGATTTGTTCTAACAAAGAGGCCACCCCCTTATTGTAAGTCTATCTTATCATTGCTACCCGTAGCTTACGAGCTTTAAAATCAATACATCTGCACAAAGGGGGTAGTACATCCCTGGCATGCTAGGGCATACGTTGCTTTCACTCCCGACAAAGTCGGAGAGCCGGCCCTCCACAAAGCTGATTCGAGAGGAGCCGGGGGCCGAGGTCTCATGCATCACCCCGGAATGCCGGGGATTACTATGTATGGACCCATCCTACTCGGGGTTAGGGTTGGCCGGTTTCAGCGGCAATTACCTATATGAGTTATTAGATGGCAGCATTCTCAACTATACTTACATATTATAACAGAGGCTCTTTAGTCCCTGCGTCTGCCTTACCTTGTACTGTTGCTTCAATCAATCCCTTGCTAACACGATGGCTTCACAGATATTAGCTTTAGACCCCCAGAGCACTTCCTTACACGGGAAGGCAGGAGACGCGTCACCTGCTCTAAGCCTCTCATTTAACTTAGCAGAAGCCCGATTTTCTTCTAGGTCTTTATCTATATCTTCTGTCGCGAGCGAAGACACCATGGCAAGCAATACTACTAACACATCCGCTTCCTCACACCAAGTGGTTGAGAATTCCTACTTCAGCTCCAACCCACCTCCCAAAGCGTTGCCACAACACGTCGCCGCTGCAGAATCATTCATAAATCAACATGCGACAGCGAACAGGCGTGTTGTCCTCGTCACCTCCGGTGGAACTACCGTACCGTTGGAAAAGCAAACCGTGCGCTTCATTGACAACTTTAGTGCTGGTACACGTGGCGCAACTTCTGCAGAATACTTCCTCGAATCTGGGTATGCGGTGATCTTTCTACATCGGCAATTCAGTCTTTTGCCTTATAGTCGGCATTATAGCCACTCAACGGACTGCTTTCTGGATTTCTTACATGAGAATCCCGATGGAAGCGTTGTTGCGAACCCGGCACACCAGGACAAGATGCTTCGCGTGTTGCGCAAATATACCAATGCTAAGCGACAGAATCTCTTGCTCATGCTGCCGTTCGTCACAATTACCGACTACCTCCACGAGTTGCGAGCTGTAGCACAGCTCATGCGCCCTCTGGGGCCTAACGGCTTGCTATACCTTGCCGCTGCAGTGAGCGATTTCTTCGTACCACCGGAGCGCATGTCAGAGCACAAGATTCAGAGCACGGATGCGACGGATTCATTGAAGAAACAAGGACCAACGACCATCACTAAAGAGCCGCGAGAAACCCCACAGCAAGAGGAGGAGGCGTTCGACAATTTTGATTCGTCGCCTGCTATACCGCGGAGCAAACGTCTTATCGTCGATCTAGATCCTGTGCCCAAGTTTCTCAAGAACCTCGTAGATGGTTGGGCACCCGAAGGCATGATTGTATCGTTCAAGTTAGAGACGGATCCGGCAATCCTCGTCCACAAGGCCAAGTACTCGCTCGAGCGGTACCAGCATCATCTTGTCATCGGGAACTTATTATCAACACGCAAGTGGGAGGTCGTTTTCGTGACACCTGGTCACCAGGACAAGTGGATCCGCGTGCCCATCAGCCGTCGCAAGAAGACCCTAAGCGGCGCCGACGAGTTGATTGGCGCAGCGGACCAGAAGAGCGGCAGCGGAGAAAACAAGCCGTTAGATCCATCGATGCTACCAGAGGGCGAGCCCGAGTTGGAGATCGAGAGCTTGATCATACCCGCCGTTGAAGAGCTGCATTCGCAGCACATTCAGTCAGCCGCAGCAAAAAGTGGGTCGAAATAGGGGTTGCGATACTGAGTAAGTCAGGGGTGTCTTGAGTGAAATGAAATCATGGCTGGCGTTTTGCATATGTATTCGCAACGTTGATGATTTTGCGCCACTTAGTAATTATAAATTTGATAGAAATCCGCATTCCGGGTAGCCTTGCCTGGACTCACCCATCATTGGGCCTTGATATCAGCGACCTGCTTATATATGAAAATAAAAGGGGTAGGGATCGCCTGAAGTAACCTCAGGTTACTACCTTGAATTTTAGTGCTACCTATTACCTTAAAGAAGCGTGCGTCAGCATCCAACCTTTTTGGTGATGTCCTAGACGTTGTATCAATATTCCAGCCTGATCGCTAGTCATGTTGGCAATCTTTCCCACCAGACAAATGAAGATCCACGAGGAAGCCATCAAATTGACAGCGAGTTACCTGCGACTCGGTTCTATCTAGGTAAGGAGGGAAATCTGTAAGTTGATCATGTAGGGAGGCAAAATGGCCACGCAGAGCCGCATGTCGGGTATCAATAAGCTAATTCCAGGTGGTTATAAATAATGTATCGATTTTGAAGGGATCCCAACATGAATGTATGTTGTATCATTAATTCGTACCGCACTTTTGAAGACATATACAGTCAACTCATAGATTCTTTGGATATTCACAATCCCGCCCTCTCAACCCTAGACGATGGCCCCACGAAATACACAGCCGTGCAGTTTCACAAGCCAGGTTTACGAAAAGGCTGGTGTAGATGATCCCGGTCATTTCGCGGACTCACAAATTCGCCAACCCACTATCGACGAGGCTCGTTCAACAGGGGATGAAGCTGATTATATGAATAATCCAGAGGACTTCGAAAAACATGATAGCGCTAACATACATACATTATCACTGAAGCCCTTAGAAAAGCTAGGATGGCTACCTCTCCTGTCATTCTGTCTGGGGCCCTTCATATCATTTATTATAGTGGGATTCCTCGTCTTCCTCTGGACGCGGAGTTCCGCAAAGATCTGGCTAACTATTGTCACCGCCGGTTGGACATCACGATCAATCACACTTTGCGCGTTGATCATTCGGATCGTGGTCGACCTAATGACAGGATTCTCTGCCTCCATGCTTGCTGCTCAAATACTAGAAAGGGGGTCTGTCTATCTGGGCGGTCTAGCTAATATTTCTCTTATGAGAGCTACTACCCCATCTCTCTCAAGCTTGATACTATCTTTTCGTCAAGTAGGAAGCAAAACCGAAAGCCTATCCCCTATAAGCCTTATGTTGCTTCTTGCTATTCTTATGTTCACACTTCAGTTTTCATCAACAATTCTCCTCTCGGACCTTCAACCAGGCAGCTTGATTGGACTTCCAGATACCACTCATTATTCCTATGATTTGGATTGGGGGTGGGAAACTAACTCTGTTATAGCGCGGGTCGGTGGTCAAGGCATCTACAATTCTAGTCTCGGTCCATACTCTCTTTCATCTGGCCCTGGAATTGCATTTTTACCATCGGTCTGGACTCGGAGGCCCGAGAGTTTTCCTATATTTGCTGAACATAGGGAACCCCTTCCCGCAAAACCCAACGTTGATGACACTGGTTATAATTTTAGATCATTCCTTCCATTCTCGGACACTGAGCAAAGAAGGAGAATATCCAGCTTTCGAGGTCCTTCTTTTGTTCTGGATTCGAGGGTGTCATGCCAGAAACCCATTATATCAGCCTTGAACACAAGTCACGCCGACACGCTATGGTATGAACCTAATGCCTGGTATACGATAACAGGAAATGTCTCCAATTCTACTGAAATTGATGATCTATGGTTTCCGAGAGATGTTTCGAAGGAGATTCCTTTTACATGCCAACACAGGGTGTTGTCGCAATGGTACCCGTCTCTAGACGAGAGCACGACTGCTCAGCGAAATATTGGATTCGAGATATGTCCGATCCAAAGTAATTACCATTATGTCAAATTACCAAATGAGCTAGACCCTGGAACTGTCGTTGTGCAGAAGACCGAGGCCGCGGGAAGTCTCCGTAGTCAGCTTTACAACTATACGGTGACCGATCAGGCTCCCTCCCGCGGACCAGCTTTTCTCGTTATCGCGTCGAACTGGACATTGAGTCAGCCTGAATATGAACCCTTTACGAAGCTTCGAGTCAAGATGGATAACTCTTCTAACCACAATTCTCCTTTTACCGAAGACGTTCTATTTTCCTTATGTTATACGTCGTGGGAATCAGCTGCCTCGTATATTGAAATGGATACCCCATCGCCACTAAAGGAAGAGGCGTCAATCGAATATCGAACTGATAAACACACATACGACTTCGTTGACGTCAGTTCGATACTGGCCCATTACGGCTTGGGGCCTTCAAGCTCCTCAACCGCTACGCTTAGTCTCTCGAAGCCCAAATATAACAGTTCCCTTGCCTATCCCTTTCAACAATTCTGTCTCGAAAAGATGGTCACTAACCCGGACTTCAACCCCCTATTGCAAGGCTGGGGGGTGATCCTAGACAAGAACAGAGCGGATAATATCTCCTCAAATGACTACTATCAAGGCCTTTCCGCAGACTTAATCGTACCTGGAGATTATTCCAAGTTTTTCGAGGCACCACTATTTAGGACCTGGGCCCCCGTCTTGGGAAACGAGACAATCGGCCTCTACAATGCCCGAAACTTGCCTAGCGAATTGGTTCCAGACATCACAAAGCTGCCGGACCCGATCATTCAGAAATTCTTCATAGACGCGATGAACGTGACCGGTAATTCGCCGGCCTCCAGCTTATCCGGATTACTGACGCTGCTCTCGTCCATGGCCTACTACGAGCTCATCCCCCTATTCAGGAAGAACGGGACGGCGGACGTCACCCTCTTCGAGGTAGTAACGTACCCGCAATCGTGGCGCGGCCTGACCGCCGTCGTCTCGCTGCTCGCGGCGCACCTGCTGGTCTGCGCGGTCATCCTCTATACCTTCCTCACCCGGACGCGGCTCACAAGGCTCGGCAGCTCGTGGTCGAGCGTCGCGCAGATCTACAGCGCCGGGACGCAGACCCTCGTGCGGGACGGCACGCTGGCTTCGGACGACGAGGTGCAGGAGCACTTGGCGGAGAAGGGGAGGGCGCGGCGGCTCGTGAGGGTTTCTCTGGTTGCGGATGGCGAGAACGATAGGTGCGAACCTGTCTTTGTACAAGGGGGAGATGATAAAGCGTGTTCTTAGGAAGGGGAAATATCTTGAAGTCAGCAATTGCCTGGGTAAATAATATTAGATAAGCGATATTGAAATATTAGATATAGGAATGTCCTTATAGCGCAGTTGCAGTTACAGATAATATGACATAAGCCTGATCAGCGGGTGGTCTGCTGACTCATCGTATCCTACCGTCTACAACCCAATGAGCAGCACGGCCGAGCTGAGTCCCTGATTCTCTCGTTTCAATCATTTTAATCATGGTCTCGATGAAGCTCTAGTTAATTGACCGCCCTCGATTCGTGGAGATAGTGTCTTGAACACATTTTTACTCCACCAATAACGACTACACCCAGGCAAAGACATACCAAGGAAATTGAACAATAATAACTTTATCAAAGGTATTTAAGGCGGTATACTAATGCCGTATTTTTCATAATTAAAATGACCCAGACTCGGAATACTTTCTGCCCAGCCATCATCAATCTTACCTAGTTGCCACTCGTCTTCAATGCTATCAATTCTAGCCCTCCCAGCTAACACATCCTTCTCCTTTCCTTGATACTCAACCGCCATATCTGGGTGTGGCACCCAAACAACCCTCATCCCAGCCCGCCTTGCAGCTTCTACCCCTACCACACTATCTTCAAAAACCAAACATTCGTTAGCTCCGATATTCCTTTCGCCGGGATCGAGAAGTGAGTTCAAAGACTGCAAGGCGACCGAGTAGATGTCAGGGGCCGGCTTTCCTCGACCCCGTACTCGTGGATCATCACCCAAGATGCGCCTGTCAGATTCAAAGAAGCTAAGTAGCCGTTTCGTTTCCGGCCTTGAAACTTTTAATTCATAAGAATGTGTCTTGGTGCCGGATGCTAATGACAGCTTGATTCCATTCCCAGAAGCATTACGTGCATGGCTGAGATCCTCCAGAAGCTTCTCAGCGCCGGCAAGAGGCTCGCAGTCCCGGAAATTCAGTCGCATTCGTTCGGATGACTCGCGAGCAAATTGCTCGCGGGAGATGGGCAACTTGGCCCAGTCGTGGAACAAATCTCCGTTGGTCGAATTTGGAACGCCCATGAGCTGAGCTCGGATAGATCGGGGAAGGGTAGGTCTCTCATACTGTTTAAGAAGTTGGTTTATAGATAGAGTGATTATGTCTTCCGAGTTGATGAGAAGGCCGTCCATGTCGAATATGCATGCGCGAATTGGGGGGAAACGGGGAGAGGTCTTTGCAGCCATAAAACCTCAATGATTACTATATGATCCTAAATAATGGCGATCGGTGAGAAATGAAAAAAGCGATCTTAGTTAGAATTCGTGTTGTAGATCATAAGCTCTAGAATTACAAAATTACCTGCGATAGGTTAGATGTGTCGGTTCATAGAACGCATATGGGAAGCTCAGTAAGGGGTATGAGAAGGGCGATTAAGCTCTTTACCTGGTTTGTGGGACAGTGTAAACGTCCAGGTTGTATAGGCCCCTCATCGTCCACTCTCGTGTCTTACATAGGGGTGCCCCTATCTAAGCCCACAATAACACTCTAGACCTAGATAGCGAGTATCCATGTGTTCTAGAAGCTCCACAATAATACAACACGAAATATGGATATACCCTATAATCTACTTGGAAGGCTTGATGATATTTCAACACAGACGCCTGGTCATATACGACTAAAAGAGACTGAGGGGGAATCCTTATGGAAGCATTCTTCCAACTCCGAACCCGATATCACAGTCCTCCAGGAAGCACGAATATTAATTGAATTCGTAATATTTGCATGAACTTATTATTTAGATTATAGATACCTAGGCCTCATTTCTTTCTTAAGAGGTTATAGTCTGTTCATACAGTGATTAAACACCGCTTCTAGTATCGCCATAGTCTTCAGTGTTCCCTTTTTAGAGCTATACTCTCACTCTTGCTCCTAATATCTTCTCTAACATGATAACTACTTCGCTAAGGTTTTCCTTTTGAATCTTCTCAATTTTCATGCTAAATCCATCTTTGAGCTTATGGATATAACGTAAAGTCTTGGATCTTTAACTCTTTGGTGTTTTAAACTCGTCATTGTTAAGATCTATCATTTTAACCTTAGTCGTTATCCTGTATCAAATTTCTCACCCCCCAACTAATGACTCCGGTTTCTACGTCGTTATTTTCTGAAGTAGTCGTAATATTCTTTTGTGACGGATTCCAAATTATATGATCGGCTTCGTAGATGACAACCAACGATATAGACGTCGAAATGTGATATCATGTGCAAAGCCATGTCGACAACCCTGCGCACTATCAACGTAATGCCAACCTCAACTAACGAGAGCATCTACTTTTCTCTATCTCTTGAGCATAGAGAGGCTAGTAGTGGAAGAGGGTAAACACCCAGTTGCTCATCCAACTCATCCACTCCGCAATTTTCCCACCCATCATCTATTCATCATCAACAAGGGACTGCGTGATTCCGCCAAGATACCAAAGTAGGCTTCTATTCTATGATCTCTATTTCTATTTCTCCCGAAAAAGAATCATAAAAACTAATAGTATTTTGCAGATCCCGTGTCCAACGCTGGTCCTCTCCAAAGGATATTTATTGGACATGGGAGATCATCTAACGCGACTTCTCCCAATATCAAGTCGCTATCCCCTATGCTGTCAACAATTTCCCCACTTCAACAGCAAAGAAAACCAACTTCCTTCGAATTGCCTGTGTGCTAAGAAAAGCTTGATCAGCCATGGTCTCTCAATTCCTAATATCCTGATCATCATGTCTCGTCAGAACGATTCTGCGATGGATATCGATCATGCCACTGATCAATCGAAGGATGCTCGTATGAATGAATCTTCAAACGTGAGCTGAATATCTAACTCAGCTACATCGTTTTTACTGATATCAAATTCAGATCACTCACAACCCCATTCCACCGATCCTGGGTTCTAAGATAACATACCAGGACGTCATTATAATTCGCCGCACCGGCTTCCTCGGCTCGCTTCTAACAGTCAAACTTCGTGAATCTCGCAACGACGACAACAACAAGTCGCGCTCACCTTTCAAGTCAGTAAATTGGGTGTTGCTCAGTGACATCTTCGGGGACTCCTATCGGGAACCCGAGCCCAACGACTTGATCATGCCAGCCTTTCAGGAGAATAAAGACATCATTCTTCGCGCCTACAGCTACTTGATAGCCAAGAAGAACCGCATGTACCTGGAGTTTCGAAGGGAACACACCAATGGCGTATTTGAGACCAATGAGCCTGCGCGATTCGAGAGCCGCTATGAGAATGGTGTGTTCATGACTAGAGCAGCTCGTGCGGCGCTCAAGCCGAGACGTCAACGCCTCATGATGAAACGCTTGCGACATCTCATCATGGAAGATGTCAGTGGCATTCTCTTGCTCGCGAACTATCACCCCATTTCCAGCGAACTCGAACTCTATCACCCGGAATCGGAAGGTCTTTACAAGGGAAATGTCACCGAGAATGACATTGTTCTCTGGGAATCCGAAGAGGCATTGAATACCTTTTACGAATGGATTAAGTTCTTTGATGACATTGGACCTAAGTTTCTGCGAGTTTATCTCCCAATGGTTAAGAAGACCAAGCGCGTAGCAGATCACGAGCACACCGGTCCCGATAAGAAGAGGGAACGAGCTGACACAGAAGCTCAAGATGAGGACGAACCTATGATGGACATTGATCATGAGTAAATATGTCTTTTCGAGGCAATAATTCGTTCATTCGTTCGTACTTCGTTCTCGCCGTCGTCTACCGGACTTCTAAACGCTGGTCAAATCGGGTTATTGGACTGTTACAAGCAACCATTCATCGATCAATCATCCATTGGTTCTGCATTGGAACACAGCTAGGATGAAAAGGGGATTCCGGACAATCATAATAATTCCTTTGCAATGCACGGGTCTCATTGCTCGGTACGAGAACGCCAAGTCGTTCTCGACCTAAATGCCTGGGTCACGTAGGATGGAGTTGAATAGCTCCCTACGGGGTATATCCAAATACGAATAAGATAAATTTCCCATATTTTAACTCGTCAAATGTGACTATGCAGTATATACATGTCTAAGTAACAAAAGAAATCCAGGGCTATCCCTCACCCTTAACCCACAACATACCTATCTAACCCATCATCAAGTCATCGCCCTATCAACCTTAGATAGGTAGTAATCAACCCATAACTCCCAAAGGCGCCCTGCTCCGCCTCGGCCACTCCGGCATCGGGACCACGCCACCCAAGTCCCTCTTAGAATTCGTCGAGGCCAGCCCGGGGCAGTCCTGGAAGGGCTTGCAATCGGGCTGGCACACGGTCCCGGTAGCAGGCACCTCGCCCGTCTCGAAGTACTTCCTAACATACCCGTCGCGACACGCGCCCGGCGTCCAAATCGTAGCGTGTCCCGCGTTATCCTGCACCAGGACGCCGGAGCCAGGGTGCTGCTTCGCCATATTGACCGCGTTCGCGTGCGGGGTGACCGGGTCGTAGCGGCTGGACAGGAACATCAGCGGCGCCGACGGCTTGCCCTTCACGTTGCTCGAATCGGACGCGGGCGTCGTGAAGGGCCCCATGAACCGGTACTTGGGGCGCACGCGCCATCCCGTGCATGCGAGCCGGATGCTGGCCCAGTTCGACGCGAAGTCCGTGGACTGGCCCTTGAGCTCGGCGACGTAGGACACGAAGTCCGACGCGCTGACGTTGTTCTGAGGCACGGCGTCGCCGCACCCGACGCCGTACAGCGCGTCCGACTCCCAGGAGTAGGTCGTCGGCAGCGTCGACGGGCAGAAGGCCGAGGCGGATGGCACGCCCAGGGTCGAGTACAACGCGCTGAAGTTGCCGGATATGGTCGCCGCGAGCGTGTCGGCGAGGTCCGCGAAGTAGAGCTGCGGCTGGTACAAAGCTTGGAAGATCACGTTGCGCACGTCCGTGCCCGTGATCCCTTCGATGCTACTCCCGGCTATGACGGGCGCGGGGTTCTCGTCGAGCGCGTTGAGCAGCTTTTCAACGCGCGCTTGAATGTCGGTTGGGCTGGAGTCGCCGGTGTCGTAGAGGGAGCAGTTGCTGCGGGCTTCGAAACATGTGGTGTATAGTGTTCCGAAGTCTTTTTGCGCGTCTTGTAGGTTCTTAGACCACAACTAATTAGAGACGTACGTGTTAGCTTATATGCGGATAGCTCATACCTAGTTAGTCAGCTAAGGTGAGAACTTACGCCGGCGATATAGTCAGGGGCATCTACGACACCTTCTAGGAGCATGCGGCCAACGCGGCCGGGGAACATGGAAGCGAAGGAGTTTCCGAGCAGGGTTCCGTACGAGATTCCCCAGTATTGGATCCTCGGAACATCCTTCTCCTCTCGCTGGTGCACTCGTCGGGGTCCACCACGAGCACGCAATTTTGTGCTAACGGTTCCGTTCCTGTTCCGCAATTCTTCGACCTTGTCCACAATCTCAACCATGTCCC
This sequence comes from Annulohypoxylon truncatum, assembly GCF_022578515.1. Classification (NCBI taxonomy): domain Eukaryota; kingdom Fungi; phylum Ascomycota; class Sordariomycetes; order Xylariales; family Hypoxylaceae; genus Annulohypoxylon; species Annulohypoxylon truncatum. Next base: position 187,571 of record NW_025953794.1, on the reverse strand, counting down.
TCGCCACGCTCGCCGTGGACATGTAAGCGTGGATCTCGGAGCCGTCCTTGCACAGCTCTCCGAAAGAGGCGTACAGCGCCTTTTGCCGGCTCACGACGCTCAATCCCGAATCCAGGGGCCCCATGGCACGGAGCTCCATGGTGTTGTAGTCTCGCGAGAATTCGTTGTTGAAGCAGTCCGACCTGGGCTCGGAGTACGAGACACCGCGCGGGTCAAAAGACAGGAATTCGTAGTGTTTGGTGTCGTCCGCCATCTTCTGCATGTACTTTCCGGCTTGGAGGAGGAACGTCACACCTGAACCTCCCGGACCACCGGGGTTGGTGATGATGGTTCCGCCGAATGAGGGATCGCTCTCGTCTACTGTGGCTGGTAGTGTGATGATGGCTAGGTTGACGCGAGATGTGCCGTTGACAGAAGTAGAGTTGCTAAGCCAGTCGAGAGGAACGGATAACTTGGCACACTTGAAGTCTCCGTAGCAGGTGGTGTAATCGAGGGATGTAGATGGTTTCAAGGCGGTCCAGTCGAACGTCGTGGCGGACGAGGCTTGTGTCTCTGCCGCAGCATATTGGCTCAAAAGCCCGGCTACGAAGCCGGATATCACCACGGATTTCATTTGGGGCAAGATGTTTCCAAACTAAAGCTGAGTTAGGTATTATCAATTAAGCTTAAATCGTTGGACGTTGTTGAGTCTTTGAAATTGGAGACTGTGCTGATTCCAAGACACAATGGACTTTGAGGTTGACTTCTTCATTATATTATATATCCGAGTCTTGGCTTATGGAGTTTGTGTCCAAGGTAGAGCTCATGACCCCATCACGCAGGGACCATGCCAAGTGGACGTAAGATTTACCATTGTAAGATGGCTGTGCTACCTAGGCCTACGTTGGAATTGATCCTTCCCGCCATAGCTTCCTTGTAAACATTAGACGATGATTGAATCGTTGATCTTCAGCTCAGTTCAGCTGAACCATGACTAGGCAGAATTGGAACACATGAGGATTTAACGAATTAGAGCGAACTATATCCGTTGTCAGGCACCCATGAAAGTTATAGGGAATATTGGGGTCGGTGGTATGACTGTTCACTTAAAACAGTAGCGGGAAGGTCGTGGAGCCAATCAAAACGCCGTTCTCCCATGTAGAATTTCCTAATTCGGTAGAACTCAGCCCCGCTTAGGCTTATACGCATACACGCTACGTGCATATGGAGCTATACCATATTATCCATTGTTCATGGGGCTGGTAAGGCTTAGCTTTGTTTTAACTGAGCTTATTATTTAGTCTAGGACTTGGTAACCCGGAAAACGCATGGGCATGAGGCTCATATCACCATTCAGCTATTAGCTTTGTTCTATTTATGCACTCAATGTGTGATTGGCACGTTTGCTAGCAGTCCTTTTCGCAGATTAGCTTCGACTTCATTGGCTCTTCTCAAAAGGACATTAGTCATAAACGGATGCGAGATCTATCATTGGACACTATGTTGTGCTATTATTATAATGCATCTACTAGGTAATAGCCAGTCAATGAAGCATCATGAATCCAAAGCCGTCTCTCGTTGAAGAATCACGCAGTTAGCTCGACCTGATGCTTTTACCGACCCAACTGTTGAAGGTTAAGATTAAGGTAGATGATGTGTGCTTGATAAGTTACACGACAGCTGCATCGTAGGACACAGGACCAAAGCAAACCAGAATACTCAGGGTTGGTTACACCGACAACGTAGTGATAATTGGGGCGACAAACCAAGGTCATGGGTTTGAAGTAATGAATGCTTTACGATACTTGCCTTTTCTCGTCACGTCAAGCAATTCCTCGGCTAGGTGCTTTACAAGGAATGAGATTATCTCATGAAGTAGCCAGGTGGAGCGCTCAGTAAACTTCTAATATTACAAGTTACAGGGAATTCTAATTATTATTTCATCCCAATCAAACATTTCGAGGTGCTGTAAGTTGAATACCGTACGTAGGTGAACTAAGGGGCATTGAGGTGCACGACTCGTGATAGAATCAATAGCAGCTTTCTTTATCCAGATTTCCACATTATCATCTATTCGAACATCAATCTTATCGTACAGTTCTTACAGTTCCTTCTTCTCCGACGTAGCTTTCTGCGCCGTCTTTGCCGACCCAGGCGGTGACTTCAGCCCAGCAAACGCCAATAACGTAACACCAAAGATACCCGCAGCACCTACACCATACGCAACCTCTCTCCCGGCCCACCAGTATATGCTGGTAAACAGAATTGGTCCTAATCCTCGACCTAGCTGGCCCCAGCTACGAAGAATACCTAGCTTACCGCCGCGTTCACCCTCGCTAGCCTCGAAGCTGCTAAGAGTGTTGAGACCACTGACAACTGTGGCTGATGTGGTCGCTAAACAGGTGGCAGCAAGGTATAGGGAGCCGATTGAGCCGATGCGCCCCAGCATTATGAAAGCAAGTAAACATGCGCTTACGCCGATCCGCACGGTCAGGAGAGGAGGTAAGCGACGAGTAACTCCGCCCTGAAGGATCGAGGCGATTAGACCCACATAGCCCAGCAGCCGTCCGTTTTGGGCCGAGTTATACTGGAACAGGTCGTACGTCATGAACGGCAGGGAAAATTCCATCCCCGAGAAAAAGAGCAAAAAGCTGAAGTGCACCAGATTCAACAGGAAGTGGGAGTTGGTACGCGTCACTGCGGCTGGCTTCGAGTTTGTTTTCGCTGTTCCCTTCCCTGTCCTGCTTGGTAGCGTCTCGGGAAGTGCGATGTACAAGTAGATCGTTTCGACCACAATCAGAGTTAGAGATACAGCAGCGGCCGTTGCAAAAGGATTAGCGGCTACTGTCGCGATAGAACTCAAGTATGCGCCGAGAGCGGGGCCGAAGGTAAAGGCGATGGAGAAGCAGGCGCCTATCAAAGCCATGGTTGATCCGCGACTGTTCTCATCTGAAATATCCGTCGCGATAGCTGTCGCCAGCTGAACGTTACCCTCTGACAACCCACCGACGATGCGCGATGCAAGGAAAGTTCTGAAATCGACGGCCATTACCCAAAGAAGGACTGATAAGATATTTCCAGCCATGCTGGCAAGAAGCGCCGCTCTCCTGCCATATTTGTCGGATAGAAGTCCGATGACAGGTGACGCGATGGCCTGCAGCAGAGAGAACAAGCTTCCTAACGCTCCTCCGAGTAGAACAATATCATATCTCGAATCGATCGGTTTGGCGAAGGCAGATTTGTAGGTGTTAAGGCCGCCAAGGATCCGCGCAAGTAGCGTCGACTGCGACTCGGGCCCGGCTTCGCTGTTTCGGTAGAACTCGAGGAGTTTGGGGAAGAGAGGAAGAATAAATGTGAACGAGATCTATGGACGGTAAGAGTTAGCTCGGGGCTTTATGTGATAGCATATTGCTGGTAATTTAACATACCAAATCCAGGAGTAATGACACGAAGATGACCTTGAGCACCCTCTTTCGAGTGCTTGGTTCGACGGTGGACATTGTGGATAATGCAGCAGTATGAAGTATGAAATATAAAGTATGAAATCGTCGCAACAGGCCAGCCTATCAGTACAAGAATGAGACAAGGAGAGTGAAGGGTTGCAGAAGGGTGAAATAAGGAGAAGTTAGTAGAGATCGCACAGCCACCGACCGGAGACGACGGCGCTTCTCGTAGAATTGTTTCGATTTGTTTCGTATATCGTATGTAACGGGAAGAAAACGAAACGAAACGAATTAAATGCAGGGGCTACGTATCCTCAACAGGGATCTGCAGGGGTCTGGCATCCAGAGACCCATAAAAAGATTGGCTAAGGGGGCGCTTGGGTGTCAGCTCACCATACCTGTACCTACGTAGTAGCTGACTAATAACTCTATCTGGGAATTTATTCTACATTCTCAGCTAAGGTTAAGCCTCAAAATCTCAACTCTACAACATCCATCGATTCATCATGTCAATTTGCTAGAGGACAAGTACGAGACAACGCGATGCACATAAATACCTTGTGAATACTTGTGTCGCGGGTTTTTATCGTGTTCCACCTACAAACAATTTAGAAGCAATCTACTTCCGAACTAGCGGATACATAACAATATAATCGCGGAGAGACGATTTACACATAACTGCCTACATCCTCGTACTATCGTGTCGCTATACAAATATGGGAATCGTGGAGTTATCCAGGAAGGCCATAGGTCTCGATCTGGACAGACTGTTCGCGAGTGCACATACGCAGTACACTTCCATCAGAAGACCCCAGCAAATGAAGACTCCTTTGCGGAAATACATGTAACTCTACCATAGGCCGCGCGTCACGACTGAAAATCCCAATCATCGACAACACGGACATCGCCATATTAGACTCTATCAAATATGGCTCTGTTAAATAGGAATCCCATTATAGCTAGGAGACGTTTACACAATCCCTAGACCTTTTCGGCATAACATCCAGGGGGGAAGTGTGATGGTGATGCGAAAAGCGGTAAAACTGTCGATGTCAACGCAGCAGTTGCTTAATTTACTCGAAGAGCTTCCTTTGCAATAATGTACGTTGGGCTTCAAAAGATACGATGGCTAGAAGAACCCCATGTCGACATTGAGTGGAGTTGAAAGACATTAAAAGCCTGTGGCGAGACTAGCAGGCAGAATTCCCCGCAAAGTCTGCAACAGGTTCGAAGAGAACCCGGGCTCCGGTGTCTTTTATCTGCTTCTCAATAACTGAGTGCCCGTTCTCTGCGGGGAGAGTCGATCATTCTTATAGTCCAGGCCCGCCCTAGGAATTTATACCCCGCGTCCAGATGTCTGTCTCATCCATCCCATTACCAATTACGAGCCGCCCCGTTTGAAGTCTCGTATTCGTCCAATTACCTGAACAGATATCCGGTTTATGACAAAAAAACGCCCATTGTTACATTCCAATTTAGATGCTTACTAGCTTATTAGTATAGTCGGACTGGATATTACCCGATAATTGAAACTGTCGATGTCCAAGACCGCGGATACACCGGCGGCTATGATCCGGCTACACAATGACGTACGCTTTCTGACAGAATTCTAGTCCGTTCAGATCGTCGCTCCTAGCGCAGTGAACTTGGAGAAGACTAAGAAACTAGGGCTTAGGTGGGATCGTGAATAGACGAAGATGAGCTCAACACATATCAAGGGATTTGCGTTCTGCTTAGTCTCGATGAATACCACCACGGTAGCGATATACAAACATGTTCCAACAAGCCGCATGTCCAATCAACTATGAATCGCAACGAGAGTAGCCATGTGGCATATGTTGCGGGGACGGATCCTTCCGACCTATTGTTAAGAGCACACAATCAAATGATTCGACTGAAGCGTCCCATCTTCTGTTGAGCATCATGAGAATAGGCTATTACGGCCGTCGGGCAGCCGCGGTGGTATTGTTGCTGGTATTGTTGTCCTCGGCGATGAAGTTCGCCAACCGACAAATAGCTTCCGAACGTACCGCGGCTAGGTCGTACTAACATCGAGCCGCAAGTAAGGGCTGATGCGGATCTCTCTTCGGAAAAACCACTTGCGGTTGCACACGATCATCTCAGCTCCAGCCCTAGGCCGTGCATCCAGCAGGTATCCGGCGGTCGCCTTGGAATTGGACGAGAGGATTAGGAGATTTTATTTGTCAGGTAAACAAAGTAAACAATGTCTCAGATACCTAGGTACGTTCCCTCGATTTTCCCATGCCTTTCCCTCTGAATAATGCGGAATTACACCTCGAAATCCCAGATATCGTGATCGCATCGCGATGACACAGTCCAAATCCCAGTACCTAGACGATCAACAACCTATCTAGGTATATTTCTAGAATCTAGAATCGACGAGCCCTCTCAAAGCTCCTAGATCTCCTCATTCTACGGATACGGAATGTTCAACTACCGTTAGCGTACCCCGAACGCACGGGACCTACCCACATTGCAGGGCCGAGAAGGCTGGGCGTTCCTTTTATTGCTAAAAATGGCATCCTCCCGAGTCAGTCGAGCCAGTCACAGGCTCCGGGCCCCAGCGAACATAAAGCCGCAGCACCAAATACGAATGAGATCGGCAGTCATAAGTCCCCACATAATTCTCCAAGAACACAAACACGAGAATTAATGGCCCGCCAATGTTGTACGATAACCGTACATTCTATCGACCTACCGTCATAAGTCTCCTTATGCATTAGCTACAGCACCATGCCCTTAGCAGTTAACCGACTCGCTCCGGTTAGTTCCTCGTACTAGTAACTAGGTACCATGCTGACCGGACTGTGTGGCATGCCCTCACCTCACCATCTTGTTAACGAACATGGATCAGCCGTGCTATTGATCTAGCTAGGTACCTTAAACTAACCTGCCAGTTGGATACATGTTGTCATTCGAATCTCAATTCATTGGCCAAGTTCCACCAAAGCTGCAGAATGTCACCACGTATGGTAGCTTTTTTCCTCAACCGCAGGTAACGTATCGTAGACACTACTCTGCGCAGCACCCATAGCGGATACCGCGATATACGAGACAACACTGGACAAAGAAACATATACGAAGCTTCTAGTTTAGGTAAATAGGCAATTACTTAGATATATAAAGACAACATTCGCTCCTCTTCCTACTGTCTTCTCACGATCATCCTCATCAGCATCTACAAGTCTAATACTAATACCTCATAATCAACTCTTACGATAATCACCATCCTCGCCGCCTTCTAACCTTCTCACATCCAAATTCTAAACTCCAAAAAAAACCACCAACTCCAACCACCTTCACCCAAAATGCAGTTCTCCAAGCTCGCTCAACTCCTCTCCTTCGTCGCCGCCTCGTCGGCCGCCTCCGTCTCTTACGACACCGGCTACGACGACGCATCCCGGTCTCTGACCGCCGTCTCGTGCTCCGACGGCGCGAACGGCCTCATCACGCGCTACGGCTGGCAAACCCAGGGCCAGATTCCAACCACCTACATTGGCGGCGCCGACACCATCGCCGGCTGGAACTCTCCTAACGTATGTCTCAGGCCCTCTCCTTTTCTCTATGTCAAATAGGTATACTAATAACGAATGCAGTGCGGCGTCTGCTACCAGCTGACCTACAACGGAAAGAGCATCAACGTCCTGGCCATCGACCACGCCGCCAGCGGCTTCAACATCGCCCTCGACGCCATGAACGCTCTCACCAACGGCCAGGCCGTCGCTCTCGGCCGCGTCGACGCTACCTCCACCCCCGTCGACATAAGCGCCTGCGGTGTCTAAACAACGCTTTTGATACCCCATAATTTTCCCCCTCTTATTCTCTCTCACCATCCTTACTCACCTAGTCATTTTTAAATGAGACGAATTTCACGGCATTCGGCTTTTTTTCTCGGGAGCGGGCGGTGATCGGCATGGGAAGCAACAGCGATGGCGGCGGCGGCGGCGGAAATATATATACCACCTACCTACTCACTCACATACCCACTTTAATGTTCATTCCTTAATCCATCTACCTACCGGCTGCTTCCGGCTTACATGGCATCATCGTCTTCATCATCACCATCCTCATCAACACCATCATTGGGTCGGCGCGGGCTTCTCAACTGTTTATTCGAAGGTCAAAAAAACAGGCAGCATTCCTTAGGAGTTTTAGACCATATCATTATTTCTCATAGCACTACCTACCTTAACCTAACCTACCCACCTAGGTACATAACCTACAATACAAAATTCAGGTTCGCACCATCTCGTAGAAAGACTTTTGGATAAGTGTGATGAAAATATTATTATGTTATGAGCTGTCTAACCGCGATCTTAATGATCGTCGTATTTTGTCTCTCACTCTCACTCTCACTCCTTTGCTCTCGAAGAAAAACCTCCCCAGAAACGACGTGAAGCGTTCGTTGCAAAGAAACAAAAACCTCATGGATAATATATCTCTCCCTCTGCTCCCCCATCCCCCCTTCCTTCGTGAGCGAAAACGAGTGAGGAAAAAAAAACAATCCTCTCCCGTCTCCATTAAGCCGGCTATGCAAAAGGAACAAAGGAAAAAAAAGGAAATAGTTTTTTATGATTATCAATCTTCTCGAATCATCTCTGAGACCATTGCCAATCTGATTTATCAAACGAATGTGTGTGTGCATGTGAAGCTCTCATTATGTTGTAACCGTAAAAGGTAAATAAGAAGGACAAAGGTTATTGGGGTATCAATCTAGACGTTGTGGCAGCAGGGAAAAGGCAAATGGTATAAAAGGCAAACAACGCGGTATGTAAACGTCAACTTTTTCCTCCAAATGCCTTGCCAATTTCCGTGACAAATGTAATATTGCCACCCAAAGAAAGTAAAAGACGTAGAAGTAGCTTGCTCCTAGTCAAGTCGTAATGTCCCACAAAATTCCCTCCTCAATCGTCGAAAAAGGAGGCGTCGTCAAAATCCTCGACGCGCGCGTCAGAGTCGTATGCGCCGGATCGCATCATGGGGGGAGTGACGGGCTGCCGGCGTTCTTGCTGTCGGGGCGGGGTGCTTGCGGAAGGCATCTTCTCCGCTTGTCGGGAAGTCATCGAAGCGTCTCGAGATCGATTGGCAAACTGCTCAGCAGTATAACGACGGCCGGTATTGCCGAACGCGGTAGGTTGCGGTTGGCTTGGCTGCACTGGCGGTGTATTTCTAACTCCAGACGCCGGTGGAGTCATAAGGCCGGAGAGATAGCCACTCTGAGAAGAGGCGCTCGTCTTCGACGGGGTCGAGTTCCTGGTCTGCGCAGGCGACGATGATAAAACGCTGGAGAGACTGGTAAGCGTAGGTTGGTTCGACTTTCGCCAACTACCCCAAGCGGCAGCGAGAGGCCCAACTGCTTGTGCGACTCGGGGGGTTGCAGCCCCTCGGATCGTCGCGGCGATGTTCGGCAAATTGATGGCCGAGCCACCATTCATCGCACGCTCTCGCTCCTGCTCCTCCATTTGAAGGTTGGCCTTCAGACGGATAGCCGCATCCTTAACCGCCTCTCTGTCTAGGCGCTCCATCGATAGCGCGGTGATGATATCCTGGAGATCACCGTGTCTTACGGCCAGGAGCTCGCGTAACCAAGTAATTTCATCGTCTCGCTTGGAAATCTTAGTAGCGGAGTCAGGGTCAAGCTTGGAGACAGTTTGCTCGAGCTCCTCAATCCGTTGCTCACGAGCCTGCAATTGCTCCTGTAGGACCATGATAGACTCGCGGAGGGCTTGCGGGGATACCTTCTCAGGGAGCTGCATAGCCTCTGCGAGTTGCTTCGTTTGAGCAACAGGAGTTGGCTGATACGGCGTCGTGGACACGATGACGGACTTGGAAGCTTGCGAAGCTGCTTGCGCTGCGGCCTTGGCGGCTTCTTGCGCGATCTGCACCTTATCCTCCAAATGAGCAACGCGATCCTGTAGATGTTCCGTCTTAGATGTTGACAGGCTGAGCCGCTCCAAGAGGTTCTGCTCTGTGCGCTGTGCATCCTCGGTGACGTTGTTGATCTGTCGTTCATACCGAGCCTGAAGGTCTTCGACCTCATTCTGGTGCTTGCGCGTCAACTCGTTTAGCTCAATACATCTCTTGTTCTCGGCTTCTTCGAGCTCGGTCTGCTTCGTAGTTTGGGCTTCCTCGAGCATCATCTCGTGGTGCGCCCTTGCAGTATCGGCATCCATCTTCACCTGATCCAATTGAGCCCTGAGCTTGTTGATCTCTTCCTCGAGTTCTTCGCGCACGACGTTAACTTGATTATTGGCAGCCTCTAGTTCCGATTGCACAGACGTTTGTGTGCGTTGGACTTCGTCGGCGGCCGAGTGTCTTGCCTCCTGTATCTCTCGTTGGTAACGGAGAGCGTTTTGTTGTAAATCGTGATTTTTATCTCGGAGTTCGGATAGTAGAGACTCGAGTCGCCTGCATTCGCCAACAGCTCGCAGGCCCGCGCGCTCTCCATTCTCCAACCGCTCAATTTCAGCTTCGAGACGTTCACGAGTCCGTGCTTCGGCCTGAAGTCTAGCATCGAGCACTTCTTGGCGTGCGAGAAGAGCTTGTTCCTTCTTTGTGCGTCGAGCGTTCTCTTCTGTGATCTCGCGAGCAGCATGAGCCATGTCATCCTGCAGAGACACGAACTTAGCACGCCAGTTATCCCGGATTCGTTCGTTTTCTTCGAGTTGGACGCCAAGAGTGTCAATAAGCTTGTGAAGATGCTTGCTTTCATTGACAGCTTGAATAAGGTCATCAGCTTGTCGGTGGGCCGATTCCCTCGCATGTTCGGCCTCAGAACGCCAGTGTCGGGCTTCCTGTCTGGCATCGCGGAGTTCAACTTCCGCGATATTGAGACGGTTCTTGAGTTCTACTTGAGTCTGTTCCGCGTTCGCATGGGCAGCTTCAAGAAGGGCCAGACGCATGGAGGTCTTGCCAGATGCTTGCTCAACGCTTCTGATCTTTTGGTCACGTTCTTCAATGACAGCTCGAAGACGGTCTTCCTCCTCGGAAGAGATCCGGAGAAGTCTCTGGATTTCAGACAACCTATCTTCTGCATGTCTGCGACCGGAAATCTCCGTCTCGGTCTTGTCCTCCTGGAGCTTGAGTCGATCCTCAAGATCATGGATCCTCTGGTCAAAAATGCTACGGTTCATGATCTCAACTTCAACCTTCGTCTCCGCTTGCTCAAGTTGTCGCCGCAGCTCAGCAGCACGATCTTCGGCATTGCGTCGAACCGTTATCTCGTTCTCGCCTCTGGCTTCCTCATCCCGGAGCCGTTGCTCCAGCTCAAGAACCCTTGAGCGCTCGTTCTCAGCTCGGGTTTCTTCAGCACGGAGTCGTTGCTCGAGCTGCAGCATCTTTGACTGCATCTCAGAAAGCTTGTTGTTCGCTTCCTCGTCGTTCTGGATCAGCGGCTGAGGAGTTGGCGGCATGCGGCGCTCAACTGCCTTTTCAACAATGTTCTGGAGATCTTCGCCACGAAAGTCAAGTCGCAACGTTGCACTGAGCTCCTCCTTCATTTGCTCCATTGCCTTCAAGATAGCCATATCCTCCTTGCCACTACTTTGTTCAATAGATTCGAGTTGAGCGGCTTGGAGAGCACGCGTAGCCTGTTGTTGGTTGAGAGCATCCATTACAGCGATCCGGATCTGTTCCAGTTTCTTGTCTCTTCTGGGGCTCATTGACCGACGGAGCGGTGCCTCTCCCTCATCATCCTCATCATCTGCATCACTTTCTTGGATTTCGGCAGAAACACTACGCACATCGCGTCGACTTGAAGGTGGTCTGCGAGCTAGACTACCCAAAACGTGGTGGATATTACCGAGTGTCTTCTCCAGGGGATCAAGCCGAGAAGCCAAGAGACTACCAACCAAGTCGTTGACATGGCCATCGAAATACTGGACACGTTGTTCGAGTTTCTCCTGTTCGCTGGCACTGAAGACATCGTCCCAGTCGCTTTCCGGAAGGCTGTCTCCAACATTGAGTCGGTGGACTAAGCCATCGAATGTTTGCGATAAAGCGCTCTGTGGAGGGTCGACAAAGGGATCTTCCAGCTCTGTCGACGGTCTTGGGGTGGCTGTTTGTTTGGGCAATGCGAGATAGTGACGGGGACTTGGGCTCGGGGCATCGCTGCGGAACGGAACATGGGCTGGTAGTTGCACAGGTGGCGATTTTGTAACGGCAGCAGTAGGGACGCTATGCTCAGGACTAGGTTGCTGACATTTCGGAGACTCCAGAGCCCTATTAACTCCCATAGTGGGGTCTTTCTGATTGAGGTGCTGCATAACCGCATCGATCTCCTCGAATGTGAGTTCATGAGTAGCCTCATCTCTAGGCTGAACACCAGCATCCGATGGCGGGCTGACGGGCAAAGGTTCGAAGCTGTGTAACTCTGATACCTCACTGGCTTGCTCGGCGCTATTCTCCGAGGGGGATTCCGGAGCTTTATCATCAGAAACTGGTGATGGTGTGGCAGCATATCGAGAAGCAGAGAGGCCAGCGGATTTCGGCGGTGGTGAAGGGGTAGCCGCAAACCTCGACGCGTTCAAGCCCTTCGGAGCAGGTGGAGGTGACGCAAAGCGTGACGATCCAAGACCCACTGCAAACGGAACAGGATCGCGTTGTACAGGTACAGCCTGTGGCTCAGGCATCGACTCGGGTTCTTTATTAGCCTCAGCGGCGGCAGACGTAAAGTCTGGTCCAGGAGTGGGAGATCCAGCACGGTCATCCTCGAATTCATCTTCCGGTTCGGGGATTTGCACTGGTTCGCTCTTCAGAACAGGGTCAAACGAAGCAGCATTGCTCGTGCCGAACATGAAGGCTCCAGGAACGAAAGGTTTGGCTGTTGCGGAAAGGCTCTTCTTATGCTGCTTCTTGAACAAGGGCTCTTCATCTCCAAACGGTCTAGCATTGTTGAAATCCTGAATATCGGTCTCATTATTGAATTCAAAAGGCTTCCAGCTGCCCTTATCTTGGTCAGGAGAAGTCGCCGATGGGCTAGTAGTCGTCTTCGTATCATTTGACTCGGACTGTAACTTCCCGTCCGTAGATTCCGAGAGGATAGTCGATGCAAATGTCGTGTCACCTACATGCATATTCTCATCATCGTCGGCCTTAGCCTGACTAGGGAGGTTCTCCTCTTCAAGGCTATCTCCATTTTCAGATGCTTCAGTCTCTTGAACAGCGGGACTGGGCTGTGCGTGGGGTACAGCCTCGGGCTCAGGCGTGGGTTCAGCAAACAGGGGCACGTCATCGCCATCGTCATTGTTCTCCCTAAACTTCTTTTTTGTCGGATTGGTATCTGCCGGCTGACTTTCTTGTTCCTTAGTCGTAGTTGGGGCAGGGGTAGAAGAGTGTTGACTAGCTGGACGAACGATAGGAATGGCCTTTGACTTCTTCGTCGGTTTGGTGGCCTCAGAAAGTTTCAGATCAATGTTGCCGAAAATGCCAGTTGGGCGGATTTCACTTGCTTCGTTGCCAGAAGCTCCCGCACTAGTCACCGACGAAGAGAAGGATTTCAGTGGCTGGAAAGCGGGAGCATCTGGGTTGAATTTCGGACCAGATGCAGAGAAACTGAATTCACCCTTACGGGGAGAGAATGCTGGCGCCGAGGCATTTATCTTGAGCTTAGATGACGATGATGTCGAAGGCACACTGAAATGGCTCGAGGTCGTCGACTGAGGATTCGGTGTAAATGATGGAAGCTGGAATGGGGCTGGCTGGGCATTCTGATTGCCACCAAAAACGAATTGGCTAGGAGTGAAGCTGCTTGTAGGATTAAACTTGAACTCAGCTGCGCCAGCGTTTAACTTCGAAAGCGAAGATTTGCTGGCATGACTTGTACGTCGCGAAGATGCCTTGCTTTCAGAGGCCCGTGGAACATCTGCCCAAGGATTGTTGGCAGCCGAGAAAGAGTGTTGATGCAATTGATTGACCAGGTCAAAGGATTGAATAGGGGTACCCAAATTACTTGGGTTTGTCTCGATCTCGTAGGAATTGTCACCGTTCTGCAGATCAAGCTTAGCTGGCCTATGTTTCCGGAAGCTCCCTTCATCAGTACTGGCCCGCACCTCCTCGTCGAAATACGGCGTCTGAGAAAGCGAGTGACCACGGGTATGAGGTTGCGGGTGATGAAGCTTCGGTCCTTCATCAGAGTCATTTCCAAAGTTGCCAAAGTGTACAGAAGGTCCTCGAGTATGCGAGGTAGAAGAGACTTCGACCTCTTCTACAGGGCCGTCCCTTTCCATCTTCTCGTCCTCGTCATGCGGGCTATAATCTTTGTGTTCTAACTGGGACCGGAATTGCTCTTCCAAGTGGTACTCAGCGTCGTCAATCTCTTTCTGGAGACTAGCGCTAGCGTTGTGGCGGATGAAGTGACTAGGCTCCGGAGTTTTCGACGGACTTTTGTCTTCCTCATACGGATTGCTCTGGGTCTCTTCTTCAACTTCACGCAACTCTTGCAACCGGGGAGATGGTCTAGCAGAGTCCTGTCTATGCAAGTACTGATGGGGCAAAATGGGATATTGCAAAGATTGGTGTCTCTGGTGCACACCAATTGGAGGAGACGCACCATCACGTTGAAAGGGGGAATTCGGCGAGACCAGAGAGTTCAGGTTAAGAACGGAAGGCGAACCATTTCGACCAAGCTGTTGCTGCAGTAACATTTGCGGGGACCAGGCATGAGGCGAAGTTGGCCCAGAGAAATGGAAAGGAAGCTCGCTTGGTGAGATGGAAATAGACGCACGAGGGTTGAATTTCCCAGGTAATGATTGACCATTGAAAGACGCAGGGGAAGCAGCCGAAGGTATAGCAGGGCTCTGTGTAGATGAACCAGACAAGAACGGAGGGTGAAAAGGAAACGGCTGTTGCCCATTGCTATTGGCTGAAGAGGTTGGTATAGGAGGCGAAAATGGCAATGGAGGATAATGATTCGAATTCTGTCGGCTCATGTTTGACGCAGCCGGAGAAATAGACGGGGGAGGTGCAGGCTCGTCATCGCCGAAAGACACACCAAGCGCCCTAAGCTTAGCCTCGTTCAGCTCGTTGACATAATTCTTCCACGCTATAAATCTATTAGCACAGTCCTGCCGAAGAAGCGCGTTGGGTACAACATACCATTCAGGTCCGGAAGCGTGACCTGATATTTGTGCTCGGAACGTTCACTAGTCATATCGCCTTCATCTGGCCATTGACCTCTGCTCTGAGAGTAATTATCGAGCGGGTCTGAAGGAACATGGATTCCTTCCAAATCGAATCCCCGGATATTATAACCTAGCTGTTCCCATGATCGCAACATTGCCTTCACTTCTGCTTCACGTAGAGGAACCGGCGCCATGCCAGGTTGACCTCGCTCTTCATCCCACGGCAGGCAAACAAGGATATTCTTTCCTTTCCACGGCACTTTCTTCTTCGGTCGGGGCGTATGCCCGGCAACTGGCTTGGTCGCCTTTGCCGGGGTAGCTGGGGGTTCGACGGGCGCAACGGCGATCGATCCGTTCGTACTCGGTTGATCACTCCTAGGAGTATCTGCTCGAGAATCTAGGGTATGGATGCTAGCAGCATCTTGGCCGCCTCTTTCCACATCAAGCGCGTCCATAATCGCGACTTTGCTTGCGACGCGTCGGTTAAGAACCGCTTGTTTCAGAGTTTCGTTACTAGAACGCTTCCTCGGATGGTGCCGGGACGCTAGGCTAGAGGCTCGTGATGGATGAAGAGTATTAGCAACAGTAGCTCGCGGTGTTCTCGGATCAGCCTCCTCAAACCAACTCGCGTCGTCGCCTGAAGTAGAGCCCCTCAGTGAAGAGTGCTCGCTATCGTCGGTTCCGTCGCTGAGCCAGTTGCGGTGCTCAGAGCTTAAATCGTCGGTAGTATGCTGACGGATCCAATCTTCTGTAATGCCACGAAGGGGGCGCCGGACACGATTTACAAGTACAGCGGCGCTACCGGAGAGGGAAGACGAATGGTGTTCCGGTCCGGTTGTTGCGATTAACGGAGCAGGGCGTAAGAAAGGAGTGTTAATCTCAAGCTGATGCAATGGAGATTCTTCCGAAGTTTCGCTGCTAAAACTCAGTCGGCGAAACTGGTTACTTTCGGCGTCTGGGTACGGTGAACCCCAGCTGGTTGTGACGTACGGCCTGTCGCCTTCGTTACTACGACTAGAGGGTGGCGTCCGAAGATATTCGGAAGCCTTTCCCGGTAGCTTTGGAGCTGGAAGCGGTGGGAGCACCGGGGATGTCTCACCGTCGCCGACAGTCGAAGTACTCGAGACGGGAGACGACCTCGTTGAGTGAAATGGCGAGGCTCCTGTGCCGTCCTGTGCAGGAGCACGAGGAGGGGTTGACGACTTTGAAGAATACGTCTTTAGGGGGCTTGGCCCAATGGATACAGGTTAGTCCTAAGGTATATTCGTTGGCTATCGATTCAAGGGAGAGATGGCGGAAGACCGGTTGCCAAGCGAGACATACCACGACGAGATCAGCGCAGACGAGACACGGATCGCCTGCTGCTAGATCTCCAAATTATTACTCTCGCTTTTAACGTGCGCCCTCCTTCGTTCTGCCCGACGATAAATAAGGATCGGTCCTGGGCCAACTAAGGGGTCGAGTTGCGGTGATTGACAACGTGGGTATCTGTCGCGACGCGTTGCTGTTCATAAAACGAAAGCTCACCGATCGCCGAAATTATCGGGAGAATAAAATAATAATAAAAAAAGGAGCGGCAAATAGAAATTAAAAGAATGGTAAAAATACGCAACTCTCCATCGGCTTCGACTTAAACCTGTCGCTTTCCGGCCTGAATCCACGAGGGAATTGATTATTAGATGGACTCGGGACTCGAAAGTAAAAGACGCGATGGAGGTTGAAAGCTGTTCCTGCTGGTAACCCCCTTTGGTTTGCGAGAAAAACCCAAGTTGTCCAAAAAATTGTCCAGGATTGCCTGTTCATTGAAATTGCTATTACTATTAGATTTAGTCTAGTGCTAAATTTGACGTGATAAGGGGTACATGTATATGGAAGTAACATAGGGGTATTTTATGTGAGGTGGGCACGTGCGTCATGTTACTCCCATCAGCCTCTAACGGTTCAAATTCGCGTGGGTGGACTCGCACACTATGCATAGTGGCTTCCCCTCGTCCATAATTTAATGGGCCTTACCATCGCCTTGGATATCCACTCCTGCCACTCTGCGTCGCGCTTTCCACGTATCCATTCAGTCCCATCCTACCTGACAGGTGTAGCACATACATAAATTAGTAGGTGAACGCTCATAGGTCCAGCCAAGCAAGATTCCTAACCAGGAAGGTTGGTTAGCTAAATTCCAACTTCAATTCTTTTTTTTAAACCATTTCTTTTTCATCCCCTATACCACATCAGATTACAATACAAGACCAGACGGACTTACATACACGAAGTGAGGGGGATATGAACCTAATCGTCGTACGATGACGCAAGCTTCTCGCTCAAGCATTATTTTCAACTTTGTTCATCTTGTTCTAATAAGCGCAAATGTTCTTGAGGATCATAGATCTATCTGACTGCCTGGCTGCCTGGTCGCTCTCACAAGGTAGGAGACACACGTGTCCGGCAGTTATATTTGATGATTTATTATAGGTATTTACCCACTTATATCCAGACACAACGAGGCGGACGGAAGCGAGTCTAAAACTCATAGAACTCCAAAGCATGTGATAATTGCAGTCTCTTATAACCTTAGGAGTTGGAAATCATATTTTGAATATGATCTGTTAGGTTTATAGAGCCCTGTTATCCGTATGAATAAGGAATGCGGTCGATTACAGTGAGGGTACCTCGCAAATACATTGATGCGCCGAGAGCGATTGGAAGTGTGCGTTGGCAATGAACCCCTAAAAGCATCAATCCATCAACCCAGCAGTTGTGTAACACGAAGAGTAAAAGGATACCAATTAATCCCCACTTCACTGGGTGTCTAGAATGACATAAGGTCCGATTCCTTTGAACTTTTCAGCCGCAGCTACCTAAGGTGCTACAAACGCTTCGATACCTCCTCGGCATCACCTACACGTGTAATACAAAGCCAAGGCCGATACGATATCGTAAAGGGACACGGAGGCCAGTGACGTGATTGAGTAAAAAGAATGGACAGGGCAGGAGGTAATACAAATTGCAGTGATCTTATCGCTAGAATATCTGTCGAACTTGATGGCTATGACACCTTTCCCATCAAACCAGTATCACCCAAATCATACTACTCACATTATCTAGCATCTCACGTTCTATGATCGTCAGAACAGCCAGTATTATGATAACGTGGTTAGCATACGACAATCGCAGTTCCTAGGCATTGCATCCAAACAGGACGCGCCCCTTAAGGTGTTCACTCTAATAGTCCGTAGAGCCTTCTCCTATTACTACTTACTTAGGCAATCAATAGGCAACTAATCGGTAACGTATGTCTACTGATCCTAGAGCCTCTCACATGAGTACCATCCATTGGGCTAAGTGCCAATTAAAATCGAATTTGAGTATGATGTTTCGGTTCCCATCAGTAAGCCGCCTTGTTTCGAAGAATTTCCCAATTGACTTGAATCTTTGAAAATTACTAGGAGAAAAAAAGAGGGGGAAATCGTATATATATTGAATTGATAGGATGCCATCCGTGGCGTTTATCCCGACAGGTATTCCGACCGTCCAGCCGGCGTCTGGAATCCGGAACCACTTTATCTTCGGCCGGCCCTTTGTCGCTTGTCGCGCGGCTAACCTCGCGGGAGGCTGGAAAATGTTGAGTGATCACTATCCATTTGAGACTGTCTTAAGTTCGGCGCGGCGCTGTCTATTTTTATACAAGGCTACGTCGCTGCTCTTAACATTTGCTCAGATCGACGTTGCGCATGAATATCTAATGATACCCCTGTACTACGCAGTAACGAACCTTACACCTTAAGTCATTCGGTTCTTGTTTATTGCCTACCCTCTATTGGTTTTCTAAGCCCATGGGAACGCAAGTTGATCTACATAATATAGGGAGGTATTTAGTATTTTATATCTGAAAATCGTTGGGTGCCGAGTGCCTCTCTATTGCGCGCGACTCGAAACATACATATTCCTTCTCTCCCATTAGCAGATAAGTTTAAGGTTCATAGGGCTGTGACGGATGCTTCTCAATTGATAAGTAACGATTGTTTCTTCGTAGCCCCTTGTTAGGAAGGCACATATCGAGGAGCACCTCACAGTTCTAACTGGAGTCGACATTATAAACGGTATGTTTATATATGACTTATCCATTGATAAACGAACATCTTTCTTCTTGCTTTAACCGAAAACCTCGCCAATTCCGCAAAAATGATTCGCTGAGTTACAAACGGGTTATACACACATACCTACCATCGAATCTAGGCCAGTCCGAACACGCCACTTCTTGAATACTTTTCGTGTGTTTTAAGACGAAACTTGTCCCCCACATTCTTAGGATGCAAATCGTAGAGAATCGGAGAATCAGCAAAGCGCGCAGGATCATATTAGAATTGGCACGCTCTGACTAAGCTCACGAATAGCGAGTTACGCCGGACTTCCAACGAAGGAATATATCTGAGCAAGCCGAGCCACGGCACCGGTCCCATTCGGAGGTATTGAAACAATGAAAATCCCATAGGTAGCGAGTATATGGCGGCACAACGGCACGCCGCACCATGGCAAAAGAGGCATTACTGTGCGTAGATAAAATTTCCTGGCGACAAATTAGCCAAAGTGGGACGGTGTTTCGAAACAACCACCCGTGTGCCTGTGTTGCGAATATACTCGGTCACGGGTGTTTGGCCCATGATCATAGGGCATACAGTTGTCTCAGATGGCAACGATTGTTTGTTTCTTAGGGTCAAACTTGATCATCGAGTTTTACGGGCCTATGAGAGCCTATGAAGGTCACTAGACAGTATTCTTGGTCTGACAGGTCAGCAGCATGCAACGTTGTTCGATCGACATTACTGACGTTATCATTTGCAGCTTACTTGCGTGGTATTCAAACGGGGCCCCTTATTGTGGCTGTGTGGCTTTTCGGCTTGAACTTCGGGGCAAAGTTACCACCAAGTCTGCAAGCCCTTCCCGCCAGACCCTGATGATCTTATTGATCTTCGGGTGTCTCTGGCTGTCTGATGGAGGAAAATGGATAGAATGGGGTAGATGCGCCCGATCTTGTGTACCTACGTAACGTGATGTATGCCCACAACTAAGAAAGCTCCAGATTCCGTTGTTTCGCGGGTGTCCGCCGGGTTGAGGGAACCAAGCTAACGAAGAGGATATTGTAGCTATACGTCTTCTTTTTTTTTTTTCTTCCCTTACCTACCTAGCCTTCAGTGTTCAAAGAGTAGAAAAAATAGGGCTTTGAGGGGAAAATAGATGCAAAGAAAGGGACGCCCTATTTTTAGTCAAGTTTCGAAAAAGTACATTATTGCGCGTCGCAGCCGAAATCCGGCAGGCCCGGTCTCCTTACTTTTAAGGGAGGTCCTTACATATTTTATCCCTAATTCATACATATATGTACATCCAATAGCCTAAGTGTGTACCGTAATACGGTAGGTACCAATAAGAAAACGCGATCGAGGCTTTTAAGATTCCAAGCAATGCATGAATTTTGATGGGTTTGCTATGAAGATCAAAGCCTAGAAATAGAAGGTAGCCCTACTTGCCCTACCTAGATAGTTATAGTAGCCTTTCAAATTCTGGGCAAATGTGCAGAATATTGAGTCGTACATATGCGAAGCGCAGTCATAGGTACATACATGAGCAACTGATGATCGCTGATGAATGGATTGAGTTGGGTACATGTATCCATCATGAGTGCAGAATGGCTGAATGGATTCATGTTGAACATTGAATGCGTGCAGTGTGTGGTAATTTTGTGTACATCATAATACCTATCTACGTAGTAGGTAGGAAGAGCAGGAATAGGTACATCGGTACAATTCTGTCATGGTACCACGAATTAGTTGTCTAAGAAACTCAAGTTCGTGGGTCCATTATAGACCCCACTTGCCCCTACCTTTGTTGACTGGTGATTGGGTCTTTGATTAAAAAAATTATGCGCGAACCCTTAAGCAGCAGCAGCTTTGTGCACAATACGAACTTAATGTAACCATACCTCGTCCCGTTAGGCCAGTGAACCCAGTTAATCATCTCAAGGGCCAAGGAGCCATCACTCTTCCAACAGAATCCAGGCCTTCGTCGGAATTCTTCACCTGGGCACATCCTACATCCTACCTATCCTACTCTTGGTCATTCGTTTCTTTCCCTCACCTCACTCATTCGATATCAAAAACATCACCACCATATTGCATCTTTTTCCTAGTACATCATTGCGTTCGTTCCATCTTGAGGGTTTTTTACCTTTTTACCTCATTTACGTCTTAACCCTCTAAGCGCTCGCTCGCTCCTACCTAAACGTCCTAAAGGCCCCCTATCTTACCGCGACACCTTATTTTATTACCGGCAATTTCCTGTCGCGTGTCATCTCAAGTCACATTTGGGTTTGTCAAAACGGTGCTCCAGATTTAAGATTAGCCATCCCGTTCATCACCAATCCACGTGTCGCGGGAACTATTATCTCGCTAGAGTCTCGAAAAGGGAGGGGAGAGGGCTAGATTATATCCATTCGACTCTCACCTTTCCTTATTATCGACATATTTTCTAGCATTACTCTAGACCACAGACCATCACTGGTCATCATGTATTCGACGCGGCTTATGAACCTTTTGATGGTGGCACTTTCGGTGTCATCCGTCACTGGTGTAGCTTGGTTAGATAATCGACAGACTGGCCTAGGTCATCATGGAGTGAAGAGACAAGACAATCCTCTCTCAATCGCAACCGTCGACACCGACTCTTCGACGGCCGATGCTGCTGCATCCACATCGGCCACTGACGATGCGACGTCCTCGACTTCAGCGTCAGCCGATTCGTCAACCGCTAGTCCAACCAGCACGAGCCAGGCTTCCTCAACTTCCACTACCGCGGCAGACACCACAACCCCGACGTCAACTCAAGCAACACCTACCAGTACCAACAACAACCCCACCACTACCGCCACAGCGGCTACTACCACCAACAAGGCTTCGTCTTCCTCATCCACAGCAGCAGGAACGACTACCAATGCCGGCGGCGATGGTACCACCACTTCTGCGGCCCCCAGCACGACTGCAGCGCCTTCTACTTCAACATTCGTAACCATCATCACCACTACGGATTCGGCAGGACAAACAGTTACTACCTCTTCGTCTAGTGTTGTAGTGTCTACACCCACGGCTGCCGCTTCTACATCCAACACCTCCACCATGGCCCCGACTACCCGAAAGACGATCATCGGTGTCTGTGTCGGCGTTGGTGGTGCGATCGTTCTTGCAGCTGCTGGTGTGTTGTTCTGGAGACTTCGCAGCAAGAGAAGGAGCCACGAGGAGAACGAGGAATTGGTCAGCTACGGCGATGGATTCGGCGGCCCCGGCACTGCCGAGAAGAGCGAGCCTAGCGGTAGTACCGCCACCCGCAGCCCGTTCCAGAGCACCCTCGAGAGTTACCATGCGCCGACGCAAACGAACGCTGCTTCCAACTTCTAAGCTTGGGAATATAACTTCTCAGCGTCATTATTATCTCCTACTTATCATGCGGCATTGCATTAGACCGCGCTGGCGCCGGAGTTTGGAGGTATTCGCATGGCATAAGCACTCATCATGTCGACCCGATTTCATAAGCCGGCACCCCAAGGAATAGAAAAACTTTCCCACCTTATCTCACGAAACACGTACTCATTTAAGAAAAAAAGGCGAAGGCGGGTGTTTGTCCACGAGACTAGTTACGCGTCTGATTTGAGCGACGAGTTGGACTTGGCCGAGCAAGGAAGGGACAACTCTATGACCTAGTCTACGCAGCTAAGATGGGAAAGAGAAAGGGGATATTTGTATACAGCTTCATAATACCAGCTTCTTCGATTCTCAATCAAAGTATATACGAACACGTACCTATTCTCGGAAGTACATATTGCCATGCCGTTACTCCTATTGATATCCGCTATTCTTTCTCATATGTGACGTCCCAGAATTATGAAATTATCTAGCGAAAACCATGTCAAACTCAATTCCCTAGACGCGATGCTAAGGTTAGATTCCGCGTGGGTTCCAAGACGTCGGGATAGACGTAGGGCTAGCATTAAGTTCAACGATCTGCGCGTCAAGCGTAAATGGGCGTCATTCCAACTTTTAGACTTCAACGGCCCCCTAGCGGATCTCTAACTGACAGCACAATAGGTACCTAGTGAACTTATGATTGGATTTGGTTTAAATGGGGAATTGACCCAGGATAATGGTTAAAAGGGATGGATTGGTCGGATCGTCAAAAGTCGACTTTAAGTTTGATCCATTTCTAGATCTGATCCAAATCTTACTCACATACATGCCAAGGTATGTGGTATGTATACTTACCTAGGTCAATTCCTGGAATTCCGATTGGGTTCACGTGTCGCTTTTATATCACCGACTCTTCCACTGCGAAGAATTTGGCATTTGGCGTGGTGGTGAGGACAGATAGGAATAGTCTAGGTGGGATCGTAGCTCGGACCGTCTCAGGATCGTTTCAGCATCGCATCTGCCCATCTGCGATTCTCCCGCGATTGTCGAACCAATTATCAGATCACCTACGTTTTCCGTGTTTCATTTCCTTTCCTCAGGTGTAATACGTGCGTTGCGGGAATATTCAAGCTTTGGCGTAAGTTGGCTGTTAGATATTTGTGTATGTGCCATAATAGTATTCCTATTCTATTTCGACCCTCGAATTACACAGATTTGCTCCTACGTCCAATCCGTCATATGAATTAGGTAGGCAGGATCGGCTCCTTCGATATTTGGACGAAACTAGACAAGACAACATTAGCGACATCATGAAGTGTCAAGGCGCAGTTGGCCTGCCTCTACTGGCAGCACTCGTAGCTGGGGTAATGGCGGGTGACCTTATGGAAGACCTACGGCGAGATTTGGAACTAGACCTCTTTGCACGACAACAACCTATAACAAATTTCCAGGTTCGTACTTATATGACCTACATATTGTTCCACTTGAAGGAATCCGTGGGCCAAACTAACATGTTCTGTGTAGCGATTCACATCTGCACTAGGAAGCAAACCTGCGGCGCAAGTAAGTTGAAGTCTCGCGAACCTCGCATATCTAGAGTTCGATGAAGAGAGAACATGCCTAAGTCAGAACGCCCCGAGAACTAATTGGTGTTGATCCTGATAGATAGTATCAAACGATGACGCCGACGATGCTAAAAACAACCCATTTAAGATTACAAATTCGCAGAGATCCAATGGTGATACCTTCGTATGTTCTCATTCTTCTCATTCCTCCTCTTTCTACCCCTCTCTAGGTCGAAGCCAATCCCACAAAGAAAGCTCCAGGGCTGTCTTGTCCACGATCTAGCAGCTATTGTCATGCCACTAACTATGACATGCTGACCACCAAGCAGACCGATTTCAATACCGCAGCCAACCGAGTGTGCGACGACCAGAAGAACGATTGCGCCGACGTAGCTAACGGTGGCGGTGCCACCTTCAAAGTCTCAGATTGTGATACTCAAGATAGTGAGTCTACCTGCAGTGCTATAATTTGCTGTACGACCTAAAGTGGCTGAGGGAAGGGCTTACATGTTAGCTAGATCAATGTAAACAAGCCAACACGCCTACAGACCAAGACGACCAATTTCTCTATTTTTGCGACTAAATATACTTTGGCGAGATGGCTCAAGAGAGGCTTAACATAGCCTAGGAGTGCTAGAGAGGTTACCACCACCATTCGTAATAATTATTGGGAGGTGGTTAGAGGCGAAGGGCTCAAACTAAGCCCAGCGATTCCCATGAAAAGTACTGCTATCCTGGGTTTATTAGCGATCACGGAGTCAAGGTGTTGGTTAAGGGAGCGTATCATCAACCTCCCTCCCTAGGGTCACGACAAAGTTATTTATTATTAATTCATGTATTCGGCATAAAAACTAGGCACTCTATAGTACAATCGTATAAGTCATAGTGGTTCAGTCCTCGTCGAACTCTCCAACATGGGCGACTCTGCTCTATGAAGCAAGTGCATAAGGTCGGATTGTTCCAACTCCTGATCCTGACTTGAGCGCGCCTCACGCGCATGTATATCGTGCTTAGCAGAGGGAAACAGAAAAGCAAAGGAAATATTACACAAATGGCAGCCCACTGTCGGAATCACTCAAGAACTTGGCGGAAGATGAGTAATTTGCGGCACTGCACGAATCAACTATACACAAAGGTGACTGGTCTTGCTTGCCAGTCTCAATATGCCGAATACGCCAGAACTCTTTAGGACTCCTTTAGTATCAAACGCCATGCCTTAGCTCCATGCCCTGATGATTTAACGCGCGATTATGCTTGTCACACCAAATCATCAATTACACCCATAGCCACCTTGCCCGGGACTAACCACCCCATTAGGTACGACAAAGGAAATTGGCCAGACGATGTGTCAAGCCGGGCGTGGTATATCATAACTCGTGTACTCAATTCGTCATGCGACGGCAGAAGGGGGAAGGGATATCCTATACCCGAGCCATAGGCTGCTGCTTCCTCCGCACCAGGAACGGGCTGGGCATCTCATCCTTCTCCGGGTCCCAGACCGCAGGCTCCGCGAACATTCGGTCCTTGGGATTGCGCTTGGGACTAACATTCGCATTTTCCACCGGCCGACCTCCGGCGCGAGCCTGCTGAAGCTCAACAAGGGTACGGCCCTTGATGTTGTTCTTCGCCACGACCTTTGTCAGTGGCTGATCTGGGTCCTTCTTTTGAGAAGGTTTTCGCTGCAAGCCGACTTCCGCACCCTGCGTGCCGAGACTAGCGACAGACGGGATCTTGCTAAGTCGCCGATTAGGCGAGTTACCCCTTTCTCTCAGAGCCCCGTTACTATGCTGAGCTCGCAACTGGAACTCTGGGGGCGGCTGAGATAGAGGGGGTGCCGCCTTGGTGGTGATCAAAGAGTTTTGAGTCTTGGGACGGTGGACCGGAGCTGTCTTCATGGTCGTAAGAACCGGACGCTGGGGACCGAAAGGGTTCTTGCTGGATCGTGGAGGGCGAGTAGGCGACGGAATTATCGGCGTATCGTCGTCCTCTGAATCCGACGGCATGAACTCGATCTTCAATTCATCATCAACCTGGTCAAAGATAGTAGTGGTGTGATTCGCCGTCGGTGCCTTCTTTCCATTGTTGCGACGTGGCGACAGGGACAAAGATGCGATAGCCATCGGGGAGGGTGAGGCCATGTCTATATCCATCATCTGTCCGGGTGTTCCAAGATTACGCTCAAACATAGTCTGAGCTCGACCGAGGATTCGGCTCTTCTTAAGAGGCTCGTCCGGCGAGTCGACCGAGTAATCAGTTATGTCCGTAACTGACGGAAATTCGCCATCGGTACTGGTGATAAAAGAACGAGGGTAGTCTGACTTGGCTAGAGACGAAGTAAACTCTTGCGTCTCGATGGGACCAAAGGAGACCCTTTTCTTTTGGAGCTCCTCTTGAACTCGTGCGTCGACTTCGGCTTCAAAGCGTCGTTGAAGTTGCTCAATCTCCTCGTTCACAAGGCGATCAATCTCCAATCGAGCCTTGACTTCCCATTCCCGTCGTAACTGGGCATCAGTCTCCTGTCGGAAATATGCCTTGTCCGCCTCGACGCCTGCTAGCTTGCCTTCAAGCTGCTTAAGGCGGTGGGTCAATAGGTCGTTCTGTGTCTGTAACTTCTTCTTCAGTTCAACTGCCTCACGTTCTTTACGCATCAGTCGAACAACCGGAAGATTGAGCAGGGTAGCAGTATCCGGTCGTACGTCGGGGTTGACACTAAGGCAATTCTTAATTACGCTCCAGAGTTCGGCGGAGTAGACCTTAGGCAACCCGGGAACCTTTCCCTCCTTGATCTTCTGTACGAGCTGAAAATGGGTTTTGGCATTGAACGGAGGCTCCCTGGCACAGAGTTCGTACATTATACAACCCAGTGACCAGATGTCGGACTTGAGCGTGTATCGCTCTGCGGCACATATCTCAGGGGACATGTAGAACGGTGTACCGACGTACGTAGACGCAAAGTCATGAGATTGGATCATCTTGGACAATCCAAAGTCGCCAAGCTTGACGGAGTTGTCTTCACCGAGAAAAACTATTTGATGTTAGCACGATTCACTGCATTCAGACTGTCCGGGTCACTGACTATTCTCAGGCTTCAGATCTCTGTGTAAGATGGTCATGTTTCCGTGGGGCACCTTAGCAACCTTTCCTCCGTTGATAACCTCTACGACACTTGGTCCAATGGCAGGAGGGTTGACGCCATAGTGACATCGGTACAGAGCGGTAACCAACTGCGCGAAGATCTCCCAAACAAACTGCTCATCGGCGTACTCTTTACGTTGGATCAAGTCTCGAATAACACGGCCAAGATCACCGTTACCGCAATATTCCATGTACAAGTGTAAATCCTGCGTCTGCTTAAGGTGCTCGCGATGATAATAGCCGACAATGTTAGGGTGTCGAAGCGTCGAGAGAATGTGGAATTCGGAGTGCAACTGTTCACGTTCCTTCTGCGACATCTTGTGGTAACTAATTTCCTTGCGACAAAGGATCATTCCATCGGTCTTGCGCCTGACCTTTCGGATGACTCCAAAGGAGCCATGGCCTATAGTTGTTGGGGGGTAAATCAGTCACCGGTCGAAGCGTAAAGGGTAATGTGTTTGATGTTGGAGACTCGGTGTTTGGGACTGGGCGTGTTGGGAGCATAACAATGTTTATCGACTTACCGATTTTTTCCAGTACCTCGTACTGATCACTAATTGACTCCGACATGATGGACGGAGTGCTGTGTAAAGAACTTTTTAAGGTTCGACGGAGTAGAGAAATGCCATAGACGATAAGAAATAAGGGGAGCAGCTAATGGTAGCTAACGAGTTGGAGAGGATAAAAGTAGAAAGCGGAGGTTAACAAGCAGCAAAAGGCAAGGTGCGAGATGCAAGATGCAAGTAGAAGGCAGATGGAGACGGTGGGCAATGAAAAAGATGAAAGATGAGAGAATGGCCGGTGTCGGGTGACGAGTGATGAATGGTTGGTAGCGGTGCCGCAGCAAAGCTTGGGAAATCAGATGCTGCGAAACTCTGGAGTTCCAAAGTTTGTTATTGAACAAAGTTGAATTGAATTTCCGTTGGAAAAGTGCACGAGGAAATGTTAGGTCAATGTGTAGAAGTGTACAATTGGGATAAAGTTAGCGTCTCGAGAATCCCAGTTCGAACAGTTAACCCTTTTAGTCAACAAACCAGCCGTGACCACAGCAACTGCCTAGCTTTGAGTGGGGCAATTGACTTTTGTCACTTGTTTCTCAGTTGGAGAAATTTGGAGATCCTTATCGATACCCGCATGGACCATCATCGACTTTTACATAGTACCCAAGTACATGCACCTATGCAAGGTCCCCACCAACAGCCACGTGATATCATCACTCCTCTATGGCTATAACTAATAGATGACATCTACAACTACAACCTTACGGATCTATTTGCGGCCAATTACAATCGCCATGCCTGACCAGCCAGTCATCATTTCGTCGGAGTTATCGGATTTCGTAATCTGACATTTTAAACCACGTTGCCGGTGTCACAATCAGAACCAGCAGCTTATACCGTAAACCATCTTGGATCTACTCCAGCTACTAATAAATCATGGTTCTGCGAAAGGATGAGCTGGAGGCGAAGCTGAAAGATGACCTCGAATTAGTCAGGAGTGGTGTACTTCGCGATGACAATCCACTTGATACCAGCAAGGAGTTCAACGAACTTCTGGAAGCATGTCGACGAGGCGATCTCAAGAGAACTCAGGAGCTGATTTCTGCTGGAGTCAATATTAACGGCAAAGACAGGTTCGATTATACTCCACTCATAGTTGTGAGTAGAGTTTATCTATATACCCATCGCACTTGGTAGACGCAGGCGGCTGATTAGTTATTCTAGGCAAGTCTCTGCGGGCATTATGAGTTAGTTGAGTTGTTACGTACGTATCGGGTTTAGGTACAGAATCCCTTTTTACAGACTACACTAACCTGAGCCCTAGTCGAGTCCGGCGCTCTGGCTGAGCGTGACACGTTTCAGGGAGAAAGATGTATCTATAACGCTCTAAACGACAAGATCAGGAACCTGCTTCTTAAGTACGACTACTCAAAATCTACAGATCCCTTACAGCCATGGGCAGCCCATATCAGCGCCTTGCTATCTAGAGATATACCCAAAACCTCTGATATAACCCTGATTACACTATCAAAGTCGTTCGAGCTTCACAAGTTCCTCCTTTCCGCTAGGACACCTTACTTTCAGAGAAAACTTGCGGAGGCACCTGGGACGGAAACATGGAAACTGCCTCATTCTATACCGATTGAGTCATTCCAGGTAGTCCTGCGGTATCTATACCTCGGAGATATACCGAGAGATATAGTTGATGCTCGAAGTAATAGCACCGAGGAAGAAGTCCTGACAGGAGTTGACAAGATCAGCAAGCATTTAGAGATTGATAAGCTATGGGAAGCTATTCTCTCTGGCAGCGACCGGCGATTGGCTCGGCAGAGGCATCAGGATGAAGTTAATCGAGCTCAGGGGCAAATTGAAGGCTTTTTCCAAGAGAAGGTGCTAGGACATAAGATGATCGTCGACTCCAGGAAGGTCCACGAAGTCAAATGGCCGCACGATAATTCTATATTTGCGGACTGTCTCCTACGAGCTGACGAAGGTGGGGATGAAGACGAGAAAGACGAAGGCCCCGGAAAACAAGAAGAGGTCAACGGAATACCTATTGGTCCAGGTGCTAGATCACCAAGACAGCACAGCACAAAGAAGGTTAAAAAATCCGTCTTATACCCTGCCCATAAAGCGATGCTCATCCGCTCACCGTACTTCGAAACCATGTTTTCTGGTCCATTTCGCGAGGCTCAAGCATCGGAACATCTACATATCATTAAGGTTGATTGTCTGCCCGAGGTTCTTGAGATCATTCTAACATTCTTGTACACTGAGAAAGTTGAATGCCCTCTGGAGCTGGGCCTGGATCTACTTTACGCGTCCGATATGCTGTTTCTGGACAAGGTAAAGAACAAAGCCGCGGTCGCTATTAGCACATTAGGGAGCGGGAACAACAATGTATTGGTCGATCGGACACATATTCACGGAGGCGATGATGCTCTGGAAGTTGAGGTTGAGCCTATAAATGTATATGACGTTATACATGCGGCCTGGGATCTGCGGGTTCAGCGGTTAGAGGAATTCTCTGCACGGTATCTCGCGTATCGTCTGGAGGATTACATCGACGAGGAGGAATTTATGGAACTGATCCAAGAAAGTGCAGCAAGACTTAAGACGAGAGAGGAAACGGATACGATCGAGTTGCTAGACGATATTCGGTATTACTTGTCTGAGCGCTTCAGACTACGGTTTGAAGATGCAGGGTTGGATGAGATGTTGGACGAAAATGGCGAAGTTGACCCGGTAGCAGCAGAACTGCTAGCCTCCCAGGGGAAGAACGTAGCTTCTGGGGATGCGCCCAGGAATGAATCCCTTGGAAAAGAGAACGACGCAGCCCTTCCAGCAAAGGCAGGCATGATGGAAGCACTGGCTAGTTCTGGTGGTGTGGTTCGAACTCTGGATGGAGAGCTCGTCGAGGACGAATTCGCCTCCGACGCTATAAACTATCAACTCCTATTGCAAAAGATCGATACAGTGTTAGAAAAGCTGAAGCTAGACGCGTAGAAGGTCATTACATCATGTTTGTAGATCGGTTACGATACATACTATCTAGAGTTTAATCAAATAGTCATCAATATACTCAAGCCGTACATGTCGTGTTTCCTACCTCTAAGCTCGGATCCCAACTGGAGAGTCAGCTTGACCTGTATAGATGGGTTAAATAGGTCCTTATGCGAGTTGTGAGGCTCTGCTTGCTAATCGCTGAAATTGGTAATTCTTTCTACCGCCCTTTACCCTATATTATAGCCAGGACCCAAGAGTCTGAGATAATATGGTGGAGGATTTACTCCCAATTTGAATCCATTCCCTTATTATTTCTGTGTGCCTAACCACTCTGTCTGGGCTTACCGCTACAGCAAGCCAGGAAACATTTCTAATCAACCGAAACGAGAAGCAAGTAAGCCGGCGTGCAGAAGTCACCTCATGAGACGAAGTCCAGGCGACCATTCAGCTCAAGGGGCGGCTTACATGCCAATATAAAAGCTAAGGTGCTCATGAGTTCAAGGCATTGCAGCGCTAGTAGCAGGCATAGCTAAGCGAGGATACCTAGTACATGTCTAGGTACTCTGGAATTAGGGACAACGAAGATTATGAATGAAGGATGTGAATCCTTGTTACGTTGAATGAGATTCATGGGAGCTTCTCCGAGGGGTGTAGTGTATGCTTGATGATAGGTACCTACCTATTGCGATGATACGTAGGGAATTGGAAGTTGATTTGATTAAGTGAGGACTGAAATAAGTTAGTTGCCCAGGTAATCGAGTAATACCATCAATGAGAATCCTTATTTTAACGCAGTATCTAGATCATTCAAAGATGCTAGTTATGGGTTGCTTCATGTTGTCGCAATATTTGACGTGATCCAGTTGCACTCTTTAACCCCGTTTGATATCCAAGTCGTCCAAAGGATCTATGTGGTTCAATCTTAACTGTTGTACTTAACTATTGGGTGATATAAGACCCTATCAGAGTTATTGTCAACATCTCAACATGCTCTTTTGATTTGCCCAATATACGACGGATTTATCCAAAGGAAATAAGGTTGAGAAACACATCGAGATTTCCAAATAGATATTACAGCTGCATTCAAATGGTTGTCCCTATGGCTTATTACCTTGTATATGCTCCCAATGCCTACGTTAGTTGGATCTCAGCCCATCAACTGGCTTGCGTCGGCTGAGTCTGTCGTCCCCTTTTTCGTGAGCACGGCATGAGATATACAATGCCAGGGTTCCGGAGCGATGCTTACTTGCTAGCTTTCCATAGATTAATCACTATGCCGACATCCCAAAATTGCATAATCGCTGAGGCTGCCGGCATACATAGGACGGCACGGTATAACTCCCGGCATGTCGCCACATCAGTTTCGCCAGCAATATACGAACATTGCATTTATGTGTAAGACATGATCGGCGCAGCTCACAGGTAGATAAGGCTACAGAAGCCGCTGGTGAGGGTAAGGTTACGCAGCAAAGAAAATTTGCCGTGATACGAACGCGAGTTTTACCAACTTACGGAACTCCCCAACTGGCTGGGCTTATGCCAGAGGATCGACACGTGAGCTGGGCGCTCGTACGTATGTGGAAAACTGATCTGTAGAGCCAAAGAGAAACCCCCCTGCTGATCGTCCTCGGCGTTCCAACGAGCAGCGCGGGATGGGATCGGCGCCGGGTGTAGGGGACGGCACATAGGGAGGCTGCATCCGTCGAGCGGACTATGGTCGCGGAGCCAGCAGAGACGTAGAAGGAAAGCAGTCCGAACCACCACCTACCTCAGCGTAGGTATCCTCTTAGACATTGAAGTTATCCCGCGTGAAGCCAGCGCTTCCTTTCCCTTTCTGATCGGCCGATCTAGATGTGATTGCGTGCAGAAAAGTGGCGGTTGTGCAGCGTAGCCTATGTAAGTCCACCCCCTTTATGCCCTAGATAGATGAATCCAGTGACACGCGAGCATTAGTGTATCTGGTGGCTCATGTTCGACGGAGTGGGCTAAGTAGCCTTCATCGAAACCTTAGAATATACATACTGAGTCTCGAAAGCGCCCCTTTGGGTAACTCACGCGAGAGTGCTGATATACTAAGACAAAAGTTAAATAGGTTGAGTAAGGGCGCCATCACATTGACGGTACGTGCAAAGCTATGGAGATGGAAACTTGGCCAGGTCAAATTAAGGTCCCGCCACAGGGAGGATAGGCTCGGCAATGTCATAAATCCTACTTTCGTTTATGTTTCAGGTCATTCCGTGTCTTTTACTTATTGCCCAGAGCGTGGCAGAAGAAGCAAGAAGGCGTCAAAAAGGTACCGTTCTGCAGCTCGGCAAGAAGCGCGTGTGGACGGGCGTGTCGATCCGACAATAACATGCTACGTGATCTTGTCAGCCACGTGAATAACAATACATACACGTTGGGTCCCTCTAGCGTCAAGAGGCGTCATGTTTCTCCCCGGTACCACAGGCGGATACTAGTCGACATTCAGGATACCTATGGGACCTGCGCCCTGGGAAAGCTATTTGCTTATGCCTAACGCAACCAGCCACTGCCGGTGCGTTGGTCCCGGGGAATAGGATGAGAGCTGAGTCATATCGTATGTACGTCGACCCATGATATAGACTAACGATTCCCAGCGCAACGAAGCAATGGGAGAGCTCAGCTCGCCCCCTAACGGGAAGCCGCAGCTGCAACAAGGAAGCATGTTAATCTCGGGAAGCTAGAATTCTTACAGGGCACATAGCCTTTTAAGCCGTTACTGTTACTTTTTGCCATTTACGCTGGAAACTTGATCAAATTCGAGCTCATGCCATATTAAGTCAGGATTGCTAGGGCAGCTAGGGTTACCACTATGTACAGAAACTGACAGCTTCCCACCGGATGGAACCGAGCTGGAAGGGTAATCCATGATCTGCATTGATAGCTGCCGCTTACATGTATTATGTATACACAGTATATATCTACCTTCATATCAGTAAAATGACAGAATCATATTGTCGATGTAACTACAGCGCATTCCTTGTCATTGTGACGGAAGGCAAACTTGGGCATTTCTTGAAGTAGATGTGACAAACATGCGTCTCGAAGGCTTCAAATCGAACTACTCCAGAGATCTTGGGGGTCGTAAAGATCTATTTAAGTGATCTACAACGCTTTAAACGAATATACACAGGTACATGCATCAAAAGCTCCTAGATCGCTCCATAGTTATGGCTAGCTACCTAGGTACAAGTACCGAGAGGTTTTCCGTCTTGATGTCATTACGAGAAATATTAGGATGGCGCAAGAGCTTCGAAGCTACTGAGATTTGCAAGAATTCCGTCCATCCTAGACCCCTGTCCGCAGTCCCAGCCCAACGGCGTGGGTGAAATCGAGGATCTTTGGGTGTAACAATATCACTCAACTAATAAGCCAGGGCTGCCCACAGGGTAAATATGGAGGAAAGGATGCCCTCGCTTATTCATAGTGTACACGTGTGGGAGGTCTGCGGTGATATGTGACATGTAGTATTAACAACTGGATCTATGGAACCAACTCGGTATTTAAAAAGGCGTAATTTATCTAAGGATAATCATGTACTTCGCATAAAGCCACCTCGCGCCCATCCATCAACAGATGTCTAGCGGGCAGCCGACAACGGAGCATTATTCTGTCATACGTCTACGCATGTGAGCCCCTGTGACCTATCTAAGCCGATGTGTGTACAAATATCAAGGTTATATTTATTGGAAGACGAAGACTGCCTATACGTAAGCAACCAGAGAATATATCACCATAGAGGAAGTATTATACGATGATCCAAGTCGAAAAGGGGGGCCGATTTATTAACCATAACGGGCTTTGAAGAACTGCCCCCGCTCTATCGTTGAGCATGCGCAGACCTTCTCATCTTAGGCAAATACTCAGGCTTTGATAGGATACCATCGGAGAAGTGAAAATGACCTGTTAACATCTAGGGCAATCCCACCGGAGATAATGATATACGATAGATACCTCCATGACTGTCCTGCAGCTATACGCCCAAAACGCCGTATTATGAACAGCTTACGGCTTCATCTCTAACCGAGTTCTTAGAGAATAGCAAAATGAGTTATAATGTGGCTGATATAGGTTACAAGATGGGCTCAGAGATACATATTATCGGGAACAAATGTCCGCGGTAAGGCTCACATTTCTACTGGATTCACGATTCTGTTCGCACGGGGCGTCTCTATTTGTGGCCCAGAGGAATTCGAAATTCCCATTGATCTTGTTCACAATCTCATATGATGTGCATACCTTAATAGGCTGCAGAGCCAGTAATCATTTATTCAAATTATTCAGTTGAAACAAGACTCATTGGCAAATACTACTATACCAGAGAATATCAAACAAATCTATAAACTACAACCAAGCGTGTGAGTCAATTTTGAGAATAGTGTTCTTGATATTCAAATACTTACATATGATTACCTACCTCATATTACGAGCTAATGCTGGTTGCGGCTCAGCCCGAGATGCTTTCAGATTTCACCGTTGCATGTCAGGGGTTCCATAGTCCTTGACTGGGACAATTCTGTATTCTCAGCACATCCAGTATACTTCGTACCCCGTGTTGGTTCGGCTTTCGGGGGTGATCTAGACCATTAGATGTCTTATAGAAGCAGCCACATCAGGCCACAACGGGCAAGGCGACCCATGGCGAGTGATACGTAGCCAATGTCGGAATAACGCTCCCGACTCCCTGAGAGATTCGTGTAAAGCGGCCTCTACTACTCAAGTCAGAAGAGCAGCCCAGCCAGCCAACTTGCTTGCTGAAACTATCGTGAACCGGGAGAAGCAACTGTGATATGCAAAGACACGGGTCACCTGTCATCGTTACCGAAACATGCGTATGTAACGACGCTGCTAATCCCACATATATGTACGGAATAGCTGCCTGCGTCGTTGCCGCTGCAAGGCATGCTTAGATGGTCGCGGCTTTCGGAGATCTTAGGGAGCAGAATAAGCTCTGGGGTAGAATGCCGTTGGACGTTGGTAGCTATTTCGAAGCACATGGGTCGTCACTGAAGATGTTGATCCATGAAGCGATCATATCCGATTCCTAAATGGTCCGATGTTGTATTCCGCGTACAGTTCAAACGTAACTGTGAATAAGCATGTATACGTGGTTTGTATCGACGTTCTCTGTCGGCATGACTGGAGCTGACCATCGAGTAAGGCCATCTTAGTCTTTCATAGTGTCTGATACTACGGAAAACTAGGCAGAATATTCAGCATGTTAGTCCACGTTGGGCATCAGTTCAGGGCCTTTCTTTTGTGACTTATGGTTGGGCCTCGTTGGGGCGGGGTGCCGCGGCACAACGTGAAGGAAAATAGATTGTATATGCCTTAGCGAGGTAATCACTGTACTTAGAATAGGTAGATAGTGTGATATAGTTGTTGCGCCATAGGGGTCAAGCCCCTTATAGCTGTAGCTCCTCATGTGGCCGATAGTGTTTCATTGCCAGTAAACAAACCGATTACACAAGAAACATGATAAAATAATTGTCAATAATTATTAATAAAATATGTTTTAGGAACAATATGTTAATACGAATAAGGTAGTTCTGCCATGCACCTAATTTCGTGGAATTAGATGTAAGGTCTACGTAGGTCTTGCAAAAATCGCTGTCCCAACATACCACTATCTTCGTATGAACGTTCGCTCTCGCCTCTCCACCTAGAAAACATCTAATATTTGCAAAAACGAGAGAACGAAAAAGGATGATTAATAAGGAAAATTTCCATGGCTCGGGATCAATAGCCCCTTGCTCAGATCGTCGATCCCACTACCCCGTCTCGAACGAATCCGGTTACCAACTCCGATGGGGTTTACTGTATTTAGATTCTGGAAGAATTATCATAGTAGTATCAATCCACTACAACGCGATGACATCTTATGTACCTACATAGTAGAAGGATTTTTAAACAGATGGTAAAATGGAGCCAATTCCCCTGGACCAGTGATCCGAGAAAATTGTGCTTTCTACGAAGTAATTGGAATTGACAGGGCTGACTGGAAATATTTTCGATGTGTTGCCTGAAGTTAACCTAGTATATCAACTCTTGACGTCGTCTCTTCGACCTTAATAGGCTGTAGGAGTTGGTTTTTTGCGCTTTATTGGAGGGAATTATCGACCGAGAAGTTGAACTAGTGATCCGTTTATCTCCGCAAGTTTGCCTCCTACTATTCGGGAGAATGTTAGTCGAGGTTAGGAAATCATACCATAATTTGGCCTAGCTTCTACAATGGGGAGAGAAAATCATGGATGCGTGACGCGTCTAAACGTCTTATCTACAAGAAGCAGAACTAGTAGGCTATGTGTATGTATGTATGTGCTTGGAGTGGTGGCGACTAGAGACTATAAACGCCGCTTAGGTGTGAAGAAAATGCTAGTGAAATGATTCCAAGAAGACGACATTTTCTACCTCTTAGAAGACGGGTGGTGAGCGTGTTAGTTAGCGAGACACGACGTCCTGAGAGAAATTATTCTGGTTGAGAAGACGCGATGATAAATATTGCAATATCGATATTATTGAAGGTGATGATATCGATTCAAGGAAGGTGACCCGAGAAAACGTGACTGCTCATCAAAAAGCTCGGATTAGGGGTCATGATCGACATAGGCGGCGTGGATTTAGGGCCACCGTCGGGGGAGTCGCCTGCGGGAGCCGCGGTGACATGAGATCAGCGTGGCGCTTTAGCGCTCGTCGCTTGGAGGGAAATCCCCAGGTATTCCATGTCAGATGAGGGTGGAGTGAGCTATAATAATTCTACCTACTAGGTAGGTACTGTAGTAGCAGAGAGACCAACAAAGGACATTAATATTTGTACGCTGTTTGGTAGGCAGTTCCTGGGGAGAAGTGCAAATTATTTCTGTCACTAAATTTTCAACCAACAGTATCTATCATTATTGACTGGGATTAAGCTAGAGCCTCCGAAGTAGCCCCGTCTTTTCATCTCCATTTCTAGTTAGTGAGGTGTAGGTGCCTGATCTCATCTTCCACGATACTCCCTCATAATTCGGTACGTAGCTGAGGCTGAGAAGTACGGCTTCTATCGTACGAGGTAAAGTTGAGCCAGGTAAAGCTGAATAAGGAGTAATAAAACTAAAGATGAGAAATACAACCTACACTAATAGTACTGAGATATATGGTACGTGCTCTATATCATCTTTTTCGTTGAAGTACTTCCCCGTGTAGTAAGATAGGACTCATGTATTATTTACGGGCACTAGGAAAATGCCGATTGGCGGGAGGTCGACACGATAACAGCTCCTTTTAAGTTCTAATAAGCATTGGATTCGATTCATCTGACCAACTCGTCATGTTGGGTGTATGTGTGCTTAAACCTGAAGATATAATAGGTAGGCGATGATGTACTTTAAAAGTAATGAGCCCAATCATATCTTCAACCCAACATAGCCTAAGACACTACGTAGGTAGTGTGTTCTGGCGCTGTTCTGGCGTCCATCTAGCGTGCCGTCATGCAAGCCTCAATTCACATTGCCATGATCTCGAGCGATCCGTCTACAGAGTGTCTGGAACAGAAAAATGAAGTCACGCTAGGCTTCACGTGCTTGTCTAGTTTCTCAGCCACTTGAACTTGTCAATTTCACTGATTGCCGCCTCGTAAATAGTGGCAAGTATAGCCAGGTAGACGCTAAAGGTGTTGGTGTCGTGCATAACGCGGCTACGAGTTGAGGGGTGGAAGCTAGATGTGTCTTTCTTTCATCTCACTTCTACTACAGACGACTCCGGTTGACGCCTTGGCGTCCTAAGAGTTAGATTCAAAATATCATTGTATCAGACGAAGCATCGAATCCAAGTGTAAGTCTCGATATGATCAGGTATCAACCCCAGTCTGGGGTACGTAGTGATACACTGATGCATGCGGAGTTCTGTGATGACTTGGCTCGTGCCAGATTACTCGGAACTTGTTTGTCCCTTCATGCCTTTCCTCACGGGGTGTCTCGCTTTGGAAGCTAAGGTGTCAGGGAGACAGGGGTTTGTAGAGCTGCCATCCCGAAAGAGAGCACACCATCCCTGTTCAAGTTCTAGGTTGTCGATCATCGACCACGTTAAGGGGCAGAGCCCGCAGAGGAGAATAGAGACATGACCGCTAAATAGAGACTAAAGAAGACACTGTAAGTCCCAGGGCAAAATAAACCCTTGCCGGCCACGGACCACCCTGCGTAAGCGAGCAGATTCCTGGCGCCAAGCCGACGATCATATGAGATTAGCATTCGTTTCTGAGGAAAAAAAGCCTCCGAATGTTTCTTGTAGGAAACATTTTATCGAGGATGCAGCAACCATAATGTCTACGGCACCTTTCTTGGGTATGGTGACTTACTATCTATTCAAGTGAAAATGGTTAGAATTATCAAGATACCTGCTCTTTGCCCAAGTGGTTGTTATATTTCTTCCGTTGACTTCACTCGTTCGTCATCCTGACAGTTGAACTTACCGACATGGATCTAAGCGTATTACGTATGAGAGCATAAGTTTGTTTAATAGGTCTATCTCAAGGAAATGTGGTTCCCCTCTGGGGCTAGTCGAGGTCATGGACCCCTTCTTGTAGCTTGATATGCAAAGACCCTATTCTCGGATATTCTTCCCACAGGCAACTTCGCTGCATGATCTGGTAGGGCTCATCTCAATATTTTACTTCTAATGTACAATGACGACTAGGCAAACGGCGGGCACCTGCGACTTTTCAATCAATTTCCCCCCCTTGCCCTAATTTCCAAGGAATATATTTTATTAATATTGATTAAGCTGAATGGCATCAATGCTTGCCTTAACGCTCCGTAGATAGATGCCATTTTAGGGCTTGTAATCACACACGAGTAATTCACCACCTCGATTGCTCGCCTACCGTAGAGGCGGAACAAGAGACAGAGCGAAGACGAGTAATGAGCATATCAGGAAATTAACAAATAAACATCAACAAAACATCAGGTAAGCACGGCATGGATTAGCTGATCTGTCGAGCACGGCAACTTCTGGACCGAATGACTCCTTGTTGCAAGTCTTGATCAATGCTGTCGTAGTTGCCGCTGCTCCCGAATAGGTCGGATTAGGCAAAGAAGATGGCCGGATAGATCTGACAATCTGCAGCATGGTCTAAACAGATCAAAACATTTTGGGACATCCAGCAGTCATCCGAAAACGATTGACAGGTGCACAGAGAACCCATTGCAGCATGTGTTGTCAGGGCTCGTGGGGAGGGACGGCATAAGATCAGCTTGACAATCCGGTCACAGCACAGGCTCGGCAGGGCTTAAAGACATAACGACGAAGCTTTTGCGGCACTAAGCTCGAGTCCATTGTCGTCTCAAGTCCCCTACTCCACATAGAACTAAACCGGGTCCCTTGTCCGAAGTGTACCAAGACAGGGGTCACAGACCAACTATCCGGACGGCAGTTTGCCCTTAAGGGGTAATGGTGACCCGGGGATGCCATGCACCTAGCAATACCACGACCAGCACGACCACACACATCCAGCGAGGATTGCTGGCCTTGGCTAGCCAAGACTTTGGAGGGGGGAGGTTTATGTATGTAGACTGGTAGAAGACGAAGAACGAGAAGGGATGAGCTTAAACGGTCCACCGGGGATGCCCTGAGTGCAGACAGACCACGCACACGGACGTCTTATTAGACCCTTGCTGGTGCATAGGCGTGGCCAGTAGCCGTTTGACCTTGAGCGATCCCACGAGAATCCCAGCGGAGCCGTTCTCCTACGCCCATCCTTCGATCTCACCCACATGCACAGCTTCTCCCACCAATACATACTGTACGTACTCGCCCTCTGCATCAGCCCATACAAGCCCATACATGGGGAATTGGGACCACTAAAAAGAGGCGGGCGAGCATAAGCAGTTCCAGAGTCCCATCGCCGCACATGGGACTCCAAATACATCAACGCTCGCCCATTAATAAGGGGCGCTATATGTACTTGCCGATGATGCAGGAGTACCCTTCGATACCGGCGATCTACTGTTGATTTCAACCCAGGTCTGCCGTGACCCACACCCAATTTTGTGACAGTTGTTCTCCAGGGATTCCTGTACGGATTGACGCTTGATCGTCGTTTATATTATACTTGCCGGGAAGATCTGATAGATACATCGTCAACCCTCGTCGTTCACCCACCATCCGCCTTTTCTACCTATACTTAAGTATCCACCCTCCCCGTATATATCCTTTAAGTTGTCGTCCTCCAGATCATTAATCGCCTCTTCGATACTTGAGGATACACTGAGTGATATCTCATCTACAAAAACAACTAGCAGTCCTTACCAGCTTTAATATCTACCGACTATCGTCGACGAAAACTTAAACCTAATACCGCCGTCTTGAGAATAGCTTCTTAAGATACACTTATTTTTATCCCGACATAATACATAAAAATGGCCACCGCCATGTACGCAACGCAGCCTGGTGCTCAGTACGGATATCCGCAACCACCCCCTTCGCCTCCAATGGACGAAACCTCGAAGTGCTCTCTACCCTCGATTTCCAACCTATTAGTAATGGCAGACGCTGGATCGCCCACGACGGAACAGTCACCTCAGTCTCAACAAGGTATGAAAGATACTCATCACCGCCTTCCTAATACGAACGATGTACTAAGCCTGAGAGCAGCACCGTCAGTGAAGGTAGAGA
Organism: Annulohypoxylon truncatum; assembly: GCF_022578515.1. NCBI lineage: Eukaryota > Fungi > Ascomycota > Sordariomycetes > Xylariales > Hypoxylaceae > Annulohypoxylon > Annulohypoxylon truncatum. The sequence continues at coordinate 146,683 of NW_025953794.1, read as the reverse complement.
CTCGGCCTAACTCGTCTCATTGTGCGAGCAACGGCCCCGCACGAGCCGCTCTACCCCCCACGCCTCCTATGAGTTCAGATGCTTCTTTCGAGGGCTATAACTCACCTTCGACGAGATCGGTGTCTGTTGTGTCGGCGCCCAACTACTATTATGAGACGACCCCACCCTTAGAGGATGTTCACCGCCACCAGATGGCAGCGGCTGCTGCACCTCGCATGCCCGTTCAAGCCCCAGCATATTCGCAACCCGCCTTTGCGGCCCCGTACCTGGGTCAGGCGTCGATACCGCCTTACTATTCTGCCGGCCTCGCTGGAGCTCAAGCCGCGCAGCCGCAGATCTCCGGACTTTACTACCAGAGACCACTACCACAGGTTTGTCCAGTCTGGTTCAGCAGATATTAGAATCAAACATGCTAATTTAGCCGCAGACGTTCCCTCCGCTACCAGTGACGGTGTCTTTGGCAGCAGCTCCAGGTACCAACCCGTGGCAACATCATCACTACATCTCACCTTCTTCGGCGGCTTCTTTCCCGCAGTCACAGGATCGCTACATCTGCCAAACCTGCAACAAGGCTTTTTCCAGACCGAGCTCGCTACGAATTCACAGCCACTCCCACACCGGCGAGAAGCCTTTCAAGTGTCCTCACGCGGGCTGTGGCAAGGCTTTCAGTGTCCGGAGCAACATGAAGAGACACGAGCGCGGATGCCACGACAATGGCAATGCATCTCACCACCGTTAGGCCAGCTCACAAAACGATAATATCAACTATTCGATGCTGTCGTCATTTATTGTTTATTCCTAATACGGCTCTTAATCCCGCGTGGATATATGAAGAGGGGGGTTTTTTGAAAGGACCCGAAAAAATCGCGGATATGAAGGATGCATTTGATACCCACACGCGGGTTACGCTACGAATTTTTACGGCTGCCATTTCTCAAAAGCACTTGTGGCTTTTGTTCTCATTTTTAATTCCGAGCCATTGTTTACCGACTCGAACACAATCTATATTAGGGTATATCTCGACACTTGGGACGATTCGGGGGGAGGTGGTCGGCCCTTTGCTTACTGGGACGGGATGACGGGATAGGGATCGGTTGCATTTGACTGTAGGATGTGACTGTTCATTGACGAGGCGCATTGGACTACCAACTTTTGGGCATTTACACCGGCGTTTAACAAACATATTTGGGAGGGTCATTACGTTGGAATATTTAAAAACAAGAGCAATCTTATCTCTCTCGTTTACGGTATTTTTGATACCTGTCTTGGATATTCTATCTAGTCCTAATGTATAGAATGGGACTGCAAAGTGGAGGGATGAGAGAACCTGTACCAACAAGGATCGAAAGGGTTAAAACAGCGCTGTTTTCTGCGAGGAGACTAGCAAACTCGCGTCTGTATGACGGAAGATGAATATGGATGAATTAGCATTGGCTTAGCAATAGCAAGCAAAGCCTTCGGATCAAAAATAAAAGAAACGTTCAAAAATGCTACTTTGACAGCCTCATTCTTTCATGGCAATCTTGATTTGTTGCAATGTCGACGCATGAAGATCCAATAGCAACAGACAGGGATAGCTAATAGGCGATACGTAGGTCAAGCTTCTTTTCGACAGCTCGGGCAGGGAGAAGAAACAGCGGCATGCAGGCAACCTTGTTTTGATGTCGAGGATCTGCCCCTGCGTGGGGAATTCTGGTCGAGTTTGCTTTAGGTTCTATCTAAGCTTTGTTTCGAGATTCACGCAGGGGTCAAAACACGTAAAAACTGGAGGGTAGGAAAACAACTTTATTATTACAGTAACACGGAGATAATATCTTGAATATTTGAGACAAGATGGGGTTGTCCCTGAAAGGAGGTTGTCGACGTTTGCAAACTAAAGGAAATTCGGCGATTTGGACAACGGGACCCTGGCGCTATAGCATGCGCCTATTATCAGATGGGGGCCTTCGACGCTCAGTCGGTATAGGTAGTTTACGTATGCTAATGAGGCAGCAGAGGTCAGACTTACTAAATTCCCTATAGACGAGGCGGTATTCCCATCACTGCGTATCGTAGGGCCGAATTCAACTTGGGAGGCAGTTGTATTTACGACGAAACATAGTATCATGAGTATATTGAGTAGTATCCGTTGTTCTTTTGCGCAGTCATAATGTTTTAGAGTGTAGTAGTCACATCACTTCATCTGGCATTCTGCTGATCTCGATATCACCCAAATACTATATATGTAGGTACATAAGTAAGCAACGTAGCGAGGAATCCTTTCCAATTCACCAGTCTCTCTCCCCTTGGCGCTACGACACTATCACGTTCCGCGGGTTACTTGCCTTACACACGTATTGTTACCGCGTTATGACCCAGGCCAGCACAGATCCCAAGGATAGGCATGTAACCTACTAATCCGCTAAATGTAACCCCATGATTACCACAAGCGGGTATCCAGCTTGCTCCATAGCCGTATCTAGTCTCGTCACGATACAGAGGAAAAGGGGAAAGAAAAGAAAATACAACCCAACCATGATCGTTATTTTCTACGCAGCTACGTAGCTTACCTACTTTTCAAATTGCCCATTGCATAGTAATTGCGGCGCTACGGGCCTATGAGAGCTAGACAATACGTAGTTGAGTGCCTATTCCATAGTAGCGTTTCGTAGATCACGAACCTAGCCCTAGTCGGTCGCGTGGTAGATGGAGACGAGATGGGGCTTGGCCATGCCAGGCATTTTGAGGCTTTGTGTGGGGGGCCCAGTTGTAATAAGGAAGATGCGAATTCCTCTTCCGTCGGAAACTTACAAGGACTGGCCCGAATTGGCGGGGGGCTAGTTGATGATTTTCATCAGTAATGCTGATCACGCTGAGATTAGGTGCTGGCGTTGTTGGCACGTCCATACCTACCCTCGTAATTTTTGTACCTTTAATTACAAAAAAATATTCCCTACCTATCCAGCCTATCCTATTATTTTTATTGCCTTTTCCTGCGTTACCGCGCCCGCAGGTGGGATGGCAGACGCTTAAAGGTTCGTATTTTTACATTTTGCAATGCTTGGTACTTTAACACGTAATGTGCCCCCCCTTTTTCCTTCCATCGTGATATGTATTTTGAGGCTCTCAGAAATCCGGTAACAAAAATATCATATATCATAAATATTTATGAGTTGAGTCACGAGTTGATTTCCTATAATGAATCAAGCTACAGAAAACATGGTGCCCCTCGATTCCTGGAAACCGTTGCACACTTCCCAAAGCGTCGGGCTTCGCGGCGGCAGGCGAGCACAGTAAGCTCTGTTGATCAGATCCTACAGATCACACCCTTGTCTGCCGCAGCCTCGGCCCTTGAATCCTATTCGATCTCAACGTCTCTCCATTAACCCGTCACCAATGAAGCAGTCCTCTGTCCCCCCAGCCTACAGATGGCCGGTTACCTGCCCTAGCTATCGGACGTCTACATTTTCGGCTTTCCATATCACCTGTTCATTGGGATCCCAATTCATTGGATCTCGCTGGCATTCCCCAAGTTGAGGCAGACCAATGGAGGGCCCGTCGAAATCATCGTAGCTCCAAAGAGGCAAATGTGCCCGGCAGGACACAGCCAGCGGCGAACACATCGAGTTACATTATCGACTGGCACGACATATCACCTGATGTGAACAATTCGCATCTTCCTGCATTGGTCCCGTAGGTAGGTTATCTATAACCCAAGGATCTAAGCTTAGGTCGGTTCCCAGGGCTGCGACCGGACTGTAGGGTGGTAACAGACGTACATCCGCGGTATTACGCCTGTACGCTTTCTGGCTTTTTTTTCCCTCGATTAATTAACACAACGCCGACTGATCTTCCATGGCATGCATCTGGATTATCCGCATTTCCCGTCCTTCTGGGACGAAGCATGTCGTAATCCTAACATGGACTCATTTACGACGCATCACCCTTGACTAGGTTTCCATTGGGTCGGTTGGCTATTCCGCTGACACCGCCTCCTACTGCATTTCGCGTTCTGTAGGTTTTCTCGATCATTCATTCTGACATCCCACCGATATTACTGTCTATTAAGGACTTATTACAAACAACTAAGGGGTCTTTAACGAGTAACTGGAGGTTGGGTTGCATTTGGCGTAATTACAGAGTTCCTTGCTAATGATGCTTTATACATATATAGGTAAATATACTATATATGAGTAAATATATATCTACTTGGCACGTCTTTTCTTGGGATCGCGAACTGTAGGTTTGTTAATAATGAGTGTATATTGCCTGTCCATCTATGAGAGCATCGCATATGTCATTAATATTCCGAAGACCTCAATGCCGGTGGGTCAAGTCTGATTAGTTCCTTATTTAGGAACCATGCCCCCCCTTCCATCATCGTTCATCGACGATGGCTTTGGGAACTGGTGTCAATTTGCAAGCAAACTCGCCGGCACTCGTGATCCACCGCTTTTTCTGCAAGGGGTTTTGTAAGGTCGACGCCTCAATGCTGCCCTGCATCGGGAACTACTTTCGGTTGAGATGATCGTCAGGATCCTCCAACCCATCCAGGGATTTTCGAAGGTCGCTTAGTCCACGTAGAGATCCGATGACCCAGGGCTATGTGCAGCAGCCCATGCTCACCGGCCAGAACCAGCTAAGCAGCTGCTATGCTAGCGCAAGCGAAGAGAAAGCGGGAATTTATTAGACAGCAGTCTTACGAAGAACGTCTGGTTGTCGAATTCACGAGTGGATCTCTAGCTATTGCTAGCTACCGCTTTTATCAAAGATAGTTCATAATGTAGAAATGTCTTGCATGATGGTAGTATTAAGTAGGATACTGGTCCCCAACCAGCGCATAAGATTGTCAATCACTATTAACTGCTAAGCTGCTAGCGTCAAACCACGCAGACACCCAGACTGCCAGACTACGTTTACCCAAGCGCCGCATAGCGCTGTCAGGACTTTACTCAAGGTGTCCTAGTCGAGTATGATTAAATCGACTTGGACCTTGTTTGGCGTAGCATTTCATTGGCATGGCTAAACCCGAAACAACGGATTTTGTCCTAAACCCTCGACGAGCCAACCTTGGACTACGTCACCTGAAGATCAGTCGAAACGAGAAAGACGCTTGTTTGTTAAGCGTAGAGATGGTCTTGAATGGTCTAGACCTCGGTAGTTTCGGGCGCTTGTGAAAGAGTAATGGGTAATGGGTAGTATCACGTTTTCGAGGTTGCCTTGAAGGGAGTATGTAGGTAGGTACTTGGTATGAAACTTTGAGCCTCAGAATATTTTTATTTATCTATGTGGTATGCTGAGGTGCATGCTTGATAATGATCATAATAATTATAATAAAAATATCGATAAAATTTGATTGGCCATGAGTATAATTCATGCTATAAACCTACGTAGGTTCATGGTTATATGGAGGTATCAATGAGGGCCTTACATAAGCTGAAGGGTTGCATCAAACCTTAGAATCAATATTATCGGTAATAATGGGTATACGTACCCCATACAGTACTTCGCTACTTCGATACGTATCAAATCAATAATGTACGTACATCTCATAAGAATCCCTGCAACACATCCCCCAAACGCAAGAACGCGGATCAATTGCAGATAGACCCACACCACCGACACAGGCGCTGGAATTTCCGATGATCCTAGCTCTCTCTCTCTCGGACCCACTCCTTCCTTATTCGTTCTCTAACTCTTTTGAGTCTTTTGAAATCTTACCTACGAGGCAAGTACCTATATGTACGCACACCTAAGATTTCTTCATCCCTTCACCATTCTCGCGTCACACGTCACCAACGACAACGACGAACACGTTAGCCTTCTTCCACGCGGAGTCCGCTCATCTCGGCCGATACCACGGGCACTTACTTATCCGGGCAGGTCCCGGGTCAGCACGGGAAACTAAAGTTATTATGGTCGACTATCATCTTATTATCCCTCAGTTAGGTAGTCAATTAATCGATCTCAGTCCAGTCGAGTTAGTCTGACAATTCATAACTGACTAACTAACTGACTAACTGACTCGGATCACGAACATAATCAGGTCATCTTCGTAAAATTCCAAAAGTACGAGGGCATCGCGAGCTTGGCGTCCCCGATGCTAACACGAAAAACCGGTGAACTTCGGCACAGTATCATATAATGTTTAGCCAGCAACGCCGTTGTTCGGGGATTGCTCTAGTAGTAGATGCGGCCGCTCTTACGGATCTCCATTCCGGGGCATCTATCGACTACATTAGCGTGAACTGCAAAACAACACATCATATCGGCCGGCAAGTCTTTCTTCAGATAGTCTCGATCTAATCCGTTACAATCGTACGTTTTCTGCAGACCTAGCTTCGAGCCGTCGAGGTGGTCAGCAGCAGCATAATGACGGTCATCATCACTAGGCATTACCACTATTGCCAGCCTAGGTACCTATCTAGGCAGTCTAAGGTACGTTATAGCGCAGAAAGCTAAAGAGCGGTCACTATAAACCTCGAGATCTGCAACCATCTTGGTTTTGAGCTCTTGGTCCCTTCCCACAGGGGAGAACCAACGCCTTAGTTTCCCCGCTCCCCACGGGTCGGTCGCCCAGGTTCCGACGATGCAGACGATGCAGACGATGCAATCCAAGCAGTCCAGTCAGCGTTGTAGCCGATGGTACTGAGTGGTTTGTGTCGCCTCGTCCCGGACCTGCCAACGTGGCGAGCGGGAACAAGCAGCAATAGCCCGTGATCTCCCAGGTCACAGGACTTGGTGCGTGCTGCTCCGTCCTGCAACCCGAACACGTAGAAGGACCGACTCAACTATCACCGTCCGAAAACGTAGACTGCCTAACTGCCAACAGAGTAATATACCTGTTTCTTGCACGGAGAAGTCCGAATCCCCAGGAACGCGCAAATAGGGGACCTTCTCCGCTGTGGGTTTCTTTCTAACCCGACATTTGGTCCCCCAGCTATCTTCTAAGCACCTTGATCTGATGCCGAACTAGTTAATCGGCGGTGATGCTGGCGATAACCATGACTTTACGAACACCCAGGAGCGTCTTCTCCCCTAGCACATACTACTAAGACCGATCAATCTCATCCAGCACAAGAAAGGAAGGACAAGGGGGTATCGTGGCCCTATGTTTCGTCATCCACGGCTGGAGATCTACCCGTGCCAGGGTTATCTATCTAAACCTGGTCATCTGGGTACCTAGGAAAGCGGTCTGGCACAAGATCGCCTTCGGGAATATCCACCGCTTTACTAATACCCGTACCATTATTTGCATTGACGGTGAGAGTTGCTGACTCGCACTTCTAAGACAAGTCTATTGTCGAACACAATAGTCTTTAGGAATCTGGTCGGCGACACGTCAAAGAAGTCTGCATTAGCAACCAACCCCAGAAACCACGAAATGATATACGAACTGTGCATCTGGGTCAACTATTGCCTGCTAGAACACACATACTCTCGTCATGCAGTTGTGCGAGTGCTTCGCTGCGGTCTCATACAATGGTCCAGCAAAATAGTCTCAGCATAGCAGGTCACTGTTTTTCATTTCTTTAGATCCCATCTGCTATTTCATGCGATATACACATCTCAATCACTCAACGTCAGACAGCTTGATACTCGAACGATGAATAATAACAGAAATTCATTCTTCAAAAGCATACAAATCCATGTTCTCCATGATGGTTTCAGCCCTGCTAACCTAAGCTTATATCCCCTGCCTCAGATCAATGCGGGATTCGCTTAGCTCGAATGGCTGGTTCCGGCCACACCGTTTTTTTCTTCTTCGACGCATGAAAGACTGGACCATGGTTCTAACAACAACGTGCTGTGCCGAGAGGCGGAAGAAAAGGAATTTACCGCTCCCTCGATATTCATGAGGCTCTCGTTTAATGATCATTAAAACTTTTGTGGCGACGAGGGGGTCCCCCTGCTGCGATCTTCCCCAGGGATGCCTCACACTCCAGCCGTCGCAGATAACGCGGATCGCCAGTCGTCCGGAAACGCGTGCCCCAACTTTAGAGTCGTTTCACCACGAAAGAGCCTCACGAGCCGTGACAACCGAACGAGAAATCGATCCCTTCGAGCCCGCATGAAATCTGGGGCGGCTGCCGAACGACGTCAGCTCACCAGACACGATATCCGTCTTGTCCGTGCACACTTGATATTCGTGAAGCTCATCGGAGTTAGCGATGTGGTTGCAATATACCTAGACAACGAGATGTAATATTGCTGCGGTGGTACGACAGTAGACGATTAGTATGTTTGGCGGAATGGAACTTGTTCGGCTACTGCCTATGCATGAATTCGTCGATGACAACCTGCGAAGAAACTCTTAACCCGGCAGACGATAGTTGTCATGCAAGATTTTAGATGTTTCGGACATCTTGTCAAGTACATCACGCTTAGGTAGGCAAGCATGGGCACTTGCTTGGTAGGCTTGTCTGGCCACGGATTCGGCGGATGAATAAGGTACCTAAGAAAGTGAAAGCTTACGCACAATGTCGCTGTGGCCTATACAGGGCATCTTGTTCATAGCGTGCCATCGTTCTGCTTCGCGACTTGATGCTCTTTCTAGCGATAAGTAACGATACGAGACCCATTATATGACCTAGACGATTACTATAGCCACCTCAAAGCTAGGGGCAGGTAGGTTATATTAGATTCGAAGCCAAGGTGATAATGTTCAGCTACCTAGATATACATTATAACTCGGTTCTGCGTTATCCTAGCTATGTGTCTGGTCAATAATCACATGATAGTCCATATGCCCAAATCAATTACACGATGCCTAGGTACATATCACAATAGAGTCAATAGATTTCATCCAACAGCATCATCCCCAGTCAGTAGTTCTGTTCGTCGTTCCAATATAATGTATCATGGAAAATCCTAGATGTCATGCTGTCAGTCTCCGGCCTAATACTCAATTTCAGCAGCATCGCAAGAGCACTGCCGCGAGAATGAAGGGGTGGCAACTCCCACCCTTATGTACCTGTGTGCTAACAGAATGAATAAGACGTTAAAGGAAGGGGAAGAAACCTACTCAGGACCGGTAGAAACCAAATCCCAACCGAAAGTCAGCTTGATAAACTGAATTAGATGACTCGCCACCTTGATGGCGCCGACATCTGTCGGGTGCCACTGCGGCCCTATATCATTGTGCTGCACTATAAGCACATGGAAATCAGTTTCTGGTTTTCTGAAGAACGGCTAGACTAGGCTCTAGGGTTGAGAAACACATACAGATGCCTTTGGTACTGAAGTAGTGCACGAAAGACTTGCTAGGTGTATCGAGCGTCGTCGTGGTGTTCGTCGTTCCATCCCAGATGGCCGGTTTAGACAGGTACTCGTCCGAGTTGAAGTAGGCCACGATGTCCTTTAGTTCTTGCTCGTAGCCTAAGTCCTGCTGGTAACTGTTTCCATAGGGATGAAATCCCATCCACAGTTGCTAAAGGATGACTTTTTAGCGAAATGCTTGTTTTCAGTGACAGGGGAACGAAAAAGGGGCTGGTACCATCACGAGGACTTGCGCTTCGGGATACTTCCCATGAACGCCCTGGATCAACTTCTTGTATGCGTCAACATACGTTTCCGTACTGACGTGGTTTTCCGTATTATTGTCGTTAGTCCCCAGATTGATAATAACAATATCGGGAGTTGTCTCCTGTTTGTCGAAATCCCATGTCTCCGGCTCGTCTATCGCGCAAAAGGAGGTGAGTCAGCTTAGACGACAGTTTGACAAGTTTAAATTAGTAGCATACCTCCCCAAGTTTGGCTCGCCCTCCAGCTCGTGTCAGATGTGTAAAACCACTGGTGGCTTTGCCCTCGCGGATTACCCCAGCAGTCTTGGTCCGAGACGCAAATGCCTGGATACGCCGTGACATACCACTCAGTATCACCTAGACCAGCACCGACACCGTAGGCAAAGCTTGAAAGACCCTCGTAGCTCGTGTACATGCCTGATGAGAGACTGTCCCCGATGAACTCAACCGTCCGTTTATAAGGGGGGATTTTGATGAGTGACTCCCCCGAAGCGACGTGGACCTTGTCGATTTGCACGCCGTAGGCCCAGTTTGTCACACGCAGTTCAAATGTAAGCGGATAACCGGGAGACGTCTCGTTCACGCCGGGGGTTTCAGGGGAGACGAGTAGGTGCGTGGCTCCAGCGGTCACGTTGGTATAGGCCCAGTCTAGCCCACCGATTCGGTAGCCGATGAGTGTTGTGTCCGTAGTTAACTCTCCGAATGTGATGGCTACCGTATCTCCCGTGAAGCCGAAGACGAGTCCGGGAGCTCTATGTCAACCGTTTCATATTTAGGTTCTTCATCTTATCTCGAGGTTGACAGTAACAACTTACGACCACCAAGACACCTTCTTTGAGTCCCATCTCCCCTTGTAAGATAATTCTGTAGCATTAGCATCGTATGTCTGGAATTCGTACGAGGCGATGTTTATTCTGGTGTCAGGGTAATCCGTGACCCTGACTTGGCCATTCTGGAGGATTGTCCCTACAGCCATGGAACTCAGGCTTAGAAGACAGGAAAGATTCCATTTGGGTAACATCTTCGTGTAGCTCATTACACATTTCCCTCATCTCTTGGGCTAAATACGTAAGGGTATGAAGAAACGACATGACTTTATATGTGTATGATCTATATGATGCCGCGATATGAGCGCTTGGAAATCCATGGGTCTTTCGACTCCTCCCGGTTCTCTTTAGGCCCTCGATCCCGGAAGGAGATATGGCAAATCTCCTAAATTTCTTCATCTGGATGTCGGAGTAATTGGGTGGTATAGCTTACGACGGAATGCTCTTCCTATCTATTGAGACTCTGCATATGGTGACGCTAGGAAAATAAGTGAGATCTCTAGATCTAGGTAACTTAGCCAGGCACCTGATGTTGAGTATAGCGGAGGATGGATGTCCGGTTCTGGATCAGGAATTCCAGACGGAGTTGCGCTGCTGCAATGCATGGTAGATCACCACTAAGGTACCTTGTATGCAGAAAGAACTGCAGATGCGATGCAGGTTCCAACCGCGACCGCGAGGCTAAGCCAGCCTAAGCCGTATATGCTATAGCACAAGAAGACAGGTTCGAGACAAGAGAGTTGAAGATATCTTAGCTGGGTTAGGGTATGTATAAGTATGTGTTAAGTCGATGAGGCTCAAGTTAGTCCCTCTCAATATTGCATTGTGTATATTGGATACATAGGTAAGTAAACTAAGTTCATCCGTAGTGTCACTGTGACGTACTAGGTAGATTATGCTATTGAGCATTATATTGTACACTGTTTATACGATATGGCTAGGTATTCCAATTGCTTACCGATGTTTTAGCGTCCTTATCTCTTTTCCAGCGGTGTGTGTTTGGGCTTTTTTCCCCCAACTTTTACCTCTTTTACATCTTCAAACCAAAAATTCTATCAACTATATTTTATTTTATCTCTCCGAAGGCGTCCAAGTCATTGGATGTTCTACTTCGATGAAGAAAGAGATCTAGTGATAAAACTTCAATTATGAATTTCCAGGACTTCCTGAACTGTTTGATTCTCGGAATTTGAAGCTTGAAACTTACGTGAAGACTTATCTTTTCTCACATTCATATTCACACATTCACTCATTCACATACACTCATTGTTGGGAACACAGATTTACCTACTCACATAAGCGCTAAAACCACCATACGATCCTTGCCCCTTTTGATGTAGGGGAACGTACCACCGGTCTCAGTCAGTAGGCGTGTTGTAACAATAGAAGAAACCAGCAATTCGGCTTTAGTGGACCACCGGTCCTGAAATTCCTGAAATATTCGGCATCCGCGCGTGTCTCTAGGGATGCTAATCTGGAAAAGGTCGATATATTTTCACTACGACCTATGATAGACCTATGATATCTCCCAGATATCCGGTACCCTGGTTTTCCGCACCGCTTTCTGCAAGCCCCGCCTGTTCCCCAGGATTGTGTGTGTGTGGCATTCCCAACTCGTTAGCTTCGTCTACGAAACTAGTTGAAGCTCTTTAAATTACCTCATCAACTCGAAGGTAGCTAAAGTCTCCAAACCCCCGGGGTCCTGGAGATAGCAGAAAGATAGCCAGGGTAACACAAATCATCATCGGACGAAGTTGTTCATTAACACGGCCACATAAAAAATAGCTGATGACGTTCTGCCTTTGCGGGGGAGAAAGAGACTACTGCAGCTGACCGCCATTGCTGCAGCTTTGAAGGATTCGAGATTCGAGATTGCGCCGAGGAAACGAGGAAACGAAACGGGTGTGGTAGATACTTCCTAGGACCTAGGTAATAAGGGTTAAGAAAGAGTAGGTCGTTTGCCGGTTGTATCACCAAAATTTCGAAAGAACCTGGATACAGGGTGGTCTTCAGGGTGTTCTTGGGTGCCTTCAGGGTGCCGTCCAAATTCAGCCGTCCATCTCCCCTCCATCTTTTGTGCGAACCCTGCTCCGGGCCAACCCTTATCCAGCTTCGAGAATCACCAAAGAGTCCGTCCGGCCGAACTTCTAAGACTTCTCGAAACTCTCTTACTTCCCTTCTCCCTTTCCTCCCTCTCTCACCACCTCAACCTTGCTATCTTACCATTGCGTCGGGCTTCCATACTGCCTTTCGCCATCTCGAGACAATGAAGCCGCGCGCCGCGGCCGACTCGACGCTTGTCCAAAGTGTGTCGCAACCTCTTTCGTGTCTGTGCCAGAAGTACACGACGTTGCATCCGAATCCGAATCCGCCCCGCTTACCACCGCCGTTCTATTACCCCCTGCTCTACCGACGCTACACAACGCTCGATTCCTAGCAAAAAGTTGCAGACGCCGACGCAGACTTAAGACGCAGGAGCAAGATTTCGCGCGCCCTCATACGGCAGAGCCATGCCGTCCGCAGAGCCCAGTACCGTCGAGGACACGCAATTGGGCCTGACCGATGAGGAAATAAATCTTCTTCGCTATCACCAAGCTCAGGCCGGTTCCTCTTCTTCGCGCGCCGCTAGTCGCGCTTCATCTCAAGGTCGTCTCCTCCTCGACAGTTCTAGTCTTGCTGCCCTGGCACGACACCTCGACCGCTTGCTGCACCAGATACAACAACGCATCGAGTACCTCAGCGAACAGAGCTCCGTCGTGACTATGCAGCAGTATGATCACGCAGGCAACCTGGTGGATAATGCCGATGCTGAAATTGCGCGCTTCCAGGGTATAATGGCTCAGATCGACGAGCTTGAGCTCGACTTCGATCGCATCGCCCACATCAGAGATATTGTGAGGGATTATCGACAACGAGTCGAAAACCTAGAACGCGAACTAGAGAACTCGAGTTCGTCGCGTCACGAACACCACCATTCCCATCGCCATAGCCATTCACATCGACACGAGGCTAGCTCTTCCAGCCGTCGACATAGACATTAAAAACGCGACAAAAACGGAGAAAAATCTAGCTACTGTTCTGGATTAGTGTGAGACATGATTCGGCCTGTAAAAGAAAGGGGGGCGGAGGGGGGAAGGATGACGGCCTACCAATTCTAATCCTTATAATGGAACACTGCCTCTGGACCGAGATCGAGGAGGTGGAAAATGCTATTTTGCGGCGAGATAGAAATAAAAGGTCACACGACCACGGGAAATAACCGAGTGAAATCTGCCTTGGGCACGTCGGCGGGATAACACAGCACCGCCTATTGGAGGAGATATCGAAGCATGTTGCTTCAACAGAGTGAATGTCCCTGCCCTTCATGGCTAACAGGTGCAATTGGGGGAAAACAAAACGTCCAAAATTCTCATACCATTTTTAATCGAAGATGAAAGGAGCCTCGCGGCTGGACAAGAAGCGGATAGCCTCACGGCTTACTTTTTGGGACTTTTTACGGCGTTGGTGTTTTCATTTTCGTTCTTCTAATACCCTCTTCACGAGATTGGATACCTATTCTACTTCCAGCGAGCGAGCGAGCGGGTCTACATTATTGTGTCTACCACTTTCATACTATTTTCTTCATTTTGTAACGGAAAGATACCTCTCAAGTTGGCCATGTTTATCTTATTCTTTTGTATCATTAAAAAGCAAAAAGCACCACGCTTCGTGGGCCATTATCAAACCGGATTCGATGACGAGCAAGACTCTGGGAGCGGAGGCGAATTCATACATTAGCGAAATGATTTGTCCACCACCCGAGCCCTTATGTGTGTTTACTACTGATCCTTCTTTGACTTGGTGTGGCAGACTTCTCGAACTTTGGGTGTTGGTTGATGTCGTCAGCCTAGGTACTTGCGATGACCAGGGTTCGAATCTAACCCATGGGGGTTGGCCGAAAAGCCTCAGGTGCGGGAATTTATTTAACGAATATGATGTGAACGACTACGTACTTTGATACCTTGGTGTCATGTTGAAAAGACTTTATGAGCAGGAATGTGGATGTGGGATGCGATACGAACTGACATAATGCTCATTTGTCCGTTTCGCACGGCTTGCTTCTAGATCCGAATGAACCGAAAGCTGAGCATCCCTCAGGGATGTCTTAGTGTGTTGGGATGAACCAACAGTAGCCTGATGCTCTTATGATATCAAACATTGGAAGAATTTTCAAAATTGTCGCGCTCATAAATGATGGCGTGGATTGGTAGTGTTTTCGTTATCAGGTATGCTACCAAGAAGTAAGAATAGAAACTACCTGGGCAAGTCGAAAATGCCCCTAGGATAAGATAGATGTTCTTCAAGTGTACGACTGACTAGATTTCCACAAAATAAGTCATGGCCATGGCCATACGGTGTATATCTAAGGTCAACCATTTGTCTTTCGCTCTACTCCCTCGTAATGCTGCCCCCCCACCCTTATCACTGTACTAGAACTAACGCGCCTATAGAAGCATCAACGAAGTCCATAACATCTCAGTACTCGCAAGAGTGACGAGATCAAGTGCTCCCAGTGCCCTCCATGTTGCCGACCAGTCACTATATTGAACATCCCTTGTTTGCCCTTATCGTAGAAATGAATTGAACGCGTACCGCATGAGAAATCGAAGTTTTGAGACTGTTCAGGGGGGAAAGGCCCTAATTACGGCCCCTCCTATCATAATATAGGCTCAATGGAGGGGAGAATAATGAAGCTGTGTGAAGAGCCCTGAACTCTATATCAAGGACCGTGATATACACAGGTCTATAAACATAGCGAGTTGAACACCGATCCAACCAGATCTCCAACCGGTCAGGCTCACAATGGGCTGCTTATCTAAAACGAACTAGCATTCTAAGGCCTTCGAAATACCGCTGTTGAAGCATCTGTTCCTTTTATTGATCATTATCTCGCTGCTGAAGATACATCGCTCATACTCGATACTTGATAAAGCAGGACTTCCCTATATATATCCTTATAGGCAAAGTCATCGTTGTCTTGAAGTGTTGAAGGTTTCACGGACGATATACCCCCTATCCCCCCCTTAACTCGTTGTACGAGCCGCAATAGTCAAGAGTGCCTCAGTAATCCACGTATTTGATCATCCCCCTCACTTGTTCCGGCAACTCCTCCTCGGAAAGCAAGCCCATCTTGATACAGTCGCCTAGGAAAAAGAAGGCGCGTTCCTGGGCGTAAGCCAAGTAATCGAACTCTTCGCTCGCCTCGCCCTCTTCTTCCTCCGGCGCTGGTGGTGCGACTGCTCCTTCTGCACCTTGCTGCGTTTCTCTGCCGGCGGCGCTGGCATCGTCATCAAGCCCTGGTATACTGGTCTGCATGAGGCCCCACGCGACCCATTGTGCACTATTCGCTATGCGCCAGATGCGCGTCTCTTCCATGAGGGCCTCAACCTGGATTTCGGCCTCGCTCTCCCTCCTCTTCTCCTCCTCCTTCCAACCTCCAGGGGGCGCGCGCGAGTCCAGCATGAATTCCTTAATCGAGCTGGTCGAGCCCAAGCTGAAGGCACTGAGCCCGGGCGTACTAGGCTGTGGTTGAAGTGTCGGGGTCGCGAGAGGCGTTAGGTTCGGCGTCGACGCACCCGGGTGGGGGAACTCGGGCCGGTGGTTGACGTACACTTTGATGAAGCGACGTTGTTCTTCTGGCGTCGGATAGTTGGCTGTATTGCACGCGTGGGGCGCGGCCTCGTCGTGGTAGTTGTAGCACCACTCGGTGAAGTGATTGGCGAACTCAAGACCTCTCGTGTTGGCGCCCGAATACTCGAAGTCTATCACCACCAGCTGCTTGTGCTCATAGTTTGGTTGCAGCAACGGTGATTTCTTGTCGTCAGGCCTAACACGGAGAATGTTGCCGTATTGTGTCTGGTACGGGTCAGCGTAAGTATCATTTAAGAGATCAGAGCAGAGATTCTGTACTCACATCACTATGTGCAAATACGAGGTGATCCCTTATGACACGGGGACCTCCATAGTGTTCGTTCAAGAATTTCCGATATCTGTCTACCACTTTCTTGAATGTAGTCCATTCCACTCCGCACACAAAGCCTCTCTGGGTCCACACATCCGCCGGGCCCCTGAGGGCGCCAGTGTTGCCAGAGAGTACTTTTCGATCCAAGTACGTGGCCACACGTGAGACTCGATCGATCCATGTATCCCAATTCTTCAAGACCATTGGCCCACCATCCATTTCCTTATCCAGGAGTTCTATTCCGTCATGCAATTCTCTCATTCTCTTGGCGATTTGTTTCGACGTATCTGGATCCCTAAGCTCGGCTGCTGTAAGGGGTTCTGCGTTAAGATATTGCTCAAAGCGGCCGTTGGTGAATGTCCCCAGTAGGCGAGGGCCGATTTTCTTCTTGGCGAGTCTCCTGAGCACAAGCAACTCGTTTTGTCTGTCGATGATGTGGTCTGCTTGGGGGCCGTAGATTCTTAGAAGCAATTTTGCCGGTGCTCTTTTGCTTCCCTCTCCCTTTACCACTGTATCCTCTGGCGGGGACACAACATACACGGCGTTTGTCAAGGCTCCACTCAGCCGTGTTACATCAATACTCTCGCCGCTATCCAGAGAAACACGTCTCCAGCCTCTGAATTTTAGAGTATGCGCTAGCTTGATAATTTCATTTTTGAAACTGATCCAAGCTTTGCGCTCCTTTTCCGCTTTCTTGCTTAGAAGTGCTGCAAGGTCATCTGTGGAAGTAGGTTTCCCTCCGGAGTAACCCAAAGTCTTAGAGTTATCCAGAACCGCATCGCAGGTTGGGACGACAACAGTGCCATCGTGATATTCTGTATCCGATGAAACAGTTCGATGCATGGTAACGGATCGCCTCCTTTGGGACTTCTTCCCAAGTTTCGGGCTGTAGTGCGGTATCCCGTGCAGGCCCAAGTTGCTCATTCCGTCATCGATGATTTTCTGCAGCCTATCTAATGATACGTCGCTGGATTGAGAATCAATTGAGTATGCCCTATGCCTCTCTGGTTGTTGCTGTGTGTCGTCTTTGTCGGCATCATCCTTGTGAGATCTGTTCCGTCTCGAATGATGTCTCCTTGACCCTCTGTTTTCCTTCTTGACTCGTTCACGTTCCAGCCAATCATAGACTTGAGCAACAAACCTATCTACTTGGTGGTGGATATGATGGGAATGCGGTCGGCCACCTTCTTGTTGATGATTCATAGACGGGCTAGCTGTCTGGCTGCTGGATGGCTCTAGGCCATTCTGACTTAGGAGCGAAGATCTAGAAGAGTTGAACTCGGGCACGGGAGAACGGCCACTCAGACGTCTTGCAAGCCCAGCGGAAAACTGCCTCTTGGGAAGGACATCTTCTACGATTGGTTCGGGTTCGGCGATTTGCACAGCTGAGATGGAGTAAGTAAGATATTGTTATTAGATGGGGGAAATGCTTATGGATGAATGAGTGAGCTTGTAAGCTTCCGTGGAGGAACCTCTTTAACGTTCGTCTATACCTGAGTTGTAGGTATTTCTCGGTAGGAATAGTATAACTTCATAGCCGTGTTTGCTTCTTTCGGTCATACATGTACCCTCGAGTTTGGTAACATCGGTAACCTCAATATGCCTAGGGGAATGTCCCCTTATTTCAGGTTACGAGGAAGCGGTAGATATTCGGTCCACGTATGCAACGGAAGGAAGGCATACGTCACCATTCAGATGTCACGCGAGCATGTGTAACTTCGTGCGAGGGCAGGATGAAGTGGTTCTTGATAGTGGAAGGTAGAACGGAAACAAACAAACCAACCTTTGGCGCTCAGAATGGTATTCTGGGAGGATGGCCTCTCGGACTCATTGTCCTGCTTTAAAACGGGGCGGAGAGGAAGACCGTCGCCGGTAAGGTTCGGCGTAGATGAAGACATGTCGGTATTGAATATCCTCAAGAAATTGAGAGACAAGGAAACATGCGTCTATGTCATTGGAAGTAGCAGATAGTAGGACTCGTTAGATCGAATTATGTTACAATCTGTAATAGAGGCACGGGTTAGGATAATGGAGGATAAGGTAAGCTCGTAGCATTGAAGACACAGGTATGAGTGTGATTGTAGATAAGGTGTAGTTCCAAGTTGAGGTTGCTTGTCGAGTCGCCTGAGAACTGATAAGAAGTCGCACACCAAAGAGACAAAGATGTCGAAAAATATTGTCAAATAGAGTAACCCCACCAGCCCACTATCTAGGATGACAGGGTCCCTTGCAGTGGACGTTGCAGGGAAGGGTATCCTTAAGATAACCTTAAAATTCTTCGGGATCGCGGTTGCTCGATGAGATCCTAGAACAACTCCATTAATGCGTAACTAATCGAATTAAGCTTCAAGTTTGTATATTTAACAATACATTTCGAATTGAGGCTGAAGTTCCTGCTGTGATATCATATCTGCGAATCTTGAATGAGTTGGCTAAAACCTGGCATTTTGTCTGATGTATAAATGACACTAAAAGGTTCTAGAATCTAAGCTTGCTTGGCCTGTCAGATCTCTTTGTAGTAACACGTGCCCGGCCCAGATGACGTAAAGTATGCATCTTGAAGAATGTGGCTAATTCTTATACGCATATATATCATATGGCTTTAAACATGGTATGCGACAACTCTAATAGGGGAATAAACATATCAGGAGTGTTGTCTTTGAAGGTGAAGTAATATTAGATTCAATTGAACATGAGATAGATTATCTGAGTTTTGTATATAGTAAAAGACTATGCTAATAGAATATGCTTCCATATGATCAATCATATACGTAATTTCACTTACGAAGACATATATAACCCTTCTCCATCGAAGCTATACGCATACTCTATGTAAACTATGGGGATATCCCATAATCTATGTATCCCATTGCCCCTATCCACGGATCTACTCAGCAGCTCTTCATCTCAGTCATACAAGACAATCGATAGGACCATACCATCATCCCCTTATTCACACGACGCTCACCACGCCTCACGCGCCAACACCATATCCACAGCCTCCCTCACATCCTTCACAATCACATCCGGCTCATACGCCGGGCTCCCGCCCCTCTCAGGACTCCAAACGCCCGTCCTCACCAAGATCGACTTCCACCTCGTTCCCAGGGGCGACACGTACTCGTTCGCGCCGCGAATATCGCTCGCCGGGTTATCGCCCACCATATACACGCGCTTGAGCGGCTCCAGCTTGTCCGGGCCGTCCGCGCTTAGCATCCTCGCCCTGTGCGCGTTGAGCACGCGCTCGGCGAACCCGTACGTGCGCGCGTGCGGCTTCCCGATCGTCGTGCGCTCGAGCTCCGCCCTGCCGCCCGTGACCTCGTCCCACACGCCCGCGAGCGCGGCTTGGAAGGCGCCCTGCCCGAACCGCGGCAGCGGGTACGCCGCGCTCCAGAACAGGTCCGGGTTGCTGAAGAAGAGCGGCGGCTGCCCGTCGCGCTGCCACCCTTCGTTCGGCAGGTCCGCGTTCCCGTTCTTGGGCGAGTACGTGCCGAGCACGCCTTGCTGCGACAGGAGGAGGTCCGCGATGATTTGGATGTCTAGGGCCCAGTCGCGCGGGTCGTTGAACACGAAGATGGCGTCGATCTTCGGGTTCGGGGACGGTAGCGGCCGTGCTGTCGCTGCGTACACTTCTTTCATGAGAGGTTCGAAGGGCCAGATGGTCGGCTGGGCGGCGAGGATGTCCGCGGGAATGATGACGTTCTTGAAGCCGTATCTCTCGGCGATGTCCCTGCATTTAGCGGCGTCCGAGCCCGTGACGAGGATGTTCTTATCTCGCAGACCCTCGGAATTGTGGCCGTGATGCACAAGCTCCTGGAATGGCGTGTGGGACTGGACAAAGTTGTCCGTAGTAAGCTCGATACCGAGACGGTTACTTAGATCCTTCACGCGGTCCGTCTCATGCTTGCCCCCGCCATTAGTGAGTAAGATGAATGGGATGTTACGTTTCTGTAACTGCTTTAGAGCATATGTCGCGCCGGGTATCGGCTTCGCGACATGAAGAAGCACGCCATCTATACTATAAAACAAGTAAGCAGATATCCTTTATATGTCAGACTTTCCTTCTGCTCTCGAGGCAGGGAAGCACCCTATCGGACTTACTCAAAGGCAAAAGCAAAGGGTGGTGGTGGTGGTGGCTTGGCAGTGCCATGATCTATGCTGTATGAGCGGGAAGTTGTGATCCTAGTGGATATAGAAGACAATACGCGTCCACCAACATCAACGCCTCGTTGTCGCGCCAGGCCGCCGCCACTGACCCGAATCCGATTCAACGGGGTTGGAGTATGGTGGGGCCGTAGGATGCAGCCCGACGCCGCACTGCTGAGAGATGCGCCATTACGGAAAGCCTTCATGGTGAAGGTAAGGAAAAGGGGACTGTGAGTTGTATAATATCCTCTTCTTTCATGCTTTGCTTAGACGACTGATGTCGTCACGACTGCTTCATTCCTTAATAGTGGAGTTCGAGTTTTAAGTCGAGACTTAAGTCAATCGTCACAATAAACTGGGTAAGTGAGTTACTGGTGGGTAACGTTTTATCGGTGATAGAACCGGGTCTTATCGGAAATTCTGAGCTCCGTTCAACTCGATAAACCCCATTGATGAATTTTATCCGTGATGGTCGCCAATGGTGTTTGCTATTATTATGTATATACCTGCCTTATTCAACTTTTATCTTTTATAACATAACTCAACTATGGAAATGTCACTTTATTCAATGGACAGATTGAACAATTTCGAGGCATTTATGTTAAGACTGCCCATGGGTTTCCTATATACAAAAATCGCGTCCTCACACAATTTTGATATGTACATTAATCAAGAATATTCAAGTAGTAATATCACAGGTCGAGTGGGGGATAATACACGTTTTCTTATTCGATCATCAGCTCACCCCTATTTGCTCCAACCGCCTCTCCAATCCTTCACATGATCTAGAATGACCTTGGCCGCCTCCTCCGGGCTATGCTGTCTCCCCAGCGCCTCCACAAAGTCGCCCTCAGGGTCCATCAAGTAGAAGTAGATGCTGTGGTCCACTAGATAGTCCTGGCCGGGCTTCACATTCCTCGGCGTGCTAAAATAGACCCGGTACGCCTTGCACACGTCCTTGATCTGGTCGTACGTGCCCGTCAGCCCTATGAATTTCGGGTGGAACTCCGCCAGGTACGACTTCAGCGTCTTAGGGTCGTCGCGCTCGGGGTCACACGTGATGAAGACGGGCTTGACCTTGCCTGGCGCCTTCTCCTCCACCAGGTCGTACATGCGCGCCATCTTATCGAGCTCTTCGGGGCAGATATCCGGGCAGTGCGTGAAGCCGAAGTAGATCTGTTCCCAAGGAGATTATTAGCCTACGTCTCATCCCAAAACCTCCAATTCGTAAAAATACATCGAAAATAAGAAGGAAACGAAAGAGAAGGAGAGGAGCGTAAGGAAGACCAACCAAACTATACCGCCCCCTCAGATCCCCACTCACGAAAGGCCTCCCCTCCTGATCCACCAGCTCGAACTCGCCCCCGACCTTCGGCTTGCCGATGCCCTTGGCCGCCTCGGCCACGCGCAGGCGCTGCATGCGCTTCTTCTCGCTCTCGAAGTACCACACGAGGCCCGCGCCCGTGATCACGAACAGCAGGCCCGCCTTCCACGAGAACGGGCCGGTCCGGTACCTGCTGCGCGCCTCCTCCACCGTCTTGAACGTCTTGTACCGGCGCTGCTCCGCGAGCCTAGATGCAGGCGTGGGGGTGGTGTTGCCGGGATTCGCGATGCGTCGTTGGAAGGAGCTCGTCGACGGCCGTCGCGGGGATGGTGATGTAGTAGCTTGGATGGAGAGGAAGCAGCGGCACTGCTGAGGTTGAGCTTGCACTTGCACTTGAGCTCGAGGCCTGCTCTGTAGCAGAGATCGAAGGAGCGGCTTCGGGGCCGCTAAAGAGCGCGACATCTTAATTGTAGGCTGTGATGTGCGAAAGCTCTGGTGCTTAGGAATTGTGTGTATTCCGTCATGCCATCGAATGGGTTGGTCCCGGGCCAAAAATTAATTGTATGGAGCTTCAATGGCCGGGTTTGGGAGTGGAGCCAGATGCGGGGAATTCCGATACTATTGCTTACAGCTTTGGCTATTTCGTATATAAGAATATTAATATAAAGAACTAGCATTCGAACCTTCACATCACATTATGGATTGTGTTGCACTGCGCAACACAATCTAGCACAACCTCCTGGATAGGTAGGGAACAGCAGTTATGTTGACCTTACTCAGTACACATTAACCTTCAACTTCAAGCAAGTATTGCCACGCATGGCATCAATATAATCTGACGGGAATTGTATTCCCTTTTCCAGCATGTATTGGTTATAACTACACGTGCCACTGCATACACAGCTTCAAGGCACTGAGATGAGAGTCCCATCTCCCGCCGTCGACTTTTCTCCTCCCAAACCCCCGCGACATTATCAGAGTCGCAAACAACATAGCTCCTCCTATCTCGAATCGTTATGCACAGTCGAAAAGGGGGAACCCCACAAGAAAATGTCCATCGAATACCTTTCGTGAAGGTCCGGGTGAAGAAAGGAATAGGGGGAAGAGAACAAATGCCCAATACCGTTTTCTCGAAAATGCCATCAGAATGCCTGCCACCAAACCATTACCGTTCCGTAAACTACCTTCACACCTATTAGTGACGTCTTACAAGAAGCTCGTATAGCTTCATCCATCGTGTATTTTTTTTTCTCCATTCGACAATGCATTTGGTGCGCCCATGCCTTCTTTTAAAAGAAAAGAATTTTCTGGCGAACTAGGATGATATAAGGGTATCATTGCCGAATTGATTCAGGAATCTTGTCTTCGTATGCCAGTCGTATGCAACAAAAGCAGACTCAATACTAATCTCCAGAAACTTCCGAACGCCGCGCCTCGATCTTTTTGCAAACATGATGAAAGGTTCGATTTTATGTTGTATGTCGATTTCGGTAATGTTAGAATACGTTGTAGTTCGAACCTGTATGAAAAGAGGTGTTCGCAATTCTAAGGTCTGCTGACCTGACTCTGGCTGGCGCTCGTTCGGCTGCGTTCCTCTTCCTCCTCGAGCACGTCGCTCAATCGAGTCGGGTGGTGGTGACGAGGTCCCATGTCTCGAGCACCCGCATCGTCCCAAGGCGTCGTATAGCCCGCACCGCTATAATCCGGAGCCGACGAGTACTGCGGCTGATGAGTGCCGGAGGCGCCGGTCGGCTGGTAGACGCTCGGCTGCGTTGCCGGGGTCTCAAACTCTTCTGCTGCAACGTCAGAACGCTTCGAAACGGGGGCGTGCTCTGGAACATTGTGCTCGTGGAAGTCTCGGACGGGGCTTCTCGATGCGCCACTAGGTGCGCCGTTGGGCACGCCATTGGGTGCACCACTCATGCCATTGATGTACTGACCTTCGCTATAGGTTCCCTCCGAACCGTAGCTTTGCTGGTGGCGCACAGACGTGGGAGTCTGGTAAGTAGGGTTACCGCTACCTGAAGCTGCGCCTGGCTTAACTGCGGGAGCCTGAGTGTACTGGGCCCGAGCCGCCGACGGCGAGGTAGGTGATTGTGAGTACTCCTGGGGGTCGGGCTGGCCGTATGAACGAGGATCTCTCTGGCTGGTGCCACGGCCCATGCCTTGAGTCATCGGGACGACTTGGACACCGCCAACGATGGTGGGCTGACCAAGCTGCAAAGACATGGTGCGGTCTCGCTCCTCTTGCTCTCGCCGGCCAAGTTCTTCCCATGCACGTCGCGCCTCTTCCTTGGAAATGGTCAATTCTTTGCGCAACTCAGAGATTTGCTTCTGCATCTTAGAGCTGTCTTGGTTACGCTCGAGAGCTTCACGGATCGCGTCCGCCCGGGTTCGTCGCTCTTCCTCGAGAGCTGCCTCAAGCATGCCGGTAACCTCCTGAGAACGTTCGATGTCGGCGCGGGTATCAAAGAACCAGCGCTGGAACTTGCGTTCCGATGAAGCGCGTAGGCGCTGTAACTCGACTACAGCATGGAATAGGTTGGCACCTGCAGATGAAAGGTCCGTTACCTGCCGAGACAGCTGCGCAGAGACAGGGTCCTGATTGATCTCTTGCGCGTTTTGCTCCAGTCTACGAATCCAGAAGCTAGTGAGACCTTCCCAATGAGCCGACAGGGTTTCCCAGCGCTCAAATGCATGGGGGAACGAGTTTCTACCTCGTCCAAGGGCCGCAGATTCTTCGCTTAGCGGGGGAGGTAACTGCTGAGATTGGGTTACTGAAGGACCAGCCAATCCGGGACCAGAAGGGGCTCCACCAGCTCCTTGTGTGGAGGCACCTCGTGCGTGTCGTGCTGATTGCGAAGCCTGGGCCTGGGCCTGAGCCTGGGCCGTGGTGGGAATTCGAGTTTGTCCCGTAGGGCGGGAACCGTTGTCCGCGGTCGCACGACCAGCGGCGGGTTGCGCCGGTCGTCTTGTGGTAGGATCGGCACCAGTTGGAATAGCGCCACTTCCATAAGGACCAGCGCCAGCAGCAGTAGCTTGATGTTCAGCATCCTTTCGCTCTGCTTCTCGTCGTAACGCCTGTTCTTGCAAACGCGCCTCGGCATCTGCGTGTTCTCTCTCCATTCGCTGTCTTTCACGTTCTTGCTCCTCGCGCTGTCGCTCGCGTGCAGCCTCTCGCGCAGCTCTCTCTTGCATGATTACACGGGGACCTCTAATACCCGAAGGAGAGCCAACTGCCGCTCGTGCCGTGGTAGGTCGCACGGATGAGGCGCCATTGCCATTCGAGGTGGCAGGGCCTCGTCCTCCCATGAGATCGGACATTGGTGCGTATAGCTCGACAGGGTCGTCGCTAATCGGTTTGGGGCCGCGCAGTGTTTGCTCAAGAGCATACAATATAGCGCTATGAGTTTGCTTCGAGATACGAAGAGCCGGGTGCGGTTGGGGCCTACTCGCGTCGGTAGTAGATTGAGCGGTCTCGCGATGTGGTGAGGGAGGGCTAATCGAAGTCGCTTGAGAGTCGTCGCTCAAGTTTCCTTGCGAAAGTTGCCGTCTAGGAGGTTTCGGACGTTCTCTTCGAGGCTGCCGCTCAGTGCTAGCGAGAACGTATTGTCCTTTAGGACTGAGAGTAACGGTGACTTTGCCAATTGGTTGACGCGTCTGTTGCGCCTCTGGCTGAGATATGGGAGAAGCTGAGAAGCGCGGGGTCCTACGAAGCCGATGTATAGATGAAGGGGTGGCTGTCGATCTTCTATCTGGCGTAGTAGGTTGGGAGGGTTGCTGGTGAATTGCGCGCTGCTGGCGCTGGTATACTGAAGAAGGAAATTCGTAACGGTCGTGAGAAGGTGTTAAAGGCCTTTGTCCTGTCAACTTCGCTGTGGTTTCTCCAGCAGGACGAACTGAAGCCGAAGTAGACAATTTGAGAGATCACCACTGAAGTGGTGAGAGATCTCAGGGGACAAGGAAAGAAAAGAATTCGTGTATGTACTAGTAGAACAGCAAAACTTGCCAAAAAATAACACGTCTAAGCTAGGAGCTTGGCCTAGATTTGAGTGGTGTAGGTATGACAAAAATCTCCAGCTGCTACTTGGTTGGGTATATGTAAGATGGAGTATGTACGTGATTATGGATGGGTAGGGTGTCAAGGATTTGCACTTCTAGAGAGGGAAGCGGAAAACTCTCGGGCCCCTTCAGAAAGGCGAGGGAACCGGGAAGTATACAAGATTACAGAGTGGGTATGAGTGGTATCTTTAGGAGAGCATATGTAAGAATTGGTACACTTGACTGCCCAGGAAAGGGAAGCTGTTTGTGGTTGTTGCGAGGATGATGGGAAGGTCTTGGTGTTGTAAAGCGGGAGGCTGGGCTAATGTAGGAAAATCCGGATGGCTGGTTGATGAAATGATCGCAAAGACCATGGCTAGGAGACCAGGTCTGGTGAGAGCAACTGACGATAATCGAAGTCGTGTTCGAGTTCGAAAGTAAGAATATTCATCGGCGAAAGCTTTCGGTCTCTATCGTTTATATTTCTCTTGTTGTTGTCTCGTCTGTTCTTTAACCCTGGTGCCCGATGCACAACTCACATTACCACGCGACAAGTAAGAGAAAGCCAGCGGCGACAGCAGCGCCAGCGCCGCCTTGTCGCTGGGTATAGACAAATGGTCAAATGGAGATGGAAGTGGATTTGTGAAATTTAGATTTTCTAAAGAGAAATAAGTTGTCGCTACCATATTCACATTCCAATGGCTCTTTCCACGTTCTGGGTTCTCTTTTTTTTAAAAAGAGCTTAGTTGGAAGGAAACAACGGTCTAGCACAACAGAAAAAAGAGACATGGATGGAAGCTACGCTTCTAACTATTGCGCTGCTACACAGAAAGTACCTTGGCAGGTAAGGTTGGAATGAAGGATGGGCACTTTTTTCGCACGGTCCACAATTTGTAACCCGACTTGACTCTTGTATCACTATCACTCCATCGTTCCATTTCAAGAGAGTGAGACGGAGATTATTCTAGTTGCTTCTTCCTATGGTTAGAAGGAAATAAGAGATCTTTCTTACTACCTTGCCGATCGCTCTTCAGTTCTAAAGTAACTGATATACTATGAGTTGAGCCAGCTCAAAGGTTGAAAAGGTGGCGTCGGATTACTTGCATTTCCTTGCTTTTCATCATTGTCATATCGAGTGAACATTCTGGCAAAGTCAACAGTAATACTCGAAAAAAATGACAAGTCAGAACTCAATCACAACCTAAGGTCCTATCTAAGGTGGATAGACTCTCCAATGGGTAACGTTGGACTGGGTATGGATGGATATGTCTTCAGCCCAAGCCTCGAAGACTCTCCCGCTGTGATGGGAACTAAGTAAGCTGGGGAAAGCCTGGCAGATGCGGCAGCGAACCAGATCTGGACAACTTTTGTCACACGGTGTACTGTACGTTCCCACCAAGATCGCAGGTGCGAGAATGCCCACCTAGCCAGTCTACCAGTCTGCCAGTGTCGGCGGTGCCGGTAGGTGTCGGTGATAGGAAGACGAAAAGAAATGGTGGGGGCTGGAGGACAATATCACAGCTATTAGGGAAAAAGTGAAGAGAAAAATCCCAAAGTGTGCGTTGGCAGTTCGATGACGAGACATTCTTGATTAGCGTCATGCAGGCACTGCGAAAGTCTCCACCATCCGAAACCTGACAGGCTCATAGCCGTCCCAAAAAGCTGGAAGCACACAACCCTGGGAACTTCTCCTCGCAAGGATCTCTTGGGAGGTTTATCCTAGGTTTTCCCATGTGTCTCGGTTCGTTCCTGAAGATCCGACATTCCTTAAACATCAACATGAGATAGGAGTCTTGGAAAAGCAGACGGCTTACTGCCTAAATGTAACTCCGATGTGACCAGTCTATTGTTATAGTGCTAGATATATAATATAGTAGATTTAATTTCGAAGAGTTGTTAGTGCAGATATAAATCTGGCAAAGGAGACACTAACAAGTAGGTACCTATACGAACTCGATCTGGTTTCTGGACGAACCCGTCCCCGTGCCATGGAATATAGCACGCCAAATATGCACAACTTGCATGGCGCAGAGTTACAATAATAAGGCACCTAAAAGTTGTGGGAATGGGAAACTTATGATGTCTCGGGGTAGACACTGGCCTAGGCAGTTATATATCTATAAAACTTGGAATGAATACCTACCTATCTAGTATATATCGCTGTGAATTCGCAGCAGAAGCCCAGCTAGCCTTAAGGCGTCAATGAGGACAAACAGACCGTTAAACTTGTTTGACATGGGACGACCCGTCCCTCCACTGAAACTTGTAGCTTCAAGCAATTGGCCAATCAGAAGCTCGGGTTAGAATTCCAAACCAGCAAGCTATTCACAGCTCTGTCGACTTGTGGCAAACGTAGCGGGGTAGCATTTCTGCTTGTTTTCCCGAGAACTTGTGTCGTCATCTGACTTTTTCAACTGCTTCCCAACTTTCATCTAACTCTCCGGAACGTATTTGGTGACTCGTCCACCTGTTTGTAGGTTAACACCATACTGCGAAGTATACACGTAAAATGTGTCATCATGTCCGGGCCTTCGTATTATTTGGGTCTTCCGGAGCTTCAGTTAGGTATCCTGTTGAACGTATTGAGGAGGTCAATTAATGTGTTTCTAGATAGTCAATAGTATACCTACAACCGGCACACGGAAGTACGATCTTAAGGATGGATACCTACATAAGTAATAGAGATAACATTCTCCACGTTACTAGGTATATGCCAGCCGATTACGCGGTTACGTACAAAGAGTTGACATGATCGTCAGTCAATTTGCGTGGCTGTAAGGGAAAGGTGAAATGATGGAGTTTGGCCCATTATCCTCAAAAATGGATCCTATTGCGATTTGCAAGTGCAAGGAACAGACCCTGAATCTGGTGTTACCGCCCCCTACTCGGTCGACGTAATCCTACGTGCCTTCCTACGAGGGAATACGCCTACAGGATGTTGTGTAAGACCCCAAAAATAAGTTCGCCGTCGAAACTAGGTGTACTATGTTAAACTGATAATACCGTCGGCTACTATTCACATCTCAATAAGTGTTAGAGCCTTACGCCATCAACCGCTATGCCCG
The DNA here is from genome assembly GCF_022578515.1 of Annulohypoxylon truncatum. Lineage (NCBI taxonomy): Eukaryota > Fungi > Ascomycota > Sordariomycetes > Xylariales > Hypoxylaceae > Annulohypoxylon > Annulohypoxylon truncatum. Next base: position 117,776 of record NW_025953794.1, on the reverse strand, counting down.
ATCCCATGTCCCTCACCCCTGCAATCGGAACACATTAGATTAATCAATCGCCAAGGGCCTCACCTTCACTCACCGGTATTAACTCATCTATCACTATCCCCGAGCACGGCAACATACAGCAATCTACAACATTCGCGAATCACAGACGCAAAAGTGAACTAACAAAAAACAATTTCTGGTCAAGGGTATCTGCTAATGAACGCTATGATTAGAACTTGCAGTTCTATCCTAATTACAATGAGAGTATTGGTGGTCTATATGTAAGTTTCCTGGGTCGATATCCCGCCTTCGGCACGAGACCATCTCTAGTAGTCGTAGCGGTAGCAGAAGTGACCGTTGACGGTGTTAAGGACATCCCGGACCTTGAGGTCGGGGCACTTCTCACCGCAGATCTCGCCAACGTAAACCATGGTGTCGAGCGTAAGAGGGGTGCAGTTCTCGTTGTCGGCACAGCCGCTGATGGAGGTGGTGCGGGTAGCGACATCGTCGAGCTGCCACTTGCGGAAAGCGTAGTCGACGAACAGGTGGTGCATGAAGAAAGATGGGTCACCGGGGGAGGCGATGGCATCAGCCATGACACCACCAACACCGTTGTGGCCCTGAGCGTGGTAGCTATAGTTATCGAGTTAGAATCATATTACTAATTAAGGGACAATATATGTCAACTTACGTAAACTCAACGCAGCTGTGGAAGTCGGGGTAAGAGGTACGAGATCGGCAAGTGTCCCAGGCGTTCTGGCCAGTCTGAGTGGTAACCTGCTCGTTGACGGCACGCTGGAGGCAGTGAGTGTTGTCGGTGACCATTCCGGGTCCGAGGCTCAACTGCAGACCGGCGAATTTCTGCGATTTTTGTTAGTCTCCACATCTCCAACTCGATCGAAAAGCCACTGTTCTTCGGGACATATCAGAAACTTACACCGTCGTTAATGCAGCTAGCAGCACCGTTAACAGGGGCAGGGAGGGAACCGAAGTACTCGGGGGTGAAGATGGTAGCCTGAGCGAACTTGCCAGCCCACTTCTTCTCATCCCACCAGGGGAAAGCACGGTCGAAGCCACACTCGTCGCGCATAATTTGCTCGAGAGCCCAGACGTAGTAGCGGTGCCATAGGAGGAACTTGTGCGTCTGCTGCGTGGTGCTCTTGCTGTGGATGTTGGGCGAGTACGCCTGGTGGAGGCGAACAATGTCCTCGAATCGGCTCTTGGACGGGGCAAACTTTCCGGAGGGAGGCTTGTCCATCAAGCACTTGAAAGCGTTAACGAAAGCCTCCTTGTCGGAAGAAGAGTAGTTGTCCCACTCGTAGCGGACGTTCGGGTTGGAGCATTGGCCAGTACCAGTAGCGGCGGGGCTGTTGGTGACCTGAGTGGTCTGGTTGCTCGCGGCGGTAGGGGTAGGCGAGGGAGTAATGCTGGGAGCAGCACTAGAAGTGCTCTGGGCGCTTGGGGTACTGCTCTGAGTACTCTCGGTCTGCTCAGTGTCCGGGGAATCCTGAGCATCGGCGCTGCTGGTGCTGACCTTCTCCTCCTGAAGCCCCTGGGACTCCTGCTCCTCGGGCTTCTTGTCACCGCCTAGGTTGATCTTTCCAAGGGTCTCGCCGAGAACGTCGTCGACTACATCGCCGACGGCTTCGAAAATGCTGGAAATAGGCAGCGCGGTGAAATTCGTCCCAACCAAATCCAACTTGTTAATAGCATCCTCAATAGAAATCGAATGGACTCCTCCGAACTGCTCGAGCGGCAGACCCTCGAGCAATGGGAGCCGCTTTACGGGAATCGACGCGGCGGACGCCGCCGAAACAAACAAAGCGACGGCAACCTTCATGGTGATATTTCTGTTACTGTATATATATAGGGAACGTATGTATATACACAGTAAAACGAATATAAACGAGTGGCAGACGATCGAGATCGCTGAGAAAAGAAAGAGTCTAACTGAAGATGCCGCGGCGGGCGCCTCTCCCGGTCTTATAGTCACTCTGCCACTCTTACCGTTGCGGGTCCTCCTTTATCTTCTTAAAGCCCATTGTGGAGATGATTCCCCCGACTACTACTACGTAGTATAACTCACAGCCGACCCCAGTTCTAGCGTAGGCGGGCTTGTTATCCGTGCACATATTCTATATAGACCCTTGGGCCTTACCCTAATTAGGGGCAGAGGTGGTGTGTTTAGACGTCGGGTTGGCGTGCGACTATTGGTTCCTTCTGGTAATGCGGCATCTCGACAACCACGCGGTGTGCAAAATGCTCGAAGCTGGCCGTTATTACTGTTTATTGCTGCGTTGTATGCAGCATACGAGATTAACATTGCTGTGGCGCCGCTGATGGGGTCGACTAGCGGTCCCTTCATCTTTGAAGACCAGGGGAAAGCTGATCCTAACTCGGATCAAGCATGTTACCCATAAGCTTACCAGGACGAATCGGGTAGCTGACTATTGTGTCAGCCCTATTCATAGCCAATTAGAGAGTGAATAGTTCGAAAGATTGACAGGGACGGTTTAGTTAGCGGCTCCGCTAGACACGTTGAAACTTGGCTTCCATAAATCGCGATACGAAGGAACAAGCTACCGAAGTGGGCTCGCTTATTAAGTTATTATGAGGTAGTTCATTCGACATTTACTATGACGTTATGCAGATATTCCGCGAGCAATCAAGATCTATTACATGCTATACGAACTCAGGTATGTAAGGCATCTAAGACCACTACGTACATAGGTGTTGATAGTGTACGGCCGTTGCCCGTCGTTGCGATATCACGAAGCCTGGAGAGAAGCTGAAAATAACTCAGGGGTGTGATAGGCAGTTGTCGATACATAGGTACCTTTTGTTAAATTACCGTTGGATTTACGACCGAGGTCTCCGAATTTACGGATCTGGGAACCAGGCGACCAACCAGGGACCGGGATATGTCAAGGGTCCATTTTCTCTTATTCATCTTGTGAACAGATGAAAAACTGAGTTAATATGCCGTGCCCATATTTTAGAGCCATGGGGTGCCAAGAGCCGAAGGCAGCGTGCTGAAAATATCTTTTTCTACATGGATGGCCTGATGGAAGACAATACTAGCCTCGTATCGAACGACATCTTGTTATTAGAAAGTAGGCCGTGGTGAGCGCTGACAATTCGATGAAAGTTGTTGAATGATTCCCAGGGGCACAGAAGGCGGTGATAGAAACATTCTTGGGTAGGCGATATACACTACATAGTACGCAGCAACATAGGGGCCGAGGGGGGGAGGTGGAGGTTCATATGAATTTCAAGGGACTTCGAACGTTTCCATTGCTAAATCCGCATACTACTACGTAGGGTCCAAAATAAAATCCTATCACAATTTCCAGTTACCCCTTATTTTAAGAACTAAACGGAGATGTGCTATGTATGTGGCTGTGCAGTCGGGGATTTTCTATTAGTAGGCTACCGAATCGGACATGCAAGTCGTGAAGCAATATTAAAGGGTGTTCGCATATGTAGGCACGTGGCTTTATCGATTTTGAGATGCCATTGAGGGGAAAAGGGTCTTTCTGAAGGAATAACGGGGGAATACTCTGCCTGCAAAAGGTAGGTGAAGGTGTTGTATCACCATACATAGTAGTACGCTACATCCATGATAGAATCAACTAATAATGTATGCGGCATAGCGTATTCCAGGTGCCAGGCTATTGCAAATACGGAGTATATGTAGTTGACGCGTATATAATTTCCCCAATAGCCTATCAGTATCTCGGTCATATGTTGCTTTTATTACTTCATGGTCAATGCTATGGAAATGTTGTTTAGTTTTTATATCCGGTTCTTGATTTTTTGACATGATCAAGTTATGGAAATAATAGCATCAAATGCCTGCGTCGTTCTTTCATGCTTTTCCACATTTTGTCTTGTTTTAAAGTCAGTAAAAGTTGGGATAGTTCGCATCAAGTTCGGAAAGAAAACGGAAAGAAAACAGACTACTGGGCCGCTGGGACAAACACTGGGGTAGAGCAGTTCGCATATGAATTTTCCGACGCTTGTCTTAGACTAATAAACAGGTAGCATCAGTTTGGGTCCTCGAAAATGACTATTTATTCAATTATTGACTATTTGCAGATAGCCCGATTAGTAACCAGCTCTCGAACAGTCGAATTGGTTATTCAATTTATTTGCGTGCGAAATTTCCAATTCTTATTTAATAAGGATTGTTCGGATAGGTAAATGTTGATGTATCGTGTTCGGGTAATATCAGCGCCAGCCCGAGACTTTGGATCTATCGAATGCATATTGTGTTGAGAGGTCGCATTAGCTGCAGCTCTCAGCTTACGCATACCCTCGCAAAGTGCAGACAAAATGCAGACGCTCAATCAGGTCCGATTCCGTTGGTGTTTTCGGACCTGCAGGACGCAGTGTCGATCCATTAGGTATGTGGAATAATAGTCGGGTCACCTCCAGTGCCTAGGGTCCACCGTAGTCTTGAACCTCGGCCGTCTTCTCTCACGGGCCATGTTGACGCTTCGTCTCATAACCATCAAAAGCTAGAGATTGAAAAGAACGACAGATCTCCTTATTGGCTAGATGGCATACCTAGTGTCAGATAACATAAGATATGGATCTGAAGCGGATAGGAAACGACACTGGACAGTCTTACTTTTTCATAAAATCTTTTCTTGTAGAGTCGGTCTAAATTTGACATGCAGGTACAGCATCCAACCTCGACAATCCTACTTGCCAAGTCTCTCCCAAGCAACTTACTATTTAGAAGGCACGCAGGATACGTAGGTACATACGAAATCGACCTTTTGAGAATGCCATTGTTAAGATGCTGTGCTGTAGAAGTATATGCAGAAGCAGTCGGAAGGACGCTCCGGCTCCTAAAAAGTTTCAGCCACCGTGGATGATTCTTGCCGCAGGGGTCTTTTACGCCTTTTACGGCTGGAGGTTCTAAAAGGCCGAACGGCGCGGGTGAAAACAGAAGGCACCGGAGGCCTGCCGTCATGTAACCCCTCTGCCCCTCTCCTTCCTTCCCCACCCTTATCGCAAACTCTCTCCCTGCCTGGATAGGGGTAGGATATTTCTTTTCGTTACCTAATTCGAGGGAAGTTAACTAGGTAGCCATTGCTAAACTCTCTCTAATACACCTCCTGGACTGCTTAGTCTGGAATATCACATATCTTTCTCAAGTAACCCTTCCTCGATGACTTGACATCTGTATGAGAGAGTTAATATGAAAGTGAGAGATGAGAAGAAGAAGAGGAAAAAAGAGCGACATCTCATTTTTCTCGGTCCAGACGCGTTCAGTTTCCAGGAAACGAACCGTCTACCCGCTGCACGATGCTCAATGCAGTCCAAGGCTTTCAATTTTCTTCTTCTCTCGCCAACCCGAGACAGAATTATAAGCAAGATCAGTAAAGTGATTGCGCAGTCTTGCAGAGAGGCTAACAAATACATATGTAGGCGTCTGCAGGCGACAGATTCGCACTATTGGCATGATCTGCAAGATTGAATACCACCCAAAGTGTCGATCATCCGGAGCCTCAAGTAGGAGAAGAGGAGGCGAGAAGAAAAACAAAAGAGGAATACATGCCACCGTATTCTAAACCTACCACATAGTAGGTACGGTGAACCCTATTTCTCAAAGATAGGCACTTTAATGCTTCGTCGGAGTTCATGACGTCGATGTCGCCGTGATGTCTCGGCGGTTAACCAACCACGGACGGTGTTTTCGTATGTTGGGCAGCTCGCTAGTGAAAAAAACAACTGCACCAGGCTAGTACCAACACAACCACAATATGGAAGTTCGAGGGCCCATACCCGCCACTAAGCCCTGAAGAACATGAGGCGGTATATTTTCACTATAGCCACTCAATTCGGCACCAGCACGGGTTAATTATCGGGGTACGCCCGTATGTGAAGTAGAACCATTATCATGCAGGCTGGGAAGTGGAGTCGAATTGCCAAGCGCGTTTCCGTCTAGTCGACAAGTCGACAACGCTCTTTACGCGTTTCCCTCCTCCTTCTGATCCGTCACTTTTCAGGCGGTGTCTGGGCAGCGGTATCTACCTCATGGGCTAGTCGCAGGCTCTGCCACGGAGCTCAGTGGAAGGCCCGAGTCCCCTCGTGGTGGTTGGAATGACCGTACCCGATACATTCTTTCCGCTATTCGGAGAGAGATCCCTTCTCTTACCAATCACTAGTCCTGCTGTTTGTTCCCGCTCATCCCAACTCCCAACCAGCTTGGACGGATGTGACCTTCTCCCTATGAGTGATATCAGTTTTTTTATGTTACACTTGGCCGGCAAAGAAGCGAGAGGTGAGAGGCGCAAGCCGGCTCAATTCTCCATACCGCCACCAACATACGGACGCGGGAATGTCATATCTGACAATATTCCTCGATAACACCGTTTGTTATACTATACCAAGGATTTGGGCATTCCGTCCCCCCGGTTCGTGACGTAAGGTACCATACGATTGGAACTTGCATAGCGAGATCCTAAATGCAAGACCGATCTCACACATAAGGTATTTGAATTCTCCCTTGCTGTTATGCATTCTGCACAAACAATTCCTTTCCTGGCCCCACCTCGCACACCTACTTACTCACCTACACACTCACCTACCTTGGTCTACCTTGGTACCTACACTGCCTAGGTAGACTTAGACGCGAGCTAGGTGAGCTCTCCATATGTTGATCGTTCCAAGCTTGATACATAAGGTATCCCTATCGGCCACACTTCTTGTTGATTGATTCACAATCTGACTCTGGCCTCCCCCCGCATGTCTCTTTTCTCGTGGTATTATTTACTGATACCACCCTCGATCGTCTGGATCTGCAAACTGGTGTTCTTTTGTTTGGATTCATGCTGTCTTGGTAGGACACCAACTTCTCCTCGAGATACCCTATAAACTGCATATATCCGTCATAGGGACTCAGAGCCGGATTCCAATCTCGATCGATCTTTCAAACTTAACGGGATCATGGACTTCGTCAGCCACCCGTACCGAGAGGGATTCGTCCTCAATGGAGGGAGCTTCTCAACAGATGTCGACGTCATCTCATCAAGACCACCAAGGAAGTCCAGTCTGAACAATAACTTTTCTTATCCCAGACCAGATAGTCAACTGCGCCGCCATGAGTCAAGTGATAGCTGTTCATCACTGGCGTCGAACGGCTCCATGCCGGGGATGACCGACTCCTCTGATTCGGAGACGTCATTCGATGAGGACAGTAACTATAATACGACGGCTGGTGAGCTGTGGGACAGTTTCTGGCTACACAGCGCGGTTATTCCCGGGGAACAATACCCCGTACTTCTACGGGCCTCCCAGACCCCGAATTATTTTACCAAGAGTTTCCCCCAACGCGATTTCCATGAGGCCAACGACACAATCACCATACCGAACTTGAAACAGGACTATAAGGAAATCCCAAATTCATCATGCGACACTCCCACACCACAGCCGTCGCCTCCACGCCCAACGGCAAGAAACGGCCAGCCAACATACTCCGTTTATCCCAAATTAGAACCCGCTCATATGCTGCGAGTTCCTCTTCCACCGCGCACATCATCGCTTAATACAGCAGCATTATCACCACCCCGGCGCCAGGCACCAAGGTCTAACAGATCAAATTTGAACCTCAAACCCAGCAAGTCGTCTCATAACCTCCGAGCATGTCGTGCCGCTCCTCCGGTATCCGAGATACCTATACTGCCAGCGACAGCCAACTCGGTCCCCGCGTCTCCTGCTTATCCTCCGCCCCCTCCGCCTAGGGCCCTCCGCTCAGTGACCTCAGCCACCAACTTGCGCGATAAGCAGAGTCCGCTCAACCAGCCTAAACATAACGCTACGGTACCATTATCGCCACTCAGCGCAGTAGCCCCGTCGCAGCCAACTTCTCGACCGGAGCTTGAGCGTTTAGTATCAGTGTTCGAAGTCGACTCGGATCATGAGTCATACATGGAGAGTAACAGCTTTACTAAACGGATTGCTCGTGGGTTCCACAAGAAGAGTGCCAGTGAGAAACGAAACGACAACAACCGTCGAGGCAGTGGGAGCTCTGATTCTCAGGGCTCTGAAAAGGAGAAGGAAAAGGAGAATACGAACCGTAAGCGAGGTGGTAGCTTAGGTCGAATCCTCGGACTCAAGAGCCGATAAATAATGACCATTCGGTTTATTACATTTATCCTACTTTCTACGCAAAATCTTCTTTCATCGGGCTACCTGGAAACAGTTTCACCAACCCTCAAAAGCTCACCACGAATTTTTAACATTCAAGTCTCCTATGTTTTCATGGCATTTCACTGGCTGGCCCGGCATGTACGAGATTGAGAACGTCTTATGAGTCTAGCAATGGGCGACGAGAAAACGGTGCATACGACCGAGACACAAAAAGGAGTACGATATTGACCAGCACGAATTTGTTATATTACATGTGTTTATGATAATAGAACACATGAACTCGCTCGGGCGAGGGGCGCAAAACGGAAAAGCAAACAAAAGCTCGGGGGTTGTAAGATCCTCCATCACGTCACCAATGTCACCAATGATGATGATACGATCATGATCGCGACGGCGAGGGATGAGATACGCGGATGGGAAACAGCGACGTTCCTATGACTATCAACCAGTTATGTTCTATTATGTCGATCTATTTGTTCCCTTCTCATGAGGAGGCTCGGGGCGTCTCTGTTTGTTTACTCCTATTGTTATCGTTGTGTGTACAATACAACTATTTTACTTTCTTTCGCATCATAGCAAAGATCTAAGACTTTGAAGCCAGCTATTTATCATATGGTAGTTATAAACATAACAACATACATTTACCTACCAATATTCTCGTTCGTCTACCCTGGGCCCTGAGCTAAAGTGAAACATTTTTGATAGAATTCCATAACCCACAAGTTATTCCAAAGGTGTTGGTCAATCATATATCTATCGGCCCACGAATTGTAGAATCCAACTGACATGTGGAGCCGAGTCGGCAGGTAAATGTACGTTTGTGGCTAATTCTTCAATAATGTGTCCTAACTAGGTGGTTCGTTGTGTCTGAAGAGGCACAGCTGTCCTCGGCATTATTATAACACACGTCTCACCTTTATTAGCCCTACGTAGATTCGCAAGCCAGCTAATATGGGCTGGAGTAAACAATAGAAGAAAATATGGAATTTGAAAAACTTTTTATCGTAGCCGATCGATCGATCAAACCAGAACACAGATCTGTTGGAATTTGTTGATGCTAAATTAATTCTGGTTCCTCCCTATATCTGAACAACTCGGCCCTATTCACATATATATGTTCAAAGTACTCAGCTCTAATAGAACGCAGTTGTTTGAATAGCTAGTAGGCTATGCGGGTACCTTCGAGTCTCATTTGTATAGCAACTAGGTACCTACATACATATCTTTTCTCATTGGCTCCGTTTCTTAATTTATCTAGGCAACAAAGTCTTCTATATATTTGGTATTAAGAAGGCAACGTCGTCAGTTGTACGTAAGTCGATATAATTCTAGTTTGAATCCTAGGGATTACCTAGTAGATCTACGATACGTGCGAGTACTCATGTAGGCAACTACCTACCTAGACAATCACCTTACATGTCATGACGGTGCCATCACTACTTAGATAGGTACTAAGGGGGCTAGTGTATGATTCTGTTAGGTCGCGTATACGTAGATACGTTGGAAATTCACTAATTCAGCAGACCTCCGCGGCAGAGCGACGCAAATCCATCATCATAAGAACAGCAGATAATCATACAAAGCAGTGTTCCAAGCCCCGACCAAAATCATAAGTTTTCATTTATCTGCAATCACCTCCTTGGCCTCTATAAATGGTATCACTCAAAACTAGGTAGTAAGATATTAATCTTCCTGGCAGTAGAATCATAAACCCGCATGGGTCTCGTAACTTCTCATTGCAGTCTGTCGGGCAGCCGACACCCATATCACCATAACCCATGATCCATAAATCCATAATCCATAATCCGTAAAGCCGTAAACACCATGACCCATGATCCGTTCAAATCGTACTGTACATGTAGTTTGTCAATCTATGATCGCTAGATGAGTTCGTAAAAATGAACCAAAAAAAAGATGATAAAAAAGATATACAAGAAATGAATATCGATATGTGAAATTTCAACCTAGTGGTTGAATAAAGAGCCGCTGTCGTGAGGTAATGGAGCAGATATGAGTTGGCCTCTCGCCCTTCTGTCATAGTCGCGGAGTTTCTTGGGGTTGACTGTGTACTTGCTGAAGCGTTTGATGCCGAGGCGTTCGTCATTATTTCGGCCGGTGCTCAGAGTCCACCGACCCTGTCTATGCCAATCCTTGCCGCGGTCGAGATGACCAGCTAGGTCTGTAGGTTCCAGCATTAGATGTAAATCAAACGCCCCATCTGTGCGTAGCTTCTCGTCCGTGCAAAAGCTGATTATCTCTGCCAGACAGGTAACAGCATGAGGTAGGCGGTATTGCCCCCTATTGGGTATCAAGCAGATAAGCCCGGCGACGTATAGGAATAGTAGGGTGAGGATGATGGCGAACGCGGGCACGTTGGGATACATGCGCACAATCTTGTCAGGCGGAGTCAAAGCCATAAATAGGCCGCCGCCCAAGACTGGCAAAAGAGAAAATAGCGGGGATAGGAAAGACACGAATGCCACCCGCCAATGCTTGTTCTTCAATGCTTTGTATGTCGATTCGAGAGGCAGACATGTCGAATAATCCAAAAGAAGCGAAGTTTGCGCTCGCGAACCTTCCGCGCGCGAAAGCTCACCCCACGGGGCTAGGATACGTAGTGTCAGATCTAGAGACTGGAATAGTAGGAATAGTATGAGGCCTAAAAGCGAAGGGATGAAGGAGTAGACGAAGTCGGCAGCAGAAAATGCGCCAGCAACGGGCATGGAGCTCAGGAGAGGGAGAAAACCATTGCGCAAGTCCGTGGAATGGAGGAACGAGACAATGATTAAAGCGAGTAACAGGATGGAAAATGCCACGACGAAGAGAGTGATTTGGCTATCCCGGAAGCACCATGGGAGATAGCGGTAACGGACGTTAGGATTTGAAGATCGTTCACCCGCTTCCGGAGATCCTTCTCGTCGCACAGCCCATCCTGGACCTTCCGACTTCTCAGTCTTCAGATCCCCTTCGCCAGTAGACCTCCCAATCCCGTACCACGTTCCGATTTCTGGCAATTCAGGGGAAAACCAAAACCCAAGCCTGTCGGCATTTCCCTCCAATCGCTGTCTCATGCTGCTTCGTGTCGCTGCCGTCTCAAGCCCGCGATACCGTAGTAACGAATTGCTCTGCGAAATGAGGAAGATAATATCCCCTAGAGTTCGAATACCCCATTTTTGCATCATACCGGTTCTTCGTCGGTTCCAAAACACAAACAGTACAACCAGTGACAGCATAAATGACACGTATAAAGCCACTAATGTCCACACCACACCCTGAACGGTTGCCCATATCCAATTTCCGTCGACGAGGATGACGGTAAAAAGACTGCTTTGCAGCGGTATGGTGAAATTCAACAGCCAAACATTGAAAATGGGTATCCAGATATTCCACGGCCCGCCCAGCTGAGGCCAGAGAAAGGATTTGGGATATAGGGGTAAAAACACAGCGTCTCGTCGTTCGTTACGGTCATCCGAAGCCATAGACGAGAATGGCAAAACCCAAAACGCCGCGGCGATTACACATTGGGCATGAATTAATATAATAACAGCTAGCAGCTGCGGCAACATCCGGAAAAGGAAGTATTGGCCGCCATAGATTGTGCCGGAGTATGGCGTCAAGCCATTGTGATTCATAGAATATACGGCGGAAACTATGAGAGCCACAACCATTAAGAGGCACAAGGTCGCCAGAATTAACAAGGATTGGAGTCGTAAGACCCAGGGTTTCCGCGTCAGAGGCGCCTCCCAGCTCAGGGCCTTTCCGCAATTGTGCAGACCGGTCTCGGGGTCGATTACCAGATCTGACCGTGCTTGCCAATGCTCCAAATTCCTCGGCAGGTTGGGTTTAGGCTTAGGGGAAATTGTCCGCTCCCCACGTCGTTCACTGAAAGGAGATGAGTTTCTGTTGTAATCCTTAGCCTCAGCCTCGGCGGCAGCGGTGGTACCCAAAATGGTACCCCAAGGATCATCTGTGAATTTGGCCCTTTCTTGACGCTGCTGTCGCTTCTCCCGCAGCTCGTCTTCGGCGGTGGGAGTAGGAGCTGAGACGACAGGTCCGGGAGGCGGACCTATAGGCCAATCTCGGGGGGTGTTGTCGCGCGTGATTTGCTCTGGCGGCAGCTGAAACGAGGGCTGCTTGTATGGACTAGGAACTGTGGTCGGGGTGAAATGATAGGCCTGTTGGTAGGACTCATCGCTACCAGAAGAAGGATATCCCGTCATCCCTCGGCCATTGTCACGATCTCTCGTCAGAGCATCCAGAGCATAGCGGATATAGGGACCGTCATCTACGCCGGGAGTTACGACGCCGGCAGCTCTCGTCAGATCGTCTTTGAAATCCCCAAAGGCGGGGTCTTGCTGAGGAACCATGGGTGGGAATCGCGGCTGATCGTAGCGCGTTCCAGGAGTTGATATCATGGAGCGATCGACATCTTCCTCTATGGCCTGTTGGTGGCCCCAAAGTCTCTCGGGACCATAAACCTCTGATTCGGAGGGTATTGAAGGGGGTGTGGGGGCTGGGGGAGGTGTCGGTGCATAGGGTACCACGGTGGACTGTGAAGCGGGAGATGGTTCTTGTCGTGCGCTGTTATCGGAATCAACCAGCCGCGGGGAGCCTTGGAGGATGGTGACGCGGGAGGCGGTTTTGGCGTGCGCAGAGATGGTTGAAGTAGATGGGTGAGATTGATGATGCGGGTTTCGGCCTAAGAGAATAAGTGTGAGCTAGAGATTCTAGATATTACCAGGTTAGGATGTAGGGTGTTGGCATACGGTTTGGTTGATCTTGTTGGACGTAGTCTATGTCCAAATTTTGAGAGCTCATCCTTCACTTCGTCTCGCTAGTTCGTCCTACTAAAAGACGGCCCCAATCCGCTTGGACTAACTTGGCCAATTACTCCTTGGTAGTACGAAATGGTGTTTTGTTACCTTCTCTTGCAGAGATGAACGGGAAGAGTGCATGAGAAGAGATTTGGGTAGATATTTCTGCAGGTTGTCGGGTGTAATAGGTAATCAGCATAATAAGAGGGCTGGTTATGCTGATTTATGTGAGGCTGGGTGCCCAACCACCAACCACCGCCGACACACAGCAGACCACGGAAGAGAATCCCAATCCCACCCTCAAAAAAACTTGAAACCGTACCTAGATACCTTCAGACATGGTAGAAAGACAATGCTCACCTTATTCAGATACCATACCATATTTTAGTAGAGCCATGCTGATATACGAAGACAAACAATTCGTTGATGCGACTCGCGATAGCAATCAATTAAATGATGCATTTGACAAGAAATCGATAGGCGATTGGGTGGAGGGGCAGCCATAAAACGGGTCGTAAAGAGTGGGTACAAATGGAGCTTGGGCCATTTTACGAGCTTGTGTGGGGCACCTGGTTTCAACGTGGAACCTTGGAACGTTCAATATGTGTGTGTACCTTGGTACTTCGTAGCTTGGATGCTTGAGCCTTGGCAGGTACGCAGTACTCGATCCATCGATTCCATCCATGTTCCTTGTGAGCTTACATAACCAAGATTGAATGGTTGAACACACCGATCTGACCGATCTTTAGGGACCAACTTATTTTCTCAACTTCAACTTCAACAATTCTGGGGAGCCTTCCCGTTGATCACTATTTTGAATAATAATTATGATATATCTCAACAAGCTTACTACGACGACATGCCCAATCAACAACACACCATTCATCGGACCACTAATGTTGAAGAATCGCTCGTAAATACATGCATGACAACTAAGCATGTGGGTATCAACTGAGGGGAACTCATAGCCTTCCATGGTTATTTTTCCAGACTCTTAACATTCGGGTTAGACGATGGTTCGTTTCTAGTGATAAGGAACTACCGCCACGTTTATCAGCCTATTTAGATGCGCTGTATGTACGAGGAAACCCACAGTTTAAGTAAGTAGTGAAGAAAGGGAGAGTGTTCTTAAGAGTGGAAGACTTAAGATGGTTCATCTAATAATCGGCATTTTTACCCCGGACCTACCTAGTTATCATGCCCTGGATAAAGACCATTATGTGCTATAAGTGTATTCTGTTCCCTGGATGAAGGTTTTATTCTATCCCGCCTAATGTAAGCTCATATAACTAGGGAGCTCAAGTCTTAACTAAGAGACACTAGATGGATGTTATCTTGAATCCCTTAACGGATTCTTGCGCCCTTCATATTCCGGAGAAAACGCAACGACATACAGAGCATTCGCAATTTCAAACTTGGGAAACTTCCTTTCGGTGTCGGCTATCCAACCAAGTATCTAAAGCACGAGTGTCCGAAGCAATTTCTCTTTACAATCCAGATTGGTGAATTTGACCTTAAGTAATTATCACGAAGAATGCGTTCTCGAGGTTTCACCTAGTGTGAAGTACGACCTACTACCGACGACACGGACCAAAAAGCTATTGACATGTCTCGTGGAATCTCGATCGTCGCCGCGATGGAATGGATTTACACTAGATGTCGTGCGCTGAGTATAGCTCTGCAACGCGCGACGACACCATAGCCAACCTATCTAAGACAACGTGATTATCTAGGGATAACCTAGTGAACCACATGTTAAGTATGTTGTTAATTCCGAGAAAATATATGTCCCTTGAAATATTAGTTCATTACACCATGGCATTTTGCTACCCCAGAAGGTGTTCAGATCGACAGGCACCGTGTTCTGAGGCTGAAGCGCGTCTAATCTTCTAGAATTCTCCTGCGTTGATATGGCAAAACAGTACATATAAATCCGAGGGAAGATCCTGACATTTCGACAACCAAGCAAATCATCTCTCCTTCAGTAGTAGACAAGGAGCAGCAGAATAGCGAGGGACTAGTCGAACTTAGTCACATCATCGCTTTGGATCAGCAACCATGTTGAACCAGATCGTTCTCGCGGCTCTTATGCCCGCCGTTATGGCAAGTCCCATTGCGTAAGTCTTTCTCGTCAGTTTCGGTTTTCTCTCATGATCTAATGAATCTAGTAGCCAGCGAAGCCAGTCAGCGGTTCCTTCGGGCATGGGCGGCGTGATGTATCATAACAACATCCCGACTGCTGCAGCCCACGCTATGGATATGGACACGATGGCGATGAAGAATGCCGCTCTCCAGAAGATTAAGCACAACAACAAAGACGCCTCGCAAACCAAGAACCACGCTCGTGCTCCTGAACCAACTGTGTTCGTCGCGCCTACGCAGGTGGTCGGTCGCCAGATCAACACTACCATGCTGGAGGACATGTCCAAAAATGCTGTTTCTTTCGCAACCGGTATTGCTGAATCTATCGCCAGCGGTCTCGCGAATCTACCCCCTTCTAAGAGGGCCGACAAGCCAGCTTCCACCTCTAGTGCTCCTCTAGCTGCACCAACGAACGGCACTGGTGCCATGAATGCGACTGAGCTAGCTAAAGCAAAATGTGATTGTGTCGGCGCCTGCTCTGATATAGATGGCAAATCCAAGCAAATGAAGTGTATCAAAGAGTGTGCTAAGGAATGCGATGGCGACGACGATACCAAGGAGAAGAAGGACCCAGTAAAGAACCTGCTGGGATCTCTCGGCCTCAGAGAGGTCACACCTGCCCAAATCGAACACGCAAAAAGGCCTAAGCCTATGCCTGTCAAGGTCACCGCGGCAGCCGGCGAAGAAGCTTTCGAGGAGTGTATGAAGAACTGCAAGAGCCACAACTGTCAACACTCCAGCGTCGGCCTTAGCATTGACCAGTGCGGCAAGACTTCGTGCGAGGAGACTTGCGCAAAGCACAAGAAGAGTGCGTCTTTTGGCAAGAAAATTAGTAAGAAAGGACACCCAGAGAATTGGCCATTGGGCGTCCCAAAACCTAAACCTGCGTCGGCGCCTAAACATGAAGCTGCGGCAGCAAAGAAAGAGGAAGAATACGAATCCTGTATGAAGGAGTGCAAAACCCACAACTGCCAACACTCTAGCGTTGGGCTCAGCGTCGATCAATGCGGTGACACTTTCTGTGAGGACGGATGTGCCAAGTTTAGGAAAGCCGCAAGTTTCGCATCCGAGAAGACCGTCCACAAGACATACCTTAGAGCCGTCGACAGCTACCCCACCAAGCCGGAGCCCAAGCCTAAGCACGACGTATCTGTAGCAGGCAAGGAAAGCGAGGAATTTGAAGCATGCATGAAAGAGTGCAAGACTCACAACTGTCAACACTCTGGCGTCGGGCTTGACGTGGACCAGTGCGGTGATACCATGTGCGCCGATTCCTGCGCAGAGTACAAGCATGCCGCGGCCGGTGCCATCCACGGCGGAATGCACCCTCGGGACCAGCTCAACTATCCTTCATCTCCTAGGCCAGTCCCCCAGCCCGCCGCTATCCCAGCTCCTAAGCCCGTTTTCAAGTCGCACCCACCCCCAACACACAAAACTGCTAGCATGGCCAGCGAGAACGAAGAATTCGAGGCATGCATGAAGGAGTGTAAGACCCATAACTGCCAGCACTCCAGCGTCGGTCTCTCCATCGACCAATGTGGCGATACTGCGTGCGCCGATGCTTGCGCCGGGTACAAGAAGAGCGCGAAGGCCGGGCACAAGCACATCCACAAGAAGCAAGTCGAACCCGTGCCTAAGATCGAGGCTCTACCTGCTGTTCCAGCGGTAGCCCCACTCCCAGCCGTAGAACGTCTCCCCGCTGTCCCGGCCGTAGCTCCCCTGCCAGCAGTCCCCAACGTCGCCGTCGCCCCCAACGCGGCTCCCGCCCCCGACAGGCCCGCCACCCCTGCCCCAGCCTCTCCCGCTGGTCCCGGCTCCCACCCCCCGCCAGACGTCCCCGTAGCCGCCAAGAAGGGGTCTGAGGATTTCGAAGCCTGCATGAAGCAGTGCAAGTCGCACAACTGCCAGCACACCTCCGTCGGGCTCGAGACCGAGCAGTGCGGCAAAACTTCTTGCGAGGACGAGTGCGCGTCGTACCACGAGGCCGACGCCGCCGTCGCCGGAAAGCAGATGGTCAAGGAGCCCGGCGCCAAGCTCGTCGCGAACCCGGGTCTAGGTCCGGACGTGCTAGCTGTTCCCAACGTCCACGACGTGCCGGTTGCCGAAGGGCACGCAAGCCAAGAGTACGAGGACTGCATGAAGAAGTGCAAGACCCACAACTGCCAGAAGACCGGCGTCGGCCTCGACACCGAGCAGTGCGGTGACACCTCGTGCGAGGAGAAGTGCGTCAAGGGCCACAGCGATGCTGCTTTCCGAGCTCATGGCAAGGCGTAAGAGAGGTTTGATTGGTTAATACAGGTAAGAGACTTGTGTGTACAGATAATGGCTACTACATGCTAACCATGTTCCAGATTTTTGTGCTTCTTGCTATCTTAAGATTTGGAGATAATTGGACCATTGAAAAAAGAACCAAATTTGAATAACTTTCCACAGTCGCTTTCCTCATGACTGACGAATCAGACGGACGGACGAAATCATGAAAATTCGTGGATTTTTCTTTTTAACCTGTTATGTTTCCAGACTGGGATGTTGAACACGCGAACAGATGTTGGTGGCATACTTATAAGACTTGTTTGTTGTAGTTTAGTTTAACTTTGCTTAATATTAGCTGCCACGATTTGACCTGCCCTGATCAATACGTTCTTTTTTTTTTCCCTCGTCGTAAACCGTTGTATATCTAGCAGGTATCGAAAGATTCCCCTTTTCCCTTATCTGTCCCACCGCACATTACCCATCCCCTAACCCTGCAAAGCCTCCTCCAGCGTCTTCCCCGTCAACCTACGAAACACCTCCGCGTACCTCTCCCCCGTGGCCCTCAGCACATCCTCAGGCACCTCGACGCCCTCCTTCCCCTTGAGCCCATTCTCCGTCAACCAGTTCCTCAAAAACTGCTTATCAAAGCTCTCCTGGTCGCGGCCGGGCTCGTACTTATCCATCGGCCACATACGCGACGAGTCCGAAGTCAGCACCTCGTCGACAAGCACGACCTCGTCCGTCGTCTCGTCGAGGCCGAACTCGAACTTGGTATCCGCGATGATGATACCGCGCTCGGCCGCGTAGTCCTGGCCGGCGCGGAACACGCGCAGCGCGAGGTCCTCGATGCGCGCCGCGTACGCATCGCCCACGATCTGCGCCGCCCGCTCGCGCGAGATGTTCTCGTCGTGCTGGCCCAGCGGCGCCTTCGTGCTCGGCGTGTAGATGGGGCCGCCGGGCACGGCGTCGCACTCGCGCAGCCCGGGCGCCAGCCGCGTGCCGTGCACCGTGCCGTGCGCCTTGTACTCCTTCCACGCCGAGCCCGTGACGTAACCGCGCACGATGGCCTCGAGCGGGAACACCTTCAGCTTGCGCACCTGCATGCTGCGGTTGCGGATGAGCCGCGCCTCCTCGGCCGAGACCCGGGCCGGGACGTCGGTGGTCAAGAAGTGCGTCTTGAGGCCGGGCACCCTTTCCGATAGCACGTTGAACCAGTGCACGGATTGCAGGGTCAGCAGCTCGCCCTTGTGTGGGACGCCGTTCTTCATGACGACATCGTAGGCGGAGATGCGGTCGGTGGTGACGAATAGGAGAGTGTTGTCGTCGACGCTGTACAGGTCGCGCACCTTTCCCTCAGCGAGCTTGGGGAGTGACGTCAGATTGACTTCCGTGAGGATCTGACTTGAGCCCATTTTTGCTTCTATTCCCCTTAAGATTTCCTACTTATAGAACATCCAGAGTCATATATGAGCTGTATAAGTAATTATATGTGTATCGAAGGGGTTAGATGATTGGTGAGCTTTTTTTATAGACTTTCCCCGGATGATAAAAATGTAGCTAGTACCTTGTACTATTAGTGTATTTCTTTAACAGAAGAAAACTTTGCTGGGGCTAAATCGGAGTAGATCGGGTACGTGAATATTTAGATCTTAAAAAACCATGTAAATCCTCTAGGGAACATCTGATTATTACATGTTCTCGAATTGAATGCATCTATCTATCGATCCTTGTTAGGTAAGCTGATTCGGGCCCTTCTTCGATAGGGGTTGGATATCATTCACCCGCCGCCTTTAAAATCTCGGGCATCTGTTGGGGTACTGGCTGGGTGTGATATCCTTGCGCCGTGACATCTTCCATCTCAAAACCCTTCCCTACTCATCCGCAACGCGCGCCAGTTCAAAAGTGAAAAGGGGAAGGGGGCGGGAGAAGAAGAAATATAGTTGACCGAGTATATAAAAACTGAATTGCATCAGATCCACGGATGAGTTTACGTTCAGGTTCACGATGCACGGGTATCGCCAAAACGGATGGGCGCATCGCAACACTGGTCGAACTGCATGAGCCTCCCAATCACTACGCTCTAAGAGCTATGCGATGTAGCAGCTAATCCATACTTTTCACCACAAAATAGTGGTAGGTGTTCAATGACTTTAATTAAAAATTATTGCTTACATTATTGATTTTGGGGTTGGTGAATAATATCTAAGAAACTGAGACGAAACTGATATTGATGAAGAGCGGTCGATGGGGTAGAGGGAACAGCTCTCGGGACGGCAGTTTATTCAATCATCATTAACGCATAGGTTCACTTGGATATAAATTGTATTCATTGTAATCTGGAAGTCCATGACCTACCTTGTTTCGTTACCTGCGGCTATATCTAGCAGCAAACGTTCGCCTCAAACGAAGAGTGACCAACTGCTAACCCTCAACCACTCCTTACCCCCCTCCAAACGAAGCAGCATAGGGCTGAATAACGGGAGAATGATCAGAAGCGAATAACTGGGTTGCAACATCAAGGTTAATTCAAAAGAACGACGGCCGAGACTGAACCAAAAACCAATAACCAAAAACCAATAACCAAAAACCAATAACCGAAAACCAACAGAAAACCCAAAATCCAAGAAACCAAGCCCAAACCCAGACCAGACCCAAGAATCAAGTATAAAAACGCAAATCGGAATAAGCCAATAACCATCGAACCCCAACCCCCAACTCTCTAAACCCAGCACCCATAACACCATTCTCCCGGCCTTACAATGCCCTAAACGAGTAACGCGCAGACTATATAATTAGTCAATACAAGAAACAAACATGTGGACCGGACGGACATACTCGAAGACCGTACTGTCTAATTGGAAAACCAAGCATATGCGAGACCAGCCCCTACAGTCGCAGCCGTGACAGCAACGCAAGCAAGTGACTTCCAACCGAATCCGGATGCTCGGGATGTCTCTTCCAAAAATTGGCGTGATGGCTCCATTATAGTAGCCGTTGGTAGCCGACGTGAAGAAGTAAAAGTGTGAGAGACAACGGACGACGTGGGTATAGCGGGTCGCGCTTCTACCGAAAGCTGTTGAGACTCTCGGAGAGAACGGAAGTGCTCTTGAGCTTGAGAAACTGCTGTGATGCCATAGTTCTTTTGGAGATGGCCTGTAATATCGAATGAAAACCCGAAACTGTCGGAATCGGAGTCATCGCTGCCACTATCGAAGTATCCCATCCGTCGACCCTCTTCTTGGCTGGTTTGAAACCTGAACCTGGCGTCGGTCCATTTGCGAGTGTCTAGGTCGACCCATGATGAAAACTCCTCCTCCGTCTGCGGAAGAGCAGACGCGTCTGGAACAGGCACGGGAACAGACTCAGTAGGTAAAGTCGCTTCTGGAGTAAGCTCTGAAACGGTGGTCGGCGCTTCTGGAGCAGACTCCGGAAGAGTGGGCTCATCATGAACAGATGCCGGAGTAGTGGACACATCCTGAAGAGGCGCAGAAGGAATGGTCACGTCCGGAGTAGATGTTGAAGGGATGGATGCATCAGGATGAGGCGCTGAAGGAGTTGGCGAGTCAGGACGAGACGATACAGGGTCGTTAACGCTCTCGGGGGAACTATTACGAGCACCATTATCCTCCGTCTCCAATCTCTGTCGATCATTGTCGCGGTCGATGTAAAGTTGGAACAAAGAAGACATGTTGACTGAGTCGGAATGGTTGCATCCGGAACGATCAGATGTAGAATGATTGGATTCGGAGCGATTTGATGCGGAATGGTTGGACTCGGGATGATTGCGAAGACCAAACTCTTCGTCCATCAATTCAGCTGTATCGATACTTGATACGGTCGACGTATCGTCATTCAGCTGGAATCGTTCCCTCCTGGCTGCGTCTCTGGCTGCGTCTCTTTCTCGATCCTTCTCGCCATTGATCCACATCTGGAGTAAGGCAGGGGACCATGGATGATCGTTGATTAAGACCCAGCTAGACAAGTCTTCTTCCGAAGACTCTGCATCGTCCTTTTCTTCGGAGGAATCACCTCGCCCGACCCCAAGTCCATTGAAGTGGAAATCAATAGATGAGAACCCTTCTGCTGACAAAGAGGTACTGGGCGATTCAGGCTTCATTGCGAGAACATCCTTGAGTCGTTGTCTGATAGCTGGAGGGTAGCGAGCGAATGGATCGTGTATAGGCCAATCTTCACTCTCGTACGTGACTTCCTCAATCGTCTGGGATGGAGAGTCCCATTCGGACCAGGTCCAGTTGTGGCGATCTATCTCGGGCTTGAACATGCGTGGTGACCAGTGCAAAGGCTGGTCGTTGAGGTACGGGTTCTTGAACGGAATTTGGATAGATGGCGAGCAAACAGTGCTTGGTTTCGGTGTTGGCGTCGGCTCGACATCAGGCTCGATAGCAATGCGCTTAGGCGTACTAGGTTCGACTACCGGCTCATCGATAGCCAGCGAGCTAGCTACGCGCTCAGGGGTATTGAGCTCGACTACTGGCTCGCTGATGACAGGCGTCTGCTCTTCGACTTTGTTTTCCAACGAATCAGCAGCAACTGGCTTAGGCTTTTCTAGACCAGTGTGTCTGCTTATTCGTGGTTTGTGAGGTTTGACGCCCTTCGTTTTTCCGAGGTTGGGATTGATCCGAACAACGCGCCAGCCATCCTTCATGCGAGAAGCTACGAATGAAATTAATATGGATAGTTTGATAACATACAACATTGATCGACAAGAGATATTGTTCATCTAATTGGGAACGAGCAACGAGACATCGTGGTCCACGAAGGGAAAGGAAAAGAATGGAGACAACAGAGCTGAGAAAAGGCAAATGAAATCAACTAGGCGCTTACGAGTAACTTGGTGGCCACACCATCTGGCTGGAAGCAACATCTTGACTTTAGTGCACTCGGGGCACAGGGCCCGAGGCCTCGGGGTAACCTCGCGCTGAATCCCTTTGGAAGCTAGAAGAGACGTTAAGGGGCTAGGGCGTAATTCCCGTCTTCTTTCACGGGCACCCTCGCTATCCTTGATAGGCGAGACGAAGTACTTGGTAGGAGGGGTGGAAGGGGTAGAAGGGGAGGGGCCGCTAGGAGAGAAAGGGGAACGAATAGGAGAGAAGACAGGAGCTTGAACTGGGGTTGGGATATAACCCATAAGAGGAGAATCAGAATTACTGCCGGCGGCAACTTCGTCATATGGACGACCACGGAAGGGATGAGGACGACGGATAGGAGTAGAAGGAGGGATAGGATGGCGGGTAGGGGTAGATGAGAGAGGAGAAATAGGGGGGATAGGGGAGATGTGGGACCTAGTTAGCCCACGACCGCAAGCGGCCGACACTTGTGTAGAGTTTAGAGTTCGAGACATTGAAACTTGGCTAGTTTGAACGCGAGAATTGGTCAATGAAGGAGCTCATGATGAACAGAAGGGAAAGAAGGAGAGAATCCAGCAGAACAAGCCGCCCAGGTATAGTTTCCCTGACGCCACAGGATAGAGTTTATCGCTGTAAGCCGAAATCACTAGTAAACAACGGCCTATCTGAATATTCAGAAATGGCCTATACTGCTTTGACACAAGCTGCCTAAGCTCCTAAACTGATTAATGAATTCATTACATGGTGTACAGGAATATCCATATATGCGGGCTTAACGAGGAGATTTGCACCAGGAATCAATTGCGGACTGCGTGATAGAAGCTGTATGATAGTTTTTATCCTATGATGTAGCAGACATCAAGATATATGTTCTGGGAAGTTTTAAGAGACCAATCGGTGCGCGTTGTTGAGTAATTGATGAAAATGTTATCGTGGGCGATGCTAGGGGGAGAAAAGGGACGTCTGTCGAATCTTCAGTTCAGGTCGAACATCGATCATACACCAGCGCGTAGGTCCAACACTCCATAAACCCTGTATACGTATATATTAATCGTCCAGATTCGATATCCGATGTAATCTTTTTGCCTAATGGTATGCGCGTGTCGGACTTGATAGGGGCTTATATTGGCGGGACTCGGCGGCCATGGATGGGCTTTTCGGCTTGTCAAGATGGAATTGATAATCAGCGGGCAGTAATAATCATATGTACGATAATCTACGGGTATAGAAAAGATACCAGAGCAATATGGCAACTGCATCTTGATGGCGCTGTCCTTTCTCAGCGTGACTATCTCCTGGCACTACGGTGACGACTTCCTAAGCTTCAACGACTCGGCAGATATCATCTCACAATCCATGGTCCGTAGCTCTTTCTTCTACGACTTTGATTTAATATGTGCTATGTATCTTTCCAGATAGTTATAAAGGGGTAAATATGAACAACAGCTTTGCTCTTCTCACTATTTATCCGTCATAAGGCAGCTCGACGCGCTGATCCTTTAGTACGTCGACCATAGTGCTAGCACGATATTGACGAGACTCCCTAATTATACCTACCGCCCATCCGACTCCCTATCGAGAACCTATACCGACCTTACCACGCGTCTACACATGCTCCCGTCACGACCATAAAAATCACAGTTCAAGACTATAGCCTGCGAGCAGCGGCATGGTGCCGGACCCACGAGTCTATGTACCACTTTGCAGGATACATTGTAGGGCATGAAAAATACCAAAATGGCTTTAGCAAGGTGTGGTTTCAAGATAAGCAGAGGGCCTCAATACTATATTGTTGTTAATGGGGACGTTGTAACAGTGGATTTGAACATTTAGGTACCTGACATACTAGTCAGAATAACTCCTGTCGCCAGCAAATTACAGAACGAGACACCTCTTCTACACTCATTTTCTTCATCCCTGTCGCTCATAGCATCAAGTAGCCAGTCCGACGTCAGCTGTCTAAAATCTCCACTGAATTTTTCTCCAGTTGGCGTCTTTCAAACCGAGCCTCCGCCGCTTGGCGCATGACGTCCTCCGAGTTCAACTTGTCTGCCGCAGCTGTCGCCGTTTCCTTGATTAGAGTCCTAACCGTACTCATCAGTAACTTATACCATCCGTTGTGCGGCTTGCACCGCTTCTTCTCGCACATGCCGCGAGTAGCCTGTTCTCCTTGCAGGTCTGGATCAAGAGGAGCATCGAGCCGGCCAGCCTTAAAGGTCGCTTGACCCTCCGGGGTCTCGAGCCATTCCGAGAACTGATGGCGTACAGATACTGTGTCGAGTCGCCAGTCATAACCGCAACTCTCCTTGGTGAATTTCCCCGCCTCGATCGCTAGCTGTCGGCGATGGTTGGCCCAATCAATGAGTTGCATCATCTTCTTATATTGCACAATCTCATTGCCCAGAGCGAGGCGCTCCGCAGAGGAATTCTTCAAGAAGGCTTGCTCTTCGCCGCTAAGAACACCAGAGCGGGTCGGGAGACCATTGGACCAGAGACCTTCCATATTGCCTAAGTGGGAAGCATCAGCATCGAGCATGCCAATAAAGTATATAATATCTAGGCAAGTACCTATCGAGCGAGGAGTAGGGGCTGAGATGAGATGAGTACGGTCGACTTACCAAATGGTTGATCGCCAAGCTTCCAGCTACTCTGCTCGGCGGTGTTGACAAGAAGGCCAACAAAATCCTCCTGGGTGAGAACCTCGATAGCCTTCTCAGAGGCCGCCTTCGTCGGTAACGTGCTAATCATATTGATCCACCAGGCATCGCAGTGGTCGCTGCAGCAGAAGACGCTCCTGTCTTTGAGGGTCTTGGTATATAAACGAGCCGGGTTCTTACAGCCAGCCAGAGAGCAGGTCTTCTTGTACTTAGTGTAGTGGCGTTTGCCGTCGGTGCAGTTAGGACAGACGAAGCGCTCAACCAACTTTTCACCGACGTCCTTGTCGAGGTCAACACATTCCCCATGAAACCAGTCTTCGCAGACATCACAGCTTATCATCCATCTGTGGTCATCCGGCCCACGGCAGATACAGTAAGGGCCATTATCAGTCTCGTCATCGGAACTTGCTTCATGTGCGCCACCAGCGGGGTCAGTTGCCGAAGTACCTTTCTTTGAATTGAACTTAGATTTAGACGATCTAGACTTTTTGGGACCCTTCTTAGCTGCGGTGCCCTTCTTCTTAGATGCCGATTTCATCTTGTTGGAGTCGCCATTCGGTGGCGGCGATGAAGAAATCGGTTGTTTCTCGTCGGGGTCTGATTTGGGTTGAGTATGATTTGTTTGTTCTATATCCTCCAGTGGCTGGGTTGGCCGGCTACGTGCATCGCCGTCTCCATCGAAAGGTTTGTTACCAAGCCCATTAAGCCCGTTGCTGGGAGGCAAATCGGTACCCTCCATCTCGACATCCTCACTGGGCATCTCATCCGCCGCTATGCAAGGATCCGCCATTGTGGGAAAGAAAAAGATGACTGGTCAATTTCCAGACCGATGACACCTGAACCCCCTAAATAAAACGAGAACGAGGAACCGTTTTGCTCATACACAACGTATAAGTCGTATACCGTTTTTTTCGGTCACGTTTCGAGGTCTCACTCATAAAAGACCGGTGGCTTCGAGCTTTTCTGATGCTATCATTTTCTTACTCCAGTAAGCCAACACTGAGAATATGCAGAGTAGGCCCGCGAGATAATCTTCAGATAAACCCAAGAAAAGCTTCAGGTCCCGAAGTAAAGATGCATCGATATTTACTTGACAAGGGGGTAGTCAATAGGGAATAAGACACGCTAATTGGAGCTTAACATCTGTATGTGGCGCCTGGACCACCGTTATCGTACCGCGATAAGCTTGACATTCACACGGACCCGGGATACGTACCTACATCATTAGGAATTCAGGGGCTACCTGTACCTAGGACCATCAATATTACAATTGCTTTCTTTGATACTATAGAGAGAGTTAAATACTCAACAAGTTTACTCTATTCCGATTCGCTTCATATGTCGATCAACTTAGGTAAGGATTGATATATTCTTTACACAGAAGGGCAATTCAGTCAAGGTTCATCTGCGTCAATCGACAGGCCGACTAGGTGGATAGCTTTGCAAATATCCTTCGGACGTGCTTCTGAATACCAACGAGGCTTAGAGCTTTTCTTGCATGGTACAACTGGAGATAGTAACATCATCAACCTCTTATGCTTGTGAGCAATATCTAGTAGCTATGAAGTTGCTAGCCCTGAGCTTTGATTATTGGGTATTGTATTTATGGTCATATTTATTCATTGAGGTGTCATATTAGTTGCCGCTTCTGTCAGAATTTCGACAACCATCATGACCATAGCAGAATTTATTTCCTTGGGAGCACGATGGCTAGTACTTGACAAAAGATTATAACGACATACTTGAGATACTCTCCTCATGAAAAGAATTTATTCCTGGATCTTCCACGGCGTCAGGCTAGTCCTAGGTGTTGGTGAGGCTGAAGCTGACGATAATAAACCTATATTAGACATGGTTGACTGGTAAAGAGAATAATGAGCTTGCCTGTAAAGATTGGAGGATCTATAGACTTAGTATGATGCGGGATTGTGGACGATTGTGAAAGGTCGTATCATCCCGGTGTATGGCTCTACACGGGACTTCAGTTCAAGACGTCTCTAGCTGTAGGTTGTCTGTCATAGGAAGCGAGTAGCTTATCGTCTTAGGTTCTTCGAGATGAAACTTGAATTTTACCTCCTATAGGATATACCCAAACCACATAAATCAGATAGATCACGCTCATTGACCCGACTCAACTGGGTAGACTTAATTAATAGTGCTTGATTTCCACTGCCTCTGCCCCTGCCTCTTCCTGGCCTTCTTATCTACAATGCTAGAGTACACAAGGGAAAGAGAGTAGTAGTTTTGGTTATGACTTGCACGCTGTCTATAGTACGGAAAGGTCACCGAATTTCTCCTAAACACGGGGTTAGCATCGTATATCAAGCGCTGGCACGTAACGCCGGGACGTACCTTGTATCCCGGAACAGACCAGCGGCCCTTGGACACCAATTTCGCCGTCTTCTCGTCGATGGAAGGTTCCGCCGCGGCGACCTCATCCTACACGAAGAGAAATTTGAGTTAGCATCCAGTCTTTCCTCTCCGCTTCCGCTAATCACGCCCTTAATAAAAAGAGTAGTATTCGTATCTCGACATACCACAGTGAGTTCCTCGAACGGCCTGGCGGTCTCGATGTTCTTGAGGGTAGCCTCGAGGTCCTTCAGCTCGAGGTCGACCTTCTCCTTGGTACTCTCGGCGTTCTTGACAGCCTCGACCTCGAAAGCTTCGATGGCCTTGAGTTGGCGCGTGACATCGTACTTGGCGGGCTGGAAGGCAGCGAAGCGCTTCTCGATCTCGTTAACGACGGCCTGGTTTTTTAGGATCGATCGGTAGTGCGCGAAGTCGACCTTGGTCGGCAGTTCGGACAGGGCCTGGACCTTGCGGCGGGCATTCTCGTTGCGCTGCTTGAAGGCCTGAAGGCTCGCGACGGTCTGGCCGCGCAGGCCCAGAGAGGAAGTGACCTTCGTCCAGTCGAGCTTGAGGGCTGCGCTTCGCTACAAGGGTAAAGAGACAAATTAGAAATTAGCTCATCACGGCATTTCAAGGCGGTATTTCGTGGGGCAATTGACAGCTCAATTGATGAGGCTATTATTCGAGGAACCTGAGGTCTTCGATAGGGAGCTTGAAAGATAAGGATTTCTCGTACTCACCGTGGCCATTTTTGCGATATGTTGAGGGAAAAGGGTAGGGAGTGGAGTTCTGAAGCAATTCGCAATAGATTTGGGTTATACTAGGCACTGCACTATCCTAGCCGAAGAACTCCGACGTTTTACAGTATCCTTTGTCCGCTACGAGCTAGGTCCCGTGACGCTATGTCACGTGCCCCATCGCTTCAATCAGAGTTTTGGATTTTGGTATGTGTACTACGTAGCCCTGGAGGTACTTAGGTACCTAACTATTTCAATGTTGTTGGAAACTCCTGAATCTTGCACTTGGTGTTCATCTTTGGAAATAAAAGTTTGGTACTGACCTTGTCGCTCTGCCCAGCCAGTTCTCTTCATTTCTTTTCCCTCTATAGATTCCTTAATCGGATTTACTATGGTTTACTTACAAGATACTAGACTAACTACACTACCGGGTGAGGGGGGTATTTGGTCATTATCACAGCAATAGTCTCCAGGGGTGAACATAATGTCAGCCCGCGCGTTCATAACTGAGCCATTTGGACCTGATTGGCTGTCGGAGTGGATATTGTCACCCCCAGGGGCAATCGCATCCCCTGTATAAGGGTTATTTAGGAGGAAATAGCCACCGTAAGGACAGTATCACCTTCAGTTACAACGGTTGCTAAGCTGATTGATGTCAATCAGGGTAATGATGTCAGGTCTAGTAATTATTACCAAGTTTAATTTAAAAGAGGAGGGAAAAAGAAAAAGGAAGAGGCCATCGCGGACAATTGAATACAGGGCTTTAAAGTGGTATTTATACCAGGTAGGTATACAAGTCACAATTTAAAAGTCAGTTTCTACAGTCACTTGAACTACTGTTGAATTACTGTTAAATTACGAGATTTACCACTAGACTACGACACTACGAGACTACTAGAGATTACAGTTTAAATTACTAAGCACAAACTTTAGAAGTTTTATATATAAGGTCTATTCGGGGAAACTAGGTTAATCTCTAGATCCTTTAGCTGACATTGTGTCAAGTCCTGACATACTGTAGTTAGGCCTTGACACAGTTGCCAGGGCAGGTAATAATTACAACCTGACAGCATCGCAGTCATAATGGCCACCTTAAAACACTGTCAATTGAAACAGGATTGTAGGTCCATACAGTAGTATCAATATGGTGATTATAGCAGTCAGACTGTTGATCCTTAGTAAGGATTATAAAAGGTGGTGATCAAGTTAGGGTGTTGAAAGGTTTGCTGTGATAATGTCCAAATACCCCCCCCTCCCGGTAGTGTAGGCATTACGACCTCGGGAGACTTCCACTCATAAAGTCAATCGCACAAGGAATTCGGTCATAGGAGGACACTCGATCACAATCGAACTCGAGGCGGTAGACATTCACGACGGCTTAAGAATCCATTGTAAGGTATTGTAGACTGTAATACACAGCAAGCCGACATTCCTTTTCCCCATGCATACATTTTCCGTTGTCGCAATGCATCTGGCCGAAGAAAAAGAACCCAAATTCCAGACCCCCATGCTCCATACCTAAATGGACATTATCTGTGCCTGGGTTCGGTCATTAAACGCTCAACGCCATAATCGAATTGACTATGTCATTGTCGTTCTCTTTCAAGGCTTTAATGGCCTTGTTACGCTTAACGTTGGCTTGAGTCATAACCAGCTCGATGTCCTTGTCCTCAAGTCCCTCGGCATCGACTTCCTCGTCATCGTCGTCGTCATCCTTCTTATCCTCGGCACCCTCGACCGCCTTGCTAGGCTCGCCATGGCTATGGTCGTGACCCGCGTGGTCGTGGTCACCACCAGGAGCCGCAAGGGACTGGGCGGCGGCTTGCTGGGCTGCCGAGTTCAAGTCCTCAATCTTGGCCTCGCCGAAAACGCTAACATAATTATCAGCCACATTCAATGTTCAACAAAACGCCCGTAAATTCTTACATGTAGGTGTTGCTGTTGGGCGACTTGTAAACTTCCGGGTTGTTGATGACAAACAGGATCTATACGTAAGTCATCAGTGACTGATACTCCGACTCGTAACCTTGTGGATGGGAGCAGAAGTAACACATCGCTTCCCAAAGAAAGGGGCAGCAAGGAGGCTGATGATATGCGCCAAATATATGACTGCTGCTCCGGAGCGCTACCTCAACTATCGCAGTCCTTCCTCACTAGCATAACTGTTGGTCGTGTAGTGTCACTTACGTTCTTGGGTCTTCGAAGGGTCACTCGAGTGATGCCGGTAACGCGGGTGAGGTGGAGCTTCTCAATAGCCTTTCGTGCCTTCTTCTCGTTACGGGAATGCACGACGGCCGTAGAGCCCGCAGCACCACCGTCGCCTACCTCAATCTCGGAATCGGAACTGTCGTCGTCGTCATGCTCCTCGACGGAGACCTTCTTAGGCTCGTCGTCGGGTAGTTCCTCGACCCTCGGGTTGGCCATATTGAATATAAAACTGGTGGGGTTTGAAATTAGCTATTTATTCTTGCGATGTGCGATGTGCCCGGATGGTGGGGGCCCTGAAGTAACAAGCAAGACTAAGATCGACTTTGCTAGCTTCTTCCATTTCCTACCTAGGTGACTTTTTTATTTAAACAGAGAGGGAGAGGGAGAAAGAGAAGAGGAAATAGATAGACACGAAGTTGATGCAAAATTGTATAAAAAGTTCTGCGGACTTGGGACTCACCAAAAGCTACACAGCTGGGAACGAGGCCGAAATTAGATAGCGGGGTGATTGGTTGTGGCCTGGGGTGTGGGTGGGTGGTTTCGGTTGTGAAGAAAAGTTGCTTACAGCTGGTGAACTTTTCATGTCAATTGTTTGGCCTAGGGTTTGCCATTTTTTTTCCATTTTGCGAGTGGCTCATCATAATCCCGCACTAGTCCTAATACAGACGCATATCATGTACCCGTGCTCAATGTACCAAGATACGCTACCTACATCCACGTACATCATAGGTACCTCTTGCCTCGGATTCTTGAATTATGTAAGTTAATGTAAATTACATGGGAAAGAGGGTTTCTGAGTGACATTACGATAGAGAAGCAGCTAGTTTTGCGCACTTACCTTTTACTGTGCATCCAGATATTTCATACGCTAAGCAGTAGTAAATAAGGACATGAATGAATCTCTAGTGCAGGTGGCACGCTGGTATAGAAATAGCAGACATTTCAAACTCGTACGAGAGGGAGGGAAAGGAAATAATCATGAAGGCACATGTCAGTTTCGGTTTCTTGAGTTGTTGTGAATTTCCCTTTCATTGACGCCGGTCACCTCATGGAGAATTTATGAGTGACATACAGGTCTTGCCAGACGAAGCAGAAGAAACCCAGCAACCCCATGCCAATATGTGTGATGTGTTTGTTGTTTCATGCAGATCAGATCCGTAGACTACCTTCCGCTCTACTTGAAAGAGACCGTTTTACCAGAATCATTTGTCATTCCCTCCCTTTCACGCGGATGCCTTGACCTTGGCCAAGGCCTTTCGCTCCTCAAATCGTCGTT
This sequence comes from Annulohypoxylon truncatum, assembly GCF_022578515.1. NCBI lineage: Eukaryota > Fungi > Ascomycota > Sordariomycetes > Xylariales > Hypoxylaceae > Annulohypoxylon > Annulohypoxylon truncatum. The sequence continues at coordinate 86,330 of NW_025953794.1, read as the reverse complement.
GCTTCTTGAGTCGCAAGACCTTGAATCGGTCGAAGTCGGTGAGCGCCTTTCTTCGTTCGGTCTGGTCCTTTCGCTTCGCCCACTTGCTCTCCTTCCATTTGGCGTCGATCTCCGCCTTCTCCCACGCCGCCTTCAGGGTTCCCGTTCGCACGGCACGCGGCAACTTCTCGATCTTCAGGTCGGACAATAGCACATCGACGAAGGAGATGGCTTGTCTGGGGACGACCAGCTTGGGGTCTGCGGAAGGTCCATCAACCAGAGCCTAGAAAATTCCCAGTCAACATAATACAATTCGCATTTTTCCTCTCGCCGATATTGGTCTTACGTACGCGCTTGTGGTCAATGATCTCGACGATGGCTGCGAGCCTTCCGGCGTAAGGGCTGCTGCCCTGGACGAGGACGACGCGGCCGACCTCGACCTTGCGCCATTCGGGGGATTCGATCGTTGCGTCACCCATTTTGACCAAGTGCTGGTAAGGGTCTTTATGTCAGAATCGTCTGCGGAATTGTAGAAGAAATTGATTTTTTGTTTTTTGAAAAAAAAAAAAATGATTTGGTTGATTTGTTCAGTAGAGAGTCGTGGGAGGTGAGTGGTGGATGATAAGAGAGAAAGGAAAGAAATGTAGAAATGACTTACTGAGTTTGGTGATGTCGTAGTGTTGGGTCCTCCTACCTTGAACTTTTCTTGGAGAGTCGCGCACACTTGCAGTGGGAAGTGAAAGTGGGAAGTTGAATCTTGTGTGGGCGGTTAGGGTTAAACCGGAATTTTTAGCAAGCCGTACCCGAATCCGCTAACGCCTACAAAAGAGTGGGTCACCTGCAGAATTTCTCTAAAAAGAGCATTGGCCCTTGGAAAGATTTCAACCTTCAGTTTTATCAATCGCTTTTCCTTCCGCCACTGACATTTTATCGTTAAATGATTATTTTCAGGTAAGGCCTTCCATTTTGATATCCTCGAAACGTCTCATTTCCCGCTTGTTATGATGAGGTAATTTGCGATTGATTCTACTCGATGGCGCTCCTGCCAGAGCTGCTATATCAGGTAGATACGTGATATTTAATTCTTACATATTCTGAACGCTTCACCATCATCACATTTTCAGACATGGATGCATTCTTATTTGGATCATGTTAGCTGACTTCATTACAGAATCGCATCTCTCGGCCTCCTCAGCGTTCCCAATCTCTAGACCATTCTCATCGTAACTTCTGATATCTTTCAAATCTTGATGTAGTGTTTCGACCCGAGTTATGCCAATGGGTATCTTCTACAGCTTTGAACCAAGATTCCTGTGATTAAGGAGCTTCTATACTTCTACTTGCCTTGAATATATAGCGAATTTGACCATGGCATCATCAGGTAATAGCACATATCCTGTTACAACTTTGCAAGTTTTCATAGTGCCACCGCCAAGTTTTAAGCCCATTCTCGTGCAGGGCTACTAGGGGATACTGTTTGTCTGTAGTAGGGATCACTGGTTGATCTGGGAACTCTGCTTGTGCTATTAAGATTTGGGAATGGCACTGCATAATCCTTATATCAGACTCAGGTTTATTTAGATAATCCGTAATCTTTGAACCTCTTGCATTCTCTGATTTGTATTAACACATTCTCGATAAGTTTCGTAGCCGAGTCACCGCTAAGCACGGTTTGATCCGGAATGAATGAGATGCAGTATTGAGTTAGGTAGGTACTAGGTATACAAACGCCATCTTGAACTCAGAGTATAGTACTAGACGCCTCCATATCATCAACCTCATTGCTAGATGCCCATTAGCTTATACTCTACTAAACGTATCTCGTTGCCAACTATCACCTGGGGGTATATCTTGATAAAGAAAAATGGTAACTGCAACGCTCGTACTTTCATGCAACCCCTTTTGTTGACGCCGTGCGAGATCACAAGCCTGCAAACTCCTTACCATCTATGATAGCCCGAACACCTGAAACTCCATGATGACAACGGGGAAAAAAAGCAATAACCAGATTGAGATGCCAGACTGCTGTATTGTTGGACAAAGGAGCACACGTGCAACACCAAGCTCGGCCAAGGTAACGTCGAAGCAAATTATTCTTCCACAACTGGGAGGCCGTCTTCTAGAGATTCTTCTTCATCCGGCCATTCCAGGGGCTTCATTGAAGCATATTTCAGACCTCTCTCTTTCTCCAACTCTCTGCGCATCACTTCCATCTCAAGTTCCCATCTATTTTCCAGCGTCGATTTACGCCGAACAAAAGTCGTCGTTAGAGCGTCTTCTTCATCCGCGAAATCCGATTCAAGACTCTCAATTTCCTTCCTATTCTTCTCCATCAGTTTTTCCATCTCGGATTCTTGTCTTTCGAGCAACTCTTCAAGAGCCTTGGCCTGTCGATCTCGCATCACGTTGATTTTAGCTTGGTGGAGTTGCCTCATGTTTTTTTCGACATTGTACTGCTGCCCAAGCTCTCGCAGATCTCGCTCCGTCACGACTCTAGAGGGTACACCTGCATCTGGCTTCTTCCCAAGGCCATCACAGTACGCTTCCATATGCTTGAGTCGGATTCGCACATTCCTCTCGCTCTGTTCCAACGTTGACCGCAGTTCCATCTCTGCAGCAACTTGGCGGTCTTCGAGATTGGCTGACGTTTTTGCGTGCCGCTCCTTCATCCGTTCTATTGCTGTCGACTGTTTCTCTACAAGGGCGAGCTTTTGATGCGCGTGTCTTGTCCACATAAGCCACTTCGACTTCCTTTCGAATGTCTGGAACCGCACCATCTCTTTTACTTGCTCCGCTCGCAACACTTTAAACTCTTCGCAACCTCGAGTACGTCCTTCTGCCTCGAGTCTATCGGCCTTTTCCCTTTCGGCGGCCTCCTCTTTGGCTGCTTCTTCTTTTGCGAGTTCTGCCAGCCTCTCCTCTTCCTCGTGGCGTCGACGCTCCATCTCGGCCTCACCATTGCAGACATTCGGACACCCAACCATTGGATCCCAGACGGCGCCGCAAATATAACAAAATTGCGCCCGACAGCGACATGTCATATGCGTACATCCTTGCGAAAGCTCAACAAGGGTCCGGCACTTGTAGCATCTTCTCCAGCCTGACTTCTCGCCCATCTTCAATACAGCCTTAAGCTCCCAATCGTCTGGGCAATCTTGATCTGGAGGGTGAGCGTCTCTCTTACACATGGCGCACACACGCGTTTTACACTTGCGGCAGATGGCCTGGAATGGATATTTAGGGTCAATTTTGGCCCGTGGCGGTATGAATTCGCCGCAAGCTGGATTAGAACAGAATACCCGTGCTTCCCAGGGAGTGCTAAACTGCACAACGGCCTTGAGGAATTTCATCTGCTCTTCCCGGGGTAGCACGGATTTAATAATGGAACTCGGTATGGGCTGGGCACAGCAGCGCGGTGGCATTTTGGATTCCTCAGTTGCTGCTTGGTTGATCATAATCTTCAAGCATCTTGGACAATAACTGTGCCCGCATGGCAACCTTTGGAGGGTTTGATCGGGTTGAAGATCCTCTCGGCACGCACTGCATGACCTATAAAAGAAAGAAGTGAAATTGTTAGCACATGTCACCGCAACCGTCTGAGACGTTAGACGAACATGACCATCTCTCCGGGATAGGAAAGGTTCTTCCGTCTGCGCCGTAACTTGGAGAGGCCCCTCTTTAAACTAACGTAACTTATGTTGGTGCCGACACTAAAAATGCTCGGGGCCGATTCGGTCTCTGTCGATGATGGCGACAAAAACCTGTTTTGCTTTAGAGTCGGGTCTACCTGGGCGAGATAAGTCTCGTATTGACCAAAGGTGAGAGCTCTGGATCGCTTCCTCGTAATCATCCGACCCGCGAGCTCGGAATGGCCGTTATTCGAAGAGTGGGACGTTAGGTTTGTGCTTGCAGAGCCCTGAGATCCCGTAGACGTACTGCGTGCATGGTTTGTGTCTATAGTGATGCTCGATTCAGCGCCTGAGAGGTTTCGTTTGTTGTCTGCGGAGGTAGCACTTGAAGGCCGGGAGATAGCAATACCCAGATGGGTGGCCTTCATGATCAGCTCGTTGAAGTAAGCGTCGGTTGTCTCGGGCGAGAGCTGGAGAACCTGGGTTAAGTAGTCGGCCTCTCTAAGTTCGGGAGGAGAGCCATCTGGACCTCGAGCCAGGTCGAGAGAAGGTAGTTTTTGCACAGACGCGGCCATGGCGGGCAACGAGTGCACAAGAGGTATTGATCAATTGACCGAACTCATCGTTTGACTATCGGCGGATCAGTGCAGCAGCTAGAGGATGGGATATTGGGATGTCAAAAGTGTAGCACGGTGGGGGGAGGATCGGACTGCCGTGGGCTTGCGTCGGTATCCTGGGCACGACCCCGGACAGCGCTGACTACCTATTGACCCTTGGAATGCGGCCAAGCGGCGACGTCTGAGTGGGCAGATTGTGGAGAATACCACAATAAGTTATGTGCTAGGATGTCGAATTATTTGACCTGGATGGCCCGGGGTAAGGTAAACGGGCAGTGCGGGTAAGGCGTATACGTGACCGCGGTTACAAACTGATGAAGATCCTCAAATACAGGAAGTGTAAGTGTAGGTGTAAGTGTAAACGTGAGTGTATGCGTATGTGTATATGTAAGTGTAAGTGTAGGCATGTAAATGATGTAACGCAACTATCCGTCGCCCGATTTATTCGACGACAAACGCCGAGATTAGGCTAACGAGAGGGAAAAAAAGGAAAATAATAACAACAATAATAGGTAATGCAGATATTAGGTATTATTATCACTATAAGTGGTGCCCATAACACCCACCACTATCGCAACAATAGCAATACCAAACGCAAACGAGAGAAGATCAAAGTGGCACAAGCCGGAAAGTTGTTTAAAGTCGTTTGAATGATGTAGTAGTGCGTTAGGATGCAGGCAGGGAGGCAACCAGACAAGCAGACATGCGGTCAAATTAGAGGGAAATGATCAGACGTCGAAGGAACAGTTGAGCGGAGGGACAAGGCTCGATCGACTTGTGTCCCGCAACCGATACTCAGCTTTTGCCAGCTAGCGAGAGGTGATGTGATGCAGCGATTGGGCTGATAATGGGGTCGCGAGGGGGTAGTAAGGAAGATGGAGATTGGCCGAGGAATGTCGACCAACGAGAGCAGGACTGGCCTAGGGTACCGAGTTATAGCGAGTGATAGTCGGATGATCGGAGTTCGCATCCAACGTTTGTTTATGTATGCCCAGCCAAATCAGTGCTGTGTGTGTATATTTAGACGACTTCCCAGGTGAGGTATTATGGGATCTTCCTCGATCGTCGACGATGACTTGGAAATATTCTGACAGTATCTGGGTAGTTAGTAGCCTTAGATGCTAGGCTTTGCAACCCGAGGAGGTATGAGGTGAGAAGACGAAAAGCAAGAGGAGTTATGCACTGTATCTATGGATCGTGGGTTTCTAACAGTAAAATACTAGCCACGAACGGATAGAAGAACATAAAAAGGATTACAAGAGGGAAAAAAAGTATGAGCCAACGTAACCCATTAACCCACTAACCCCGGGCAAAATTCCGATTCCATAGAAGCGAAGGATTGTGCACTCCCGGGGCCAAGCGAGATCTAGTAACTTAAGTGCGAATGTGAAATGTGACGGGTTGACGGGTTGTCCTAGCTGTCAAGATGCAAAAAAAGGCTTGTTGGCTTCTGTGTTGTATTGAAACTGGAGAAGCAATTCTCGCATGATCTGTGATCGATTAAGACCATCCTTGCCTTGCATTGGTTAACGCTAAAAAAAAGGAACTTTAAAATAGACTCCAGTTGGCCCCCGCTAACATGTGTTGCCCTGATAACGGATAACGACATCGTTAGTCCTCCTCTCCTTCGGTGTGGATGTATCGTTGGTACTAGTAACGAATATTCTACGTGGTGCAAACTACGTTGATAAAGTTCCCGAGGCAACAAGGTTTGTTTCACTTTCCAACTAGGTACCTAGCTTAGATTCTAATAAGATAGAAGAAAAGGCTGTGGTCAATCAATGTCTAAGGACATTCTATGTATATCATATCACTCGGGGTGTGGGGGTTGCCGGCAAACGCTAAGCTATAACAAGGACTAATCAACTACCTAGAGGAAAAGCAGGACGGGATCCAAAAAGCCGCCTCTAGCTTCACACTAGCTAGCTTAGGATCGATGGTATTTATTCTTTTTCTTCGCCTTGCTTTTGTAGACGCATATGTGCATGTCCAAGTAAGTAGATTGGAATCTTTCAAGTAGGTATGGCATATGTATGTTTACTCTTGGTATAATACCTAGTTTAAGTTACTTCTAAGCTTCCTATCATTAAGATTGCCTAAAGCATTATAACCTTATCACCTAAGGAGTAACTTGCTAAATTCAACGATGCATATTGGAAATCACCCACAAGCATCCCTGTCGTTACACACAATATTAAGTTCGAATAGGTAACACAGTCATATCTATTATACTAGGTAGGTACCTACATATAAATACCTGCTATTTGTTATGTACCTAGGTAGGTATCTTTCATTTTTCAATATTGCTTCAAGCTTGTTAGCATACCTCTTATTAGGTAGTTACTTACATAGGTACTCATCAATCATCATAACGAATGTAAGGTTATTTTTCCATGATCAGCATGACCAAGATCTACCTGTCGGCATTACCGCACGCTTGCTTCAGTTCAACGTCGATCAATTTCGTCATTCCACCCAAGACGGCGGACCAATCAATCACGCTATCCAATGTTATCCTTCTCTCATATATAGCAGTGTATTCTTTTTCTTCTTTCGTCGCACGCCTAGGCACAAGTCAGCGGTGACGTCGAAGTAATCAAGTCGATATGTGCCCATGCAAGCTCACAGGTAATGCAATACTCGGTATAGATGGTTAACTTGCCGGCATCAACTTTGTATGAAGAACTTGCATTAATGAATGGTTAAGCATATAATATACAAGAAGCAACCCCGATCAAATCACCTCTAAAAGTCATGTTTGACATCTTGTAGCTCATAAAACTCCTATAAGCTTGTTTCACGTCAATTTGACTTACCTATTCAAGGTGCGTGGCGCATGATATAAGGAGCACATCGCCATCATCATCTACAAACTTCAACATTATAGGTCGATCTGATGATCTTATATCGGCCCTAAGAATTTATAAGTGAGTAACGACATCCCAAGGACCTCTCAATTCAACGATTTCCATCTAGTGATTTATATACGTGTGTGTAGGTTACCTTCATAGACACCGAATAACTGCAGGTTTATATCTACGTGACTAAATACAACTGGTTAGGTAGGTACCTGCCTGGGTAGGTTTGCCATAAACCCATTTAACCATCGGAGTCTTTAACCTCGATATTACTAGACTGAAATAAAAGCCCCTTTACAGTTTTGGATCTTGACTAGCTCCACTTCTAAAGTGAGATTGTAATAAGTTCTCCCGCATAGTTGAAGTCTCAGGGGCTCTCAGCAGAGCCCACCTTAACCTGTCTCTTTACTACATAAGCCGGAACTACGTACGGACTTCAGCACGGCATGTGTCGTAGTTGCTTCACGTCCCCTGAAAAGATGGGATCTGCATTATCACACCAATGATGATATTGTGCGCAGGTTATCACTCGATCGAAGCGTCTGACTTCATTCTGTATTCCATCTGGTCTATTTGTCAGTGGGCTTGCACAAAGTCCTCATAACAGAAGGTAAATGCTACCGGTACTTGAGTTGTTCCTTACGAAGAATTCCTAAATCAATTGTATGTAGGATAGGCTAGACGGTAGCTCACGATCCCCTCTTTGCTGATGGCTTGAATCCAATTCTGGCTCTCATGAAGGTGACATGTAAAAATAGACAGGGGAAAAACCCCTGCACTACCTATACATAGGCACTATGAGAACCCTTTACACATTAATCTACGGAATAATTAACTATTACTCAGCAACTTCTCCACCGCCCATTTCACAGAGAAGTTCCTGATGTCCGAATAGTGCTGCCCGACACCAACGAACAGGACGGGCACATTGGTGGCGTGTACAATGCTGACCAGTGTTCCCACCATATCTCCAACGGTATCGCACTTGGAAATGATAAACCCATCTAATGTTCGACCGGGGCCGAAAGACGAGTTGAAATTCCTAGCTTGGGCGACAGAGTCTGTTCCCACGAGTGCCTGTTTCCATCCAGTTAGCTAAGAATTTGGTTGATGGCGGGTTTCCTGCAAATCTTACCTCGCCAACCATGAGAATCTTGTCCGGTCGAGCAAACTTGGCGAATTTCTCTAAAGATGACATCAACCGCTGGTCATTGTGCCGCCGCCCCGCCGTATCAATAAGCACGACATCGAAACCTTCGTGGGCGGCCTCCTTTACGGCATCTTTAGCAACTGTAGCCGCATCGCCACCATATCCCTTCTCGTAAATCTCAACCTTTCCGCCTTCACGTTCAGTTAACTCCTTCAGATTCCGCACGTGAACTTTTAGCTGCTCCACCGCTCCTGATCGAAAGGTATCTCCTGCGGCGATCAGAACTTTGTATTTGTTCTGTAGCAGGAAGTAGCAGATCTTAGACAAGTTCGTCGATTTGCCAACGCCGTTGACTCCGACGATAGAGATGACGTACGGCCTAGGTTTACGCATTGACGTTGCCGATGGTTTGATGACGGAATCTATCTCTCGTAGAAGATCTAGTGAAGACGTGGGTGTCAGCATCTTAGTGAGCGATGCCTCCATGGCCTTAGCGATCCGTGCATCGATGCTCTCGAAGCTGCCCGTCCTCACGCCGATAAGCTCCTTCTCGACACCTTCGCAAAGCCTCACAGCTGCTTCGCGGGCGACGTTCTTTCGTAGTAGATGGTCTTCCATGCCCTTCATAGCTTTGTCGAGATCTTCTTGCGTCAATGTCTTTCCACCCACGACATTACGGAAGAGACTGCTAATCGTGTTCAAGCCGGAACCCACAAGCCCACCTTTAGTCTCTGTCTTCGATGCGGTATTCTTTTCTTCGGCTAACTTGAGGATAGAATGTACTTCGTCGTCTAAGTCCTTCAATACGAACTGTCCCTTAGAAGTTGTCGTTCCCCATGTAGACGAGTCTACGCCTTCTACCGCTGTTGACCTAGAAATTGCCTCTACCTCGCTGTCACTCGTTAGGGCGTTTTGAGCCGCCGAGTAATCTAACTGTAGACTGTCATCCTCTTCGTCCGCAAAGCCATCAGCATCCCACTTCCGACCCTTCTTGGGTGCCTTCTTCGCTTTCCTAGATGGCGCCTCGTCCCCGGAGGAAACCGGGGCAGAGCTGTTATTTCGGATCTTCCTAGCTCTCCTCGACATCTTCGCCATTGGTCCTCCCTTTCCTACAACTAAATGCTTTCCGGCGGGTGTGGAGGGCCGGGATGTGTTCGGAGTTACGATTGGCGTGGATTCGGCGGTGGATGAGTGTTCCTGTGGGCCATTTTGCGTCTTACCTCTATGTTTAAGGCCGGGCGGAAGCGGAGGCTCTTCTCCTCGACCCCCAGATATGCCGTCCTCTTCTAGAAGAGAGGAAGCGTCTACAGGCCGCGCAGTATTTCCTGTCCCATTCGCTTCGAGTTCGTGGTATTGTTGATCGAAGTACTCGTCGAATTTGCGGCATTCTACGATGGTCGTATGGGGCTTCCGTAATTGATCGCCGTACAGATCAACAAATATGGTTTTCAGATTGTCGACAAGCTTGTCAATCCATGAAAGGTGTAGCAGGGACCGGTAGACGGCCTAAGATTAGTCGATTAGACGTTGCTGATTCGTATATGGTATAAGGACGTAGGAGAACAGGAGTGGATTCGTACAACAAATATTACACCTAACTCCTTGACAAAAGTCCACTTTAGCGTATGTTGATCGGCTTTGTATGGTGGATTGCTCGCGGTGGATTGGGTGTCCTTTGCGCCAGCTGCGGCGCCCTTTTCCTCGATGAATACGTCGGCGATGAAGTTGTTGATGACGGACGGGTTGATTGGTGCGTACGTGCGTGACCAGAGAACCACACCGGATGTAGTTAGAATTTCGAAAGTATCCAACATCTTGACTGATTTCCGAAGGCCTGGGAGGCCGGAGATGAAGTGTTTTCGAAAGCTTTCGCTCTACCTGTCTCTGACTTTAGGTACGCTGTATGCTCTGGAACGGACAGATGCACGATGAGGTGACAAGGGTTTAAGCTTACTGTACAGATATACAGATATGCATTTGATATATCGAACCAATCAATGCCCGATCACGGAGACAGCATTCGGAATTAAACTTTATTGCGGCTCCGGCACGTCATAGTTGGAAGGCAATTTAGGTACCTACGTTCGTACCTTGGCTAGGTACTTCGGTACATACCTATGCAGACAGGGATTGGCCCTTATTTGACAGCTGGAAACGTTCGGCATTGAATAAAAACACATTTCCAGAAAGACGACCGTTGGAAACCGCCGCCGATGAAGCTTTAGTAGTAAAGCTTAAAAGATTCTCCTACCAACCGGAAGCTCGGAGCCGCGCAACTTGCAACTTGCAACTCGAAAACAGCTATAAACATTATACGATTTCCGCCACTACTATCGCTACTAAGGTCACCAGTTTCGCGAGATCTGTCAACAATACAATATGCAGCAACATCCAAATTACGGCCACTCTCCGCCGCTTCACCATCCCGTACCCCAGCATGTCTCTACAGTTCCACAGCTACGATCGCCTCCGCCGCTGACGTCGTCACAACCGCAGCAGCAAGGGGTGTATGGCAACCCCTATCAGCAAGGCACACCCGCGAGCGGCACCAATGTCTTCGGCGCCTATGGAAACTTCATGAATGATCCGATGGCCGCGCAATTCGTTGGACAAGTTGGTCAGAATGCCTTTAAGCACGTCGAGCAAAATGTATGTTGGATTATATTGGTCTAATGATTCAGCTTACTTGGCTAGTTGACTTGGGAGCAAGCAAAACAAAAGGGATAGAGCTGACAACTGGCGATAGATGAACCGATGGGTTAACTTTTCCGCCCTCAAGCACTACTTCAACGTGTCGAATAAATATGTTGTCAACAAGCTCTTCCTAGTACTCTTCCCCTGGCGACACAAGCCTTGGTCACGAAGGCAGACTGTCGGGCCTAATGGACAGGAAGGATGGTACCTACCACCGCGAGACGATATAAACAGCCCCGATATGTACATCCCAGTCATGGCACTTGTCACGTACATCTTATTGTCGACTCTAATAGCAGGACTACGGGGACAGTTTCAGCCCGAGTTGCTAGGATATACGGCCTCTACGGCGGGAGTTGTTGTCATTCTTGAGATATTGCTCTTGAAGCTAGGGTGCTACTTTCTAAGCATATCAAACGAGTCTCAGCTTCTCGACCTAGTGGCCTACTCGGGATACAAGTTTGTCGGTATCATCGTGACTGTTGCTATCGCAGAGCTCATGAACGGAGGCAAGGGAACTGGCGGCTGGATCGGATGGACCGTGTTCCTATACACGTTCCTAGCGAATTCCCTGTTTTTGGTAAGAGCCGTTTTTGCAGAGATATGTGTTTTAGTAGCGCTAACGTTCGACTGCTACTACTAGATGCGATCACTAAGATACGTTCTTCTTCCGGAAAGTTCTGGAGGGGATGCGCGAGGCCCAATGCAGACGGATACCCGGACAAAACGAAATCAGCGAACCCAGTTTTTATTCGCTTACTCGTATCTCATACAGCTTTTGTTCATGTGGATTCTTAGCAGAGGCTAGATACACCCGCCAGGTTCTGTCGATAACTCCATGGGGTTATGAGGGTCGGATCACTTCATTTATAGGAGAAGCTATGAGAACCTTTGCCATGTTCGGGGCCACCGTTATGTGGAAATGCCCGAGACGTCTAACTCTCCCGCTGAATTTAGCCAAGCATACTCCCAGGGGAGTTTACCGAAGCGAGACGGAATGGGATGGCTAAGGAATCCATATGGCAATTAAATTCATCGTCTGGAGATTTCGGGTGCTCTGTTGTGCAGTATTAGACGATATTGTGCGGCAGTTCCTTCGTGATGATGGACTGAAGATGAAATAGGGATACATGACACGGCATTTAATTGGTTGATCCCTTAATCATCTAGGTATATAGTAAGGATATATAACCTTGGGACTGTGTAAATCTGGACTTTGCCAGATTCGATAAACTAAACACCTTAGAACCTTGGAACTCTCAAGCAAGCCAATAATATCTAACGAGCATTCCTTAGTAGGCACATTCACCTAATAAATTAACTCTGCCTAATATTATCCATAGCTGCCATCATTGATACATTTCTATAACTTCGCCATTATTCTGTTTCCCCAACTTGAAGACAACTGCCTAGGTACAACACGAACTCATAAGCCTATCAGCAAATAATACCCCAACGCCTTAGAATCTCAATAATGGCTTTTCCCCCGATCGTAACTGCGACGATACAATCCGCTATTCTAGCAGCCACATCTAATCTCCTAGCACAAAGCTTGACGGCGTATCAAAATGAGGTATGAATGAATCATACCTAGTACCCTACGCGCCAACCTGATGCGCAGGTAGACCTTTCTGCTTATCAGGCAGCTCATATCCCATTTCATAGGTTTCCTAGGCTCGAGGCTAACAGGTTGTATAGACCGCTCTCATCATAGATTGGGTTCCAGTCTTCCAATTCGTCCTTTATGCATTCATCAACGTGCCACCTAACTTCTTATGGTACGTGTGGTATAATACCGTGGTCTATAAGACACACCGCTATCTTCCCAGGACACATGAATGCCTCTATCTACGTTCGTGCTAAAGTATTCCACAGGCAAGAATCCCTGGAGTCCGCATTTCCAGCGTATCACATGTCTCCCACATCCACTGCCGTGACGTCCGCAGCTGCGAACGACGAAAAGGCACTTGAGCAAGAGGCCAAGGAAGGTAAACTAGTCGAATCTAAATTAAATATAGCTAATACGGCTGTCAAAATGATCCTGGACCAGACTGTCGGCGCTGTTGCCAATACTTTTCTCTTCAGCCTGTTCATACATTCTATCCAGGAGGCTATGGTCCGACCCATCGACGCTCCACTCAGCCATCCGGACAAGAGCGTGCAGTACCTCTTGTCTCGAGGTGCCATTTCCTACAGCAATGTTGATTGGACGGGCGTGGTAGCACGCAGTCGTGCTGAGTTCTACCCGATCCTGGTTGCGGGGTGGAAGATATGGCCGATAGGTATGTGATATTGAATATATATATATTCTTCCCCCCCTTTTTTTGCCTCAAGACTGAGGGTGTCCCAGCCGACTGACTAAGCGGTTATTCCTCCCGAGATATGCTCAACCCCTTAAAATTCATTCCTGGAGAACAGGCTGCTGACATCGTCATTGAAGTGAGCCTGATTAACTTCGCATTTATCAAGAGCATCGAAGGCCGCAATCTCGTCGGCAGTCTTGCTGGTGTTGGCTGGGGCGTCTACATGAGCCTGGTTGCTGCCCGTTGAAGGAAGTTGTCGGCAATATCCGCAAATACGTCCCAACTAATATGTAAAATTATCTGCTCATCACGGACCGGGTATCTTGTTTAGGGTGACGCTTTTGTCTTCACAGTAGCCTCAAAGCCAATGGGCCATGCGCGATACATAAACTCAATAGATCCTTCAGATAGCATAGATTCTTAGCCTTTCTTTCTTAGCCTTTCGATTCTTCGCGGCTATTATTCTGCGGCAGGATTCATAGGCTACAATTAATGGGTTAGCTATTCAAAGCAAATTTCAACACGGCCTGAATAGACGCTTGTGTTAGGGACGCAGCATCACCAACGAAGTATGATACCTCACGTGGTTTATGCATCCTTTTGGCCTATCTGAAGCTGCCTTCTGCATACTAAACACGGAAATATTAAAGCCTCTGCTCCAGGAAAGTTCTAACCAAGTTAACTTTCTTATTACTTTGATACTAATACACCTCTATATCCACCACACTTTGGCCACCTAGTTCTCTATCTAAAGTACTGCACCATATACTTGACAATATTGTCAAGCCGAACTCCGTCTGGAATGAGTGATGTGAGCGACATCTTCACGCCTCTTGAACTGGAAACCCAAGCCGTATATAATCATTCTCCCCTCTAATCCATCCTTTGCCATGTCGACTAGGCCTTCCCTAATACCAGGCTCCCAGTGTGAAACATTATATATCGGGTGGGTTCCCGTGGATATGATTAAGACCACCGCTGTTTGCTGCTCTTCGCCGAGCGCGATAGTCGACATCTCGCGCATCTCATCGATCAAGAAACCCCGTCGCAGAATTCTGCGTGCCGTCAGTTCGCACTCGCTTGCCCACGAGTTTGACATCGTGAGTTTGGTAATTGATAACGTAATGTTCAGATTACGATGATATCTGAGAGACAGCTCGGGTTATCGCTGGATGTTGTTTCGGTTCAAGATGAAGCTGACTTTATATGAAGTATAGGTGTACGAAGATACTCTTAGGCTTCGACGCTTGACACAGAGTCCCTAAAGTCTCTGGTTGAGTCCTATTCTTCGTTAGTGCAATTTCTTTGGTGGTAGAGATAGCTCACTGTCGAATTTAGGGGCCGCCGCTGAGACTTTCAATAAGCTCAAAGGAATTGAGCTGGTGGAAGGGGCTAATCTAGAGCAGTATGTCACAGTGGCCAGTCTGGTCACTCTCGTGAAGTTCCGTTCTTCTTTAGTTCTAGGAACTCGCTTTGTTCTTTGATCCCCTAACATTGCTCCCGGATTCGATATTACAAAGAGGCTATCTCAAACCAGCGCAAATAAACCTAATAATTCGAATATGGCAATCTCATTTTTGTTAGAGGCTGTTATTAATTGTACGAGACGCGCCCAATAGCGCCGGTGATGCAGTTATGTTTTCGAACCATGGCTAGGTACCTAGGACAAGTACCGGGGCTCTCATATGTTCTTTATCCTTGACCCCAATTCGTTGCTAATGCCAGTTTCAAAGAGTTCAAGCAAGCTTTCCAGTGTTGACTAGCGAGATACTGTTAGATAGAGCTCATACATTCATTCATCTGTGCCCCAAAGCTAGAGCAATCCAACATACAATTATACAGGACGTAGTCTTCTCTACTTCCGAAGCTCGTCCATTTGAACCGGAGCACTTATTTCTCCTCCAATAACCTTGTGGACCATCTTAGAACTGTTCGGCGAAACATCGTCCTCCGGGATAATAACGGGTTGTACAGCTTTTTGGAGGTCGATCACTGTAGTAGCAAGAATCAGCAAATGCCCCAATGCTCTCCGAGAGACACTCGCAGAACTCATGAAAATAATTTCTTCCGACATTTCCATGTAGGATTGGTTGGAAACCTGGTCTCTAAAATGGACAGGAAGATGGGCGCCATTCTGAAATCACTCACTCTTGAAGCGGAACCAGACTCCCCCGCCCCTATATGAAAACCGGAATTCCTTGTGTGTTATATCACGGGCCATTTCCATAAGCTTCTTTTGAAGCTTAGGGTCACCCAACGTGCATATCTCCTTGATTCCTCGTCTGATCTCTGCTACAAGAGCTATCCCGAGGCCTTCATCCATCTCCCAGTAGTCAGGACCGAAACTATTGAGAGTTAGGTTTTTGGTGAGGATCAATTCCACCGTCTTCACAATCGCTCGATTAATATTCTCCCATTGCTCTGTCGAGATGGGTACCATAGGCCTGCCCTTAAGCGCAGCATGCTTTCTAGTTTTGAGTGATAGAGGCTTAATTAGCTGCTTAGATAAAGGAGGAGGTTGTGCTTGGGTTGTAGTAACTTCCTCGCCCATCTGTAACCATCCACTTGCTCCAGTTGACATGATGCAATGCACTGTAGTGGAAACTTCGAAAGGTTTCAAGTGACTTGATCTAACATAAGATTGAAATGCTTGGTGAAATTATTTTATTCGACAATGAGGTATGATATCAGGGCAGAGGAGTGTTTCTGCCTCATTGGCAAGTTGTCTCTTTGTCCGAACTGCATGATCTTCAAGGTCTAAGACAAAGGCGTATTTTACGGCTGATAACCGCCACACATGGCGCCGCGGTGTCAAACGAGCCCTATATATATCGTGAGCTTAACTAATGTGATTATATGGGCTTCAATAGGTGTATGAGCTTAGAAGCATCCTCGATAGGTACCTAGGTAATATAACGGGATATACTCAGGCATGTCGTGTATTTCTTATTTCAAGTCAGCACCGACACGACCTCCCTTTACGGAAGCGTTACCCTCCGAGTTTATCACACCTACTAATACTCTTCTAACATAATTATCCAAAAGATCCTCAAGCATCGTCATCAAGCCTTAGATTATCGTGAAAAAGATTGAAGTATTAACTAAAATAACAGAATGTGTAATATTGTCCTCCTGTAGTACCTAAATTCACCATGCAAACACATAGGTCAGGTACTTGATTGCTGTATAGGGGAGGTTTAGTATGATCAGTTATTAGTTGGAACGGATGTATATATTAGGGGAAAGGAAATCGACTATGTATGATACTTTCAGAGTAGAGCTTTTATAGGATACTAATGTGCTCTGATACATCGTTTGTATGTTTATTATATGGCAAAGCGTACCACGTATATGTCGGCATTCCGGGAAGGAAAGCTGTAACAAATAGCCTGAGATTTTCTTAGAATATAATGCCGGTCGCGACCTTCGGATCTACGATATGTCTAGACGTCGTGATCGACAGAGCCTCGACTAAGCTAGTACTGACTCGGCGCGCCCTCCGTAGATCTGTGAAACTCTACTTGATCCCTCAAGTGTAGCCGGCAAATGAACAAGGGCGAGGGGATTGTCTTAATGAAATAGAACGAGGTAATTGGCCAACTTTGAAGCTAGTCATACATAGAATATACGAAACATGCGAAGATCGTGGCGAAAAAGAAGAGCTACAAGAATCCATTAGAAGCAGTTAAGAGGTTGATTGTTGAGAAGATTCAACGGATTTCCCCCTTCTGTGAATGAGAATTAGATAGCCTTCAATGTCAGAAATACGTACATCGGCAGTGGCAGGGCTCTCCTAGATAATAGAACCTTATCGATTGCCGTCCATCTGGCGCCTTCGATGTTTCTAGGTAAATATCCCGAAGGTACATAGAACATTGAAGATGCTAATGAGATAGGCAAGAGGTACCTACCGCATAATAGATACCTGAGTATGTACCTAGATACATATGTCCATCGATTAACGGATGCATCAATTGATTAGCTTGGTCCCACTAAACCCGAGACCCTCTCTTCTATTTTTACACATTTGCAGAATCGCCTATTCTTAACCACTGCTAACCTTAATCTCATCAACATATAGGTACTTCGTACAATATGTACGTATATCCCCTTATTTGATTGACCATTGATAATTCGCTTGGATGATCCAAGCATCAAAATGCCATTTCGCGTATGTGAAGATTCTTACCGCTTTCTATTACGGATGATAGAGGTGAAGGCCGATGTGCGAAGTCCATTCATCTTACTGATTCTTCCGATACTTTACAAATGACCACAGGCTGACGTGCTGCTGCAAGTAATCCTGTGCTGTTAAGTGAAGAGGCAAAGGCCAAGATGGGTGGAAGCTACGGCATTTGTTGGTAGCAAGCAGGCAAGACGCAGTAGCAGCTAATGATTCGTCGTCTAGCCGACATTTCTCACGTACATAGATGAACACATGTTTCATGAATTAAGAGTTGGAGATAGCTACCTAAGGTACCTACAGTAACGATTGTGATGTCAAGTTGCATCGTAAGCTACCATCGACTCTCAAGAGACAGAATTAAGAATTCTCCAAGCAGGTATGTATGTATGTATATATGTATGTATATAACGCAGTACTTTAAGAACTCAGAAAAGAGAAGCATTGACTGCTTTAAATCTCCCAATCTTGAAATACGCCTTTAAACACACTAGTAAGACTAGGTACGGATTAGTGACACCGAGTTTTAAAATCGCATTATGGTTCACGAATCACTGCCTGCCAGCATAGGGGGAGATCTCCGCAGATCTTTTATGGCGTGTCATACTAATAGGCGTTTTAATAATTTCTTTTCCGCAATAAGGTATCAGTTCGCGATAGGAAGGGAGGGGCCTCAGCCTGAATAAAGGTCCTGATGACCACCATCATCTTATTAAAATGATGGAATCAAACCATCTAGGTATATAGGTATGTATGGACTAATAAATAAATGCCTCTAGTTGACGATATTCGCGAGCATCAATTAACCCAGCTAGCAGATCACCTATAGTACCCAGATACCAGGTAGGTAGGCTAAAAATGCCGCTTGCAACATGTACTACTAGTGTGCGTATGCGTGTGTATGTGTGTACCTACCACTTGGTTCACATGGTTCGCGCTTCGTGTTCCTCGTCGACGTTGGAACCCAGCTTCAGAACTACGCGTTTTTATCGTCGTCCACTCATCAATTACTAGTTCCTGGTTCGCATCCCCCTCACAATCGGTTTGGGATATATGTACCTACTAGGTATGTAATACATGTAGGTCCCTAAAAGGTACATGATAAGTAAGTAAGTACCGGTAGGTATTTATTCAACCTTTGCAGTGACTCTTCAGTATTTAAATTTGGAGACTACGGTACCTACCTACAGTACTTACATTATGTATGTAGTAGCCACGTCGTTTCTCCCCCAAATCTTTTCAATCAAAAGGCTGTCGTAGTACTTGACGTATCCTAGGTACCCACATAGATACATGTATATATCTATAATAGGTATTTGCACATCACGAATACACCTACCGTTTTAGCCTTCCGAAACATATGATGCTGCTTTTCTGATAGCTCGTGTTTACGCCCTTCCGTCATGTTGCGAAGGGAGGTATCTGGTGATTATTGCATTGTTCATAACTGTCTCCGTTGCAAGGGAAATTAATGAGGGTGGGATGGTAACTGCCGGTTCTGATGTTCTGAAACTGGCGACCGGTCGCTGAAGGCCGCTGAGAACCACTAACTTAACTGGACTTCGCCGTAAAGGGGCAGCTGCAGCAGAGCTGGATTAGGGGGGGTGGTCCGCCACTTCCGCCACTCGGGCTGCCTTCCAGACGTACCTACGGATCCGTAAACCTCTACCTACTACTAGCTATTCGTGTACCTACTCCAACAAGCTAGGGCTTCCATTTGCTTACTGCCTACTACCTACTTGCACTGTAAAGTAGGTACCTTAATAGTAATTAGTATATCCATACATGTGATTATTAGCTGCCTCCTAGTTGAGTATCTACATACTAGAAGTACATATATACATATATACATATATATATGTAGGTAGTTGCCCAGGGGGTTCAGTAAAACATGTAATACATCCATGGATAGTAGTAGGTACCTAGGTACCGGTAGTCAGCCACAGTTGCCTCAGTGAGCTACGCAGTACGCCCTAGCAAAAGCTAGGCGCTCGAACCCACAGAACGTACCGAAAAACCCAATCGATTTCAGGGTCGGTCCTACCCAGCTTTGATGAGGCGCGCCCAACCCCAATTGCCATTCCAGCCCATCTAATCCACTCTTTCATATCCACTTTTCGCCCAAATTCGTCCACCGCCGTCTCTTCTTCCTTTTCCTCCTCCCCTTACCACAACCTACTACTATTACTACTACTAACTTTCCACTCTTCGCCCGAAAGCAATCTTCCCATTCACATCTTTCGACAGCTTCTTCGGAGAGACGTGTTACTTCCAACCGGCGAATAATCTTATATTCGACCGTCACGTCTTTTACATATTTTCTTCTCTTCCCATATTATTCTATTACTTTTCCTTTTCAACGCAAGCAAATTGCCAGAGTCCAAACGTTGAGTGAGTTTCCCTTCTCTCCCCTCTCCCACATTCACAGCCTTTTGCTCCCGGTCGGAGTCATTATATTCTGTCCAGCTGTCGGCTTCCAGTGTCAGCTTCAAATAACCGCACATTCTTGTTTGACTTTCTAGAAGAGTCATTCCTCTTTGTTTCTTACTAATCTATCCCGTCCACTCTTGTTTTACAATTCAAGCACTACATCTTGGGATCGCTGCATTTCACTGTTGCAATTTCGTGTAACCGTTTTGTTATTCCTTTCTATTCAAGAACTATCCTCAATCTCTTCACTACTTCATATGCACAAATCCACACACGGACTTCAATCCTTCCTGCTCAAATTTCTAACAGGCTGACAGCAGGTGTTCGTGATTCAACAAATTCTCGGTCCTGGTCCGAGAACACAATCCAACCCTATCCGACTTAGCGTCCGTCGAGCACGATAGCTCATCACCGCCGCCATCATGACTACAATGGTATGTTGCTGTGTTGATTTCCGTGATTCTGTTTGATAGCGGACTATGTCGTACGGATGTAGTAGAGGCCACTCTTCTGTTGGGGCGATGGGGATCGAATGTCGGTGTGCATTGATGGGGCATCTCCATAGTCTCCATCAGAACATCCCCAAATAGACACATCACGAGACTTCCATTACCGGAGGTAAATGACCGAGATTATGCTAACTTTTGGCAGGATCTGCGTGTCGGCAATAAGTATCGCATCGGTCGCAAGATCGGCTCCGGCTCGTTCGGTGATATCTACCTAGGTACGAACATCATCTCCGGCGAGGAGATTGCGATCAAGCTTGAGTCCGTCAAGGCCAAGCACCCCCAGCTGGAATACGAGGCCCGAGTCTACAAGTCCCTCGCCGGCGGTGTCGGCATTCCCTTTGTCCGCTGGTTTGGAACGGAATGTGACTACAATGCCATGGTGCTGGACCTGCTCGGTCCTAGTTTAGAGGATCTCTTCAACTTTTGCAACCGCAAGTTTTCGTTGAAGACTGTCCTTCTCCTGGCCGATCAACTGATCTCTCGCATCGAGTACATTCACGCCAAGTCGTTCATCCATCGTGATATCAAGCCCGACAACTTCTTGATGGGAATCGGCAAGCGGGGCAACCAAGTCAATGTTATCGACTTTGGTCTGGCCAAGAAGTATCGTGACCCGAAGACCCACTTCCACATCCCTTACCGTGAGAACAAGAACTTGACCGGCACTGCTCGATATGCTTCGATCAACACTCATCTCGGCGTTGGTAAG
The DNA here is from genome assembly GCF_022578515.1 of Annulohypoxylon truncatum. Classification (NCBI taxonomy): domain Eukaryota; kingdom Fungi; phylum Ascomycota; class Sordariomycetes; order Xylariales; family Hypoxylaceae; genus Annulohypoxylon; species Annulohypoxylon truncatum. The sequence continues at coordinate 65,269 of NW_025953794.1, read as the reverse complement.
TTAGCGTGGTTCCGTCATGTGAATGTATAAGGTACTGACAAGGATATAGAGCAATCTCGTCGTGACGACATGGAATCTCTAGGCTACGTTATGCTGTACTTCTGCCGAGGCTCCCTTCCTTGGCAGGGCCTTAAGGCTGCTACTAAGAAGCAGAAGTATGATCGGATCATGGAGAAGAAGATGACCACTCCGACCGAGGTTCTTTGCCGTGGCTTTCCCAATGAGTTTGCCATCTATCTGAACTACACCCGTTCTCTCCGATTCGACGACAAGCCCGATTACAGCTACCTCCGGAAGATCTTCCGCGATCTCTTCGTCCGTGAGGGATTCCAATATGACTATGTCTTTGATTGGACGGTCTACAAGTACCAGAAGAATGCACAGGCCATCGCCCAGGCCGCAGGCCAGGACAATGAAGACGACAAGGCCCGCCGAACTACTGGTGCGGCAGCAGGTCAGACGCCCCAGCCGGGTGCCGTCAAGCCCAACGCAATCCCCAGCTCTCGTCGCAAGGTAATCGAGCGCGGTGCTCCCGGCGTTGACACTCCAGAAACCAACCGTGCCGTCGGGGGAAGCGACAGGATGTGAGTGTCTCGCCAGCCCAGCCCAGCCCAAGAATTCCTAGTAAGGAATCATATTTCCTTCGAGTTTGGTGTGATTTACAGCGCTAGCCGGAGGAACTGCTGACATGATTGCTGACACTTCAGTTTGCGGTAACAGGCTGCGATCAGCTTCCAAAGGTCAGGGTGCTGGCTCCGGATATGCATCTGGTTCATACCGGCCGAAATGATTAGCTGACACTTCTACGTTGGTATCACCCGTTGCGTTGTAGCGGGCGTAACAAATGTGCGCTCCGCACAATGGAAAGTAACTTGGGATTCGCCGTAGCGTCCTCGCTCACTCCTCTCGTATTGGCTCTGGAATATCCGCCAGTGGATATGGATATACGCCAAATGTCACCGGACAGAGGACCAGACACGATCCTTCTCATATCTTATGGATTGCTATTGTTTCCGTTCTTCGACGACTCTCCGTTTACGACTCAATTCCCTTGGCTCGGACGATCTAGGCGACTCTAGAAGGCGTGGATATGTGTCTCGAAAACACGTTCGACGTTCTTGTTGAGTTGTTTAGATTGTTTGAACGGCACTTCCGGCACTCTCGTTCGGGGTGTCGTTAATGGGATCTAGTCTATCATGGCAGGTTGTCCGCTCGTACTTCAAATCGACCCACGAATAAGGTGGACAACTGGCCTGAGATCTGGACTCAACTGTTTCAGGGCCTATCACATCGTCCTGATTTGTTGATGCTCCTTCGATGCGATACATCATCCTACTGATATGACCAAGGCCTTGTTTTTCTTTTTCGTTTCTCCGATGGTTTCTTTCCTTTCATTTTCCCATTCAGATATTGGACTTGTTTACGCCGACCTCCTCTCCTGGGGATGTCATAATGATGTGGGGTTTTCGTCTTAGGGGACCGACTATGATCGACGCCAGCCTAATGATACCTTTAATGATCCAACTTCGTCAAAGGACTTCATAGTTCGCGACCTACCTAGTCTGGAGAGCTACGTTATTCATACTGGTACCGTCGACCGCAGACAGATTGTGGATGCATAATACCGTCGTTACCTTCGGGTTGCGCTGGGCATCGCAATTTTGTGATTAATCGGTGGTCGGAGACATTCCCTAATAGTCACCCTGGGATGGATTGATATGGGAGGTTGGCGATTCTTCCACAAGTTTTGTAGGGACAGCATGTTCAGTGCACTACGGAGCATTGACCTACCATAGCTCTACAGCACGACTTTTGAACGATGGTCCGGCATCTGCGATTCGAAAGACGTCTTTGAGGCACCGACAACCTGGTAGTGTCATTCAAGCTGACGAAAACTTCTATGGAGAGGAGGTCCCCCCCGCGACGATGGCAAAAGGCAACCAATACACGTTAGGTAGTTACACAGAATGAATTTGATTTGCATTGGCACATTCTCTCCTTGAATACGTGAGTGAAATGTTACGATGGGCATGGCGCGACGAATGGAGGGTCCGCTCACTGTATACAATTCCAACATCCAAGGCATATCGGTGGCTGCTTCCGTAATCTCGTGAAAAGCAGCAATGGTCCTACTTTCTACGGTTCTGCATATTCGTACATAGTCGGTGTAAGGAGGCTGTGCAAGCTCCAGCGGGTCACATGGACTATAAGTATGCGGAATTCTCTTGCAGCGGCTGACAAGGGCAGGTATCTAGTGAAAATACTCAGCCACAAGACACGACGTTGACGAAAATAAAGAATTATATAAGAGAGAAAAGGAAGATATTGGACAGATGGAGGCTGGAATGAATCTCTCTTACATACATCCTTGTAATACCGGATATAGAAGGACCCTGAATATCCGAATTCGAGCATTTACGTCGATGACATAATAGGTATAGTACCAGTACCAGTAGAAGCTTGCTTTCCTTGCTTTTTTCCCCCTTGACGTGAGTCCCACCCCACCAGCCCACCTACCCACCTACCCACCTACACCATTTGGACCCGAGATCTTGGGGAAAGGTGCTACAGCACCACTACCAAAGCTTCCTTCCATTGCAACTACGCGCATACATATCTGGGTCTGGTATATACACATACGCATACATACATATGTATAGGTATACCTCGGTATGTATACATATATATAGGTACCTAATAAGTTCAACACTGATTAACACCAATAAACATCGGAAGCCATATAGCTACAATTGTCTCTCGATCCCTCACATCTTTCAACAATGGAATCAGTTCCCAATCTGGATGTCTTCATCCTTACCTTCAACGCTGCCAAACATGAGATTAACGTTCCCGTTTTTGCTCGACACCTCTATAATGCTTTCGGTCAAAATGCTTCAAGCCTACCAGAGTTGCTTGTCATGTGAGTAGCGCAAGCATATAGCGCCAGCACTGGCAAAAATACTAATTGCCTATTTAATACTACCCAGTTCCCTCCAGGAGATGGCCCCTTTAGCTCAGGCGTTCATCGGTTCACACGTACTCAGCCCATATTTTCAACGTTATGAAACGGCCGTCAATACTGCAGCTGCCAAGTTCATTGCAGAGGAGGAACGGGAGAACCGCCCAAAAGATAGTCCATACACGTTGGTGACCACGCGAAATGTTGGTATGACAGGCATTTTGCTATTCGCCCGCGAGCCAGCCGCTGTACGAAATCTTCAAACAGCCGAAGTTGGGTTTGGTGCCGGTGATATGGCAAACAAGGGCGCTGTAGGACTTCGGATGCTTTATAGAAAGGAAGATGAGGATGGCTCGTCACTGGCGTCAACTGAACTTACCTTCGTCAGCGCCCATCTAGCCGCTATGGAGTGGAATCTCAACAAAAGGAACAAGAATTGGGAGAGTATCGTTTCTGGCCTCACATTCGAGGACCCCAAGAAGATTGCGGAGCGGCCGTCGACGCAGCGCACACTTGACGGCGATGGGGATTTTGAAACACAAGAACCTCTCCTTGAACAGGATTCAACACTCAAAGCTACGCATAATGTCTCTGTGTACAAGCCAGGCTCCCATCTTTTTGTTGCCGGCGATCTCAATTATCGTCTATCTAAGAAGCCACCAACCTCAGACTCTACCTTTCCAGATATCGACCCCGAGAGCCCGAATCACTTTTCTCGATTCCTATCTCGCGATCAACTTGCCATAGAGAAGGCTGCTGGACGTACACTAAATGGATTGAGCGAGGCGCCCATCAAATTTCCACCGACCTACAAGCTTACATTTTTGCCTAAAAGCGACCCTCAGGGGGAGCTGAGTCAGGCCGAGAATGAGCAAGACGATTCCTGGTCCTGGGCTATTCATCGGTGGCCTGGCTGGTGTGACCGTATTTTATTCCTTGACATCCCTTGGTGGGTTCGAGAAACAGTCGGCGACGTAAAGATGAACGTCTTGGCCTACGACGCGATCCCTGCAATGCGATCGAGTGATCATAGAGCTGTATTCTTGCGCCTGAAGGTTCCGATGCTCGAGCCCGCCAAGCTTCTGCCAACTGAGTCTGCTTGCAAGACGGAGTTGAGTGCCGACCAACATCAACCCGTAGACCCACGCATCAAGCTGCCTTTCCCAATCGATTTTCAGTCCTGGGAACACCGGGCCCAGGTCAAGAAATGGGAATATACCATTGGATGGTCGATGCTCGTCTCGCTTTCAAGACGAGGTCTCATGGCTTTTGTTGCGCTTGTCCTTATCGGCCTTGGTACTTGGTGGTATCGGTCGCGGTAGTACTCCTCTTGGCTACGAATTACACAATGGTCGACGGGCTGGCTGATGGGCCAACAACGAACGAATTGGAGCCGTAATAGACGTGGTTGAATTGGGTGTACATTGTCGTTCGTTGTCGGATGCTAACAACTTTGCGGAGACGCTGGGCCTTTATTTTCCTTTTTTTTTTTTCCCTCTTAAATTCTTAGACGTGTTAGCATGGGCAGCACCATTTGTCCGCCTCTCCTCGGTCTCTGGTCTTTCTCAAAAAAGGCCGTGGTAATGTACTGCGAGGAAGGCTTGAGTATTGCAGATGTCAACAGAATTGGGGGCGCGAAGGGACGACGGTACTCATATGCCTACATAGAACTTGGGTATCCTTCAATGCACATGAAGAAAGGGAAATATCAGGCATAGAATAGTTTCGTCCAACTTACATACCAAGGCTCATAGAAATAGGGTAGATACGAACTCGGAACATTGGTATTCGAAATTGGTTTCCGGATGTGGATAATAAAACGCCACAGGCGCTGCGTTGAAGTCGGTCTTCTTTGTCATAACAGCCTACCCAGGTACTGTAAAAGCCCCAACATCTACTTGCCATTTACAAAACTTCTCAATGGCATTGTTTGCAAATAATACTCACCAATTCTTTCTTCATCTATGGAACTATGTCAATTTCGCGAAAAAAGGGTTACGTGGAGCGGTCTCGCTTTGGGCGTCAAGCTGAATTAGCTCGACTACATGAAGATTACCATGAAGACCTTGGCTTAGTTTTTGGGCTTTCATCGCATGCCTACGGGAATGAGGCGCATGTTGACTATGTTGGCGGACTAAATACTAACAAGATATGGGCTGGAATGACCAAGCTAGTGAAGCCTGAGCGATGGCGAGTCAAGGCAGGCAGCACGAAGCGAGTTATAGAAGAGAATGTCCTGCCCTCACTCAGAGACGCGCTTGTCGATGCCGCGCCGATAGGAGAGACTATTCCGGAATGCAAGAAGAGTCAGAAAGAACATCGGGATTTTGCCGGGATACTCTCTCAGGTCGATACGAAGGCCATCGCCTCCTACGCACTCAAACTCATGCAAGTCCACCGCAAACGCCATATAGGCTACCGCCCGGCCCCATTGCAGTTACCGCTCGTCCGTGGCCCCCTCTTCGGTTCGGCTCACGTCTTCTACTCAATCGAGATCCACGATGCACAATACCACGAGACCACCAAGTGGATCATCAAGATCCCGACTAATGGTACGCCAGACGTTTGGGATAGGCTTTGTGCCGAAGCGTTGCGCACGGAGGCTCTAATGATCTATAAACTCTCTCATGAAACGACAATCCCGGTACCAGAGCTCATCGACTTCGAAGCCACTCCACACAACAAGCTACATGTGCCTTACTGTATCATGACTTACGTGGAAGGTTGGACGCTAGATCAAGCCTGGTTTGGGGAAGATGGTGATGATGAGAGCACAGTTAGGGCACGAAGAGCTAGAGTTCTGCAAAACCTAGCGCGGTTAATGCTACAGCTTGGTAAATACGAATTCGAGCGCGGCGGTGCACCTTTGTTCGATGATAATGAATCACTGGTTGGTGCCGGACCCCTGAGGGAGTTGGACGTACAGGCTATGGTCAACCGTTGGTTAGGGAACGAGGAATGCGAAAGGGAGCCAATTTACGCTGAAATAGGCCCCTTTAATGATGTGGCCGAGATGTACACGGCGCTTCTCGACAAATACCCATGTGATGGCGAGGCAGACACAGGGGTTGATAGGCTTCTCCGTCTCCTCATCAGCTTCATCCACGAGCCGCCAAGGTCGAGACTTCGCAAAGACAAGGAAAAGGAGGATGGAGCAAAGACGATGAGGTTCGTGCTCACACACTTTGACCTGAAGATGCGCAACATCGTCGTTTCCAAGGAGGGCGATGTTAAGGGGATCTTAGGCTGGGACAGCGTGCGGATCGTGCCAAAGTCGGCCGGCAACGAGGCTCTACCGAGCTGGCTTGTCAGAGACTTCAACCCATTCGTGTGGCGATGGCGGCCGGCGCCAGAATTCTGGAGAAAGAAGGGATGCTACGAGGATGAAGCCGAGAGTAATCGCTATGAAGATGCCCCCTGGACGTTAAGGGAGCTGAGAGATGAGTACGCGGCTATCATGCAGCAGCTAAAAAGGGACATCGACGGAGATGTTAATATGACTAAACAGTCATTGGTGACCCTCAGCTTGAGCACGGCAGTTAGAGACCCGCGGTGTAGGACAGCTATCCTACGAAGGGTCCTAGAGAAATGCTCACGCACGTCCGAGGAGTTTGACTTCGACCGGATCATCGACATTCTTGGGCGTGGTGGACATCTAGACGGGTATAAACTGAAGTGCCTGGAGAGAAACTTCAGGGAGCTAGTCGATCGTGGATATGTCAGAGGTGCCATGGTTTGGTAATTACCTTCTTAACTAGATGACCAAGTAGCTTGATTCGATTCTGATACATTACCTATATTTTTATATTTTTATTCGTTCCGAAATTGGCGTTTATTTTTCCTTTCAACGATGATCACATGAAGGTATCGGTGTAAGATGGGTATCTCGGATAAAGAAAAGGGGCTGGAGACGGCATCGTTATAAGGTAATGTTAAAGGTACCTACTACTCTTCCGTAGCTGCCCTAGGTACATACCTAGTACCTTGTAGCCACCCATGCAGGTAACAGAGTTCGGTAATGGGAAAGCTTGGCATATGTGCCCCTCTATTGGCCGCATGTAACCGGAGCTTCACTCCAGTCTTCCGAACCGAGGGTCCTTTAGTAAGAACTACCTATGTAACTTATCTACCCTCATATTCTTCTCACATAAATAGCGTCTAGGTTGTGATAACCTTCTATCCGTACCTAGTATAGGTAAACAATCGTAATCCAGAGGAGATACGACTAAGACACGATGTCTTCTGCCAATCTTGGTCTTCGAACAGCTTCCCGATCACTACGCTTACAACCAACCACCTTGCGGAGAACCGTCCCTCTCAGTCTTTCTTCACGAGCAGTAACGGCGAAATTCGGAGCCTCTACGGCTCGACTAACACACCCCACCTGCGCCGTTCGCTCTTCTTCCTCCTCCTTCTCCACCACCGCCGCCCAAAAATCTGCCCCTCCAATGCCTCAGGAAGCAAGAGAATACGACCCCGAGATCAGGGACATCGCAAGCTATGTCACCAAGCCAATCAATTCTGAATTAGCTGTATGAATCTGTCTTACGTTGATAGGGTAGAAGGATGCGATGCTAATTGGTGCTTTCTCATGTTCATCGTAACAGTTTGACACTGCACGATGGGTATTCCTTGATACTCTAGGCTGCGGGCTCGAGGGTTTGCGATTCAAGGAGTGCGCAAAGCTCCTTGGCCCCATAGTCCCGGGCACGGTTGTTCCCAACGGCACGAGAGTTCCCGGTACCGATTTCATCCTTGACCCCGTCAACGGTGCTTTCAATATTGGTGCTGCGATACGATGGCTCGATTACAACGACTGCTGGTTAGCTGCTGAATGGGGCCACCCCTCCGATAACCTGGGTGCTATCCTGGCTGTTGCTGACTGGGTTAATCGTACCAACAAGGCGGGCGGCAAGCTTGCAGGAGGCAAGATCTTTACGGTCAAGGATGTCCTCGAGGGTATGATCAAGGCGCACGAGATCCAGGGTTGCCTAGCGTTACTTAACTCATACAATAAGGTCGGGCTGGACCACGTCGTGCTTGTCAAGGTTGCCAGCGCGGCGGTCGTGTCTCAGATGCTGGGTTTGAGCGAGAAGCAGATTGCTGATGCCGTCACCCAGGCTTGGGTCGACGGACAGAGCTTGCGAACCTACCGGCACTCCCCGAACACCATGTCTCGAAAGTCGTGGGCCGCCGGTGACGCTTGCCAGCGAGCTGTGAACCTCGCGTTGAAAGTTATGAAGGGCGAGCCCGGCATTCCCACCGTCTTATCAGCACCCGTATGGGGGTTTTATGATGTCTTGTTCAAAGGCATTAAATTCGAGTTCCAGCGCCCCTACGGCAGCTACGTAATGGAAAATGTCCTGTTCAAGGTCTCTTATCCAGGTCAGTTCAGCTAATAATGTCACCGAGCACCATTGCCTCCTTAACTGCTAACTTCTTGCGTTTAGCCGAATTCCACTCTCAGACGGCTGTGGAGGCTTCCCAGAAGGTACACAACAAACTAAAGGAAATGGGCAAGTCGGCAGCTGATATCAAGGGTATCACGTGCAGAACGCACGAGGCCTGCGTTCGTATTATTGATAAACAATTCAAGCCGATGGATAACTTCGCCGACCGCGACCATTGCATCCAGTACATGTGTTCGGTAATGCTCGTGTTCGGGCGGCTGGAGGCGACCGACTACACGGACGGCAGTGAGGCGGCGACATCACCGTTAGTAGAGTCGCTCCGGAAGAAGATAAAGTGTGTCGAAGACCCGCAGTTCACCAAGGATTACCACGACCCGGAGCTGCGTACAATCTCTAACGCGCTGACGGTCGAGCTGAATGACGGCACGATCCTGGACGAAGTAGTAGTTGAGGCGCCGCTGGGACACCGTCTGAGAAGAGAAGAGGCCAAGCCGCATATCTTGGCCAAGTACAAGCGGCATCTGGGACCTCACCTCTCCGAATCGCAAGTGAAGGAGTTAGTCGAGTTAGGGATGGATGGGAAGAAGCTAGAGGCTACAGACGTCGACGAATACGTCAGCAAATATGTTGTGAAGAACAGCCCTTTCGTTTAGGATTGCAGGTTATATAGCCGGGCTACGGAAAGCCAATATGTCATCTATGAGCCTATCCGGATAGCTATTTTGGATTATTTTCAATGAAGAATAAGTCGAACGAGACACGACCTACTTGCAAGAAATATCGTATGCCTATGGTTTGACTTACACACGTATTGTATAACCTATGAAATTTATATGGACCAACATGAATATGGGATCTACCTAGGTACATACCTAACATACATATCTACATCCGGCTTGGCCATGGGTGTACCTAAAACAGTGGGGGAAGGATGCACAGCCACTGTTTCCTGTCACGTTGTGGTCATTGGACCTAGTGTAGGACCACTGTAGGTAAGTAAGGACATCGATTAAACATTGAACCTTAGAACCTTGGAACTTCAAAAGAACGGGGATTTTATCATTCCACCAACAATCTTCTAGTTGACTGTTACTACCTTTCAAACTACATAACCTGCAACAACCTCTTTTTCCATCTTTCTACCAATTGGCTATCGTCTCACTTCCGAAGCCTTCCGTCTCGCAGTCTTTGACTACTCGACCGAAATAATCTTCTTTTCGGCAAGATGGTTTCTCTCGAGCGCCAGGAAATCATTGCGACCAACAAGTCGCTCCGGCTTATCAAGAATGTATGCCTTCCGAGATTATGATTGATATTTCCTATTTCTTATCTCCTAGTGCCCATCAGTCCTCCACGCTGACTACGAATCCTAGGAACTTGAGCATCTCCTCGAGAAAGGCGTTGTAACCGACGATGTATTCGACTCGATCCATCGGATGCTTCCTGCAGAGACATCTCTCTCCGGCGCGCCTACACCCGCCTTGCGAAACTCGTCTGTAGCGTCACCGCCGCCGGCGCCGGCGCAGCAACACTCGCCACCGGTAAACTCGATGGCGAATCTAGCTATCAATCAGAACCCGACTCACCATCCGGCTCCTCCGGCCTACAGCTCGACTGGACCGCCTTCCCTCCCTGCGCGTGCGGGGCCGCCGGCCCCACCTCCCACGAAGCCGATCATAGCTCATGCGAAGGCGCTCTACAAGTACCAGGCGGCCGACGACCGAGACCTGTCGTTCGAGCGTGACGACAAGATTGCGGTGTACGAGTACATGAACGACGACTGGTGGATGGGACGTAACAAGAGAACGAATGCTGAAGGCATATTTCCTAAGAACTACGTCGAGATAGATAATAGCGAGAAGGCTGGCTTCTATGCCCCGCCGCAACCAGTATATGCTACGCCCGCCCCGGCCCCGGCAGGCAACGGGGCATACCCACCGCCGCCTCAGGCTCAGAATCCTTACAACGCACATGTCCCTCCCATGGCCGTGGCGCAAGGAGGTGGCAACCCGAGCGGCCAAAGCGGAACTCCGAGCAAGCTTGAAGAGGGCGGTAAGAAGTTTGGCAAGAAGCTGGGAAACGCGGCCATCTTCGGCGCGGGTGCTACTCTTGGTGGAAAGATCGTGAACGGTATCTTCTAAACGGAAGTCAGGTGGCTTGGCTGGTTTGGCTGGCTGCTCGTGTTCCAATAAGCTATGATATATTTTATTTTATTGTTTACATAATATCATATCCTGGAAGGTAAGGGCATGCGGTTAATCATATACATTTTGCTGTAGCATATCTGCGGCCGGGCCAATGACAAGATGGTCCCGTCCTTTTTTCTTTTTTGTTTTCCTTTTGGGTTATTGGGTTATTGGGTTATTGGGTTATTGGGTTATTGGGTTATTGGGTTATTGGGTTGGGTTGATATAATTTCCACTTGGACTTGTTACTACGAAAGACTTGTTCTCCTTTTGTGTAAACCCGTTTCCGAAATCCGTCCCCACTGTCAGGATAGAATGCCGTGAAAACTGAGATTATTGGGTATAAAGCAGATGAGCTACATCGACATATCCCATTGTGGCTTTAAAATGACTGGATATAGGTATGATCCACAGTGCGTGCCTACCACCTACCTTGGTACCCAGATAGATGCTTTTCATTTTATCCGTATCTACAATCATGATCAGTTAGTTGCGGTGTCGAGGACGGCATTGCAATCGGACGAGAATCACCTAATCCGGATAGGGGGTATGGCTTAGGAGTATATCAGGTATAATCCAACAAGACAGCCTTCTGCTTGCAACAACAACAACAAGATCAGCGGCAACAACAATAGCAACGACAACTAACAGAGAGTATCAAATATTGCAACCTCTTCGCCGATCATGCCGAACAGATATTGTCCTCTTTGCGACGTCTTAATTGACGTCTGGATAAACCCCGGCGACGGTCTAGCCAGTCCTGAGTATCCTGTCAGTTGGTTACAAGAAGTTCGAGCCGGTATGTCAATTTCCGACCAATACCGGCTTTATCTCGTCATGCTAAACATTCGCTCTTCTTTTCTCTTCCAGTACGGACTACGGAGGGCCTCAAATTTCCGTTTGTAACGGGTGTTGGCTGGCTGGAGTCGGATGAATGCATCATCGCTCCTATCGCGTATGAATGTCATTATCGTGACTGTGGTCCGCAGCAACAACTAGACGACTATTTTACAGGACACCAGATCAGTTATTATGCGGAGGGAACGGCAGGATATTGGTGCTACGCCGTCCACAACGCCTGCTGGGAGCTTCTCAGAGACCGAATCGATCCAGATCATGACTTTTCCCCGGACAAGTTGGCCCAACACTTATTCGCTTTATTGTATAACACCCCTGTGAATCACGCGAACAAGGCTCTCGTTCCTGGCCATGACTACGGCCACGCCTCTGATTTCCACTTACGAAGCGGGGAGCTATATCATAATTATTTTACACGTTTGAAAGAATCTGACTATTTCTTCATTACCGGCGATGTGGCCGAGAAGTTCGAACCGGACGATGATGGCCTTGAGGATGGGGCATTATCCCTCTACGTCGGCTCCGCTCACCTCGGCACGCACCGCGGAAATTATGGCGAGTCAGATGCATTGTGCCTACTCCCTGGGGAACTCATCATGCTTGTCCTTGCTTGTCTACCAAGCAAAGATGTTTGCAAGCTACGACTCATTTCTAGATATGTAGCAGATCTCTCCTCTCCGATGTTACTTGATCAGAAGTTCTGGTCTAGCCGATTCGATCCCGAGTTCGAGATGGGGTTTGTCTTCGCCGGCCTCTCCAAACCGAGGCCTATAGAGCCTGCAAACTGGCGCACGCTGTATTTCAAAGCCGTATGTATGAGTCGATCTTATTCTGAGAATCAAAGCTTTCTTGAAACGGCTGTCTTTCCATTGCCTTCCTCCCTTTCCACCATGCCGATTAATGTACTCGCGATCAGAAATTCTCAGGGATGTCATCATGAGGGGACACTCTAACGTATACTTATTTATGTAGAAGGCGGCTCTAAGGTCCGAAATGTTCTACGGCCTCAAAAACCGACGTCGTATTTGGCATATATTTCAACATATATATGATGCCCTACACGTACGCTTGGAAAACGAACAGTGGATAGACAAAGACCTCCCATCGATTACGGCGAGACCATTGCCTCAGGGTATGGTATTCGCAGAGGCGCGCTTCGAATCTATCAATCCTCGCATTCCTCATACGATGCTTCCACTTGATTTGAGCTGCCGGCTCTTCGGGTGGCGAAATTTCACCTGGCCACGATCTCTAGACAGCGTGTCTAAGACGTTGCGGGTTTCAACTATTAACCTAAACGGTAAGACACACATCAGCGGTTTCCGCCTTCTCACGACCGGCGGCCTGGACAATGTCGACGAATTGCCTAGGGTGGCATTCGTTAATCCGCGTAAAGAACACGAAATACTCATGGGCCCCAATAGCTCTATAGAACAACTCGATGTTGCCATGGCCACGAAGGGTATAATAGGTTTGCGTTTTCATATTCGAGGCTTGGAAGACTCGTGCACTACCTCAATAGGGGATATGGAACTCACAGACCCAGGAAGTGGAATTGCCAAACTAGTTCCAAGCGACGGTATGCGGTGCATTGGCTTCCACCTCGGGCTTGACGTAAGTTGGGAAAGCAACAGTAACACGTAGGTAGAACGGAATGGCTGACGGTTGTAATAGGCGTGCAAAATAATATCCATTTCCTTTATAGAGCAAGCGGCACAAGCTTTATCCAATTCTATAGAGAAGTACTCAGACCAGGCATTCAAGAACGCAGAGCCGCTAGAGGTGTGGAATCCGAATATCCCTACGATTTCTCCAGTGTGGTATCTCCCCGACGCTTCACCCACACAGTACTTCAAGTTGTGCCTCAACATGGATTTTGGTGGCCCCGACGGACGATTACTGCAGTCGCTCGTCAGGGTTGACGTCCTAATGGGACGTTATCCGTCAGTGTTTTTGGGAATTTGTTTCATTTATGGAGATGGGAGCGAGCGCCTTTACGGTCGTAAGTCGTTCAGAAGCAGTTTCGAATATATAGTCAGCACGCCGGCGATTCGACAGAGTTTCTTCATCAACGGCCCTCGTGGGGAATTGATAACTCAAATAGTCCTTTCTCGGTATCCCGATGAGGATACTATCCAGGCTATCACGGTATGGCTCCCCTCCCACCCTTTGCTATCTACTCACGCCCTTGATAAGTATGCTATATGGCTACTACCTATAAGGAAGGAAGACTTATTTGAATTCACTCCAGGTCTCGACCAATTTGGATAGGACGAACCAATTTCGCCTGTACGGAAGAGATTCTACAGGGCCCTTCAAGGGTAGGGAGGTACTTCAAGTCCTGCAACCCGAGCCAGGAATGCACTTTACAAGTTTGTATGCGAAGGTTCAGGTGAGAACATCGACGCGGTATCCAGCTACCCCGAAAGGATCTAGCTAATATCTCGGCTGAAGTCACCCCTCGGACACTTTCGAGACCTTTCCACCTATTCTCAAGTCGTAAGTATGAAGCTACAAGAGCCTATATTTGAGCCATCAGGAGTTCCGCATCACATTCCTATCACTGTCGATATTCAGAAATTGGCCGAAGACATATTGGCTTATCCCCGAGGATTTGCTTTCACGGCTGCGGATTTATCAGGTCTTAAGAAGATCCGTGTTTCAGTAAATGACGAAGAACATACCGGCGTACAAGGCCATATCTCGGGCCTGTGGCTCGAATATCACGACTCTAACGTGCCGGTAATTTTAGGGCAATGGATAAAGGAGCTTGATAGCTTGGATCTGTCGTTGGGAGAAAGAGTAACAGAGGTGGTGACCTGGCACGATTACACAAACCAACATAGGCGAGTGAAGTATGGTCCTATCAAGAGACTTAGAATAGGGACTATCCGTGGCAACAGCAAGGAATTTCTAGATTCCCACCGCGGTGGAAAGATACGTCTGCAGTACCGAGAGAACCCTTACGAAAAATTGGTGAGTACGATCCGCCCGGCACTTTATAAATGATCAATATCCATTAACTCAGCAACGAAGAGTGGAATTCTCTGGGGGTGTAACTATGAAGTAAGTATTTTTATAACATCATTTCTCCTGATTCTTCCCCTCATGAGCAGAACCCACACAATCAAGTTGCCCAGACTCGGGAATTATTAGCTCGTCCCGCATAATCCGCGAGACACGATTCGCGGGTTCTAATCTCTGGTATGATAGTGGGATCATGTACGAATCTTCCACTCGCCGAGGACAAACGGTCTCGCAGCACTGTCGCTTGCATATTCGGATGGCCATTCATGTCCCCCGTGGGCGGTTATGCAAAAGATATTCATGCGGGAGATTCATGAAAACGGTCGGCCAAATCCCGTCACGACCATCGAAGTAACCTTTAAGGAAATAGCCAACGAAATTTCCGGCGTTACCTTCATTTACGAGAATGGAAGACAAATTACTCTTGGCATTCGGGGGACAGATGGAAGTGAGATGAGCCTTTCTTCTGACGAGAAGCTAGCGCAGTTGGAATTGGAAGGCAACCGAGAACATCACATCATCTCCATGGCTGTAAGTCCCAGGGCCCTAATCCAGATTACCGGAAATAATAATATATAGCTCTTGACGACATCTGGTCGAAGAATGGATTTCTCGAAACAGAAATCTGATATCGTCAAGCGCACTGTCCAGCGAACGATCTATACCCTTGACCAGTCCTGCCCTAACCAACCAAGCGTGCTTGGTGGTAATTATCATCCAATCCCGAAGGGCGCAGGTTCATTTACCGGTTTCTGGGCCTTACCGAGGCGACTTGGGAGTCTCCGGTATGGCAGATTCGGGCCAATTTTCGAAAAAGTAAGTGGTGAGGGTTTGGCGGGATAGACGCAGAGCGAGTTGCGGGAATGCTGGCCAAGTTATATTTCAAGCAATTCTTGTCTAGTTGTGTGTTTACTTGATATTAGATCTGGCGAATAATACGCCTAGGCACCGATTAGTCAAGCGAAATATGTGCAGACCACCTTTCACAAGGGACATAAGAATAGCCCTCATAACTATAGACCCATCAAGACTTGTTTTTTTTTTTTTAAAAAAAAACCCCAATTTATTCAGAAATGGCGTTAATAAATGAGTTCGCACGGATACGGGAGCAATATAGGCAGATGACCTGGCTTATCGACAGGTTCCCATGTCAAGGAGAACGCGTCGCCGAATGGCTAGCGCAGATGCCGCCAGCGGATCGTACGTCATAAGTATCTATTCTGCCTGCCTGAGATCTCGGTCCTTCGTATAATGGGACGATCTAGATTTGTGGGCGACCGGACGACGCAGGCTCAGACAAGGTATGGTCGGGACTTAAACGGACTACCGCGAAATGTGGCCCAATACTCGATGCCCTCGAGAGATTGGGCATGCATGTCGTCCGGGCGGATGCGAATAGAGACCCCGAAATTGTGAAGACGGAAATCATTAATCATGTCGCCTAGGTGCGGATGAGACTTGAGGGACACTATTTAAGTGAAACTAACGGGACAACTACAGGAAGGGAATAGGAACCGGGGAAAGGGTCAAACTACTATAGGGGTATCTAGCTAAGACGTTCGTATAGTTTAGCAAGGCTTTTAAGGAGGTAAAATACAGTTGTCTGGAAGTATAAAGGGTTTGCACACTATCTTCCTAACCCCTATTATTAGACGCGTAGCTACACAAGTGTACGTACTTAATTGACCTGTAGAATATCATTTATTGACATATCATCTTTGCGGGGCGTCCTAGATTTTATTATATTTCACAATCAAATAGTGTTTTGAATTACGTATGCCTACAAATGCCGTCGTTGTAAACCATGCCCTTCTCGTTCGTCAGCTCATTCATCAGTTCATGTTGTAAGTAAAGTAGTACTGTGGGTAAAGCAAAGAGCTCCACTACAGGTTACCCCTTAAACTAAATAGTGTATATAAGACGATGCATTATAATATAGGCGACAAGGACGAAAGGAAGAGAAGAAAAAAAAACTCTTCAATTCTAGATTCGGTGTGTGTAATTCTAGACACTGGCTGATATCGCAGTAGCGTGTTATGCCAAGGGAGGACATCACCGCTTTTTGGCATAAGAGATCGCGGATCCCGGATCTACGCAAAAACCAGGCTCATCAGCGGTGCCGACCTCAAGGCCGCCGTGGGCCGTCCCGTAGTGCTGGAAAGAAAAATTTGAATAAGGCCACAAACAAAACGTGCTGAGAGTCCCAGCCCTGATTTTTTTTGCCAAGGGGACTAGAAAATGACTTCATTCGGGATAAACCGGGACCTCAGCCTTAATTGCGCCCCGTAACATTTCAATAGGTTTTACCAGTTCGACTACCCTGCACCAATCATACGACCATCAATAGCACAGTGATTCAATAACATACCACTAGAAACCCGCTTTTCTTTTTTCTTGAATTATTCAAGCTCAGGGAGTCTTCCGCTAGGCGAGACAAAACTCTCGAAGCCATCAGCTCTTGGTCGGATGAGACGAGAATAGTTCGGGTTTAATAGTTCGAGGATAGGATGGCTCTAGCACGATAGTGGAACAGCAATGGCTTTTTACTCAACTCACCTGGCATGGGGCATGTGGCCTTTGATTTCCTGTATATAAGATGGACAAAATATCTGCCCAGCTATCTGTATATCTACCAGTCTATCATCAGGATATACTACCATCACAATCAGACCAAAACTTTTACCAATCGCAGAACAATGCAGGGAGATATTTTCCAGATGGAACAGTTGGCCTCCCGAGCCCACGCCACGTTCGAACCAAGCTCCGTCTCAGTAGATAGCAACCCTCCTAACCCTAACCCTGAGGTTGCTATCTACAACGAGGACGACCTCTCTCATCTCCTCTATGTGAACCACCTACACCACGCCGGTCACAAAGACAAAGTCATCATCAACCACGTCTACCGGGACGGCTACGCCACGCCGTTGGAGTCCCAGCCCTCGGGCGCCCAGACACCCGAGACGGAGACCAACGAAACGCCTGTCCTCAGCGACTGCGAGTCCGACTTCGACGAAGGTGTGTACTTTTCGCCCTCATCGGATATCTTTCACCGAAGAAGTCCGCTAAAATTCGAAGACGGCTTCGAATTCCCCGTCTTCCTTGGAAGGCAAGCAGAGGAGTCGTCACCCCATGCGACGGTTCAGCCTTCCAAGCAATCGGGTCTGGATAGCCAGAACAAGCGTGTCCGGATAGCTGCACCGGAAGAGAGCCATGTGTTGGAGATTTCCGGGCCGCTGATGTCCTGGTGGCCTGAGCCACTCGAGCTAATGGAACACGAATGGATCGACGAAAAGGTCGCCAACAATAGTTCCCATGTGATGTCGACGGACCGCCATGTGTCAAGCATCGATGGGCCTTTAAGTAAGCGGTCTCAATCTGGCCTTCTCGTTCTCCGAGTAGCTGCTAACTCCTTTTATAGTGTCGTGGTGGCCAGCTCCAGTGGAATTATTAGAACATGAATGGGATGAACGGTTTTACGAATGAAGAAGGGCTTGTATTTTCTCACGACACGGCGTTTAGAATGGTACGGTTTATGGTGCACTTGCAGTTTATATACCCTGGCATCTGTCTTGCTCTTTGCGCTGCATGCGTGGCAGTCGTGGGTGTCGAGCCTAGACTGGTTTTCTATCCGGTTCGAATATTCATCGGGGAGTTCAAAGGCGGCCAGGGTTAGGGATATGGTAATTACCCAGCCTACCTCTATTAGAGAGGCTTCACGGACTTATGCATTCGGAACTTGAAGAGAGGGATGTACATATTTATGTTTTACCTTACATGATAGGCCCTTATTAGAAGGAGAACCTAGGGAACACGCAATATCACTCCTCAAATGCCCCTTTATTAACAGTATCATGCTTGGTTTAAATGAAGCGTTGTCTCCCACCTCCCACTCTTGGCGTTGTGCATGCGAGGAGATAAGAATCAAGCCCGCAGGCGGGGAGCTCACAAGTGGGGGGTTGATTGCCACAGCATCATAGAGCCGAGAAGACGTAGGGAGGCGTATAGATTGGAATTTATACCTTTAGATGTCATTGTCTGTATGGACTACGACTTCAAGATGTCTTCGAGTTCCAGCCTTGCGGGTAAAGTGATACTCCTTACTGGTGCAGCAAGCGGGATTGGGTATGTACAACGCTTTTACTAGTAAGGCCTTTCAATTGCTTTCACATTCACTCACCTATATCTTTCCTATCCTAGAGGGGGCACAGCTATAAAACTCCATAAACTTGGAGCCGTACTTGCTATCACAGACATCAATGAAGCCGGCATCACCCAGACCCTTGAACTCTGTGGCGGCGGCGGCAACGATTCAAAGCATCACACCAGCCTGGTTCTTGATGTATCGAACGCAGCTGATGTAGCACAGCGCGTAGCAGAGATCGTGACTAAGTATGGGCACATTGATCACGTATTCAACTGTGCCGGAGTTAATCCCACATCCATGCCCCTGACAGAGACGAGCGAGGAATATTTCGACAAGCTCGTTGGCGTGAACTTGAAGGGGATGTACAATGTAACAAAAGCCACCATACCACATATGACGACGCCGGGCGGCAGCTATGTTAACGTCAGCTCCATATCCGGGTGGAATCCTTGCAAGGGAACTGCCATCTACTGCGCTACCAAGTTTGGCGTCATCGGGTTTAGCAAATGTATGGCCCTCGAACTAGGTCCCAAGAATATACGCGTGAACGTTATCACGCCCGGTTACATTGATACCCCTACCAATGCTGGAATCGTCAAGGGCACGCCTGAAGCGAGAAAGGGGATGGAGCAGGGCAACGCACTAGGTAGAATGGGCACGCCAGACGATATTGCGGGTGTAAGTCTTTATCATTTCATTGTCTACCACTACCATCGAGAGCTTCCACGGGTACAGCTAAGCAGGCGCCCTCCTTCGTTGAACCACAACCTGACTCCCTAGAGACTATGCTTGTGGCACGCTCTTCGGTGTCATCCACATGTACCTGTGGTCACATATAAAAACCTATGCTATTACTGATTCATTTTAGGTCGTGGCTTTCCTGATGAGCGACGAAGCCAGGTATATGAATGGTAGTGTAGTCGGGGTCGATGGAATGCTGAATACATGAAACTGTCGATTTAGACACATCGGAGCGCAGTGCTATAATACCCCTTGGTTCGAATTCTTATTTACGTGGCCACAAGCTACATAGATAATATTATACCTTCAGACACCTAAGGCAACAGTGTACGTCGAAAAGGCATCATCAGAATTCCGATTTAATTTTATGATTGGTATCAGTTATAGTTATGTTACATAGGTAGCCACACTTTCCATTAGCACCGTCCTCTCCCTCGGGTGATGGATTGGTACATCATCTAGAATGCGTCGATCACGGCCAGGACGTCGGCCCAAAGGTTTCGCCCTCAGCAACAAAGCTCTTAATGGCCATTCCGGTTTGGTCAAGTGTGTCGAAGACATCGTAATTCCCGTACCATTTCGGTAGCTGAGCGGATGTAAGGTAGAGGGTGAAGAAGATGATGATGGTTGAAATCGCAAGGCCGCAGTCGAGAGCCGCAGACGTGATATAGTTGTACTGTAACCACCAGCCATTCCACCTTCTTTTAACGTAGTAGTTAAAGAACATACCCACCGCTCCCCAGCAGAGGTACGTATACGATGTAGCGGGCGGTATCATACTTGAACCACCGAAGACCAGCGGCATGTTGATAGACCGGACAAATCCAAACATTGATTTAGGGGCGCGGCGCGCCAAAAACCAGGTGATAATGGGAGTGACGGCACCAACAAGCCAGAACCATTGGAGAGAGGAGTAGAGAGCATCGCCGCTGAACACTATAACGCACTGTCAGTAATGTCTATCGAATGTGTTAATTGGAATTACTTACTCCGGCGCGGACCGATGGCACCCCATATGACTGACGCAGTGTAAAAGACCCTACCGTTTGGACAGGTGTAGTTGTCAACTTGGTCATCGGCGCAGATGTTAGGAATAGATCCTAGGGCCCAGTTCATGACGGCAATCTGGACAATGGCGGACCATATGGACGCAACAAGCTGCGACCAAAACATGGTACGAGGAGGGACCTTCATATAATGGCCAAGCTTTAAGTCCTGCGAGAAATACTGCAACCAGGAATTAGCTCCTTTCTTAACAGAACTTACCAGCAAATGGCTTGGGCGTGCACTTACGAGAGCTTGTGACATGCAGATATAGCCGTAGTTCTTGAACATCATCATCGCCAGAGGGTGACCGGGTAACATGTACCCGATGATAAATTCGGTCAGAACGTTCAACCCAAGCTGGATATTCGTAATGGCTTGGACGATCCCGATCGGGATCGTCCAGACCAACGGAATTACAATGCAGACGACGTAGGCCCAGGCGGGAAACCCAGTTGGCCACGCAGTACATACAGCAAACGAGAGGCCAATCATGATGACGAAGAGTGCGAGGTACCACCAGTCTTCCGCGTCCCGGTACTTCTGCATAAGCTTCATATGGATGTCTTCCGACTGCTTGCGAGCAAGTTTGAATTGCGAGACGATTTGTTTTCCATGGTACAAGGCTACATGGACGACGACTGCGGCGACGGCAGCGAATGATAAGCCGTATGCTATAGCAAACTGGGTAGAAAGAAATAGGGGGGAGTAGTTGTGGTACTTCTCCTCGTCGAATACCAGGTCTTGATTTAATATTTTCGAGACGTCGTAAACGGCGCCAGTATTATCAAAAGCACTAGAAGACTGGACGACAAAGTAATCCGCGTACCAGTGTCCAGAAAAGTGCAGGCCCATCGAGACGACGATGAAAAAGATAATGACACCTGCCACAGTGTTGGCGACGGCATGGAAAGGGGGGATAAGCGGAGAAAGCGCGTATCCAGACACGACTGTCCAATCTAGAGTCGTCGGTAACAGGCCGTATCCATGTAGACCTCCAAATATCTTGTTGACCACGACATTGTTAGGAGCGGCCCAACAGATGAAGGTGAAATAAGATAAACCCTGGAAGATCCAACCGGGAAACCAATACCAGACAAACGCGCCACCGAGTACATATAAGAACCATCGATATCGACTGATTCTCCAACCATTTGCCTGGGAGGGTTCGGAAGGGGAATGGTCGTGCAGGGCGTAGAACAATGAGGCGTTCACAAGGTCTGAAGGCCATATCATAGCAGCTGGCCAGACAAGAAATCGCCTGCCCAAACCAGCTAGGCCACTTTAACGAGGGTCAGTCATTTCTTCTCTCGGGAAGAGTCTGGGATGCTGGAAGCATATCTCAGGGGGGGCCACAACCCCTCGGTAAGCTTGTTCGGGAAGTTCCCTCTCCCAAGACAGGCCAAAAGGGGAAAGGGGAAAGGGGCAAGGGGAAATTTTGGTATTACATACTATCCTGTGCAGAGAGTGGTGATGGCAAACAATAGCTGAAAACCCCAGCCAAAGTGCTGCTTGTCTTCTCATACGCATTAGTTAACCTGTGAGACGGGCGATCTAATGAGAAAACTCACAAAAGACCTGCTGAGCAATCAAGACGTCGGTAGCATACAAGAAGCCACCCCCGTAAGCTGCCTATAATCATGTGTCAAGATTCGCCTTTCGATTCGGATTTCGTCCGACTTGTGCTCACATTCGACATGACTACAATAATGACATGTTCTTTGAAGTTGAACTTGCCGGGTTTGAAGTTGAATTTCAACCCCATCACGGAAAACTGCCGGTCAGGGAAGATCAAATCCCATCCTAGCCCAATCGGATACGCAACCAACTGGATGACATATGTCGTTATTTGTATGGTAGGGTTCTTCAACGAAAACAGCATATTGACAGCCGAGCCAACTGTGCATAGAATCAAGCCGATTACCCAGGCGCGAATCGTATTAGCCGGCAAGTCGACATCGTAATTTCTCACCGCGGCGCGCACCTTTCCACACGTTTAGACATAGCCGAGAACCACATTGCTATATTTGAAGAAGAAGAAAAAAAAAAAAAGCTTACCTCCGGGTAGGGGCTATTCTCCTCGAGGAGGGTCGTCTCGATCTCGACACCCTTCTCGGCATTGCCTGTAGCGAGAGCCGCGTCCACATCATTGAGTTCCTGGATCGGTAGATTAGGGTCGAGCTTGTGCTGTTCTTCGAAGTGTTTTAGTGTATTCAGGGCCTCGGCACCGCTCGCCTCGACCACTTCACTAGAGGAGTTGCTCGCGGGAGTGACCACCTCAGCGGCGCCACGCTTACGGAAACTGAAACCCATGGCCCGAGGTATGGTCGAAGCGATGTTAAGATATGATTCTCATGCTTGATTGCCTTGCTACGAGTTAGAGAGGGGGAGGGGGAAAAGTTGTAAGGTTGCGATCCGAGACTAATCGGGGTGGCATGCTGTCTTATACATGTCACCGTATACATGAACAAAGGGGATTGATATGCATTATCGTTTCTGTCACCCGGGGTCGTAACCAGGATGAGACCGTGAGCCATGACATTTAGCGGGCGGCAGCGTGGCAGCCCGGCTTAAGGAATTCGTGTCTAGTGTACCACCTATGTATGGGTCTTCGAGACTGAATACAACCTGAGGACCCCTCCCTAGGACGTGCATGCGAAGATCCTGGTAACAGGCAACCTGCCTAAATTGGACAACTGGTTAGATGGATAGCCGCAGCATGGTGAGCTGCAACGTGGGGATATACTTTACTTAGCCATAGTATATTAATGATTCCTGAGTGGGGCGGCGATAGAAACAGATGTCGAGAAGACAAGCTCTAGAGTTTGCCACCTCGGGCCTTCCGTATACATACAATCGAGTTTGGGATGATCGTGGGAGAGTAGCAAAAGTAACACGAAGAGGCCAAACTTTGGATACTAGAAGGAGTGTCATCAGCCTACTGATATCGAATTCCGCCGGGGGGGATGACCAGACGGGCAAACAAAGGAATGAGAGGATAAGTATCAGTTGCCCAATCAACACATGCGATAGGTGAATTGAGAAACCGTGTGCTACAAATCCTGTGTCTGGGGTTCTTATCTTTTACGCCGTATCCCCCGGACGTCTCTCGTAGGCCAGGATTATCTAGTAGGACCCAAAGAAGGGTAATCAACTTGCATGAAATACGGGCTGACAGTGGTCGACCGCAGACATCGTTGACGAAGATATTCCCAACTACATATCCTACCCAGCGCGATGGAACCGGGCACGGGAGCTGTGACGCTGCTCTTGTACATGAACTATCACTCTTAGCAGATCGCCAAGACGAACCCCAGAAAAAGGAAGATGCTTATTTTCAAAATGTGTATGTATATGCCGTTTTTGACGTAGGATCTAGATCTAGTTTAGTCTAGTCGCTTGCGACGAGCGATGCTGAACCCAGACTGCCAGACTGCCCAGACACGCTACAAGATGGAGAATGTTTAGCGAATCAGCTTTTCCCACTGCTACGACTTTCGTGCCGTATGCCGATCCCACTCTGGGACGTCAAAGTTGATAACGAGATGTCTGAGCTCCTTGCGTCGTACCCACAACATGGAAGCACATCTTTAAAACAGAACCAATTAGAGGACAGCTTGGAGAGATAAGAGCACAGTACGATCGTACCGTGTAACACTGAGCTGAAAACAGACTTGTGTGGAAGAGGCAAGTAATATGAAACAGCAAGTAATCAGCTATTGTCGGGCTACGGCCGTGTGCCAGGGCAATGGGGAATAAAATGGTAGCTTGTTGCTGTTAATTGGCCACAAGTCCCACCGTCCATATTCCATGGCTTGGCAAATTCGGTCCGACCTAGCCATAACTGACATTCGGCTCCCGTTTCCAGAAATACGTGTGGCTCTAGACGCCAATGCAACGTTTCTGTTTCCGTGAGCAGTCGTCTTACATGCTTAGACTATCGTCGACCCGCTCTCACCAAGGAAACAAGGTAGGTAAGAACGTGAGAAGGTAGAATACAGAATGCAGAATGGAAGGAATGTGTAAACGCTAGTCCTTGACCCAAGAACCGAGACTCGCGCGTTAGTCCTTGGCTTGATAACAACCGTTTAGCCGGGAGTCGGCTGTCCCGTTTAGAAACTGCAAACCTGGCATCCATGATGGTTACGTGGGAGTTGCTGTGTGGTATATTTAGGGCTCCGTTCTGAAGTAATGCTCATTCGGAACTCATAGAGGGTTCGTAGAGCATACCTCGGGATGGTGTATTGCCGCCTGAGTTGTACTTAACATCGTTTCGGTCGACGGCCGGCCGATCGTGACGGATAAGTCGTATTCTTATACGCAATACGCATTCCCGCTCTCTTCTTAAGAAGTGCCATGTCTTCCTGCGAGTGCCGAAGCCTGCATGGATAGTCTACTCTCTAAATATAATAGAAGAAGGAGGCTTGCAGTTTAGGTAGAGGTTTAGTCTTCCTGGGAGACTTTTTGGCCAACCGCGCCGTCTCTGTTGGCTCTCCAAACACCTTCTTCGCCGTCAAACTCTTCTCTCTTCCAGACTTCGACACGTTCCTTACAATCTTCGAGGGCTTGTTCGCCCGCTCGCCAGGCGGCTTGCCTATGTGACGCAGATACTGCTATAATGATACTCTCCTCTCCGATAGGCACGATTCCGAGGCGATGGATCATAGCTATCGAGATGAGACCATGTTTGTCACGGATTTCTTTGCAGATAGAAAGCATCGTACGCAATGCTAGAGGGTTATAGGCCGAGTATTGAAGCTCCTTGACTGGCTTGCCGCCGAAATTATCCCTTGTGGTGCCTGTGAAGAATCAGAATATGGGATCGCGGAACGGCGAGGATAGTTGATAACTCACCGGCGAACATGACTATTGCGCCAGCCTGAGGACTACGGACTCTGTCCATCACATTATTTACGCTTAGATGTTGGTCAGTGAGCGCGACATAACAGCCGTCCTCTTTGATCTCAGTAGCATCACGAGCCATCCTCTTGTCTTCGTATATATGCAGGATATATATGTATAGGAGAATACGCTGACAAAGTGAGAAAGAGTTGAGCTTATAATTGATGAACTCAGGACTCGAGACTCGGGACATCCATGTATAAGTGAATTGTTCTTTGTGCCTAGATCTTTGTACCGAGATCTCTGTACTTACATAGATCTTTGTACGTGCATACATAGGTACATATATAGTGCACGCTACGTACCGATGCGGTACATCATGATATCATAGGTACATGGATTTCATGCATCCCGTACATACCTATTATGTACATATGTATTTACGTATCCCGACTATATTACTAATGCCGAAGTTTTACCATGCTTAGCTCGCTTTCCAATCGCATTATATCGAATGCTCAATGCCAGGTGCGCTGCAGCTACATTTCATCATTGCCATCACCCGCTTTCAACTCCAATCCCGACAACTCCCAATCCCGAATCTAGTCGCGTTCTGCATCATTCCTTTACCTGATGCGCGCATAACACCCAACATGTACGACGACTACGACCATCGATCTCGTGACGAGCGGGATTACAGACGTAGATCACCCGCTTCTAGGGACAACCACTATCGTTCGCGGCATGGTAAAATGATATAGCCTGGAGGATTATTTGTAGAGATGAAAACTGAGCTTGCGCTAACTTCCCTGCGAGGAAAAGAATCCTCTAGGTCGCCTAGAAGGACGCCTCCAAAGGGACCGAGGGGAGAGGAATCCTACCGTATCCGGCGCTCTCCAGTCGGGCGAAGACGAGACGCGTCCACCGAATATCGCCAACCCTTCTTAGATCGTGCTACGAAGCCTGGTAGCGAGCCTTATGACCACGAAACCGACTACTCGCCCGCATATGACCGCGACCGTGGTCGTGGCAGAGACCGGGACCGACACTATATAGACCGTGACGATCCTCGCGGACGCTACAAGGACGTCAATAACAACAGAAGTCCCCACCGTGCTAATTCAGGCGCCTCATCGCCTTTCGACTCGGCTGATGACGGCTATTACCATGAACCCAGTCGCCGATCTAGGTTCGGGCGGCCCTACCATACCCTTAAACTAGATGATATCCCGGATAGAATGAGCACGCAAGAGGTATTTATCATTTACGACTTGTGTACGGTGCGCCGGTTTAATATTGTAGTAGATTGATGCCGTCATGCGGGATATGGGGGCTGTTGGTCTTGTTGAGGTTCGCATCAAATCAGACGACAGAAGCGGTAAGCCATCGTCTTCAACATCTTGTCGCATTACCCCGTTCCTGATAGCAGAAAAGGAGCCCGCCGATCGTATGCATTCGCCGAGTTCAGATCCGAAGACGATGCTATCGACTTTCTCGAGAGGCATTACCCTGCCCTCGATATCGCGACGAGCTACGGCCCTTTTGTTCGCGTTCCTATCGAGTATAGTCGAGAGCGCCGGCATATCGCAAACCCGGACGATTGGAAATGTACCATGGTGAGCCTTCAGTCCTTAATATGCTAGGTATATCGTACTATTTATCGTAGATTACCTGACCCATGCTTACTAGTGTCATTTCGAGAACTTTTCCAGGCGAGCATCCTGCAAGCAGTGCAAAGCGCCTAGATCATGTAAGCATATATTTTGGAAGGATTAATAACACGGGCCTATGGGCTAACCCCGTTGCCCGCCAGCGGAAAATATCGCGGATATGAAGCTAGACGGCAAAAGCGACGAATGCCCACAACAGACGCCATCCCAGTTCCTCGTCATTCGTGACCTAGCTTCCTCGGTAACCGAGACGATGCTAGCTAGCGAGGTGAAGAGGCTTTACGTGTCCGGGGAAGATGAACCTAAACAATCTTCCGTCACGCCGAACAAGCTCAAGAGTACGGCTCCGGTTGGCAATACCAGTGGGTTAGGTGCTAAGCCCGGCTCGCTGGTACGTGTCTTCATGATCAGAGACAAGTATTCGGACATCAGCTGCAACTATGGATTCGCCGAATTTTTAACCATAGACGATGCACGAGCCGCCATGGCGAAATACGCCGCCTCTCCTCAGTTCACCATTGCTTCGAAACCTATTACTGTAGCATTTATCCATTCTGGCGTCTTCATACCGTACCTACGCCCGGTCCAAGACGAGGAGCGCAGATTCACCTTCTCGGCAACCCACAACCAGTCTCTGAGACTTGTCTACTGGAATCCATCAGTTTATGCCAACGAATTCACCGTCTTCAACGAGAACTTGTACGAGGACAAGACGCAGACCGCAGAACAGCTCAAGAATGACGCCGATCGACCTATGGGCAAAGACTCCAAGAAGAGGAAGGCAGAGAAAGATCTCGTTGCGCCTAATGGCAAAAAGGTCATTGCGATGGCTCCTCAACTACAGAAATGGGCAAATAAGCACGCTGAGCTCTATAGACCCAAGGATTCGAGTAGTGGTGGGGATCCTGTCGACAACAAGGC
Organism: Annulohypoxylon truncatum; assembly: GCF_022578515.1. Classification (NCBI taxonomy): domain Eukaryota; kingdom Fungi; phylum Ascomycota; class Sordariomycetes; order Xylariales; family Hypoxylaceae; genus Annulohypoxylon; species Annulohypoxylon truncatum. The sequence continues at coordinate 37,466 of NW_025953794.1, read as the reverse complement.
GCCCGCAACTGGATCGAATGCCATAGGGCCAACAAGCCTAAGCATCCCAGCGGGCACAACGATACAGGCGACCGTGTCATACGCCGATCTTGATAAAATGTGCTGCCTTCTGTGCCGACGCAAGTTCAAGAACGAGCCCTCGCTCCGCAGGCATGAGCAAATCAGCGATATGCACAAGGCTAATCTTGATAGTAAAGCACTCATAGCCAAGGCAATCAAGGATCTGAAAGCTCTTGGCAAGGAGCCCGTGTCTAGCTATCGGGATCGGGCCAAGGAGCGCCGAATGGCGCACAACCAGCCTAGCAAACCGAAACCCCATCTTCCTAGAAAGAACCCCCAAGTAACTAAAGATTCGGGACCGGCCGCGGAGGCGCCGTCGGTGAAGCCCACGATTTCAAAGGGCGCGGGTTTGTTGGCTAAAATGGGATGGAGTACAGGGGAAGGTCTTGGGGCCGAAGGAGGTGGACGCACTGACATTATCGAGACAACGGCGTACGCCCCGGGAGTTGGCCTCGGAGCACAGGGTGGCAAGATTGGAGACGCTGCTGAGGAGGCCGCTCGAGCCACGAAGAACGACTACGCAGATTTCGTTTCGAAAGCGAAAGACAAGGCAAGAGAGAGATACGAGCAGATGGGATAGGATGCCTCTATTAATGCGTCCATGGGAGCTACCCTAATTCTGCGAAACGTGTATAATATCACGACCAATGCCGCATAACTTAAATACAATCGCATGAGATATAATACTCTTATAATTATGTACTAGGCAATGGATCTGTCAATGAGGCACAAGGGTACACTCAATAGTGAGACACCAAGAAGAGAATTTATGTACAGCATGATATCTTTTAGGGTATCCTCATAATTACGACCAAAGACCATATTTAACGACCGCGCGAAGTCGAAGCTATCGCAAAATTTCGTCGAGCCCGTTGACCATTCCTTCGTTTCGAACAATTCAGCCCGGTATAATCATACCGCAACCCCATAGGACGAATGAAGGACTTAATGCCACACCTCCGATATAAGAAACCGCCCCTGTGACAAAATACTGTGCAAAGAGCATCCACGTCTATAATACAACCAAGCCAACACCCATCAACCCACACAGACCCGTTATGGCAGCTACGGCTAGGGCCTCCCGGTTGGGAGCGGGTACAGTTCTTGCGCCGGCATTTCCGCTGCTCTGGCTGGACGAAGTGCTCGAGGAGCTAACAGTTGTGGTGGTCTGTCCGCCGTTGACGTTGCCAGTGCCGGGCAGCCCCGTGGCCGTCTGCTCTGCGGTAACCTGAGAAGCGACGCCACTAGCATCCGGAATGCCTGATTCTTGTGTGATCTCTACAACGTTGCTCTTAGTGCTATTCAGATTGGCCTGGGCTAAGCCGATCTGCTTGTTGGTGAGGTCGTAAACCACATACGCCGAACGAAGGAACGTATCACCAAGTAGGTAGTAGTCGGAATTTGGTTGCAGGCCGAAGCTGCAAACGTTGTCGAAGGGCAAGGAGGGAACGTCCAAGCCTAGCTCCACGTAATCTTGTACATTATTTAGGACCATCTCGTCGATGGGAACACGGACGACGGGGCCATCTCCCCCGCCGAATTGGAAGTCAAAGGTGAGATTCTTGTTGTCGTCCAAGTAATCGCAGTTTACGAAGACAAGCCCTGTTCCGGAGGTGTCATCCACCGCACCAAATGCGCGAAATATGCGATTTGCCATGCTAGAAGGGACGTAGGTCAACGTAGTGCCAGAGTCGAGAATAACCGGGACGGCGGACCGGGTAGTATAATTGGCCACGGTGCCATTATCAGCGGTCGTGGTCAGGGAGGAGAGGGCGACAGTGAAGGAGGAATAATTGCCGTAGCGATCCGGTTGGATGTCGACGGTTTTGAGCTCGCCGATGAACTTCTCGGTATCAAGACCGCCGAACAGGATCGTCCCCGTCGCAGCGTACAAATCGTCCTGAAAGAAGAAATAATAGGGTCAGTCTACGTTGCTATGCCTCAGGATACTCCAGACACGATCGGCGATATCATTCATTGGGGGGGCGCATACTAGATATAAGCTGTAGGCCTGAATGGCAGTCAGGTTCTGGTTCTGGAACAGATCCATGATGTTCGGATAGGGAGTCTTTGCAGCGACATTGGCGGCAAACCCTATACCCAAGAGGCCGGAGTTGATGGTGGAATTCTCGGCGAGGCCCATCTGCAGGGCCTTGATCTCGGCTCCACCAATGCCGAAGTTATCCTTGATGTAGTTGCCCTCAGCCCCTGACCCGTCGACGTAACGGATGTTAAAAGTGTCCTGAGAAACGACAGAGTAGGTCGAACTGTTGGAGGGATCGTAAGTCGACAAACAATATCCGTAATAGGACTGCATTGTTTTGGAATGGCAGAGGTTGGCGTTCGAATCTAATATCCAGACATCGCTGCTCCCGGTGTCGACAATCAAGTCGACGGTCTGCGGCGGTGTTCCCACCGTAACTTGGGCATAGTAGCCACCGCCGGTCAGATTGTTATTCAGCTCTTGCGAATACGTTCCGGCGCGCTTGTGAAGAGCAGGTAGTCTTGCGGTTGGTTTACTAAAGCCCACAGGAATGACCCTTTGTGCGATCGCGACATCGGCGACGACAGATGCAGCAGCGAACGCTGCCACGAGGGCTGAGAAAGACCCCATCGAAATAGTAGGGGAGTGGCTAACGCAAACAGACGCGAGAGAATACGATAGAAAAATAAGGGAGGGACAAGAATTGAGAGGACTATCTAGAGATTGGTGGACGGTATAACAGGTCCTCCTAGTCTCCGGTGTTGAGTCCTACAGTTTCTTCCCGGGAGCTCTAGGTACATATATCGAACATGTATGTTGGTAACCTATCGCCGATCGGTTGCAGATGAGCAGATGCAGAGATGCAAAGCCGCAGGGAGAAGGCGAAAGGCACGGTGGTATTGCGCGCGCGCGTACACCGAAATCTAACAGATCATCTCACCAACCAACAAGTGGCAGATACCTACCTAGGGGAGGTATATGTATATAATCGCGTCAGGTGGATAAAAGCTACCTCCAACGAATTCAACCTCCGAAGGACCGAAGGTAAGTTAAGGCTATATATATATCACACTCTCTCCACGTCGAGAAGCTTGGGGGAAAAGAGAAGGAGATGAGTATAAAGAACGATAGCGAAGAGAAAGAAATGAAAGGGAGTAGGGGGGTTGGAAGAGTTGAAGAAATCCATCTTCAGCTGCCAAGCAAAGCCATACAACCTTGGAAGCTGTTGTTTTTAGAATGGTGAAGTTCTTACTGGTATAATGCCTAGCATGTAAATCCTAGCTACATACCCTGGTAGGCAGGTATTTAGCGGGGGGACGACAGCGGACGGGGGTTCTACAGAGAAAGGATATAAGGAACAGGGGGCAGTGGCACTTGAGGGGAATTAATCCTCATGCATGTACATAAGCCATATATGTGCGTATCATGAGAGATTACGCGGCTTGGCAGTCCTTTCTGCCTTTTACCCAATCAACTATGGTCCCGCTAGCCCTCCATTACACACACATACCGGTACGTACGTATGTATCTACCTATAAGGGCGTGTAACCAGTTAGGTAGACTTCAACGTTGACGTTATAATCAGACCTCAATCATCCAATCTTCTAGCTGCGTTTTCCACTTACATACACCAGTTACACCATCTTCACCACCATTGCTGTCGACGTCGTCGTCATCATATATCTAGCCAATCACACCTATGCACTTATTCACTTCAAGTAATCATGCTCTTCTTGGTTAATCGGAAACAAACCCTCTCATTAAGGCATCTACATAAAGCCCAAATTTAGGCCGGGTATCGTGGTATCGTGGTATCGCAAACCATATTATCAAGCCAACTAAGCCCAGTCTCATAATAACAACGGAAAAGAAAAAAAAGAAGAAGAAAAAAGAAAAGGACAAGAAGAAAAGAACAATCCTCCAACATAGACCTATCGTCTCCCGTCTCCGAGGCACTACTGTATACCTCTTCTCTCCACAATCATCGCACTAAGCTTAGAGATGCTAGTGTCACTAAGCACCTCAAAGATGCTTACATCTGCAGAACACTCTCTAGATACCCAGTTACGTACTCCAACCGCCACTAGCGAGTCCACGCCGTAAGCACTGGGTGGTCTCGAGACCTCGACATCGGATGGGTCCATGTTCATGCTCTTCGACAGCATTTCCTGAAGCCCCTTAGTAATGATGACTTCTTCTGCCTCCGCATCGGTGGCCTGCGCTAGCATTCGCTGCATGTTGTTCTGGGAGTCCGGATTCTCCTCAGAAATGGTTGCCCAACCCTCCGGCATATCCACGGCGTTGAGGTGCGTGAACAATGACGTCCGAGTCCAATAGGGGTCGGCCGGCTTGTTCTGGCGAATAAGTCCGCCCGTGCCAACTCCTGTGACAATCTGAGCCGGTGTCTCTAACCCATCTTCTATCTGTCCGGTGATTGCACACTCGACTATGCGCTTGAAGTCCTGTAGTCTGATTCCGAAGAATCCGCTGGCCTTAAGAATATCCAGCAATTGCGGATCTTCTGCGAGCATTCCCGCCTCTAGGATCGGGCCTAGATCGATCGATACAGCGTGCGTCGTACCTCTGCGCTCCGTGTTGATGTGCCTTGCCAGGATATCTTGGAATGCGTTGCCCGCCGTGTAGTTTGCCTGCCCACGGTTCCCGATGACGCCTGCCGAACTGGACAAGAAGATGAAGAAGTCCAAGTGGCCACCCAGCACACGGTGGAGGTTCCAGGAACCGAGCGTCTTGGGTTGAGTCGCCAATTGCCAGTCATCATACGTCATGTTCTCAAACACCGAGTCTCGTAAGACAGCTGCACACTGGAACAATCCCTTCACAGGAGGCATCGATTCGCCGATTTCTCTCGAGACCTTCTCGAGCGCTTGGCCATCACAGATGTCTACCTTGAAATCCCGGGCATCGACCCCTCTGCTGCGGAGAAGGGTAAGGCAAGAATTTGCCAGCTCGCTTTTCGCGCCCGATCGAGATAGAAAAGCTATGTGTTTGGCTCCGTTAACTGCGAGGAGCTTAGCGATCTCAACGCCAAGGCCACCGAAACCACCGGACAACACGTAAGTGGCGTCCTCGCGTAAATAGTCGCTCGTGGGACGACGAGGCTGCGGCATGGTCCGGATTTTCTTTGGGGCTGTAGGTCGTCGGCAGCGAATCTGATCGCCAACCTTGTACAGGTCCATGCTCGCGAAAGCATCCTGGAGCTCGGAATAGTCGTATTCGGAAGTACTGTGGGGACCCTTAATGCCGTATTCCAGCAGTGGATATTCTACGACCAAACTATGGCCGAGTAGCTCTGGCTGATTCTTGATCAAAGATCGCACGTCTATGATGGTGTATCTGAACGATTTACCAGCGACTTCGGTCTGGCCTGCCGCCGTATTCTGGCTGGGCTTGTTTGCGAAACCGAACACACGACCACCTGAGAATGTGTTAGCGGATGTCCCAGTTTGACTCGTTCCGTGTTACGAGTACTTACCTTCTTTAATACATCGTATGTTGGAATCTCTACTTGACGCCGCTGGGTCGAAGATCAAATCGACGCCCTTGTTCTTCGTCAGATGCATTATTTGATCCACAAAGTTCTCCGCTCTCGCATCGAGTATATGCTCGTCTGGCAATTTCAAGAGAGTGCTGAGTATGGCACGCTGCCCGTTAGTCTCTGCGGTGGCTAACACGGTGACAGTCCATCTCTGAGCAACTTGGATCGCTGCACGGCCAAATGCTCCTGCACCAGCATGTACCAAGATGAAATCGTCAACGCCCGGTATCCCAAGCGCGTAGTTGGCGACGGAGGAACACGTAGGGAAAAGGGGCCGTAAGCTCCCACTGGCCTTATGGACTAGATTTCCGTCACATACCACGAAGTCTCTCAAGCCTCCACGAGCGATGCCCACAACGTGGTCACCCACCATGACGCCGCTCCTGACACCTAGGCCGACATATTCAGCTATGCCGTACACGTCTGTTCCCAGGTGGTCATCCTGTGCTCGCCCCTGTAAAACGTCATCGTCCAATTCGGTGAGCGTACTCATCAGGACCCTGATCTTAACATCGTAAGGAGAAAGAGGTAGGTTGGCGTCGGGGTCATCGCGCCAGTATAGGCTGCCCGCATCGCCCAACTTCCCGATCTCCAACCTGAGCGGCCTCTCGTGAGGATCTTGTATGCCCTGCAGGATTGGCTCAGCTGGTGCGGAGCCACGCTCGATAAGAAAATTGAGCTCTTCTACTAAGACCAATCTCGGAACCATTATCTTTCCTTTTCTTTCGACGTACTCCGTTTCCGTCGCGCTACCGGTGTTCGGTCCAAAGAAGGACCGTCCGAAAAGGTCGATGATCATCTTGATAGACGACTCTGAGGAGATGTCTGTGTCGACATCGACATCGAGTGAGATCAATTTCTTGGTAGGATACTCCGACTGGATGGTACGACCAAGAGCCTGGATTAGGCAAGATCGAGGGTTGCTCGCCTCCACCTGTGAACCTCGAGTGATCCAGAATATACCCTTCGTGGCAGTAACGACGCTGCGGAAGGCAAGGAAATCCTGCTCAGACCAATTCCAAACTAGCGGCTCGCCATCAGCCTCCAGGAGGGATATGCAGAACTCTGGAAGTTCTTCGTCATCTCTGATACCGCTCAGCGTCCGGAGGTCGTAGTCGAAAACGTTTGCGAATGCCGAGCAGAGCATGCTCAGACCGACGTCTATTCCCCCCGGAACGAGGATAAGAACTCGATTCTTCGGTTCCATAGAGTGCAGACTCTGCGTAGGCGTATCTTCTCCCTCGGCGTTGTCGGAAGGATCACCTAGTGGTTCCCATACAATCTCAGTGCAGAGATTGTGGTGGTTTGGTAGGAAACCGTTTTCTCCGCCGGTAAGGGTCGAGGCCAGGGCAGTAAAAGTCATATCCTTAATCACGATGAGCGGAGGGTTCTGAGGACTAGCATTGCCCAGCCAAGAGTCATCCGCAACAACAAACGACGCAGATGCGTCGCGTAAGCTGCGGAGATCCGCTTGGGTACGGACAGCGAGTTCTTGTCCAGCCTTCGAAAGCATATCGGATTCGGCCGATAGATAAAGACTACCAATGAAAGAGGGAACCATCGGGTCGCTGCCAATGGCGAAAGCGGTCTGGAAGATGGAATCCAGAGTCGCCGGATGAACTATGTGAGGGTACTCGAAGTTGGCTGGCATAACAGATTTGGTGTCCGGAACACGAACGATGCTGACGCAAGTGTTGCCTCTTTTTCGAAGAGAGCTGATGTTCTGGAACAAGGGACCATAATTCATTCCGATGACGTCCAGAGTCTCGTAAAGCTGTCGCGGTATAACCGATTCATCGCAACTACTTTTCGCATCAACGTATGACTGGTAATGCCTATTAGCTTCCAAGAGCCTCTCCTTACGGACCTGGTGCTGGGCCCTTGCTCCATCGTCAGAGCGGCTGCGATGAATCGTGACAGACCCGTCACCATGTTCCTCCCACGGTCCGTCAAGCTGCTTTGAGTAGATGAAAAACTCAAACGTGCTCGATCCTACTGGGCCATTAGATTGCTTGTTCAGGTTCAAGGCATATTCTAGTCCGTGCGAGGTCCCAGGAATTATCATAGCCTTTTGAATTCTGAATCTAGTAATCTCGATACCCGCAAAGCCGTCTGACGCCACCTGCTTAGCAGCTTCAATCACCATCGTCACCATACCGGCAGCAGGATAGATCATCGTCTTCTGCACCTGATGATCGCGGATCCACGGGGTCTCTGACTGGCGGAGGAACCCGCGCCACCGAGGCTGGAATGGTATCGAGTCCGCGGTTGGCCGTCCGATAAGGTCGTATCTGCCATGGACCTGGAAACGATTGGCTCGCGATAAGTGCGACTCGTACCAATAAATGTTGTCGTGGTTCCAGGGATACTTCGGCAGATCGACAAGGAGCTTTGGTCGTCCAGCCTGCAAATTTCGCATGACTACCCAAGGCATGGAGACATCGCGTCCATGACCCCAGAGCTTTCCAACTGCTTCAAGTGCGGTAACTGCCGCGTCTTTTCCTCGACGAAGCGTGGAATAGTATGATGGGCGTTGCCCGAGCTTCTCCTCGGCGTCAAGGATCTGCTTAACCGGGCCCTGGAGCGTGGAATGGGGGCTTATTTCCAAGATCGCGGTCGGCTTCTCGGTTTTGGAGCTCAACATTTGATGCATAGCATCGGCGAAAAGCACCGGAGAGACCATGTTCCTGACCCAATACTGCGGGCCAAGTTCTTCCCAACTGATTGGGCGTCCAGTTACGGATGAATACATGACACAGGGCGCTGCTGCAGAAGAAGGACCCGTGACCCTTCCGTCCAGATTAATGTCGTCTGGTGTAACCAGTTCCCCCTGAGCATGGGGATGCGGAATAGTGCCGATGTTCGGCTCACGGGGCACGATATGCTCAATCGAGCGGAGATATTCGGCTTCACAGCGCTTCATGTGGTGCGAGTGATAGGCGATACTGACTACAAGTAATCGACTGAAGACACCCGCGGCCTGGAAAGACGCTTGAAGCTCCAATATCGCATCTTTGTCACCAGAAAGCGTCACCGAGGTTGGGCTGTTTATGCAAGCCACCACCGCTCGGCTGCTGCCCACTTGCTCCACGTACTTCTGCGCCTCGTGTGCCGACAAGCCAACTGCGAGCATGCTACCGTTCGACGTTCCTTCTCCCTCGGGAGAGGAAAGCATGGCTCCAGCGCAGCGTCCACGTTGGTAAGCCAACTCCAAAGCATCCTCCCGCGAGAGAGCGCCAAGGGCATATGCAGCGGCTATCTCGCCAGAGGAGTGGCCGCAAACATAGCTTGGAGTGATCCCGAAAAACTTCATCAGGATATTGATAAGTGCTATCTGGATTGCCGTAGTTGCTGGCTGGGATATTTCGGGACGGTTGATGCTGGAGGATAGTTCATCCTCGAGAAGCTCCTTGATGAGGTTCAACGGGCGCTCCGAACGGGTTTTCAGGTACGAATCGGCTTCCACGATCGACTTCAGAAAAATGTCAAACCCTAGAAGCTCCCTGCCCATCGCGAACCACTGTGCTCCTTGACCACCGAAAATAAAGGCCAATCTAGTAGCTTTCTCGTCCAACGCTCTGACAAAGTCACTGGATCTCAAATCGGCCAGTTTCTGTACGAGGTCGCTTGGAGATTGCGCAGTGACGGACGCCCTCCACGGCAACTTGGTTCGGCGGCAACCAAGCGTGTACGCAAGATTTTCCATGGTGTTGGTGGGAGCCGAACCAACCCGCTCGCTCATATAGGACCCGCAATCTTTGAGTACTTGCGACAATACTTTCTGCTCATGTGCGGAGAAGACGAACAAGTGACTTTGCGAGTCACGGCGAGGTATCTCGATGTCTCGCTCTGACCTAATATCCTCCCGGACGGCATCATCAATACAGACGGCTTTAGCTTCGCGGGAAGGTAAGTCTAAAGTTGCGGTGTTGTGGTGTGCTACAAGCCCTCTTTCAGCTAAATAATGAGCAGCATCGTCCATGATGACATGTGCATTACTAAGATATTCAAGTTAGTATCCTTCATTCAATACGGTGTCGAGAGAAGGGGGGGGAAGGAACACCGAGAACTTCGGCGATCCACCAATCTCGAGATATATAATAACGTAGGATAGGATAGGATAGGATAATGTAGGGCCATGTTATAAGGGTAGTCACTCACGTTCCACCAAAACCAAAGCAGTTTATGCTTGCACGTCGGAGCCCTTCGACAGGCCAAGATGTGTTAGTGACTGGGACCTATGAAAAAAACATTGTTAGCGAAGGGCTCGAGAGCTGGCGTAGCGTCACTTCTTACCTTCACCTTCCAGTCGTCGAACTTGATTGCTGGGTTACCGGGCAGCTCGAAGTTGAGATGCTTAGGAATTATTCCTTGTTCGATCGTTAGGACGCCCTTGATTAGGCCGGCAATTCCTGCACATCCTTCCAAGTGACCGATGTTGGTCTTGATTGATCCCTGAGTTCTAATGTCAGAAGGAAAACTCTCGAGATAATAGACGTGGTGGGAGGTGATACTTACGACATAGATAGGGTTGTTAGAAGTACGATCTCCGCAGAACGCGTCCGATATAGCTTTCACTTCGCGGAAATCTCCGGCTTGCGTGCCGGTTCCGTGGCACTCGACATAGGCTGTGCCGTCGACAGGCAGTCCAGCTCTCTTGTAGACGGATTTGATGTTTCTCAATTGTGCTTCCGACGACGGCAATGTGATTCCTTCATATCAAAGTTAGAAAAGTCCTTATTATACCGGATATAGCACGCTTACCTGGAGTTCGACCATCCTGGTTAACACTCGATCCACGGATAACGCTACGGATGTTGTCATTATCCCGGATAGCGTCCGTGAGACGCTTGAGAACAACGATGCCGATACCTTCTCCACGGCCGTATCCGTTGGCGCGTGCATCAAATGTGAAGCACTTGCCGTCTGGACTTAAGAAATTGAGCGCCGTCATAGGCATCATCGTGTTGGGTGTCAGAATCAGGCCGGCGCCTCCAGCAAGACCCTGGCTAAGTTAGCACCTAAGCTATTGCCGCATTGAACGATGAACTTACCATGTCGATCTCCCCGTTGCGCAAGCTTTGGCAGGCATTGTGCACGCAGACAAGGCTAGCACTGCAGCCTGTGTCGATTGTCATACTCGGTCCATTGACGTCCAGGAAGTAGGAAATCCGATTGGACATGATTGCAATTCCGTTACCCGTGGCTCCGTATTTCGGAGAGTCGTCGGGATCACGGAGTACGATTTGCTCGTAATCTTCAATTTGTTAGCTAGAGATCTCCAAGTTTCTAGGGTGTTTGTATTCCGCATACCCTTTACGAACGATCCCACCCATACGCCGGTATCAGACTTGCGAAGAGCATCACGGTCAACGCCAGCTAGAGCCACGAGTCAGCTTAGATATGGGATCGGGTTCGCCATTAGGTGACATACCGCTGTCCAAAGCCTCGACAGACACCTCAAGCAGAACTCGTTGTTGAGGATCTATCGCGCGGGCTTCATCCGCAGGGATCGAGAAGAACTGCTACTGTTAGCAAAATGCTGCTCGGGTTCATAGGAGTCAGAGCTTACCGAGGTATCAAACACACGAATATCTTCATCGATAAAATGGCCGGACATAAACGGTACCTGGTCCAATGTTAGTCTCTGTTCAACTAGGGGTTTAGGAGAGGGAACCTACGGTTCCTTGGCGGTTTCCACTGGGGTGGAAATAGCTCGCAATGTTCATCCGTTCTTTGGGGATCTCCGACCATGCGCTTTGGCCTTCCCGAAGCATGTCCCATAGGGCCACGGGTGAGGTAGCACTACCTGGGAAGCGGCAGCCTAGTCCGACTACCGCGATCGGCTCCATTGCGTCGGTAGTAGATGAGTTGCTCATCGTGAGCACTCGGAGCCCGTGTCTACTCGTGATTAATCGGGATGATAGCGCAACAAGCTTGTACTAAAGAAGATAAGGTGAGTAGGAATGACTAGAATAACGACGATTAAAAGGGATAATGAGTTTTTTTGTCCCTCTCGAGACGTGAGAGAAGGGTAGAGGTACGAAATGTAGTAGGCGATACGATCTCAAAGGACAACTTATGTGTTGCCAAAGCTGCCGTCGAACTTAGTGCCCTCGGACCAAGGACCTCGAAGCACAACACCTCAAGGAGCAGCAATGTAGTATATGAGTTTGAGCTGTGACGTCTTCTCCCTGCTAATGAAGAATCGCGGGAGGAGGTTGTGTTATTATTGATGGTTGATGGTTGTTGTCAGAGAAGAAAGGAGGGGGGTTTTATAAGGTAAGATAAAGAAAGGAGAATGCCAATGGCGATGATGGGGGAAGAGGTAGGTAGGACTTGGTAAGGAAATCAAGTGGTTTGTTGACGTGTTGGTACCTGTGTTCATGTGCTGTGCCGTAGGTGGATATAATGTAAGAAGTGTGTCTACTAATATCTTGGTGCTTATGTCGTGTTGTAGAAAGTAGAAAAGGTGGGTGTTATGGTTTGGTGTTATGGTGTAGGTATGGATAAAAAAATATAAAAAAAATAAAGAAAGACAATGTCAGCATATTACGTACCTTGACAACGAGTTAAACTCCAAAAACCTGGTGAACACTAAGTTAACAATCATAAATTGATTATGAATTGCAAGAAATAGGAATTCGTGTTTTGTTGTTTTAGGTCAGAGGTTTGTGGAGCCAGCGTTACGAATTAGAAAAAAAAGTGTTAATGTTGGGGCACCACCTGGTATGTGCGTAAGAAGAGGAGATGTTGCTAACGGTGATGGTTTTTAAGAAGAAGAAAAGACCCGAAGTAAAGGGTGTGAGTGAGTAGATGAAACTATAGAGGGAAGGTTTGTAAAGGTGTTAATATACTGAGGTACGGAGTTGGAAGGTTCGATAATGAGATAAGAGATTGTGTAGAAATATGGGTGATGAGTAATTCTTTAGAAGGGTAGGTAACGAGCAGTTGCTAGGTGACGAGTGACTGTGTAGAAGGGTGGGTGGCTAGGGAACGCGCGAACAGTGAAGCAGCAAGAAATAGGATTTTTCTTCTTTTTCCCAAGAACTGAGCCCAGCCATGGAGAAGATGCCAATATGGTTGGGGATGAGCATGGAAGGATTGATATGGTAGGGTACTATATGGAAGAATCATGACGTACCTGAGCGTAGAATGGAGTGTTGGTGGGGAGTTCGGATTGAAGTTATGAAAAGACGAGAGAGGATGTTTGGAAAAGGAAGTTCAGGATGTTTAGATGATGAAAGGATGAGGGTTTGGTTGCGGGTGATGAAGGAGGAAAGATTTATGTTGTTCTATGTCATACTATGTTGATGGGGTAAGAAGTAGAATGGGAATCATAACTTACCTAGGTGTGCAAGTAGAGTAATCAGTCAGCTTAGGGGTAGAAGTGTCAGTGCCGAGTATGCGGATGGGAAAGATATCGGTTAGGTAAGTTAGGTGGAAGAAAATTGTTCTTTTATGCCATGCGGTCCCAGCAGGTTAGGCGGTGATTACAACAGTGATTAGGACGATGGCCTAAGAGGGAAGAAATGATACATACATAGGTACGTAACAGTTTTAAAAGCACCCGTAAAAGAAGTTCAGTAAGTGACTACATCGGACGAAAAAAATAGTATCATTGGGCGAGAGAACCGTGATATTCATTTATTCCAAGTACCTATGTATTCTTTTACAGCGTCCGACCCCTAACCCTGCCCCTGACAAGGCTATACGGCAGGGCTATATATAATGGACCCAACTTGCTTAGCAATGACAATCGGAGAGGCATTATGTGGTTAATCACCAAAACCATCCCTTAGAGGTACATAATCAGCTGTTAACACATGACAAGGATATCGTTTACCACTACAGACTGACATACCGAGGTGCATTGACAATGGGACATTTACGTACCTTCTACGTACGCAGTTTGCTCGACTACTCAAGATAGTCTAGCAGACTACAGGAATATCTGCTTGCTACATAAGTACCTGGTACACTTACGATTCCATTTAGGCACCCAACATCACGTACATTGTCTGCAATGGTATCCGTGATCCTGATCGCTCCTAGATATGACGTGTTCTACCTACCTACAAGCACCTGGATGGTTACCCATCCATTCACACCCACCAGACTTATATGTTGATATAATTAATTATACGTACATACCAAATGATCTACCTCCCTAAGTCCGTTAAAAGAAGGAGCTTAACTAGAATATGCGTGCAGATACCCCGATAAACAATACTAACCATAATCAGGGCAGTTTAGAGGGACAATGTAATTGGTAGTCGGGCCGGTGCTTTTTATAAATCAAATCGCATCAGCCATGTGGCCGTGGGGTAGACCGAAAAGATTCAATTAAGGGTAACTTATAAGCAGTTCACGAATCAACTCATGTCACTAATCCAGGTATATCGAATATTATAGGCACCGGGTCTCTAAGTCACTCGCAAATATAGGTCCAAGCTAAACCCCTTTAAGCTGTATATTTTCCCGTAGACAAAATGAGAGAAGTCTGCCCCTTGAAATGGCCGTCAAAGTTGAAACCTCGATGATTTGGCTCATATGTACAAAATGTCGTAATCCTCGTGGTTATATCATACATGTGCTATCCGAAATAGTTACGCATTAGTTATCCCCCTGATCCAGCGGCTTGTAATGTAAACAAGATTGTCAATGGTAGGCCTGGGGCGACCCGGAGACAAATTATACCACTTTACTTTTCGGGGCGAACCTTTTACTGACTACCTACCTATATCGACACCTGTGTAAACCAATCCTCCTTGTAACGCGTAATATTTGAACATTTGGTATTGAAACTAGGAGAATATTTTGTATGGCAAGCCAGGCAAAGCTTGGACTTTGAACTTACATACCGGATGCACGTAGTTGGTGAACATTGGACTGGTTTCCTTTCCTTTCCGCCGCTTACCTAGGTATCTGGGTAGGTAAATATTCATCAGCACAGCACACATAAACTGAGACAATGGCCAGAGACACTGGCATATATCAATCATGATTCTTTCTCATATATCGCGTAAAGTAAAGCATCGAGCATATACTCCCCGAGTCCTGAGGTTTAATTGTTCTCTTGTTAAAAACATCGGGCCGTTTAGTTGCAACCATACTGCGTCTACCACATGGAGCCAAACGTAGCCGTGGAACGTTTGCTGTTAGAAAAATAGCACCGAGGGCACATCGTTGGTTTGATGGAACTGCTGTCGTAATAAGGATTACGCATTTCTATTAAGAATCGTTCGTGGTCTACAAGCAAGCTGAGGGAAGGGTAGACATGTAGTTGAGGAATTTAGACGTGCAATTTTGAGCCGCAAAGTACCAGGTACCTAGTTACGTACGTAGTGGTAACGATAAGATAAGGCCGATATCGATAATCATATCTCACAAACTTATGTAAACATCATGTACTAGGTACTGTAACTTTTAAGCTTTATGACGTGCATGCCCAGGTACTAGGTATTCAAATTAATCAGCTAACACCTGTAATTTTATCAAATTAGTTGATTGAATTTAATTGATTGGCCTACTTGAAATTTATTTCTATTAGGGTTTCTAAGAATTAAGTACTTTACGTAGGTACATATTTATTTCCTATTTATTAACATAACACGAGTCTATCCTACATACCTAGTAGGTAATGAAAATTACATCTAACTACCAGGTAGGTAGTTTAAATGTCAGAAATCAGTTTCCCCTCCCCCTTTTCAGCAATCGCTTACAGCCATTCATATATATACTCACCTTGTCCGCGACGTAATCCGCCCCGTGCCCCAACTCAATCCTGTGAATTTCTCCTTGAATACCGTTAGCGAGACAAACAAATTGAGGGAGCCCTGGCTGCGCATAGCCGCGCATAGCCGCCTATCGCTCGATAGGCTTATTGACAAATGTGGCAGTCACACGGACGGGATTCGACATGATCTCTCTTTGTCGGGGCGTTCCCTTCTAGCTATTAAACTGCCACGGCTATTTCTCGCCCTGTTCTAGCACCCCCCATATAACACATATTCCCTTTGATATTTTATATAATACCTGCCTACTTACCTAGGTGTGCTAACAAAATTAACAGATTTCAGGTACGCCTATAAAGCTTCACCTGTATGAATCCTGGCTCTCGTCAAACTAGCCTACAAAGCTTACTGCCACGAAGAATTGGAGAGGGTACAACAAGTGAGGCCCCGCAACTGTATTAAAACGACATGACATGGATGGTTAGTCTTTTTACGATCTACAGAGTCAATCATGTCTTGTTTGCAAATCAGACATATACCATCCGGTGGGCCAGCTGTGGTTTTTCAATGCCATACTGTTGTTCGTGGGGTAGTACGAGACGGTCCTAAAAGCTTCAGCCGGATACCTAGGTAATTGTATAATCTCCTTGCTACCGTTCCGCCTGTACTACCTTACACCATCAACACATCCGATCCCCTTTCGTGGTCTTCCCGTCTTCCCTTCCTCCTTAGACATATTGAACGAGAGAATAAACATGAGTTTGTGTTTGAGTTTGAGTCATCAGGAGCCCATACGGGGGCTAGTTCTGTATTTGACCAAGGACATAGCGACGAGCTGCAGTGATATCGGACAACTGCGGTTACGGGTCCACTATCCTTCATTCCCTCTGGTCTTGCTGACTTGGCGTGTTGTCTCAGTCCGAGTCTCCTCCAAATGCTAGGTCATACATGAACGATGGTTAGGTACGACAAGCAATAAAAACCTGGTAGCTTCTCATATACCGAGGTACGTAAAAGGGATAGATTCTCTTAACTCATGTTGCCTACTTCCAGTGATCTGCGCCTACCTAGGTAGCCAATTCAAGTAGAAAAATAGATTGGAATGCCTAGGAAGGTAGAGCAAGGTGCTGCCGATATGGATAAGTACATGATGGAAGGGGCCCGGACGCAAACATCCACAGATCTGTAAATGTCCCTATGATGCTTACTTTGGCAGGTGATGAGCTGCACTGCATGCTACATTATCTATGTACCTAGTGTCAATTGATGGTAGTAAGTTTCGGTTCTACGTATATGTATATACCTACGTGTAAACGTATATACGTATCTTATATTCGATCGCGGCTGCCAGATGCCATTAAACTCCCTCCAACGCCACCGGTAAACAACTCAAAGCTATAACTTCGGGCTACTGGCAAGAGCACATTGACCTAGGTATTACATAACCCAACTTTCACAATCATCTTCTCTCCTTTCTTCCATTTGTTCGCCATAATTTACCTACCTAGACAACGGTGGAATTCTCGAACATCTGAAAGAGAGAGAAACTAGTACGACAACCGACTGGTATGGCAAATGCACCTACTTACCTTACGTACCTTGGGTACCTACTCAACTTAACTTCATCGGAGCGTGCGTTGAACACATTCGTGCCGTACAAGACGCGCCTTGCGCCTCTCACTTCTTTTACACAACTTTGTCAGGCTCTTTCCCTTCCTCTCGAAAACTTTTCTACATACCGACCTCCCAACCCACCGATCCCCAATTCCTGTCTTACCCAACCTCCTCACCTCCTACTATCATACCGACATATTCACGATGCCGTATCAGCGTTCCGTGCATGGCTGGCGCCAAGCAATCTTGATCGCGACGTAAGTCAAAGTCCCCTTGTCAACCTGGATCGGCACAATCGACCTGAGCTAACATATATACCAATACCTATGTAGTCAATTGGTTGGTCTTCTTTTCTCGGCTATCGATGCATCCATTGTCTCGACCGCTCTTGTTACTATTTCCATCAGTCTTCAGGACTTCTTGGATTCTCCATGGGTGGTCCTCTCGTATCTGCTAGCCTACCTTGGCTTCGCCATCGGATTCGCTAAGCTGAGCGATATTTATGGCCGTTGTGAGATTTTATGCTGCTCATGGGTACTCTTCGTTGGATTTTCCATCGGGTGCGCTCGCGCAACAACCATGACCCAACTGTACGCTATACTTCCCCTTCCACGACACCATGGATGTATCTTGTGCCCGTACGTGCTAACTCGCCAAATAGAATTGTCTATCGGGCATTTCAGGGCATGGGAGGCTCAGGCCTCTACAGTCTTAGCCAGGTCGTACTCTTTGAAGCAGGCCCTTCTGACAAACCGAGCCTGATGGGTGGCTTGATCGGTACCACTTTGGCCATCTCCTACGTTCTTGGGCCCATCCTCGGAGCCGTCATCTCATCGACGACAGAGTGGACTATCATATTCTGGATCAAGCATGTACACAGACTCTATATACTCCAGGATTCGTGCTAATAGGTGGAAATAGTGTCCCAGCCGGCGTGGCCGTGGTCCTTGCTCTATACCTAGCATCGCCACCCGAATCCCTACCTTACGAGAGAGGATGGAAATCTATTCGGAGAATCGACTTCCTTGGCAATATCTCGGTCATAGCAGCAACCTCCCTGTTGGTATTCTCTCTTCAAGAGGCCGGTGCATATACATATTCTTGGGATAGCCCTGTCATCGTTTCAGCTCTGTCGATCGCCTCTCTCAGCTGGGTCGTCTTTTTCACCTGGGAGATTTACCTTGGGCTGGCCCGATCTACGCTAATTGAGCCTATCTTGCCCCTGCGACTCTTTTTCCGACGGGTGTACGCCAGCTGTATAATGTGGGTGGATTTTTTCTTCACGTTTAATAGGTAGCAACCCGGCTAACGACGACAGTTGCACATTCTGCACCGGCTACATATATCTGTCGATCCTCATCATCCTGCCCGAACGATTCCAGATTGTCAACGGACAGAATGCGCTCAACTCTGGCATCCACCTGCTACCGATGCTAGGTGCTACTTCTTTCGGTGCCTTCTTCGCGGGCGCCATCTCCCGCAAGCGCAACAACACCTCTTGGACGCTTATGGTAGCCCACGCATTCCAGCTTCTAGGAATCGGTCTTATGTCTACACTCAAGGACGCCACTACCGAAACAAAGGCACAGTACGGATTTCAGGTACTCCTTGGCCTTGGTTTCGGGCTGTCCTTCGGCTCGGGGACAATCATGGCATCTGTGCAGTCTCACAGCCAGGACTTGGCCGTAGCTCAGGGCGCCGTAGCACAAGCTCGAGTCTTTGGCGGTGCTGTGGGAATAGCTATTTGTAGCATCATCTTCAACGGAAAGGTGACAACAGAGCTTGGAAGCAAGATGGATCCCGATGATATGGCTGCATTACATCATAGCCCGACGATCGCCCCCTGGTTGCCGGATGATATCAAGCTCCTTGTTCGATCCGTGTAAGTATATTTAACATTTTCCTCAGCTGTCCCTTCTATCCTCTCCGCGACACTATTCGATACTAATGTTTGCCTGGTTTAGATACGCGTCGGCTTTCACTGATGACTTAAATGTCATGATTGCCATAGCTGTCGTTGGCGTTCTTGCTAGTGTGTTCACTTACGAAAAGCACCCACCTGCCTTATCTACGGCCTCGCAGGCTAAGGAGGCCTTGGGGATTGACGTGCAGAGTGATACGGAGCTCAGATTAGTCAGTCACTAATCGGGGCATTGTTAATTTATTTGTTCTGCTTCCGTCTTAGGCTACCTATACAGAAAGGTGGCAGTCTAGTTCATGAAGTGTCACTGGACAACTGAATAACGTTACTTAGCTTGGCTCTAGGAACAGGTTGCGTACCGGAAGCTACGTCGCTGGTAGAACGAGCAATGGTAGCTCAGCAACCGCATGTGGTGAGCTGAGAAACTTTGCTTCACCTTTGCGTTATTCAATTTTCGTGGTTTTTTTTTTTTTTTTTTTTTTTTTTAAGGTTTGATGATTATCCCATTCTCGTTGATTCTGGTTAGGTATTCCACCATCGATTAGGCTACGTAGTGTAATTGTAACGAATTTTCCTACATTTAAAACACCCCTCCAAGGAGAATTTCCTGGGTGGGGGGTTGATACTAGATTCTAGCCGAGAAAAGCAAGAAGATCCTAAGTTGTCTTTACGTACGTAACACAGCAATTAACTATATACCTATCTAAGACACACTACTCCAGAGTACGACTATGTGCCACGCACATACTAGACCAGTTTACGCAATATGTGAGAAAGCAAGATCCATAACACCTTCCTATTATCTATTATAGGCAAACATAGTCAGGCAATAGGTAGCCCCTATATATGCAGCCAGGGTTTTCCATCAGGGATTTTTCGGCCTGACTCCTAACCAGATCTTCGGGTCTCCGGAGAAGAACGAGAGGCTACCTAAAGATCTACATAGTGTCGTGCTTAGCCTCGGTCGTACTACCTAATAGGTCTCGTGGGGAAGTGGAGGACGAACTTATGTAGGTTAGATCTTCATCCCTGAAGCGTCGCAAGGTTGAGGGGATATCGAATCATAAAGTTTCATGTTAAACAAACACGAGTTCAACCACCCATAACAGCACATCCCCTCGTTGGGATGTTTGCCATAGCTAGGATCGAGCCTCGTGTAATCGCACGGACGAATAGGGGTAGATTTGGAGCATAACTATGCGACTAACCAAATTGTAGTTATTATCATATATCTGATACTGGCAATTACCTAGCCACCGAATAATCAATCAGCTTCACTACTATATGCATAAACACGCATATGTTAGTAATCGGTATTATTATAATAACTATTACTATTATTATGCAGAGTTATCCGGCTATTCGATATACCTGCATATTATTACGGATTAAGCATGTGAAAGCTTATATAATCCCATAAGATTGTACCAAAGTACTCGTTAATTTGAGCTTCTTCAACGTTCGTGACTTCATCAGGCCCGTTGCTCATGCTACCCGTACGCGCATCATATCTCCTTCGAAGGCGTTTATTCAGTTTTATCGCACATTACAAAGGTCCAAGCCTAGCTCGTAACCTCGGCACTATGTCAGAATCCCAAGACACGATCATCAGACAACTGCAGCAATATACAACGTGAGAACTAGAGACCCTATTTGCATAATGCAGCTCATCTCTGTCATCTCAGGTGCGACGTCTCGGACGCTCTGTGCAAGTTGAAGTACCGCAATGGGGGTTTTCTATCTGGCTTAACCATGTGGTCTCCTCAGCGCCAGGACGGTCCTACTAAAATCGTCGGACCCGCATACACTGTCAAATATGTACCCTTAGACGATCCAGCACCCAAGCATCCGAACCACTACGTATGTTAACATGTGGATTCACTTCGTCAGCTCCCTGTCGTCGTACGAGAGGGGACATTCTAACTGTGGCTAAAGATCGATACGGTGCCCAAGGGCGCTGTAATCTTTGTCTCATGCCCTCGTAAAACTCCGAACGCTGTGTATGGTGGCCTGATGTCGACCCGTGCGCTAGTCAGCGGCGCCGTCGGATCTGTCATCGACGGTCGTTTTCGCGATCTGCAGGAACAGCGCGAGTTACAATATCCGGTACCATACCACCTACTCCTTACTCCCAGTGTTCACTATGCTGCCGTACATAATCTCTGATGGAAGAACGGAACTAGATTTTTGCTCGAGACGTCGGCACAGCGCCGCCAGCAGAACTACTCAAAGTGGCCGCCGTCAATGTACCCGTACAGCTCCAGACGGACGAGCAAGAGATGGAGGTCCGGCCAGGCGACTACCTAATTGCCGACTTAAATGGTGTCGTCGTGTTGCCCGTCGAGCTGGTGGAGCAAGCTCTGCCGTTGATGCAGAAGCAGGTCGAGGCTGACGACAAGATGGCCGTCGAGATCAAGAGAGGTATGACTTTCACTGACGCCAGCAAGAGGTTCAGGTAAACGGCGATAGCAAGTCGATCTAGACTTGGGACACTAGGCTCGTCTCTACAATATGAGATAGAATTGCCATTCTTCGCATAGCACTCTAAATTTCGTCGCGGCCGTTTTATAAGCACGTTGACGCAGAAGTCAAAATTTAGTAGATACTTCGTGATGATGCTCCGTTGCTCGACACCTTCGATTGCTTCCGGTTCTGCCAATGGCAGCAAATCATTGAATGGCTATGATCTAAATCCTACCAAAGAATATAGTTTCTCAGTGTGAGCTGAGCGACGGGGTATTATAAGCAGCTGCTTTCTATGATACATAGTAGTCAGCGGCTGCGAATTTGGTTTGCTTGTTAACAACAATTCCAGGATATTACACAGAACGCCAAATCCATGCCTGTCTTTCAAAGTCGCTCTTGCTCCTGTGGTATCATGCTATCGCTACCCATATAATGACCAATGCAAACAAAAGAGTATCCGCCTAGAATAAAGGAGGCTAGAAATGCAAACCTTGTAGACTTTCCAGGCACTAAGTCGCGGCCGTGTTCACCGCCAGCAATATACATGCTAAACAGTCCTCCGACGGCGACGAGGGTAATCTAGCTGGTCTCGGCAAGCGGTCGAGATCGATAAAGCTCCCTCTCATCCGGCTTTCTCGAGATGTCTGGTGACAACCATCATTTTCTCAATCAATTCGAGAATCCTGAACGGTTTAACCAATACGTCGTCACATCCCGCGGCCTTTGCCTCAAGAATCTGCTCCACGCGTGCGTTAGCGCTGACAGCGATAATCGGGATCCGTGGGCCCTTGAAATGACCTGTCCGTTCCAATTCTCTAATTTTACGTGTGCAAGTGAGGCCATCCTGTACAGGCATCTCAATATCCATGAGGATTAGGCTAAGGGGGAACTGTCCATCGCCGCGATTCGTCTGCCGCAGCTTCTCCAGCGCCTCAACTCCATGGTTGGCCACTTCGACGGCGCAACCGCTGGTTAGTAAGTCACGGCGTGTAATCTGCTGATTTATAAGATTATCTTCGACTAGGAGTACACCTTCAATCTGCGGCCCGAGCAGCTTCTTAGTTGGCTTCGCCATAGTGAAAGGTCCCTTGTTGGGCCTAACTGCGGTGCTACTTGGGGTTCTGAGGATGTGACCGACGGCCTCTGCGGCCGCTCGAGCGTCCTGGAATGCGTCCTCGCTTGGCACCTGCGCCTCAATGTAAAAGGCAAACGTCGAGCCCTGGCCAGGGCTGGATGCCACGCCGATGGCCCCGTTTTGCATCTCTGTCAGTCTACGGCTAATGAACAGCCCAAGCCCCGAGCCCCCATATTTCACGTGGGTCTTTGAATTGGCTTGGACGAAGCGCTGGAACAAGGACGACTTCTCTTCTTCCGTTAGGCCTTGCCCCGTGTCTTTGACTTCGAACATGAGGTAGATCCTATTCTCCTCAGGCACTGGCGAAGACGGCCCGTCCGCTTGCCATACCAGGTCTGTGGCTCGCGGAATGAACTGGACGGAAGATATGCGATCTTCCGGACGAGTCTTGGAGGCGCTCATTGTAATCGATACATTTCTCGTCGGGCCATTCTTTGTGAATTTCAAAGCGTTGGTTAAGAGGTTGATGAGGACTTGTTTCAATCGCGAAGGGTCTAAATCGAGGAACTCGATATTCAATTCGCTATAAGACCGATCAACAACCATGGTCAAGTCAATATCAACTCGACGAGCCTCCACTTCAAACATTTTGAACGCCTCGCGCGCGATGTTAATAGGGTTCACCGTGATCGGCGTAATAGATAGAAGGTTCGAATCCAACTTTGACATTGTTAAGATATCATCAACAATACGTTTCTGATGCTGAGCACATGCAATTATCGTCTCTGCATTGTCTATGCTATCTTTCAATAGTTGGGTACTCTCCTGACAGACGCCTCCTAGAGCGTTGGTGATTGAGGGAGGATTGGGGATGCCGTTGTTACCGCACTTAGAAAATTGCGTATCAACTAATTCCTGAGCTTTGGTAAGACAGCCGATAACGGCATCAGCGCATTGGACGATTGCGCTTAGAGGGTTCCGCATCTCGTGTGAGGTCATGTCAATGAAATTCTCCTGTTGACGCTTGGATTCAATAGCCTCATCTTTCCGCTGCCGCTCCTTCTCGAACTGCCATTTCTGTAGCGAGACATCACTCAGGCAGCCCGTAAAGGTCTGGATGGCACCTTCAGAATTGCTTACTGGCATGAACGTTGCAAGAACCCAGCGAGGAGCAACAATCTGATCTCCATCGGTGTCCGTCTCGGTCCATTGAGTTTTCAGCCGAAGCTCCGCGGTCTGGGACTTGCCTTCTCTGACGAGAGTCGCCAGCGTGTTCTGAAGAAACGGGAAGTCCTCATCGACAACGCAAAGCTCGAATGGCTTGACCGATACCTGAGAAAGATCGACTCTGTCTATACCACACATCTCGTAGAAGACGTTGTTGGCTCCAAGCAAACGACCATCAAGTGCCATATCATACATGCCTACGGTTGCGAGCTCAGCCATCCTACAGCACCTTGCATCAGCAAAACATATTTACCGGAGCATTGAGCCCCGACTCTGATATAAACATATGTATATACGGAAGTGGTTGAGGTAGAAATTAGGGCATGGATGAGCGACTAGACTTACCGTTTGAGATTCTCCGCTTGCTGTGCTTTTCGAATCGCTTCCTCGGCGGCCTTTTTGTGCAGAGTCACGTCCGTCAAGCATGCCAGAACCTGATTGATGTTTCCGTCGGGACCCCTTTCAGCTTTTAAAGAGCCTAGGACATGCCGGACACCTCCGTCATCATCCAGGTCCAACCCAGCTTTCTCGAAACTAGGAGAACTTCCGATGGGGAACTGAAGAGGATAGTTATCATCTGCCGGCCGGGGAACTCGAAACTCAATGGTAACGGTAAGCGTTCTATGGAGCTCTTCGTATGCCCGTTGCACGTTTGGCTTGTCTTCTTCGATGACACAAGACAGGAAGCCTTCCGGCGTGAGTGGATTCACTTGGGGAGCACCTGTGATCCGATGCCAGGCATCGTTGGCAAACACAATGTTACCGCGGTAATTACCAAAACACATCCCAACCGGAAGAAACTCGGCAATCTGTTGGAACTTTTGGACGGATTCTGTAGCTTCCTTCGTCTGCATCGTCAGCTTTTCTTTCAATCTAGCCTGGTCGTATGCGGCTTGCTCGGCAATATTGCGACGCCTTCGTGCTTCCTCCTCTAGAAGCACAGCCGATGCTAGGGTTGTAGTCAGCTTTTGCCCAAGCAAGGAGATGTACTGCCGGTAGTCATTATCGTAGGGCCGACGGGGATTCAGTCCAAGCAAAAGTAGACCTAATACATTCTCCTCTTTGGTTGGTCGAATAGGACAGATGACGGCTTCTCGGCAAGGGTCTTCGAAGCCACGCCATTCCAGGCCTTCCAGTAAATATTCGGGCAGCGATCTATCTCTGATCTGGAGCAATATTGGGTTCTGAGACTCGAGAGTTTCTCTGAAGGACGCGGATAAGCCCTGGCTTCTCTCATCCAACAACAGCTTTGACGGGGCTATGGGGTGGCCATTCGGAACACCTAGGCAGCCTTCTAATCGACAAAACTTTCCGGCAGACAGCTGGAAGTCTTCTTCAACGGAGTAGAGAATAGCAAGAGGAATATCATAGGTGGGATGGCACGCCTCGAGCTCTTGTATAAGCTTGGCCCAGTAGGATCTCACATTGCGCGCCGTAACTAGCTTGTCGCCCAGATCAATTAGCATCTTGGTACGTCTCTCCCACAGTCGCATGGAAGTATTATCTTGAATCGGCTGGATAAACCCAAGACATTTGTTCTTCTCGGCGACTGGGATAATAGACCACTTGAGATACTTTTCTTCAGAACTGCCGTCAGGCTTCTGTACAAAGAACCGCCATTCGTCCTCGTCAGCGGAACCGGCACGGTGTTTCGAGGCGGACGTAGACATCGCTAACTTAATCTTCTCGCAGAAGTCAGGCCAAGCATCTTCCACCGACTTGCCCAACGAAGCGGGATGTTTCGATCCACATAGTCTGCTAAAAGCTTCGTTGTATAGTGTAGTTAAACTCTCGCCCCAGTAGACTACTATAGGTCTCGAGTCGGCAAGGACTTGATTGAAGGTCTGTTGCAGGATACCAGGCCAACGCGGGAGCGGACCAAGAGGCGTTCTAGCCCAGTCAAGCGTGTTAATTACATGGACGAAGGATTCCTGTTCCGGCAAGAAATCAGGAGGTATCCAACTATCGTCGACGGCTTTCGAAACAGCAGAACCGGTGGCATTCTGTGGGAGGCTCTTGTCGTTACTACGCGCATCGTCGTTCGGCTGCAATTGATCGTTGCTGCCGATCACAGCCCATCTATCGCGGACTATCGACCTGGTCCAGCAGATGTTCTCGAAGGGAAACGTACGACCGGTGCCAGTATCTGGAAGTAGAGCGGCGGTAACCCAGTCCCAGAAAGGGCCGTGGCGGGACTGAAACAACTTGACGATTCGATCGTGGAGGACAGCATTTTGACGGAGGGCGGGGTTCGCGTATATCGGAAGCGACGTTTGCGTGGTCACCACAGCGAACGTCGGCCGGGGGTCAGAATCGAGAAGCTCAAGAATACCGACGTCGGATATCCCCATTGGTGGGTACATAATCAGCAAAGCCCGTAGGGTGGCGACGTGGTTTGATGTTGTGGATGATTAACAACTACATTGTCATGAATCATTTATTGTATTATTTAGAACGTGATGCGTTACTAAGCAGTGAACGGATAAGGTAAAAGCGGTTACAAGCCATATTTACGAAGTTCCGGGTTAAAAATTTAAACGTTGTTTTAATAAATTAAAACCGTGTAAATTAAAAGATTTTATACCGTGTAAAATATTTTTTAATAATTTTATTATTTAAATTATAATAAATAAATTAATTTTAAATTTAAATTTATATTTAAATTAATATAATATTAATATTTTAATAATTTTATTTAATATTATTTAAAAAATATAATTTAAATTTTAATTTTTTATAATTATATTATATATAATTTAAAAAATTTATATTAATATATATATATATAATATTTAAAAAATTTTAAAATTTAATTAAAAATAATTTTAATAATATAAATATAAAAAAAATTTTAATTAAATAATAAAAATTTAATAATATATAAAAATTAAAATATTAATAAAAACGTTAATTTAAAAATTTATTAATATTTTTAAAATTAAATAATTATATTATAATTTAATTATATTTTTTTATTTTTTTCGTTTTAAAAATAATAAAAATTAATTAATTATATTTTATTATATAATATTAATTTTAATATAAATTTTTAAAATATAAATAATAAAATTTAATTATAATATTATAAATAATAATTAATTTATTAAATTTAAATTAATTAAAAATTTTCGAAAAATTTTTTATTTATTAAATATTAATATAATTAAAATATATAATTAAAAATATATAATTAAATTAATATATATTATTAAATTTTTTAAATTTTTTTTTAAAAAAAATTACGTTTTATAATTACGTTAATAAAATTTTTAAATTTAATTAATATTTTAATTAAGTTTTTATTAAAATATAATTTATATATAATATTTTTTTTAAAAAAAAAACGGAAAATTAAATAAAATTATAAAAATAAAATAAATAAAATTAAATAATAAATAATAAGTTTATAATTATTTAAAATTAAAGCTTAAAAATTTAAAAAAAATTTATTTTTAAACGTTAATTTTAATATTTTATTTAATTTTTTATATATAATATATATATTTTTTATATAATTATTACTTTTATTAATTATTATATAATAATTTTATTATATATTTTAAAAAAAAATAAACTTTTTATTATAAAGAAATTTTTTAACTTATAAACTTTTAAGTTTTATAAAAATTTTTAATAAAATAATTTTAATATTATTTCGAAAAAAATATTTTAAATATTAATAATTTTAAATTTAATAATATTAATTTTTTATATTATTTAATATTATATTTATTAAATATAATAATATTTAAATTTTATTTAATATTATATTTATTAATTATAATATTAAAACTTTTAATTTTTTTAATAATAATATATAAAATTTAAAATTTTATTAATAATTATTATTTTTAAATTTTAATTATTATTATTTAATTATAAGAAAAATATTTTTATTATTTTATTAAAATGTTTATTTTTATTTTATTATTTATATTTGTTTTTATTTTATTATTTTTTTATTTATTTTTTAAAAAAAAAAATATTTACGTTTATTAAAAGTTTTTTTTTCGGTATTTCCACCGGTTATTATTATAACTTTTTTTTAATATTAATATAAATAAAATTATAAATTTTATTAACGTTATTAACGTTAAAAATACGTTATATTATAATTATTAAATAATAAAATTTAATTTTTTATTTATTTATTTTATTTTTATTAAAATATTTTTTATTATTATTATAATGGTCCGCATTTTTTTAATATAATTTAATTTATAAATATAATTTAATTTTTATAAGATTATATTTTTAATGGTTAATAAAAATAATTTATACGTTTTATTTAAAATTATTTTAATTTTTACGGTGTTACGTATTTTTTTATAAAAAAAGTTTTTTAAGTTTAAATAATTTAATAATTCATTTAAAATGTTTTAAATTAAATTTTATTATATATAATTAATTAAATTATTATATTATTTAAGTTTTATTTTTATTTATTTAAAAAGATTTTATAATAATATTTTATTAATTAAAATAAAATTAATTAAATTTTATATTTATAATATAAATATTTTTATTTTAAAATATAAAATATATCGCGTTATAATAAAAATATTAAATATAATACGGATTATAAAAAAAATAACCACGTTTTTTAATAAAACCCGAAAAAAATTAAAATTTAACCCGGATTTAATTTAAAATAAAAATAATATATATAAAAATAAATAAAATATTTCGTTATAAAGAAAATTTAATATAATTAATAATATAATTAATTTATTTAATAATTAAATTACGTAAATAAATAAAAAAATTTAAAAACTTTATAAAAAAATTATTAAATTTAAATAAACGTATTAATTAACCGTGAATTATTTAATGAAAATATATTATATAAAATTCGAAAATTATGTAACGAATATATAAAAATAAAAAACACGTTTTTTTTTATATTTTTTAAAAAAGTAATAAAATAAAACGTATTATTATTAATTAAGTTAATTTTAATAAATTTAAAAAAAAAAATTTCGGGAAATATTTTACGAATTAAAATTACGGGTAATAAAGTTAATTATTTATAAGTTATAAACCGATGAATTTATAAAAATTATTAATAAATTAAAAATAATAACCGATAATAATTATAATTAATTTAATGCATTTATAAATAAATAACGAAAAATTAAATTAATTAATAATATTTTTAAATAAAAATTAAAAGCCGTAATGGAAAATAAGTTTAATTAATTATATAAATTTAATAATAAACTTATAAAAACATTAAAACAAGGATTACGAAAATATAAAAAATAAAATAAAAAATATAAAAATAAGTTTTTTTTTTTCGCGGAAAAAATAATATAACGGTCCGCATTTTTTTAATATAACTTAACTTATAAATATAATTTAACTTTTATAAAATTACACTTTTAATAATTAATAAAAATGGCCCATACGTTTTATTTAAAATTATTTTAATTTTAATAATATTATATATTTTTTTATAAATCCTTTTTTTTTTAAATTTAAATAATTTAATAATTAATTTAAAACGTTTTAAATTAAATTTTACCACATGTAATTAATTAAACTATTATAATTATTATTTTTTTTTATAATTTATTATTTAATATTTTATTTAAATTATTTATTTCGTTAAAATTTTTTATTTAAATTAATAATAATATACGTTTTATTTTATTTATTATTATTTAAATTAATTTAATATTTTTTAATTTTTAATTTATTATTATAAATAAAATATTAAATTTAATTTTTTTTAATATTTTTATAAATTTTAATAACTTTTAACATGTTTAAATTTAAAAAATTCGTTTAAAAATTAATTAAATTATAATTAATATTTATTAATTTTTAACGTATTTTAATAATAATAATTTTTTAATTAAAATAAAATTTTATTTTAAATAATTAAATATAAAAATGAATGTAATTTAATAATTTTATAACTTTTATTTTATTAAATAATAAATATAAAAAGTTTTTTATAAAAATTTAAAGTTAATAATTTTATATTATTTTAACATTTTTAATAAATTTAAAATTATCGTTATTAAATTTATTTTTCCCGTAAATTTTATTTCTTTTAATTAATAATATTATTTAATTTTTTATTTTAATATTTTATAAAATAAAATCATTTTTTATATATTATTAAATTATTTATAAGGTTTTTTTTTCCTTAAAATTAATAAATAAATTTCTTTTATAATTAAAATTTACGAACATTATTATAATAATAATATAATAATAATATAAAATAATAAATAAATTTATTATTATTAATATAATAATATAAAATAATAAATAAATATATTATTATTAATATAATAATATAAAATAATAAATAAATATATAATTATTAATAATAAATTAAATAAAAATATAATTATTAAAAATAAGAAAAATTATAAATGTAATTAAGAAAAAAAAAATTAATTATATATATATTTTTTTAAAAGTTTTAATAAATATATATATTTAACTTTATAAGGAAAAAATTATTATATTATCCGAATAACTTTTTAATTATTTTTTTACATGTTTAAGCCGTTTTAATTTTTTTAATTTATTATTTACTTTTAATTTATTATTTTTTATTTTTAAATTATTAAATAATAATAAATATATTTTATTAAATTTAATTATTAATTTTTAAACGTTTTATATTAATAACGGTTTTAAATATTATTAATCGTTTTTTAAATTATATTTTAATTATTATATTAAATACTTTAATATAAATTTATTATTTTAACGATTTATTTTTTAATAGTTTTTTTATTTTATATAAAACGTAATTTTTTTTATTTTTTTTTATTTTTTTTTATTTTAATTTTTATTTTATTTTCGAAAATAAATTTAATTTTAATAATATAAAAAATAAATACGTTATTAATATTACGTAATGTAGTTTGTAATGTTTTAAAAAAATTAATTTATATACGAAATTATTTATTTTATAAATTATTATAAAAAATTAATTTATTATTATAATTATTTACGGGGTAATTTTCCCGGTAAATTATATTTTTTATATAATTTTAAATAAATTTTTTTATTAATATTAAATTATTTTAAATTATTATTATTATTATTATTATTTTTTATTCCGTGTATTTATTTTATAAAAAATATATAATATTATTACGGAATAAATATTCGTATATATTTAACCGGCGTAAATCCGTTAATTATTCGTATACATTATAATTATAATTAAAATAAAACTTTTTTATTAAATTTATTTTATTTAAAATAATAAAAGAAAAATCTTATAATAACCGGGATAAAAAACTTTTATATTTTTTATATAATAATTTATTTTATTTTATTATATTTTAATTAAAGATTTTAATTTATAAATTATAAAAATTATATTTTATTATATAATTACCCGGAAAAAAATTAATATTAAATCGGCTTTTAATTATTAAAAATATAATAATATATTTTTAAATATACCGGTTTTAAGTAATAATTATAAGTTTTAATAATCGTTTTAATAAATTTATTTTATTATTAATAAATATTTAAAAAAAATAAATATAAAACGAATAATATATTTTCCGTTATTATTAAAATAATTTATTAAAAATAAAATAAAACTTTTTTATTATTCTTTTTTAAAATAAAAATAACCCGTTTTTTAATTATTATTTATTCGTTAATAATAATTTTAATAACTTTTTAAGTTTTAAATTTTTAAAATATTTAATTAATAAATCCTTATTTTTTTTTAATTTTAATATTAATTTTAATTTTTTTTAAAATCTTTTTTTTAAATTTTTTTAATATTATTACACTTATAATAAATGTATATTTAAAATTATTTATTATATTATTTAATTTATTTTTTATTTTATCCTTGGCTTTTTTTAATTTATATTATTTATATTTATCGGTAATTTAAATAAAATGTTTAATATTAAGTTTATTTTTTTAATATATATTTAATAAAATATATTTATATTTTAATTTAACGATATAATTATATATTTAAACTATATTAATATAATAAATAATTTTCTTTTTAAAAACTTTTAATTAATTTAAACTTAAAATAATTAATTATTATTTATAATATTATTAAAAGATTTTATTAAATGGTAGTTTTATATTATTTTTATTATTTTTTAAGGTAATAATTAATTTAATTTTTTATTACTTATTTAAGTAAAACTTTTTTATTTTTTATTTTAAATTTTCGGTGTAATAAGTTACTTATTTTAATAAAAAAATTATTATGTAATTTTTTTATTAAATTATTATAAGAATTTTATTTTATATTATATATATATAATTTTTTCGATTTATAAAAAGAAAAAATATTTATTAACTTTATTTTTAAATTTAAATTATTTTTTTTAACGTGTTATAAATTTAAATTATTTTTTAAATTTTTATTAATTTTAAGTTTATGTTAATTATTTTATAAATTTTTATTAATTATTTTTTAAGTTTTAAAAAAGTTTTATTAATAATTTAAAAAAGTTATATTAATTATATTTTATAATTATATTAATTATATTTTATTATATTATTATATTAATATTAAATTATATGTTAAATTTTTTAAATTAACGTATTAAGTTTATTAAATTTATATTAATTAAATATAATTAATAATTTAAAAAAAAAATTTATTTATTATTAAATTTTTTAAGAAATTAAAATTTTAATTTTTTTAATATATATAATATATATTAAATAAAATTAATAAAACCTTTATTAATATATACGAAAATTTTAATTTAATAATATATTTATATTATATTTAAAAATTTAAAACTTTTATATAATTTAAAATAAGTTATTAATAATTTTAAATAAATTATTTAATATTTATAAATTTTATAAAATTAATAATTTATTATTAATTTATTTTTTATATTAAAATATTTTTTTATAAATTTCATATATTAAATTAATTACTTTATTTAAACTTTAAATTAAATTAAATAAAAAATTAATATTAAATTATAAAAAATCTTAAAAATATATTTAAAATTTTTTTAAAATAATAAAAATAAAAGTTAATTTATACCGGGTAAAAAATATAATAAAAATAAAAAAAAATAAAATTAAATTTTATTAATATTAATTATTATAATATTATTATTAATATTATTATGATTATTTTTTATTCCAAGTGTTCGTTATTTTATATAATTATATAATATATATTATATAAAAAATATACGATGTTATAATAAGGTAACTTTTTAAATAAAAACCATGTGCCGGAAAAAATTTAACTTATTTTAATTATTAATTATTTACATTATATAATAATATAATTTATTATTTTTTAATTATAAAAGTTTATTTTTTTAATAAAAATAATAAAAAAAAAATTTATATATAATATAAATATTTTTATATAAAATAAAAAAATTTAAATAAAATTATTATATAAAATTATTATATAATAATTATTATTTTTATTTTTAAATAAAGTTTTTTTTATTTTATTAAAATTATACCCGTAATTTAAGTTTAAATTTTTTTATTATAATAATAATTATTTTTTTATAATATTAAATTTAAAGTAATGCTAGCCGCGTAATATAATGTTGCTTATTTCCGGCGCGTAATACCGTTAAAATAACGTTAACGCGTTCGAACGGTGTATAAAATACCTTTTAATATTATATTTACGTTTAATTAATTATTTTACATTTAATTTAAATTTAAATTCTTTACAATTATAATAATTTAAAAGCTTTCGATTCGGAAAATTTATAATTTTAATTTTAAAGGTTATAACTTTAAATTAACTAAAATATTTAAAGTTTAAAAAATTCATTAAATTAAAACATTTTTAAATCTTATAACCGCGATTTAACCATTATTTTATTTTAACTTTATAATATTTTTTTTAAACCTTTATTTTAAATTTTATAAATAAAATTATATATAAAATAAATTAAAAACTTTTAAATTATAATAATTATAAAAAATTTAAATTTAAATTTAATAAATAATAATTAATTAAAGTTAATTAAAAAATAATTATATATAAAAGTTATAAAAATATAAGTATTTATATAATAATTTATATAATAATAAAAATATTTAATTTATACTTTTTTCGAACGTATTTTTTTAACGCTATTACGCGTTAAAAATAAACAATATCATATTACGTAATTAACATTATTTTAAATTTAAAAAGGATTATATATAATTATTTTTTTTTATTAATATAAAAAAGTTTTTTTATTAATTAAAATTTATATAAAAGAAAATTCACATTATAATTTTAACGTAAATAAATTTTTTTTTATTTTTAAAATTAACCGATTTTTATTATATTATTAATAATATTAATAAAAAATTAATTATAAATTTTTTAAATTTTTTTTATATTATTAAATTAAAAAATTTTTATATAAAATGTTTTTATTTTAAGTTTATAAATTATATTTTTATTAATAAAATTAAATTAAATTATTTATATTAATATTTCCGGTTTTTAATAAAAACTTATTTTTATTATAAAAAAATAAAAGATAAATGTATTTAAATATATAATTTTTAAATGGTGTAATATTATTTTAACGTTATTTTATTATTTTTTATTAATTATTTTATTAAATTATTATTAATATAATAAAAGATTTTTTTATTTTTATTTAATTTTTAAACTTTATAAAGCTTTTTTTTGCCGGGGTTAAAAAGTATATATATAATTTAATTAATGATTTTAATAATATTTATTAATATTTTATTTATTTTTAAATTAAATTTAATAAAATTATATATTAATTAAAAATTAACTTTATAAAAATAAAAGTTTAATATTAAAAAACGTTTAAACCTTTTAAAATTAATATAATAAATATTTTAACCCGTTATTTTAAATAAATTTAAATATAAAAAAGTTTATTTTAATAATATTATTTTTAAAACTTATATTTTAATATAGGTTTTTTTTATCCGTTTTTTATATAAATATATTTTATTATTAATTAATTATTATTAATTTATATTTAAATAATTAAAAATTAAAATTTATTTATTAACATTTTATATTATCGTATATTTTTAAAAAATACAAGTTATTCCCATTAAAAAATATATAAAAATAAGTTTTATAAAAAGCTTAAAAAGTTATTAATATCCAAGTTAAATGTTATATAAAGTTATATTATTTTAAAAAAATATTTTTTTTTTAATAAAAAGTTATAATAAATATTAATAATAATAATATAAGTTTAATATAATTATATTAATATTTAATAATTTATTATTTACTTTAATAATTACATTTTTTTTAAAGTTAATAATATTTTTTCGGTTAAAAAATTTATTTATTAATTTTAAAGTTTACTTTTATTTAAATTTTAATATTAATTTTAGTTATTTCTTATAAGTTTTATTATAATAATAATATATTTGTTTTTTCCCGTTTATTTTTAATTATACGTAAGTTATTTAATTTTTTTCCGTTTATATTATATTTTTTCCTTTAACGTAAATAATAATATAACTTTATATATTAAAAAAAAAATTTTTTTTAAAAATTATTTTATAATTATTTTTATTTTTTTAATTTAATTATAATATATAAGTAATCTTTTTTCGTTAATAATTAATTAAAAGCAATCCGCCCTTATAACGTTTTTTTTTATTATAAATTATTAACATTTTATAATTATATAATATATAATTTCCTTTTTTTTATTACCGTAAATATACTTAAATATATTTATATTAAAAATGTTTTTTTCGAAAAAAAATATTTTAAAGCTTATTTTTTTTATCCGGATTTATAATAAAGCCGAAGTTTTATATTTTTTTAAACCGTAATATTATTCCTTAATTATTATATTTTTTAAAAAAATTTATAAAACCGGTATAATGTGGTTTTTTTACGCTGCTTTTTAAAATTTTTTTTATTTTATTATAAAATTATTTTTTAAACTTAAATTAAACGATTATTTTTTTAATTATTCTTTTTTAATTATATAATTATATTTAAAATTTATTTATAAAAAAAAAAACCGTAACTTTATCGTTATTATCGTTATTTTCATTTTAAAATTTATTTTATAATTTTATTATTAATTCCTTTAATTAATTTATTAAATCTTAAATATTTAATTTTATTTTCGAATTTTATTAACCTTATATTTAAATATAAATTAAATAATAAATATAATTTTATACGCCCCACTTATTTCTTAAAAACAAGTTAATTAAATATTATAAAATTTTTTTATTATTTTTTTTATATATTTATTTTTATTAAATATATATTATATAATAATTCCGTATATTATAATATTTTTTATTATTTTAATATAAATTTCCTTCGTTTTTAATACGTTATAACTTTAAATTAAAATTATTAATTTTAAAAAAACATATTATTATTATTTTATTTTTATTTTAATTATTTTTAAATATTTAAATTAATAAAATATATTTGTATTTTAATTTAATTATAAGGTTATATATTAAAGCCACATTAATATAATAAATAGTTTTTTTTTAAAAAATTTATAATTAATTTAAATTTAAAATAATTAATTATTATTTATAATATTATTAAAAGATTTTATTAAATAATAATTTTATTTTATTTTTATTACCTTTTAAAGTAACGATTAATTTAATTTTTTATTGTTTATTTAAATGAAGTTTTTTTATTTTTTATTTTAAATTTTTAATGTAATAAGCCGTTTATTTTAATAAAAAAGTTATTATATAATTTTTTTATTGAATTATCGTAAGAATTTTATTTTATATTATATGTATATAATTTTTTCGATTTATATAAAAAAAAAGGAATATTTATTAACTTTATTTTTAAAATTAAATTATCCTTTTTAACGCGTTATAAATTTAAGTTATTTTTTAAGTTTTTATTAATTTTAAATTTATATTAATTACTTTTTAAATTTTTATTAAATTAAATTTTTTTCGGTTATTTATTAAGTTTTAAAAAAGTTTTATTAATAATTTAAAAAAGTTATATCGATTATATTATATAATTATGTTAATTATATTTTATTATATTATTATATTAATATTAAATTATGTGTTAAATTTTTTAAATTAATATGTTAAGTTTATTAAATTTATATTAATTAAATATAATTAATAATTCCGGAAAAAAAAATTTTATATTTATTATTAACTTTTTTAAAAAACCGGAGTTTTAATCCTTCCGATATATATAATATATATTAAATAAATTTATTTTAAATTTATTTTTTTAAATAAGGTTAATAAAATTTCCATTAATATATATAAAAATTTCGGCTTAATAATATATTTATATTACGTTTAAAGATTTAAAATTTTTATATAACTTAAAATAAATTATTAATAATTTTAAATTTTAAAAAGTTTTTAAATAAATTATTCGATATTTATAAACTTTAAAAAATTAATAACTTATTATTAATTTATTTTTTATATTAAAAATTTTTTTTATAAATTTTATAAACCGAATTAACCGTTTTATTTAAACTTTAAATTAAACCGAATAAAAAATTAATATTAAGTTATAAAAAATTTTAAAAATATATTTAAAAAACTTTTAAAATAATAAAAATAAAAGTTAATTTATACCGGGTAAAAAAATATAATAAAAGTAAAAAAAAATAAAGTTAAATTTTATTAATATTAATTATTACGGTATTATTATTAATGATAATATTAAATATTTAAGTACGGACTTTAATATCCGGATAAATAATAAATATATTATTAATATAAATTATTATTATATTATTTATATAAACCTTTATAAATATTTTATTAATTTTATAAAAACTTATATTAATATTATTATATTTTATATTAAGATTTTTAATTATATAATTATTAATTATATAATT